>NC_045962.1:42415586-43015586 GCF_010909765.2 Amblyraja radiata
TATAGCTTGCTGACTTGCCTCCACCTCTGATAGAAAATTAAAAAAATTACCACATATTTAACACGTGACATTATTTAATTTAATTTTCAGGATGACACTGATTATAAAATGGTTGAAAGATAAAAGTTTTAATGTATTCTTTAAGCAGTTCTTAAACAAAACTGAGGTGTAGCATTGTGCTGAGGCTATTAGGATCACCTACCAGTTTGTTATTTAAGACACTTTCCAAAAAATGGCTTAGGACAGATATAGATAATTAAATTTACTGCCAAGTTGTTATAATCAGCAATGTATTTCTGAAATGTTGCAAAAACAAATTCAAGGACATCTTACAAAAGGGAAAAAGTTGCAGGGCTTTTGAAAACAGTGGGACTAATTGAAGAAGTTTCAAATTGCTTGCATTGGTGGAATTGGCCACATGTTCTTGTTCAACTGACAGATTCTAGGATTCACGAATGAATCATAGCAGTATTTTTCGGGTCAGTGTCTCTGATTCAAGAATTTAATTTGAATTTCCGCCAAAACCCACATTATTTAAGTAAATGTTTCCAACTTCAGAAACCAATAGGGTTTTTGGTGTGAGGTTTTGGAAACAATCAATTTAAAAGGCCAGCTTTCCACCGTTAAATGTTATTTGTTAATTCAAATATTTGATTGAATGGAAAGCTCAAGATTAAATTGTAAATCTGTAAAGACCAGTTTTGTCAGTTTATTTTTATTATATTGCCCAAATAGTATACAAATTAGATTTCTGAAATATTTTGACAACTAGGCGAGAAGATGCATTTAGAATCCCCGTTAATAACTGTAAACATCTGCAAAATGGCTGGCTGTGACACAATTCATTTACCTAGAGCATCAACATTTTCCATATATGGAACCAGACCTGTTTAGTATCTTCTGTATTTTCTTTACTTTAGGCTTGTGTTGAGTACCCAGTAACTAATTCCCTGTATCCCAAAAACATGTGTATTTCTTCTTGTTTTAGGTCCCAACTGTTTTGCAGGTTCGACAATAATCCCAGCAGGGATGGAAGTGAAGGTGGATGACTGCACCATATGCCAGTGCTCACAGAATGAGGATTGGTGGAAGACAGAACGACAGGCCACATGTGTAAAACGGGAATGTGAACGACTGTGAACTGGGAGTCAACTGTTCCACTTTTAACTAACTGCCAGCAAAGCAGCACCATAAAGTGCTGTACAGCCAAAAAAAAAAGCCCAGCTCTATACACTGCAATTGTCATTGGAAGATCTAGATTCCTGGTGCAAATACTGTTTGGTGAAACATTATTTTTTTAACATTGCTCATCATCTCATCCTACCTGTGGATGCTATTTCGGTTGAAAATTAAATTAGGGTTTTGACTACTGATTACTAATATATTTTGGTTTGCAGTTTTTTATGTTGGATGCAACTGCTTCTTGTGTCACCTTAAGGACCTTTCCTGCTCCTCATAAGCACTGGTTGTTTGCACTTAATATTAGAAGCTGTTTGCAGGCAAACTGTGATACTTCTGAATTTGTTTCAGCTCTGACTTTTTCTGCACTTTGCTGTTTGCTTCATCCTAACAATGATTGATGGAGGAAAGCTATCATATGAAGACTGTTCATTTTATAATCTGATCCACTAATGTTGTGCCTGAGAATGTAAATGAAAATATTCTAATGAAAAAATGTACAATGTGGAATTATAGCGCAACTGTATTTAGTGTGGCCAATAAGCATATTCTATGAAATATATTATTTTGGTAAATATAAATTGTGACATTCTGCAGAATCTAAATTGCCTTTTTTTGTTATGAGGAATCCATTAATTTTAAACATAATTATAGATGTATTTAGCATATTACATACATGCTTAACAATTATACCAAGATAACATTCTGCCTGGTAGAAATTCTATGTTCTGAATTTTGGGTAATAGTGAAACAGAAAATATTTTTTAAACTATTTGGACTAAGTTGTGTAATCAGAATCAATGTGAATATAATGCATGTTTTTTTGTTAATTAGTTTACACGATGTGGGAATTAATGGTAAGGCCAATATTTGCGGTCTATACATAAATGGCCTGAAGAAGATGGTGGTCAGTTATCCCCTTGCAGTCTTTCTATAATAGGACTCCCAGGATGCTATTGGCAGGATTTATATCCGATATGATCTGAGTTGAAAATGATGGAAAAATATTTCCGTCACAGAGTGCTCCATTTGGAAAGGGAGATAAATAGTGGTGGTCCCTTGTGTCTTCCACTCTTGGCCTTCTAGATGGCAGAGATAATGGGAAAGGAGGCCCCATTGGAATAAGAATAATTTGTTAGTCCTTGCTGTCTCCTCCCCTTCCTCAGCCCTCCTGCTGTCTCCTCCCATCCCCCAGCCTTCGGGCTCCTCCTCCTTTTTCCTTTCTTCTCCCCGGCCCCCCCCACCCACGATCAGTCTGAAGAAGGGTTTTGGCCCGAAACGTTGCCTTTTTCCTTCGCTCCATAGATGCTGCTGCACCCGCTGAGTTTCTCCAGCTTTTTTGTGTACCCCCCATTGGAATAACCTTGATGAATTGTTGCAGCAGCTGTTCCAGATGGAACATGCACAACAAACACATACACAGGTCGTGGACTGAATGAATGTTTAGGATGGTGCTTTGGTTATCATTCAGTTGGGTTACATTCTTCAGCTTGTTGTAGTTACACTCACCTGAAGCTTTTCCGCACATACCTGATAGACACTTAGGCAACGATAGATACTCAGGAAGTAAGTTGTTTTCCACAGAAGATCAACTACCTCTTGGAATTACAGTATTTATGTGGCTGATCAAATCATGCCTCTGATTAATGGTAACTCACCCTCACCAGAATGTAGACAAAAATGCTCAGTGGAGAAACTCAGTGGGTGAGGCAGCATCTATGGAGCGAAGGAAAAGGTGATGTTTTGGGTCGAGACCCTTCTTCAAAATGTTAACATTGGGTGGACCAGATAGAAACATAGAAACATAGAAAATAGTTGCAGGAGTAGGCCATTCGGCCCTTCGAGCCGGCACCGCCATGGTTATAATGCTATTGAATGTCAATGGTGGAGGTTAGTTTCTGCCTTGTTAGAGCTGGGTTATGGTGCAAATGTTATTTTCCCTTCAATGACCCATTCTTGATTCCTAGTAATAGCAGTTTTAAAGAGCTTTAATAACACATTCAGTTACGGACTAATTCTTTACTTGATTGAAAATGGCACTGAACATTACGTAATCATCAGCAGAGGGGAGGTCATTGAAGAACTTTTGATGGTTGAGCTCTGAAGCGATATCCTCTGCAGCAATATTCCAAGGTTAAGATGATTGGTTTCCATAAACCACAGCTATTGTCCTACGTGCTTGGTGTAATTCAGGGCAATGCAGAGATTTCCCTCTGATTCCCATTAATTGTGGTTTTATCAGGCTCCTTGATAGCACACACCATCCAATGCTGCTAGAATGTTAAGGGCAGACGTTCTCACCTCACTTCTGGAATTCAGTTATTTTATCACTGTTTAACCCTTGTCTATAGAATTTAATGATCCTGCTGGAATCCAGACTAATATGCTGACACTAAATGGTGTCAGCTATGACATGCTCTTCTGAGCCAAATAATTGAAGGTTTCAAATTGCTTTCTAGACTTCTGCTCAAATTCTAGACTGAGAGAATGCTGTAATATCGGGAAAGAAATGTGCGTCGAAGTATGCATTATACACTCGGTGATTTCCATTAAAGTCAATGGAAAGGAACAATTGGACAGAATGTACAGTGCATTCAGAAAGTATTCAGACCCCTTCACTTTTTCCACATTTTGTTACGTTACAGCCTTATTCTAAAATGGATTAAATTCTTTTTTTTTTATCAGCAATCTACACACAATAGCCCACAATAAAAAAGTGAAAACAGGTGTTTAGAAATTTTTTGCAAAATAATTAAAAATAAATAACTGAAATATCACATTTACATAAGTATTCAGACCCTTTACTCAGTACTTTATTGAGGCACCTTTGGCAGTGATTACAACCTCAAGTCTTCTTGGGTATCACGCTACAAGCTTGGCACACCTGTATTTGGGTAATTTATCCCATTCTTCTCTGCAGATCCTCTCAAGCTCTGTCAGGTTGGATGGGGAGTGTCGATGCACAGCTATTTTCAGATCCCTCCAGAGATGTTCGATCGGGTTCAAGTCCGGGCTCTGACCGGGCCACTTATGGACATTCACAGACTTGTCACAAAGCCGCTCTTTGCGTTGTCTTGGACGTGAGCTTTAGGTCGTTGTCCTGTTGGAAGGTGAACGTCTGCCCCAGTCTGAGGTCCTGAACGCTCTGGAACAGGTTTTCATCAAGGATCTCTCTATACTTTGCTCCGTTCATCTTTACCTCGATCCTGACTGGTCTTCCAGTTCCTACCGCTGAAAAACATCCCTACAGCATGATGCTGCCACCACCATGCTTCACCGTAGATATGGTATTGGCCAGGTGATGAGTGGTGCCTGGTTTCCTCCAGACGTGACACTTGGCATTCAGGCCAAAGAGTTCAATCTTGGTTTCATCAGGCCAGGGAATCTTGTTTAGGTGCCTTTTGGCAAACTCCAAGCGGGCTGTCATGTGCCTTTAACTGAGGAGTGGCTTCTGTCTGGCCACTCTACAATAAAGGCCTGATTGGTGGAGTGCTGCAGATATAGTTATTCTTCTGGAAGTTTCTCCCATCTCCATAGAGGAACTCTGGAGCTCTGTCAGAGTGACCATCGGGTTCTTGGTCACCTCCTTGAATATGTTAGTAAGTCTCTATCCTAAGGCCCTTCTCCCCCGATTGCTCAGTTTGGCCAGGCTCTATGAAGAGTCCTGGTGGTTTCAAAGTTATATTTAAGAATGACGGAGGCCACTGTGCTCTTCGGGACCTGCAATGCTCCAAAAAATGTTTTCCCCAGATCTGTGTCTCAACACAATCCTGTCTCGGAGGTCTACAGACAATTCCTTCGTCTTCATGGCCTGTTTTTTGCTCTGACATGCACTGTCAAGTTCAAGTTCAAGTTCAAATTTTATTTGGTCACATACACCTTTAGGTGTAGTGAAATTCTTTTTGCCATGCAGCACATAAAAAAAGAATACAACATGACAGTAATAGATAGTTTCAACATCAAAACATTCCCCCACAATGGTTCCCATTGTGGGGAAAGGCACAAAATCCAGTCCCATCCGCATGTCCACCCATAGTCGGGCCTCCTTACTCGAGACCGTGGCTTCCGGAGCCGACAGGGCCGCGCCGAATGGAGCTCAACTGGCGATCTCATCAAGAGATCCCAGGCTCCCGATGGAAAGTTCAGCGCCGCCGCCCGCAGCCGCTCCACAGACCCGCAGCTCCGCAACGGACCCAGCTCCAGTTACCGGAGTTTCAGCGAAGTCACCGCCAGCCCCGCAATGGCGCTCCAGCGCTGCACCGCCGTCCTCCGACCCGCAGCTCCGCCGCCACCGATGCCAAGCCGGTACCGCTGCCGCCGGTGCCGCCGCCGCTGCTGAGCCGGTGCCGCCGCCGCTGCTGAGCCGGTGCCGCCGCCGCCGCCGTTGAGCCCGTGCCGTCGCCGGTGCCGCCGCCGCCGAGCCGGTGCCGCCTCTGAGCCGGTGCCGCCGCTGCCGCCGCCGATGCCGATGCCGAAGCTCCAGGCGGTCCCCTCAGGAGACGCCGCTCCAGGCCCGCTGGTAGGCCGCGGGGACGGGTCGAAGCTGCAGCCCGGAGAAAAGCTGGTCCGACCAGGTAGGGACCCTGAAAATTAGTTTCCCCCTCCCCCCCCCCTTCCCCCACACATAAAAAAGCTAGAACTCCTCAAAGCAAAACACTAAACTAACTAAAAATAAGAAAAAGAGATGAAAAAAAACAGACAGCTGCAGGCTAGGCAGCCATACCCCCTACAGGACGGCGCCAACTGTAGCTTGTCCTGTAACGGTGGGACCTTATATAGACAGGTATGTGCCTTTCCAAATCATGTACAATCAATTTAATTTACCACTTGTAGACTCCTATCAAGTTGTAGAAACATCTGAAGGATAATCAATGGAAACACGATGCACCAAAGCTCAATTTTGAGAGTCACAGCAAAGGGTCTGAATACTTACGTAAATGTGATATTTCAGTTATTAATTTTTAATTATTTTGCAATAATTACTAAACACCTGTTTTCGCTTTTATTTTATGAGGTATTGTGCGTAGATTGATGATTTAAAAAAATGACTGTAATCAATTTTAGAATAAGGCTGTAATGTAACAAAATGTGGAAAAAGTGAAGGGGTCTGAATACTTTCTCAATGCACTGTATGTGCCTACTAATTAACTATGATCAATTCTGAAGCTAGCGTTTGGGTTCCCTCCTCAACATAATATAAGACACACTGGTGATAGCTGGTCAGTTGTCACTTTGTGTGTGGGATCTTACTGTGTGCTATTGTAATTATGCTCCTAGAGCTAGCCACTTTAATCCAGCTCAGTAAAACACAGAGTCAAGCACTGGACCACTAAACTTTATTTTATGAAACAATAACGAATCCCCGGATGTGGCCCATGGGCCATAGTTTGGAGACCCCTGCTCTAAACTAAACTAAACAGAAGTAGGAAGGTCATGCTCCAACTTTATCAACCCTTCGTCGGACCTCAGCTGAATGAATGAATGAATGAATATGTTTATTGTCATTGCACAATACTGTGCAACAAAATTCCATTACATCTCCTCCGGTTAAAAAAATACAAACACAACAACCATTGACACATATGTACACTTATTAGTAAAATAATAAATAAGTATTAAAAAAGAATTAAAAAGAATTTGGCGGCATTTCTTGGAATTACATTTTGCTTCCCCAGTGTTCTCTGTTGGAATTAAGCTCTTTTATCACACATGGGTAGAAACTATTTTTTAGTCTACCGGTGCGATCCTTCAGAGACCTGAATCGCCTCCCAGAGGGTAGCAGAGTGAAAAGGTGGTTGGCAGGGTGGGATGTGTCCTCCTTGATATTTGTGGCCCGGCGCAAGCATCGGGCCCTATATATATCATCCAAGGAGGGCAGTTAAGCGTTTGTAATGCTCTGTGCAGTTTTTATAATTCCCTGCAGCGCCCTCCTCTCAGCCACAGTACAGCTAGTGAAGTTCTGATCACAATGGTTTAGGAAGGATGGTGCAGAGGAGATGCACCAGAAAATTTTCAGTTATGAGGAGAGACCGGAGAAGTTAGGTCTATTATCCCTGGAGAATACGAGATTAAGAGGGGGCATGATTGAGGTACGTATTATTGTGAGGGGCACAGATAGGTAGGCTACAGGAAAGTTCTCCCCATATCCGATGAAGATAAAAGTAGAGAACATAGACTTAAGGTAAATGGAAAAGATTAGAGGGGATCTGAGGAGGCCTTTTTGATCCCGAGAATTAGATGCGTGGAACGCACTATGGATTAGTATTCAAGGTCCCCCTGTTCCTCAATACTTTTTAAGTTCCAAACATTCACGGTGAATTTCCTAGCCTTTTTAGTGTATGTACTGAGTGGTTGAAGCTTGTTTACGGACAGAACTTAACAAGTGTCTAGATGAGCATCTGTGTCATCTAGACATATAAGGCAACAGATTCAAGTGCTAGGAGATGAGAGCAAATGGAAGGGGGTTCACTGGTTGACCTTTGAGATTGGACTAAAGAGCTTGTTTCCATGCTGTACATAACATTGATTTCTCAAAATACAAAACCTCGCACTTATCTACATTAAACACCATTAACCATTCCTCTGCCCATTTGCCCGGCTGATCAAGATCCTGCTGTGATTGATAACCATCTTCGCTGTCTATAATACCACCCACTTTAGTGTAATCTACAAATTTGCTTATCATGCCTTGTACACTCTGTGATCTTAGTGAATCATGCAGGATAAGGTGGTAGATTGCAAAGGAGCATAACAGTACGTGTCAAGATGTTTTCACTCATGAAGAATGTTGAACGAGGGAACATAGTTTCAAGGTAAGGGGACGGTTATTTAAAACTGAAGTACATAGACATGTTTTCTTGCAGGAGATAATAAATCTCTGAAATGTTCTAACCCAGACTGTGGAAGTCAACTCAGTGGCAGCATACCTAGGAATGAATGCCACACAAAGCTAATTTAGATTCCAAAATCTATTTTAGATTAAGTGTTAAATCTAATGGAGGTAAGTAAATCTTTGAAAGATCAGGAGATGGAAGGCAATGGGGATCCAGCAGAGGGGATTTGAAGCCTGGGGTCATACGGAAAGGCAGGCAGATTTGGGGGACCAGTTGGCCTCCCCTATTATGTACTCTTCTGGTGTTCAACTCATCTAAGATAGCTTTGTGTGGCTTTCATTCTTGGGTATGCTGTATCACCTCGATCAAGACAATATAGTTCAGTTCGACCCCACCACAGCTTTGCCAATACAATACTCATTTACACCTTTGCTCATTGCACATTCTGGAGAGTTCTCATTGTGCTGCTTAATACAATTGCACTCATCTAGGCAGAATAATCCCCATTGCAGATTTCCCTAACCCAGTGTTTTGCTCAGCTATTACAGAGGGCAGCTAAGAGTTAACTACATTGCTGTGGGTCTGGAGTCTCATGCTGGCTAAATTAGAAATGACAACAGATTGCCTTCCCTCAAGACATTAGTGAACAGGATGAGTCTATTACATTCTGGTAGTTTCTTGGTCACTTCACATTTAATGAACTGAGTTTAACTTTTCTAGCTGCTGTGATAGAATATGAACTTGTATCTCCAGATCAAGGTACTGGAAAGCAGTCCAGCAACAACCACAATGATCAATAGTGCAACAGAATATGAACGGTTTAGTTGGTGTTAACATTGCATAAAGTCTCGAATTTGACAATATATTGCTGCAAACAAAAGGGGATAAGGATTCTGTACCTTTGAAAACTGCCACAGTAGAGAGCAATTTTGAAAAGCACGTTGTCCTCTCCGTGTACCTGTACTCGGCATATTTAACAAAACTGATTACAGTACTTTCAAATTTTCCTTCAAAGTGGGTTTGGTCTGCTGCTAAACACTAATATATCTAGCTGATTATTTTAGAAGTAATTATATCTTATTGCAACAAATTCCAGATAGGCAGGGTTGTCAGCCCGGTTCCTCCCTCGGATTAAAGAGGTGAGCAGCTGGATTTGATTTTATTGCAATCACTTTTTTCGTAATATTGCACTTTTACAACCATTTCTGCATCATAAATGTTTCTTATTGCGTTGTCAGTGTTGAGATCATTTAATTTTACTTCTATTTTTTCTTTTAAAAGTAATTGCTAAGTTTATGAGTGGACAAGAGAATAATGAAGGTTTGCAATGAAATCCATGATCCCGTTATTCACAGAGCATTACTACATTTTGTAGAGATATGCCAGTGCCCTCCATAATGTTTGGGCCAAAGACCCATCATTTATTTATTTGCCTCTGTACTCCACAATTTGAGATTTGTAATAGAAAAAAATTCACATGTGGTTAAAGTGCACATTGTCAGATTTTATTAAAGGCCATTTTCATACATGTTGGTTTCACCATGTAGAAATTACAGCTGTGTTTATATATAGTTGGTGGGAAATCGCTTTTCGGAGCTTCCGCAACGGCAACTTCTCCCGCCCGAGTTGCGGGGCTGAGGGCGACCCAGAGCTGGGCCTTGCATCGCCCGGCGCGGGACTTGCCATCGCCCGCTGGGGGCTCTAACATCAAGACCCGGAGGGGGGCCTTACATCGCCCGGCGCGGCCTTAAAAGGCCGCGGGACTTGCCGTCGCCCGCTGGGGGTTCCAACATAGGGAGAAGAATAAGGAACAGGGAAGAGACAAGACATTGCCTTCCATCACAGTGAGGAGGTGTTTGGAGATTCACTGTGATGGACGTTTATATAAATTGTGTTAATTGTGTCTTGGGTGTTTTTCTTCTTGTTTGTATGACTGCAGAAACGTAATCTCGTTTGAATTTAGGTTCAAATGACATAATAAAATATCTTGTATCTTGTAGTCTCCTTGCAGGGCAACATAATGTTTGGGACACGTGACTTCACAGGCATTTTTAATTGCTCAGGTGTGTTTAATTGCCTCCTTAATGCAGAGAAAAGAGAGCTCTCAGCACCTAGTCCTTCCTCCAGTCTTTCCATCACCTTTGGAAACTTTTATTGCTGTTTATCAACATGAGGACCAAAGTTGTGCCAATGAAAGTCAAAGTCACAATGAGACTGAGAAACAAAAGTAAAACTGTTAAGAGCCTTAGGCTTACCAAAATCAACTGTTTGGAACATCATTAAGAAGAAAAGAGGAGCACTGGTGAGTTTATTAATTGCAAAGCGACTGGCAGGCCAATGAAGACCTCCGCAGCTGATTACAGAAGAATTCTCTCTATAATAAAGAAAACCCCACAAACACCTGTCCGACTGATCAGAAACACTCTTCAGGAATCAGGTGTGGATTTGGCAATGACCACTGTCCGCAGAAGACTTCATGAACAGAAATGCAAAGGCTATACTGTAAGATGCAAACCACTGGTTAGCCGCAACAATAGGATGGCTGGGTTACAGTTTACCAAGAAGTACTTAAAAGAGTAAGCACAATTCTGGACAAAGGTCTTGTGGACAGATGAGACGAAGACTAACATATGGCAAGAGCAAAGAGTGATGGCAAGAGCAAAGTATGGAGGAGAGAAGGAACTTCCCAAGATCCAAAGCATACCACCTTATCTGTGAAACACGGTGGTGGGAGTGTTATGGCCTGGGCATGTATGGCTGCTGAAGGTACTGGCTCACTTATCTTCATTAATGATACAACTGTTGATGGTAGTAGCATAATGAATTCTGAAGTGTATAGAATCCTATCTGCTCAAGTCAAACAAATGCCTCAAAACTCATTGGCCGGCGGTTCATTCTACAGCAAGACAATGATCCCAAACATACTGCTAAAGCAACAAAGGAGTTTTTCAAAGCTAAAAAATGGTCAATCCTTGAGTGGGCAAGTCAATCACCCGATCTGAACCCAATTGAGCATGCTTTTATATGCTGAAGAGATAACTGAAGGGGACTAGCCCCCAAAGCAAGCATAAGCTAAAGTTGACTGCAATACAGGCCTGTCAGTGCATCACCAGAGAAGACACCCAGCAACTGGTGATGTCCATGAATCGCAGACTTCAAGCAGTCATTGTATGCAAAGGATATGCAACAAAATACTAAATATGACTAATTTCATTCACATGACATTGCTGTGTCCCAAACATTATGGTGCCCTGAAATTGGGGGACTATGCATAAACACTGCTGTAATTTCTACAGAGTGAAACCAAAATATATAAAAATGGCCTTTATTAAAATCGGATAATGTGCACTTTAACCACGTGCGATTTTTTTCTATTACAAATCTCAAATTGTGGAGCACAGAGGCAAATAAATAAATGATGGGTCCAAACATTATAGAGGGCACTGTGATTTAGTGAATAATAAAGTTAAATCTTTATAATAAAGGTAGTAATAAACTGGGCTTTGCAGCAAGTGTTTTTTGATTTTGGTGCCTCAGAGATGTAAACATGCCTGTTTAGGACATGAATCTTGCCAAACCACATAATGGAACAGCATTGACGAGTATTGTGAAAGGCCATTAGAAATATATAGAGTAGGAAGGCCCTGATGTCAGAAAACAGAAAATGCTTAATATAGTTCACATAACATCCGTGGAGCAAGAAACAGGTCAGCAAACCCTCATTATACTGCATCAACGCTAATTGATCTGCTAAGTATTCTCACAATTTTGATTTTATTCCAGATTTCCAACCTGTGATATTTTGCTTTTCAAACACAAATTTCACTACTCCAGACATTAAAGTTCTTCCTTAACTTTGCTATACAAATATCCAGCAGCAAAATGGTTCCGCAGCAAAACAATATGCAAAGATTTAATGCTTACAAGTTTGTTGCTCTCATTTCTTCTGGCCATTGTTTTGCCCCTCTAAGTTTTTATTACTTGTTATAGTTGTTTCAATTTCAGAGAAGTCCACAGGGAACAGCGTGGCAGATGTTGAAGAATTTTTTGCTTTCCGCAATGCTTCTACATAGCTCCCTGATATGGGTGCATTAGTAGACATTACCCCTGCTATAAAGAATGACTGGAAGAATGATGAGATGCATGCAGAGCAGGAAAAGCCACCATACAATGAGGAATAGGAAAAGGAAATAATGTAGCCAAGTCCACACAGTATATTTGGGATCAATTATTCTATCTGAACCTATGAATAGAACTGCGTAAGACACCTCCATTTCAAAAAGGATGTTTTCAAGCAACCGGCTAATTATCCCACCTACATTGTAACATTGGAAATGGTAAGGAGCCACAGTGGCAGTAGCTATTAAGACAACCATAGCAATGAATGCTTATGCGTTGTCTCCTTAGAGGCTGGAATTTATCAGATATTGCTGATCACTTTCGTTTGGACAGGGAAGTCACAGAGGCTCTCAATTCAATTATATTTATTATTTGATAAAACAGGAGATGCTGGAAATATCAAGCAGATCAGACTGGAATTATAATTAGTTATGTATCTTTTCAATTATATTTCATTAGAACAGCAAGGTCTCACTCCACAGATGCTGCCTGACTTGCTGAGTATTTCTAGCATAAAGACCTTTTTTCAGATCCCTGATTACCGTTGCTTGCCAACAGGCAGAAAGAATATGGATGCATCTGGATGTCAATGCTCCCTCTAGTGCAGGGTGCCTTTGTTTATGCACACTTCAACCTGTGGGCACCTCACTGTCTGTTTGTCTCTGCAAACAAAAGGAATTCCAATTACCTTTCAATACCCGAATACAGCAAATCACACAAGCAACTGTTTAGCGATCTGCCGCAATCATGATTTCTTGATTCTATGATAATCCACTATACCCGTGAATTTATGCTTCCAGACAACAGATGCCTGATAATGATATGGATGATAGAACACCAGTCCTTGCCCTGTGCATCCAGTGCTGCGTGACATGGGAGATTAGGACAGTTAACGGCGATGTCTTGAGAGCAATCTGCATTACGGTCGACAAGATACTAAACAGCCATATGAAGGTAGATACATCTACCGGGCATGATCAGCTGTGTCCGAGGTTGCTGTGGAAGCTAGAGAAGAGATTATGGAGCCCTGGCTACAATATATGAATTATTGTTAGACACAGGTGAGGTGCCGAACGACTAGAGGGTGGCTAAGAAGTGCTGCAAGGAAAAGCCTGGGAACTATAAACCAGTGAGACTAACATCTGTGGTAGGCAACTTACTGGAGAGGATTCTGGGGGATACAATATATATGTATTTGGATAGACAGGGGTTGATAAGGGATAGTCAACATGATTTTGTACATGGGAAATCGTGTCTTATGAATTTGATTGAGTTTTTTGAAGAGGTAACTGTAAAGTTTGTTGAACTAAAGGCCATACATGTTGCCTACATGCACCAGCAAGGCCTTTGATAAGCTTCCGTATGGTAAGCTTCACTCGAAGGTTAGATTGCATGGGATCCAGGGAGAGATCGCTGACTGGATACAGAACTGCTTTGTGGAAGGAAGTAGATGGTGGTGATGGAAGGGTGCTTTTGGAATGGAAGCCTGTGACCAGTGGTGTGGTTCAGGGATCAGTGCTGGGTCCATTGGGTATTGTAGATAGTGAAGATGGTTATCAAAGGTTACAGCAGATTCTTGATTCAGTTGGCTAAGTGGACATTAATGGAGTTTAATACAGATACATGTGAGGTATTGTGTTTTGATATGTCTAACCAGGGCAGGACCTTCACTCTGGGGAGTGTTTTAGAGCAGAGGGATCTAGGCGTGCAAGCAGATAGTTCCATAAAAGTAGTCATGGGTAGATAAGGTGGTCAAGACGGCTTTCAGCACATTGGCCTTCATCAGTCAGGGCATTGAGTATAGAAGTTGGGATGTATGTTACAAGGTTCTGATGAAGCCACAGTTGGAGTATTTGTTTTAGTTTTGGCCATCCTGCTATAGGAAATATGTTGTTAAGCTGCAAAGGATGCAGTGAAGATTTACAAAGATGTTGCCAGGACTTGAGGGCTTGCGCAATAAGGAGAGGTTGGGCAGGCTTGGACTGTATTCCTTGGAGCGTAGGAGAATGAAAGGTTATCTTATAGATGTGTATAAGTTCATGAGGGGAATAGATAGACTGAGGTCTTTTACCCAGGATTGGAGAGTTAAAAACAAAAGGACATGTTTTTAAGGTGCGAGGGGCAAGATTAAATACGAAACTGAGGGGCAACATTTTCACTCGGAGAGCAGTGGGTATACGGAATGAACTTCCAGAGGAGGTAGTTGTGGCAGGTACTATAACAGCATTTAAAAGGTAGTTGGACAGATACATGGAAAGGTTTACAGGGATATGGGTCAAACATAGGCAATTGGGACTAGATTAGATGGGGCATCTTGGGATGGGCAAATTGGGCAGAAGGGCTTGTTTTCGTGCTGTATGACTATTAATTAATCACTAAAAATTGCCCCCAGTGTTTAGGTGAGTGGTAGGATTTGGGGAGTTAATAGAACATGGTAGAACATCGGGAAAATGGGATTCATAGAGTTAGTGTTAAAGGGTGATTGATGGCTGGTGCAGACTTGGCAAGCAAAATTATGTATTTTTTATGACTCGAATAGAACCTCGAACACTACAGCACAGGAACGGACTTTTCAGCCCACAATGTTTGTGCCGAACATGATGATCTCATCTGCCTGTATATGATCCATATCGCTCTATTCCCTACACTTCCGTGCCGATCTACAAGCCTCTAAAATGCCACAATCGCATTTGCCACCACCATCAGCACCCCAGGCAATGTGTTCCAGGCCCCCAGCACTCTCCATGTAAAGAAAACTTGCGCTCACATATCTGTTAAACATTTCCCCTCTCACCTTACGGCTATGCACTCTAGTGTTGGACATTTCCACCCTGGGAAAAAGGTTCTGACTGTCTACCTTATCTATGCCTCTCTTAATTTTATATACTTATATCAAGTCTCTCCTCAACCTCTGACATTCTAGAGAAAACAATCTAAGTTTATCCATCCTCTCCCTGTCGCTGAAACACTCTAAACCAGGCAGCTTTCTGGTAAACCTCATCTGCACTCTCTGCAGCCTTTGCAACTTTCCTGTAATGGGACGTCCAGAACTGCACGCAATACTCCAAAAGCAGCCGAATTAAAGTCCTATAGAGCTGCATCATGACTTCCTGATTCTTATATTCAACGCCTCTAACAATGAAGGCAAGCATACCATATGCCTTCTTTACCATCCTATCTACTTGTGCTGCCACCTTTAGTGATCTATGAACTTGAACAAGATCCCTCTGCACTTCAATGCTGTTAAAGATCGTGCCATTCTATAGACAACCTATTCTATAACAATCTCAAGCAGCTCTCAACCTGGAAAGGCCCAATTTTGGGCAGACTCAAGGGCTTAGCTCAGCATGTGCAGTTGTTACTTGGACAGGCTGGTAACATTCATGATGATCATCATCATCGTTGAAAACATTAGCTGGTTTCCAACGGGAACGGTGACGGACGCACCACACATCTCTGTCCTCCAGTTTCTGCGGACTTCCGCCGCTGGAAGTATCGGATTTTGGTGTGTGTGCTTTATCACCATTCCTTACAATGCTGTGTATGACAGTGATCGCAACTTCTACTGAAGTGTGGACGGCCGTTGGCTCGCTAGAAGCTCATCCGCCCTTTGACAGGTCTTGTTTTTGGTCCTGCTGGGGGTCCACAGCCCCCTCCTCACTTGGCAAACCAGGTGGGGGAGACGGTTTAGTCGCCGACTATCCGACCATAGAGCAGGTAGCACGGGATTACATGGTACCCGTGGCGGGAGAAACTCCTCAATGCTCCAAAATTCAGTAACTCCTCATGGAGGTCACGCTGGTGGCCATGAAGATCCAGAGAGAAGGGGAGAGGACTGCTCGTCACACTGAGAAGTAGCTGGAATTTGCCACGGCAGTGAGCAAAAAAGATGCGATTTCTTGATCCTAGATTCAATACACTGAATGATTTAGCAATCATTGGTTAAGGAAAAATGAATGGGACATGGAGTAATGGACACACAGTAGAGTGGCTGGGTACAATCCGGACCTCTGGTGCTGTGTGGGGATGGCACATTCTGCTTGTGATCACCAGGGTTTCCTCTAACATCTCTAAAGACATGTGGGTTAGTCACTGTGAAATAATATGTTGGTGAGTGATAAAACTGAGGCCAGTTAATAGGAATGTAGGGGACAATAAAATGGGATTCGTGTAAATGGCTACTCAATGTCCAGCCCGATGTGCCAAATAATCCATTTCCATGCTGTACCACTTGTCTGTGCAGAGGTACATTGCCCTACATCTTAAGGATTGTTTTTTAGTTTAGAGACTAGACCAAGTGGGAACCGTTGGGTCCCTGTCACACGGGAGGCCTGGTCCCCCAACGCAACCTGTTCCCCAACGCAATATTGCACTACTAACCCGTAGCCCCAATGGAGGCGTGGTCCCACAACTGAACCCGTTCCCGAATGTAAGATTCCAGCACTCCCCTGCCTCCCTCAGCACTGGACTTTAAATTCTAATTGCACTTCCCCGGCCTGCCTGCAGCAGTTCCAATTGCAATACCGATTGACCCTCCCCCTCCTGTTGAAGTACTTGCTATGATATGTCATTGAGGTGAAAAGTTCAGAGTGTTCCTGCCTTGCAACTTTGTATCCAAGTGTGTTGGAAGTGGCAGGAAGGATTTTAACAGTAAAAATCTTGTTAAAGTTGGCATTTTTAAAGTTTAAAAAATATTGCATCATCACTGGAAGCTGCTGGATAAAGGCTCTCTGAGAAGCTGAGGTTACCGTTGGCAACGTCCCATTGTGATGTCATTGTGGCACTCAGCAGCTTGAGAGCCCATTGTGATTGGTGCACTGTGAGTGGCATTGTGATGTCATCACTGAAAGCTGCTGGAAGAAGGCTCTCTGTGAGAAGCTGTGGTTATCGTTGGCAATGTCCCATTGTGATATAATTTGTAAATGAGATCCATTGTGATTGGACGTCTGTGAGATGGCATTGTGACATCATCATTGGAAGCTGCTGAAAAAAGACTGTGAGAAGGGGGTTTTGGCTTTATTTTAAACTTTAATCATGAATAATTAGAGAAATACAGGATGAAATCTTAAGTGAAGCTGAGTGTGGTCGGAAAAAATGTGAGTTAGAATATGTAAATATTTAAGTGCTAGCGCGTAGCATTTTGAGGAAGATACAAAACATACATACATACATACATACATACATACATACATACATACATACATACATACATACATACATACATACATGCATACATACATACAGACATACAAGATCAGACTTTTATAGGTATACTAGACCAACTGGGACCCGTTGGATCCTGTCATACGGGAGGCCTGGTCCCCCAACGCAACCCGTTCCCCAATGCAATATTGCACCACTAACCCATAGCCCCCATGGGTAAGCATGGTCCCTCAACTCAACCCATTCCCGAACGTAAGATTCCAGCACTCCCCTGCCTCCCTCAGCAGTGGACTTCATAAAAAATCCCAATTGAACTTCCCCTGCCTGCAGCAGCAGTTCCAATTGCAATACCAATTGGCCCGCCCCCTCTTGTTGAAGCACTTGCTGTGATATCCCATTCGGATGAAAAGTTCAGAGTGTTCCTGTCTTGCAACTTTGTATCAAAGTGTGTTGGAAGCTGGCAGGAAGGATTCTAACAGTAAAAATGGTTAAATTTGGCTTTTTAAGGCTTTAATCATCAATAACATGAAATACAGCATCAAATCTTAAGTGAACCTGATTACTGCGGGGAGGGCAAATATGTGTCAGAATTTGTAAAAATTTAAGCGCTAGGGGTAGCGTTTTGTGGAAGATACAAAACATGCATACAGCATACAGACATACATACAGGATGAGACTTTTATAGGCATATAGATAGATACAGCACGGAAACAGGCCCTTTGGTCCACCGAGTCCGCACTGACCAGTGATCCCCACACATAACACTATCCTACACACACTAGGGACAATTTACATTTATACCAAGCCAATTAACCAACAAACCTGTACTTCTTTGGAGAGAGGGAGGAAACCGAAGATCTTGGATAAAACCCACTCAGGTCATGGGAAGAAAGGACAAATTCCATACAGACAGTCTGGATCAAACCCGGGTCTCTGGTGCTGTAAAGCAGCAACTTTATCGCTGCGTCACCGTGCCGCCCTCAATGTGTGTAGTCCAACTCTCAAAAGCCTCCCTCTTGTTCAAATAGTAAATTATCATCTCAACTCATCTGTGAGGAGCACCCAGATCTCTTTGTCTGGGCAGTTCCTCATTTCCCCAAGTACCTTATTGCAGCATCAAATCCTTCCCTCACATTTACCCTGAAATACTTGCCAAGAACTCTCTTTTCTTTACTTGTAGAAGAGAACTGGAGAGAGGCAGAAAATGAGGGGGAACATCATGCAAGGAGGCCCTTTTTTAAAAATCAAAGTAAACTTTATTCAGAGTAAAGAATATATAGAAATCAGGTACTATGCAAAAATTCTTCCGACATTCTTGGAGGCTGTACATATATTCATTGTAAGTAAGTAAGTAAGTAAGTTTATTGGCCAAGTATTCACATACAAGGAATTTGCCTACATCACGCCTTGTGTCATAATGTAGTGTTTACAAATTTTACCCGGCACCCTTGCCACTAATGTGGCCCCCTGTGGTGATACCCCTTCCCTTATGTGAGGGACATCTCCACCACACCTTGCCCCCCAATGTCCAGCAGCAGAAAGACTGTGGTCCGCCCCCACGGAGCCTTGGCATTGCCTGCACTAAGCTCAGCACGTACCCCTGCAGTCAGGAGCAGGCCAGTCGGCAACATTCCCTGATGGACATCGTGCTCTGCTGGGAGGTCAACAAACCTCAGGCAGACCAAAAAGCATCTTTCACCAAGTTGATGACCTTCCAGCAGCACTCAACGTCCATCTCTGAATGTTTCCCTGGGAACAGACTGTAAATCAGTGAGTCCTCTGTTACACAGCTGTTCGGGATAAACCATGACCCTTGGAACCTTCTCCAGACTCCCTTTGCAAATCTGCACTCTGCGAAGAAGTGGGCAACCGTCTCCTCTCCATAGCACTCATCCCGATGCAGGATGTGGGGCCCTGTCATGAGTGATACCCATTGGAGGCTGGGATGTGGGTGTCACCAGCTAACAGAATTCGATTTCCTGTAGCCACATTGCCTCTCATTTTAAGGCATCACTGACAGGCAAAACGTTAACTTTTTAACAATTAAAATGTTAATCTCGCATTCCTACAATAAATTATCACTGGCGGTTTCTTCATCACAGGGGGCAACACATTCTGATGGTACAGCATCAGAGAACGTGTAGTACAATAATTAGAAATCATGCTTCAGAGGGGCATGAGAAGGCAGGGAAACGGGTTTTTAGCTGGAGGCAGGGCATCCATTAGAAAGTTTCAAAGTCAGCAAACTGGTCTTCTCCCCTTTCATAAGGATCTATGAGCTGAACTGTGAACTCTGTCTCTCTGTCTCTGAGCATTTCCAGTTTTCTGTACTTACTTCAGCAGTCGGAATAGCCTGTCAAAGGGCTCTTTATTGTCCAGACTGCTCAGCTGGGATGCAAATACTGCACGTCAGTGGCCATTGATAAAACAGATTGATGGAATAGCAACAAAATAAGTCAACATTCTGGCAGGCTTTCCAGTCATACTATGAACATGCAGAGAGATTTATCTGTGTCTGTTTCTAGCATCAACAATCAACTGGAGGATATCAGCGAGATCTGTGGATGGAAAGGTCGATGTTTCGGTTTTGGTTTATTATGGTCATGTTTACAAAGATACAGTGAAAATCTTAATTTTAATGTGTCCGTGCAATTCATGCCATAGATACAATAGATAGAGTAAAAGATAAATTGTTTAGAATTGTTTTGAGTGCAGAGTAAAAGGTTGCAGTTGCAGCGATAGGGCAGGTAAAGAAAAGTGAAAGGGCCCTATGAAGGTAGATTAGGAGATCGAAAAGACATCCTCAGCATATGTGAAAATATAGAAACAAGGAACTGCAGATGATGGTTTACAAAAAAGACAAAGTGCTTATGTAACTCAGCGGGTCAGATAGCATCCCTGGACAGAGTTGATAGGTGGCGTTTCGGATTGGGACCCATTTTCGGACTGACTGTTGGGGGGGGGGGGGAAGAAATCTGGAAGAGAGGAGGGGCAGGGCAAAGCATGGCAGATAATAAGTGGACACAGGCAAGGGAGGGTTTCTGCTTATCAACCACTCCCTCTCCTGTGTTCACCTATTACCTGATACACATTGCCCTGCCCCTCTCTACCAGCTTTCCTTCCCCACCCCACAATCAATCAATCTGAAGAAGGGTTCAAAACTGAAACATCACCTATAAACGTTTTCCAGGGATGTTGCCTAAAGGGCCTGTCCCACTTGGGCGTTATTTGCGCGTCATTTACGCGACATCATGATGCGCGCATAACGCGTGCATGGCGTGCATTATGCGCGCATGGTGCACGGTGAGACGTGGTGGCGTAGGCAGTGACGCGCGGTAGCGCTCGGCGTCCCAGGATTTTGGGATTCTCAAAATCCTCGCGCGCCACCTGTGTGACGCGCAAATGACACTCAAGTGGGACAGGCCCTTAACCTGTTGAGTTATTCCGTGAACTTTGTGTTTTTTTTGTATGAGAGTTCAGTTCAAGAGATTGATAACAGCAGGAAAGAAGTTGTTCTTGAATTTGGTGGTACGTGCCTTTATATCTTCTGCCCAATAGGGCAGGGGAGAAGGGAGAATGACTGGAGAATAAGTGGTCCTTGATAGCTCTTTTAGATAGCCCTTGCTTTCTCCCTCCATCCCCTCCCCCTTCCCAGTTCTCCCACAAGTCCTACAGTCTCCTTGGGGGGGGGGGGGGGGGGGGCTAGGCATGGGGAGTGTGCTTCAACCTAGATCCAGAAGTTTTGTGATGAATTGTGTTACAATTATAGTGGTGAAGGCAGAATTATGGGGGACCCGGTGATGTCCCGGAGTGCATCCACCTTATGTGTCAGGCCTCTTGCATTGAAATAAATGCAATGTATTCCAACCCATCTTTCCTCATTCCTGCCATGATCCTGCCTCTCCTGTCCACTGAATTTGTTGTCACCGACTTCCAGCCTTCCACCTACCTTCCAATTGGATCATGTTCCCCAGCCATACAAGTTTAATCCCTCTCATGTAGCACTAGCAAACCTATCATTAAGATATTGCTCCCCTTCCAGCTCAGCCTAGAAGAGATTTGATTGGTCCAAAAATCTGATTCCCAAACCGCTGCACCAACTCCTCAGCCGTGCATCTTTCCATTTCTACATTCACTGGCACGTGGCACCTAGAGTACGCTAGAGATGACTTGCTTTTAGATCCTGCTTTTTAACCTTTCGGTTAACTTCCTATATTCACTCCGCTGAACCTCATCCCTTTTCCTAACAATGTAATTTGTCCTGCTACGCATTTAGTCCTGGTAACATACTTTTACATATGCGCAATAAGAACTATTAATTGTCTTTCCACACACATACGTAAACTACCGTCAATTTATAGTGGACAATTAAACCCCTGTCCCATGGTACTTTCATTCCAAGAGTTCTCCCGAGTTTGCCCTGATTCGAACTCGGAGATTTACGCTAATGGCCACTCGTCAGTACTCGGGGCTCTCGTGGACATTTTTCATAATTTTGAAAAATCTTCACGAGTCTTCCAGTGCTTACCTGCCATTAACGAGTCTTCCCGAGTACCTGCCGTTAGCGCTAAGAGACGTCCCCGAGTTCCGGCGTACCCGCTAAGTTCATTCTCCGTGCTTACCACGAGTTTGATTTTTTTTAAACTCGGGAGAGCTCTTGGAATCAACTCGCACCGTGGGACAGGGCTATAAACCTGATAACCTGCGTACTTTTGTGATGCGGGGAGAAAGAGAACACCCCTAGATGAAGCTCATGTGGGCACAGGAAGAATATGCAAACTCCACCAGGACAATACCTGAGATCAAGATCAAACCCATGTCACTAGGTCTGAGAGGAGGTAGCTCTATGGCTGTGCCACTGTAGTCCATGCATGATCCCATATGTTGGTTAGTACCCCACTGATTGATAAAATGCTTTGCAGATCTCTGGGATAGAAGTGCAGAAGGGCCATGCCACAGACTATAATAACAGCTAACATAGAGGTGGAGGTGCCAATCAGATTGATTTCTCATCTATCGCTCCCCTTGCCAATATCCCAGTGTTACATTATACCTCAGTGGCCAAGTGGAGTTGTTCTTAGTTGTCTAATGTCCAGATCTTACAAAATGGTGAATGTGCACACTTGCTCACCTCTTCAGAGCCATCTCATGCACCCTTTTTGAAATCCTGATTTCCTCCTTACGTTGTCTCCTCAAACTATTATTCTCATCCAGGGAGCACTTTATCACTGCTGCTATAGGCAGCTGGAATAAAGTCAAATGCTGCATTGTACAGGCTTCTAGAAGCTCTCTGGCTCTGCAAAGAAAATGATGATAAGCAATGCCATCAATAAAATATATCTACAGGTATTTGTTGGCTTTACATTGCTGGCTGAAGTCCCAATACCTCCACGAGTCACTCAGAGGAAAATAATGAGACATGATGTCAGAAATGCTTGTGAAAGAAGCTATAACATTTAGACCCTCGTTGAAAGGAGAATACTGAATGGCCAATGTGATCCTTTCCAATTGATAAAACACATGCACATGTCTTGAAGAAATGCAAGCTGTGAGATTCAGGCTTGGTTCCAATAAAAGCATCCAAGCCACAGAAGGCCCAGGCAAGTTGTCAAGAATGGAAGGAAGAGGCAATAACCAAATTTTGAATTGGTTTTGACATATAAACAGAGCAGATGAAAGTAAAGATATAATTGTGTCTCATAGAAAATAGGTGCGGGAGGAGGCCATTCGGCCCTTCGAGCCAGCACCGCCATTCATTGCGATCATGGCTGATGGTCCCCAATCAATAACCCATGCCTGCCTTCTCCCCATATCCCTTGATTCCACTAGCCCCTAGAGCTCTATCTAACTCTCTTAAATCCATCCAGTGACTTGGCCTCCACTGCCCTCTGTGGCAGGAAATTCCGCAAATTCACAACTCTCTGGGTGAAAAAGTTATTTCTCTCCTCCGTCTCACTGGTTACAGGGAGAAAATTGAACCATTTCATAAAGCTCTCACTTCAGTGTAAAATACATCACAAGGACTCGCTCATTAAAGGTTGTATTGTTTGTGAAATCCTGAACCAATTGAGTGGCTACACAAGAAGAGAGCTAATTCAGAAAAACACATCGAAACATTGAAAGATCAACAGCAAAACACAAGAGCAGGTGAAGAATAGCCGCGGAGAGAGTTTCAACCGCCCCGACATGGGAGTTTCTTCTCTTTGTGTGCACAGGATCACCTTCGATCGTCGGCTGCGGGGGCTTTGATCGCCCTGACTGCGGATAGTTTGACTGCCCCGACCATGGGAGACCAAGAAGAAGAAGATTGAATTTTATTGCCTTCCATCACAGTGAGGAAAATGGACTCCACTGTGATGGATGTTTATGTAAACTTTTATTTTATGTGGGTGTCTTGTTGCTTTCACTTAGTATGGCTGTATGGCAACTCAAATTTCATTGTACCTTAACTGGTACATGTGACAATAAACTGACCTTGAAACCTTGAAGTGTTATGGAAGATGACAACATGAGTAGCTAAAGAAGAAAATCCCTGCATACAGGAAAAAGTGGTTGGGAAAAATTAATTCTACAATCAGCACATACTCTGACAGGACACTGGAAGTCCATGGAGTGAATGGATTGAGCCATACAGTTACAGGGAAAGACTTGTTTTAAACTACAGTGGAACACAATGTAATTGCTGCCAAATGCATCCACTTCCGTGGCAGAAACACCAGGAGATGTACCTAGGGCAAAATGTTAGTCTAAGGGCAACTTGCGATGCTTCAACTTGACTCAGGAACAACATGTAATACCTTCCTAACACAGATTATCAATCTTGAGGCAGTGCATTTAAAATTGACAAGTCAGGTGCTGTTGAGGCAATATTGAAACAAGCTGGGAGGTGGTTTAAATCATGAAAGACAGCAGATGGATCGTAAAGATTACTTCAATGCAAGCGATCACTTCAGCCGGGCAACTCACATATGTATGCACAGGTGTTTTTCTTCTGAAAAGGGGAATTAAAAGGCAAATATCATTGAGTTATGGTAGCACATGTCAGGTTCAACCTGTCGTGTCTTTTTACATCCTGACTGAATTGACTTGAGGCATAGTATTACATTTTCTTGATTTGTAGCCTCTTAAACTTCTGCACCAAATGATGTAAGAAACATAATAATAATAATACTTTATTAGCCAAGTATGTTTTGCAACATACAAGGAATTTGACTTGCCATACAGTCATACTAACAAAAAGCAACAGAACACACAAAATACATTTCAACATAAACATCCACCACAGTAACTCCTCCACATTCCTCACTGTGATGGAAAGTGGAAAAAAGTTCAATTTCTTCCCCTCTTTGTCCTCCAGCGGTCGGGGGCCTCTAACCTTCCGTTGACGGGACAATCCTACTCCCTTAGCTGACGGAAGGGCTCCTCGTCGGGGCGATCAAACTCCTGCATTGGGGGAGAATCTCAGCTCCCCCTCGCCGGGCAATCTACCTCGGGTCGGGGCTAGTCAAACGTCGTGAGATTTTGGAGCTTCCCGTCGGTCTCTCCCAAGACTGTGAGCTCCTTGATGTTAAAGTCCGCAGGCCACGTTGGAGCGTCGATCTCAGGCAAGGAGCAGACCCCGATGGTACGTCCACGCCCCGGGATGGGGCTCAAAGTCAGTCCCAAGCAAGGCCTCCGGCTCCACGATGTTAGGCCGCAAAGCGACTGGAGATACGACCTGGAAAATAATCGCATCTCCAGCAAGGTAAGATATTTTTTTTAAGTTTTCCCCTGCCCCCCCGCCCACCCCCCACATAAAACAAACAGGAGAACATTAACACAAACTTTTTAAACACAGTAGAAATAACCAAAAAAAGGCGAAAAGGACAGACAGACTGTAGGCGAGGCTGCCATCGAAGCGCCACCTGGTGGTCATATCAGAATGGATGTATCTCTGCATTTTGATCATCTCAAGCTCAGTCTCCTCGGTATCCTTTGTGTCCTGGACAAAAGCTAGGCTGGGTCTAGTGACTAAATGCATGTCTCCTGTTCCACCAAATCTTCATGATGCCTGTATCCTCAGACAATTTCTGTTCTTTTCACCCAAATCATGTTCTTTGGATGCATTAACAAAAGATTGGAGACACTAAATGATCCTATACCCAGGCATCCAGCATTGTGGGCCCTCCAAGTCTAAGATAGCAGATGATAATTTACCTAAATCTAAAAGATCTTAATAAGGTCTGAAAATGAATCATTATGTTTTGAAGATAGCAGAATATGACTTGTCAGATTTGTGCATAATACATGTTATTAGTGCTGGATGCAAAGAATCGGTTTTGTTACATGGAACTTGATGAGGAGAGCTTGCGTTTAACCTTTTCATCACACCATACTATAGATACCACTGAAGAATGACATTTGGAATCAGCACAGCTCTGAAGATTGGATGTTGGAAGGAATCAATGTAGTAAAGACTATAGTAGATCCTCTGAGAACATGAAACAGTAAAAGAGGCAGAGTTAATCCATTTGAATGATAGGATGAAGGGAGAAGGTACAGAAGTTGAACGATCAAAAGTTGAAGTTCAGAATGAAGTCTCTTTGTGGTCATTTGATCACTAAACATGGTCTGATGCCAAATCCAGCAAAAGGTAAGTTTGTAAAGGAGATTCTGAGTCTTATGATATTGTCGGCTTGAGCAAGTGGTTCCACACTGTATCCCTCTACAGGGACATGATATTTTGGGGGGTTTGCCTACTCTGCGCAGTTCCTGTCCTGCCCACAAGATGTGTGAGTCACTTGAAGAGCTGATGAAGAAGAACTTGGAATAGAGATGTGGAGGAGCATGGGTAACCAACCCAAATTAGTCAAGGAAGGAGCTACAGCAGAGCCTGTGCTGTGATACAAAGATTTTCATTGCATATGACAGTAATCCAACGACTTGACTAGGATCTACACTATAATGAATGAATGGATGGTACTTTATTACCACATGTACTTAAGTACAGTGAAATGCTTTGTTTTGCATACAACCTAGGCACTACACAAGTGTCTTCATGTTTTTTCGCAAAGTTACAAAAGTACTGTTGGATTGATATAGCTCACACATAGTGATTAGGATCCAAATACTTTTATTAGCAATTCAGCATAGGTAACTTCATCTCAAGACTGAGAGAGAAAGGGAAAAATGGTTTATATTAAACCTGTGGGTGGAGCCACAGTATGACTCATAGCACTGATCTACACCCTCCCTCTTAAAGAATTAAATGTAAATACAAAACTATTGACTAAATAAGGCATGCATAGTAAATGATAATAAGCTGGAGGAATGTCAAATACACCCCGGGTACTTTACGGTGGGCTTGCAAACACGACCAGCACGAGTGCAAAATAAACCATTTCCGTTCGTCGCCACTGGGGACGGAGTCGGTGGTATAATTGGTGGCGGAGATTGAAACTGCATTCCCGGTGACGAAACAGGGGACTTTCGTACAGGCGGAGGAGGCGTCGCCACTGGCAAAGTAACCGCTTCAGAAACAGGTTGTTGTGCTGGTACAGGCGGACCGATGATGCTGGACGTGGATGGAAGTACACTTGTACGGTCAGGATAATACGGAGGCGGAGCTGGCTCATTCACAGGCAGGATATGTTGCCTATTACGTCTGTAGGTGCCTCCATCAGCATTGACCAAATATAAGTGTGGCTCAGAGACACACCGATATGGTCATGATCAATGTGGGTTTGCACACGAACCACCTGCCCCTTGGTTAAAGGTGGCAGCAGTCTGCTTGTTTTGTCATACCACTGTTTGTCACGCTTTTGTTGCAGCCTGGACCGGACTTCCGATGGTGGGACCACCTGCGGGATTAATGCCCGATCTGCTACAGACACTGTGGCTCGGGTCTGTCTTGATAATAAACGTTGAGCATGTGAACCCAAGATGGGGTTGCGGAAGATGTTGCGCAGGTTTAGCAGGTCCAGGTACACATTGGAATTAGCTCTGTAGGATCATTCCATTAATTGTTTGGCACTCCTGACAGTCCGTTCAGCCAGTCCATTCAACTGAGGATATTCAGGGCTGCTGGGTGATGTGGCGAAAACCCCAGCGTGCAGCAAATTCTTTGAAGTGCTGGCTGTTAAGTTGACTACCGTTATCAGATAGCAGTTGACAAGGAGCTCCGTGATCTGCGAGTTTTAGAACTACCCCATGAGAAGTGGGGCTACTGAGAAGATCGATGTCAAACCAGCCAGAATACGAGTCGACAAGAACCAGGTAATGCTTGCCATGCCACTCAAATATATCAGTTGCCACTGTAGAACACGAGAGGGCAGGAGCTGGGTGTGAGAGAAGTGGTTGCTTTTGTTGATGAGGTGCCAAACTGTTACACACTGCACAGGATGCCACATTCTCAAGAATGTATTCAGCTATATCAGGCCAGTAAAACATGTTTTTTGCTCATAGGACAGTTGCTTCAGTGCCTGGGTGCCCTGCATGGACAGCGTTAAAATACTTGCTGTGTAAAGAAACAGCCTTGTGGCCTTTTACGATAATACCATCTTGTAGTACTAGTTCATCACGGACGGCAAAGAAGGGCCAAACTGGAAGCGGTACATTGTAATGCTTGTCAGACCAGCTGCTCTTAATGACAGAGGTGAGCGACCATAAGGTACTGTCAGCAGCAGTATGGGCAACCAGGTCCTCCACACAGGATGAGGGAATAAAAGACACAGTCATTATTACAAGGTGTCATCATCTGGTGAGGACCCTCGCAGGTCTTTCGGGTAGCACGCGAGAGGGTGTCAGCCAGGTGCATATCCTTACCATGTTTGTAGGTCAGAATAATGCCATACTTTTGAAGTTGAAGCAACATCCGTTGAAGGCGCCCTGGAGAGGCATGAATCGGTTTGTTAAAGATGCTGACCCGGGGTTGGTGGTCAGTTTCCATCGTGACCGTATGTCCGAAGATAAAGTCGTTATCTTGCAGGCGAAAATGACTGCTAGCAGCTCCTTTTCAATTTGGGCGTAGCGTTGATGTGTGTCAGTCATGGTGCGCGAGGCATAGAACACAGGCTTGCTGCCGCTACCGTCATCTTGAAGACATGTTGTGCCCAGTCCTTGTTGTGAAGCGTCACAAGTCAGTGTGACCGGTCTTTAGGATCAAAATAAGCGAGAGTAGGGGCACAAGACATTTGCTGCTGAAGAGTCCCTTCTGCTGTTGCTCATGCCAGGCCCAAACAGTGTCTTTGTGGGTAAGCTGGCGCAGCGGGGCTGACATTTCACTGAAGTTCGGAATAAATGTACTCAGGTAGTTTACCATGCCAAGGAATCTCTGCAGACTGAGCATGTCTGTGGGTGCTGGTAACTCGTTGTAGCAATGGTTTTTGCCGGATCAGTTTTTAGGCCATATTTAGTGAACACATGGCCGACATAGTTCACCTCACTTACTCTGAATTTACATTTTTGAGGGTTTATTGAGGTTGATTGCATTGGCGCAGTCCAGGACTTTTGTTAGATTAGCATCGTGTTCTTGGACAGTTCGTCCAGCAACGAGGATATCATCTACTACAATGGAGCACGGGTAACCTGCAAACAACTGTTCCATAGCCTGTGAAATACTTCACTAGCAGAGCTTATGCCAAAAGGCATGTGAAGGAATCTGTATCGCCTGAAGGGTGTGCTGAAGGTAGTTAACTTGGAGGAGTTGCATTCCAGAGGAATCTGCCAGAATTAACTCTTGACATCTAGTACTGTGAATACAGTTGCTTCAGCCACCTGCGCTGCAATCTCATCTACTGTGCGCATGAGATAGTGTGGTCGCTTAATGGGTGTGTTTGTCCTTGGGATTGATGCAAATCCGTATTTCATCCTTGTTCTTCTTTGTTGCCACGACCATGGGGGAAACCCAATCCGAGGGGTCAGCGACGGGGGCCATTTGAGAGTGCTCAGAGTCCATGTTCCCATGGTTGAGTGAATTAACAGATTGTCTTGTTTGAACTCTGTTGCTACCTGAGCGGCAGTATCGGAAAAAATGGTTGCATTTTTTACAGAAGTGACAAAGCTTTCCATAAGCCGGGCAATGGTCATGGACAGCAACATGCGAACCCTCACAATTAAAACAATTGTATATAGGTTTAACGGCAGACCTGTAGGGCACTTGAGGAAATTGGCAAGAAGCTTGATAAAGTGTGCCGGCAACATTAACATCGTGGGCAGAGTGGGGGCCATGTCCCAAGATTTTAGCATGAGCATCAGTGGTTTTCAGCAGTCTCCAGGGTGAGTTCAGTATCGCGTAGCAGCTCATCGCATAATTTATCATTGAGAATACCATAGACCAGATGGTCACGAACTAGGGTGTCACATAAATCTCCAAAGGCACATCTACTGGCAATGTGTTTCAAAGCACTAACGTATGTTTCAACCGGTTCGCCATGTCTTTGGCTTCACAAAAAAAAAAATATGTCTCCATTACTAGATTAGTACGTAACTCACACAACTGTTGGAATTTGTTTAGCAGGCAGTCGGGGTCCTGGGTGGACTCAGCGGGAGCAATCCGGACACCAGCCAGATCAAATCTAGCTGGTTCATAATGAAATCTTCTGGCACGCCGAGCAGCTTTTGTGCCAGCTAGGTTGAGGAGAATAGAGGCATGTACAGCTAAAGCACCAGCCGGGTGAGCTGCGTGTATATAAATGGTGAAATCTTCTTCAAATATGCACCACCGTTCAGCAAGGTCTTCATCAAACACAAAAGGTTCTGGTTTTCTGAGAGAAGGGGCCATGGTAAAACATATACTGCACAAAAAAATAAAAATAAAATAAATGCAATAGAATTAGGCAGGGAGTGAGTCTGAGTTTTCTGACACCATGTTGGATTGACATAACTCACACACAATGATTAGGATCCAAAGACTTTTATTAGCAATTCAGCATAGGTAACTTCATCTGAACATACAGCTCAAGACTGAGAGAAAGGGAAAAAGGCTTTCTATTAAACCTTTGGGCGGAGCCACAGTATAACTCATAGCATGTGACACTGATCTATAAGTACCGAACAATCCTATCTATATTGCCTGCCTCCGCACATGACAGCAGGCCCCCAACCCCCTTACCTGGTTCCCACTACCCTTGGCATTTCCCCCTGTCCACTGGGTCTCCCATCATGCTCAGAGCCCCCCTCGTCCCCCTGTTAAGGTTCATTTCACTTCCAACAGACAAAAACGCAATAAAATTAGTTATCAAGTAGTAAAATCTTTATTTTGCCCAGGCAGGTGTGGTCGACACTCTTACAGTATGTAAAATAGACTATACAGAGTCACTCTATCCCCACACAAAGAGGTAATATGGTCATGCTGAAGAAACTATTTTTCTGCAGATCAAGCATTTGTTTTTTTTAACCTAATTGATGCACATTATAATCTTATAGAGCAAAGAGTAGGAGCCAAGAGTCTGAACATACCCTTGATTGTTTTTCTCTGTTATAAACATTCATGTATTTGTGCTGTTATCTCACCAGTGTTATGGAAGAAGGACGAAAACATTTCTGTTAGCCTAGCTAGTGCAATAGGAGAAAGGTGAAAGCATCCATTTTATTGCTTCTAAATCTACAGCTGGATCTATTTTATAACTTTTAAATCTTTAAACTTTCTCACCCCCATTGTTCTTAGCAGTCCACCTCGCTCTAGACATCCGGCTCGCTCATGGTCATGCAAGGATATCAAAGAATGTCTTGGAGCGATGATCTTGCTGAATAATCCGCCAATGCCACACATGAGCAGAGGTTTATCAGATGCAAAATGTGTTACACACAAATCATGAACGAGCACCTTGTGTGATTTTTGGTCTGGGAGATGTTTCATTGGCAAATATCAGGAAAATGAAACATGCTTTATGATCACCTGGCAATCCCCTCCACCGGGCAGCAATGAGGTTGCAGAGATTGCTGGCGGATATAAGCAACAAAGATTTATTGACCAGAAGACATGCACGTAGCATACACACACATTCACAGCTTTTCCCCTGGGACCGAGTTGCCAAGAATATTGAACTTGAGACAATAAAATGGGGAGATATATTAATTCTTTCATTCTTTGACGCAGGAGATTAAGAAGCTATAAATCAAGATGATATAATGCTATTGCTAAAGTCGGTTTTTCAGACAGGATGGAAAATGACACAAAGTGAGGTTAAACCTGTCCCTTAGTGGGAGATGAATAGACCAGTGAGAGAGACTTGATCATCAGAGGCAGAATAATAACTCTTCCCAAGCTATGACAGTACAATAGGATCAAATATGTTCATCGCTCACATCTGGAACCAGGGATGAGTAGGGAGATCAGGGACCATGTGAAGAAAAAAGAAGCATTTAAAGTAGGTCACTCTCACCAGGTCTCAGAGGGACACAAAGTGCTGGAGTAACTCAGCAGGCCAGGCAGCATCTATGGAGAAAAAGGATGACTGATGTTTCGGGTCAGAACCCTTCTTCAGACCCGCATCTTCTCTAAACCAGTTTCTGCACTTCCTTTCTACACAGGTCTCAGAGGAATCCTGGGCCAATGCTGACACAGATTGCTTTCATTCTGGATGGGAAAATGTATCTGCAGTCAAATAAAAGTAGTTCAAGTTTTGGGGAGACAAACCTTTTGAAGAACTCCCACTCATTGAAATAATTCCCAGACTCAAAGAACAGTTTTCTAGATGTAGCATCCCTGAGATGTTGATTCCAGATCATGGGCTACAGAGGTCTGTAGTTTGATCACAGGAAAACTCAGCAGTGTAAGGGACAGGCAGGCACTGTGAAGGTTATGCAGAGACTTATGCTCATTCCAGCAATAGCTCAATTACCAAAATATTGCTAGTACCAAGTGCATAAGTGAGGACAACTGGAGCGACCAAAGGCTGGCAGGTATGTGGGAGAGCATATTGTGGGAGAGCATATTGTGGGAGAGCATTTTGTATTGACACTAAGCTATCTCTCCTTCCTATGCTCCACCTCGTCTTCATTTGAGAGTTGGCCTGCAATATGATGTCATCTACACACTTGTTAGTGGAGTTGGAGCAGGATTCCCCTCTCACTGCCAACCTCTAGTCCCCAACTGTGCTCATTTGTCCTGAAAGAAGTTAAAAGTGAACGAGGTAAGACAGGGAGACGTTACAGATATGTAGAATGTCAGATGGTGAGGCTGTGGTTTTTAAAGTTGTACAGATGAATTAACATGTGAAGAGATGGTTAATCCCAGTATGAGACGTCAAATTGGCAGTCATTCCCCCACCAGAGAAAGATTAGTGCTCATTAAGGATCTACTGGAACACAAGGCAGCAAGGAAGAAAAAAAATCGTATTGATGTGTTTCCTTGCTGGGATTGCCAAGGATATGTGATACCATTGATCCATTCTATGTGAAAGGGCTGGCAATTCAGGGCAGTGCCATCTTATTTAACTGGCACCAGATGGAAAATTTGGGTGACCTGGTTATATCCAAAGGGAATAGGGGCCCAGCTTGCTTGCCATTCATTCCCATGGGAGGGCAGAATGAATGGTTGGCATGTTCTTTTTTGGGTAGGTCAGGCTCTGTGAGCACAGATGGTACCTCTGTGGGTAATTATGTGCAAGTGCAATAAAAAATATTGCTATGGCATGCTGTGACGTTATTAGTGAGGGTATTGCCAGACTGATTTCTTTCTCACTGCTCTTCAGTCCGATGCTTAATCCTGCAGGCCAAACTCTCATTTTAAAACCTGCACAGGATTATCCAAGTTCTAAATGGGGAGTCAAATGAGCAAATCCACACAATAATTACTCTCATTGATATGACAATTTAAGGACTTTTCAGACATCAAAGAAATATAATAGAAAAATTGGGTTTCAAGCAATTGAATTAAACCAAATTCAACAAATAACAGGAAATTGACCCAGTGGCCAATTTGTGCTCCTATTTTCTTGCATTCTCATGTTCTTAGATTTTTATCACCTTGTTCTTTCAGTGATATGTTCAATTTACAGTTTAAATATAGGAATTTGTTTGCAACCTTTCTGAAATGTTTATAACATTGTTAAATACAATGTTAGATTACTTAGACAAAGCCTCAATGTAAAAAAAAAGAATTTAAATTGCAAGTACCAACTCACCATTATTTGCATCAGTTAGATGTAACTAATCATTGAAATAATGCAGACATCTCTCCCTCCTAACCTCATTCTCCTGCCTTCTCCCTATAACCTCTGACACCCATACTAATCAAGAAAATAATATGTTAGGTTAAACACTTCTAAACAGCGTCCGGGCGGTGAGTTTAAAAACGGAGCGCGGAGATTTGTTCCACAAAGGCCCAGGAGCGGTTGGAGCGGTCGGAGCGGTTGGAGCGCCCACTCGACAACGTTCCATCACACTTCAAATGAAGTGGTCTGGAGGAAGCCACTGATTGGTTGAAGCGGACTAGAGGAAGCAGCTGAGCAACCCCAGGTTAAGGGTACAGTGAGTTAAGGGTACAGTGAGTTAAAGGTTCAGTGAGTTAAGGGTGCGGTGAGTTAAGGCGACAGTGCTTTTTAGTAAAGGTACAGTTTAAAGGATTCAAATTTTTATAGTGGGAGTGAGTTGATTTAATTTGGGGGTAAGCCATGGTGGTTGAGATCGGCCCCGTGGTTTGCTCATCCTGCAACATGTGGGAGATCAGGGATATGGTCGGTGACTACGTGTGCAGGAAGTGTGTCCAGCTGCAGCTCCTGGCAGACCGCATTGAACGATTGGAGCTGCGGTTGGATTCATACTGGAGCATCCACGATGCTGAGAAAGTCGTGAATAGCACGTACAGTGAGTTGGTCACACCGCAGGTAAAAGTTAAGCGGACAGAAAGGGAACGGGTGACCACTAGCCAGTGTAGCAGTAGGCAGGTAGTGCAGGAGTCCCCTGCAGTCATCTCCCTCCTAAACAGATATACCATTTTGGATACTGTTGGGGGAGATGGCTCATCAGGGGAAGGCAGCAGCAGCCAAGTTCATGGCACCGTGGGTGGCTCTGCGGCACAGGTGGGGAGGAAAAGGAGTGGAAGAGCTATAGTAATAGGGGATTCAATTGTAAGGGGAACAGATAGGCGTTTCTGCGGCCGCAAACAAGACTCCAGGATAGTATGTTGCCTCCCTGGTGCAAGGGTCAAGGATGTCACTGAGCAGCTGCAGAACATTCTGGAGGGGGAGGGTGAACAGCCAGTTGTCGTGGTGCACATTGGCACAAACGATATAGGTAAAAAACGGGATGAGGTCCTACAAGGTGAATTTAGGGAGCTAGGAGATAAACTTAAAAGTAGGACCTCAAAGGTAATAATCTTTGGATTCCACGTGCTAGTCAAAGTAGAAATAGGAGGATATTGCAGATGAATACGTGGCTTGAAAAATGGTGCAAGGGGGAGGGATTCAAATTTCTAGGACATTGGAACCAGTTCTGGGAGAGGACGGTCTGCACCTGGGCTGGAATGGATCCAATGTCCTTGGGTTAGTGTTTGCTAGTGCTGTCGGGGAGGATTTAAACTAATGGGGCCAAGGGATGAGAGCATGAGCAGAGATACAGAGGGTTGTAAAATGAGGGTATAAGCAATAGGTAGCAAGGTGAAAAGTAAAAGTGGCAGGCAGACAAATCCAGGGCAAAAATAAAAAAGGGCCACTTTTCAACATAATTGTATAAGGGGTAAGAGTGTTGTAAAAACAAGCCTGAAGGCTTTTTGTCTCAATGCAAGGAGCATTTGTAATAAGGTGGATGAGTTGAATGTGCAGATAGTTATTAATGAATATGATATAGTTGGGATCCAGGGTGACCAAGGCTGGGAGCTGAACATCCAGGGATATTCAATATACAGGAGGGATAGACAGAAAGGAAAAGGAGGTGGGGTAGCGTTAATGGTTAGCGAGGAGATTAACGCAATAGAAAGGAAGGACATTAGCTTGGAGGATGTGGAATCGATATGGGTAGAGCTGCGAAACACTAAGGGGCAGAAAACGCTAGTTGTGTACAGGCCACCTAACAGTAGTAGTTGAGTTGGGGATGGCATCAAACAGGAAATTAGAAATGCGTGCAACAAAGGTAAAAGTTATAATGGGTGACTTCAATCTACATATAGATTGGGTGAATCAAATTGGCAGGGGTGCTGAGAAAGAGGATTTCTTGGAATGTATGCGGGATAGTTTTCTAAACCAACATGTAGAGGAACCAACGAGAGAGCAGGCTATTCTAGACTGGGTATTGAGTAATGAGGAATGGTTAGTTAGCAGTCTACTTGGGCAAGAGTGACCATAATATGGTTGCGTTTTTCATTAGGATGGAGAGTGACATCATTAATTCAGAAACAAGGGTTCTGAACTTAAAGAAAGGTGACTGAGGATATGAGACGTGAATTGGTCAAGATAGACTGGCAATTGATTCTTAAAGGGTTGACTACGGATATGCAATGGAAGGCATTTAAAGACTGCATGGATGAACTACAACAATTGTTCATCCCAGTTTGGCAAAAGAATAAATCAGGGAAGGTAGTACATCCGTGGATGACAAGGGAAATCAGGGATAGTATAAAAACAAAAGATGAAGCATACAAATTAGCCAGAAAAAGCAGCCTACCAGAGGACTGGGAGAAATTCAGAGTCCAGCAGAGGAGGACAAGGGGCTTAATTAGGAAAGGGAACATAGATTATGAAAGAAAACTGTCAGGGAACATAAAAATTGACTGCAAAAGTTTCTATAGATATGTGAAGAGAAAAACATTAGTTAAAACAAATGTAGGTCCCTTCCAGTCAGAAACAGGTGAATTGATCATGGGGAACAAGGACATGGCAGACCAATTGAATAACTACTTTGGTTCTGTCTTCACTAAGGAAGACATAAATAATCTGCCGGAAATAGCAGGGGACCGGGGATCAAATGAGATGGAGGAACTGAGTGAAATCCAGGTTAGCCGGGAAGTGGTGTTAGGTAAATTGAATGGATTAAAGGCTGATAAATCCCCAGGGCCAGATAGGCTGCATCCCAGATTACTTAAGGAAGTAGCCCCAGAAATAGTGGATGCATTAGTGATAATTTTTCAAAACTCTTTAGATTCTGAGGATTGGAGGGTAGCTAATGTAACCCCACTTTTTTAAAAGGGAGGGTGAGAGAAATGGGGGAATTACAGACCAGTTAGTCTAACATCGGTAGTGGGGAAAATGCTAGAGTCAGTTATTAAAGATGGGATAGCAGCACATTTGGAAAGTGATTAAATCATTGGACAAAGTCAGCATGGATTTATGAAAGGTGAATCATGTATGACGAATCTTATAGAATTTTTCGAGGATGTAACTAGTAGAGTGGATAAGGGAGAACCAGTGGATGTGTTATATCTGGACTTTCAGAAGGCTTTCAACAAGGTCCCACATAAGAGATTAGTATGCAAACTTAAAGCACACGGTATTGGGGGTTCAGTATTGTTGTGGATAGAGAACTGGCTGGCAGACAGGAAGCAAAGAGTAGGAGCAAATGGGTCCTTTTCAGAATGGTAGGCAGTGACTAGTGGGGTACCGCAAGGCTCAGTGCTGGGGCCCCAGCTATTTACAATATATATTAATGATTTGGACGAGGGAATTGAATGCAACATCTCCAAGTTTGTGGATGACACGAAGCTGGGGGGCAGTGTTAGCTGTGAGGAGTATGCTAGGAGGCTGCAGTGTGACTTGGATAGGTTGGGTGAGTGGACAAATGCATGGCAGATGCAGTATAATGTGGATAAATGTGCGGTTATCCACTTTGGTGGTAAGAAGAGGAAAGTAGACTATTATCTGAATGGTGGCCGATTAGGAAAAGGGGAGATGCAACGAGACCTGGGTGTCATGGTACACCAGTCATTGAAAGTAGGCATGCAGGTGCAGCAGGCAGTGAAGAAAGCGAATGGTATGTTAGCATTCGTAGCAAAAGGATTTGAGTATAGGAGCAGGGAGGTTCTACTGCAGTTGTACAGGGCCTTGGTGAGACCACACCTGGAGTATTGTGTACAGTTTTGGTCTCCTAATCTGAGGAAAGACATTCTTGCCATAGAGGGAGTACAGAGAAGGTTCACCAGACTGATTCCTGGGATGGCATGACTTTCGTATGAAAAAAGACTGGATAGACTCGGCTTGTACTCGCTAGAATTTAGAAGATTGAGGGGGGATCTTATAGAAACTTACAAAATTCTGAAGGGGTTGGACAGGCTAGATGCAGGGAGATTGTTCCCGATGTTGGGGAAGTCCAGAACAAGGGGTCACAGTTTAAGGATAAGGGGGAAATCTTTTAGGACCGAGATGAGAAAAACATTTTTCACACAGAGAGTGGTGAATCTCTGGAATTCTCTGCCACAGAAGGTAGTTGAGGCCAGTTCATTGGCTATATTTAAGAGGGAGTTAGATGTGGCCCTTGTGGCTAAAGGGATCAGGGGGTATGGAGAGAAGGCAGGCACAGGATACTGAGTTGGATGATCAGCCATGATCATATTGAATTGCGGTGCAAGCTCGAAGGGCCGAATGGCCCACTCCTGCACCTATTTTCTATGACATTATTACCAGAATTAATAATTTCACATACATATAACTCCATTATATGAAAAACTAGATATTATTTCCTGTTGGTGGTCAATGTTTGGTTATTCCTAATAATTCTCTGTCTCTGTGATTCTCTGTCAATATCACGCATTCAATGTTGTTATATCAGTTATTGAGATGTAATATAGACCATTGTCACCAGGTGGCAAAGTGAGGTAACTGCGATCTTATACCCACATCACTACCAGGCCTGACACACACATACAGACACACACACATACACACACATAGACACAAGTATTTATATATAGTATAGCCTGAGTCATTTTTAGACCCATAAAACTACATTTCCTGGAAAATATTTCAAGTTTAGTTTCATGCAACGATCAGTCTAGGCGATGGCATAATATTTGGCACAACGTATTTCTCTGTACTGAGTCAGACTATAGCTAGACACGGCTCTTCAATGCCACCTTTGGCATTCGCAGACAATACCGGCATTGGTGGACAAATAACGGATAATGAAATCAGAGTACAGAAGGGAAATCAATAATCTGATTGAATGATCCCAGAACTTGCTCTTAACATTAGCAAGACCAAGGAGATGATTGTTCATTTCAGGACGGGAAAACTGAGATCACTGAACCTGTCTTCTTTAGCTGGATGGTGATAGAGAGAGGCAACAGCTTTGAGTACCTGGGCATGCATACCTCTGAAGATCTATCGTGGACTCAGCACATTGATGCAATCATAAAGAAAGCTCATCAGTGCCTCTCCTCAGAGGTCTGAGGAAATTTGACGTTGAGAATACTATCAAACTTCAGCTGGAGCATGGCAGAGTTTACTGACTGGTTGCATCACAGCCTGCTTTGGTACTCAAATGCCCCAAAACAAAGGAGCCTGCAAAAAGTTGAGGACATTCTCCAGTCCATCATGGGTACTCACCTTCCTCCTATTGAAGGGATCTAAAGGAAACACGGCTTCAAGAAGGAAGTTAACATCATCAATGACCCACACCACCAAGGCCATGCTCTCATCTCGCTGCTCCATCGGGTAGGTAGTTCAGGAATCCGATTACCATTATCTCCAACTTCAAGAACAGCTTCTTCCCATCAACCAAAATGCTCTTGAACCACACTACACAACCAAACCGCGAGCTGGATCAACCGACCGCACACACACACACACACACAGAAACACATCGCAAAGGCGGGGGGAAGGGAAAGCGGGGAGCGCTGTCTGAAATTTAGAAGGATGAGAGGATATCTCATTGAAACATATAAGATTGTTAAGGGCTTGGACACACTAGAGGCAGGAAACATGTTCCCTATGTTGGGGGAGTCCAGAACCAGGGGCCACAGTTTAAGAATAAGCAGTAAGCCATTTAGAACAGAGACGAGGAAACACTTTTTCTCACAGAGAGTGATGAGTCTGTGGAATTCTCTGCCTCAGAGGTGGAGGCAGGTTCTCTGGATGCTTTCAAGAGAGAGTTAGATAGGGCTCTTAAAAATAGCAGAGAGATGGGATATGGGGAGAAGGCAGGAACGGGGTACTGATTGGGGATGATCAGCCATGATCACATTGAATGGTGGTGCTGGCTCGAAGGGCCAAATGGCCTACTCCTGCACCTATTGTCTATTATCTATTGTTTAAATTCACACCCGCAATGAAGAGGAAGGAAAGACGGCTGCACAGTGTACTGTGTCCTTTAGAGAGCGCGGGGGGGAAGGAGAGAAGTGGAGAGAGATGGAGAGAAGGGGAGAGAAGGGGGGGGGAAGGGGGGGGAGAAGGAGTGGAGACACTTTTAAGAAATATTAAAAAGTTTAGCAGGCATTTTACTTACCGGTCGGTTTTCCTGGGTCCTGAAAACTCCAATGAGCCAATCAAAATGCCCGGTTAGCGAAGGAGATTGCCTATGGCTGCCCTCGACTGCCTGTAACTAAATTGCGATCCAAATTTTACTCGCGGAAAATTTTTCAACATGCTGAAAATTTTCCGCGACCTAGCTGAGGCCACGAGTATTCGGGAACTTCCCTCGAGCATGAAGGAGAGTTCCAGTGACCTCATAGCACCTCCTAGGACCACGTGTCGACCATGCTGCGAGTTTGAGTCGAGGGCAAACTCGTCTAAACTCGCAGATTAGGTCACCGCAGTGGGACAGCCCCTTAAATTTGCAACAAGTAAGCATTTCATTGTTCCCTTCACGATGCATATATCAATTAAACTCTATCGACTCTTGAGCCTCATAATTAATCGAAAGCTTTCACAATGTCACCCCTCAGAGTCTCTCACCAGAAAGAATAGCCCCAAACAATTCCTGTTTAAGAAGGAACTGCAGATGCTGGAAAATCGAAGGTAGACAAAAGTGCTGGAGAAACTCAGCGGGTGCAGCAGCATCTATGGAGCGAAGGAAATATGCAACTGTTTCATCAGTCTGAAGAAGGGTTTTGGCCCGAAACGTTTCCCATTTCCTTCGCTCCATAGATGTTGCTGCACCCGCTGGGTTTCTCCAGCACTTTTGTCTACCATAGCCCCAGACATTCTTGGGATTCTTTCCTGCACCCTTTCTAACTTAATTAGTGTAGCAGCCAGAAATGCACACACTATTTCAGATGCAAACTCACCAACATGCTAAATAACTAACATGGCGTCCTTGCTTTTCTATCCAATGCCCCATCTGATATACGACATCATGTCAAACGCCTTCTTCACTGCCTTGCCTAACTGTGTTGCCACTTTTAGGGAACTATGTAATTGTACCCCAGGGTCTTTGTTTATTTTAGTTTAAAGATACAGCATGGAATCAGGCCTTTCGGCACACCAAGTCAATGCTGACCATCGATCCCCCTTATACTAATTCTATATTACACACGAGGGACAATTTACAGAAGTCAATTAACCTATAAATGTGCACGTCTTGGAGTTTGAGAGGAAACTGGAACACGGAGAAAAAAATCCACATGGCCAGGGGAGAACAAAACTTCTGCAAAACTTCCCTGAGCCTTGTCACTTGCTATGTAAGTCCTGCCCTGGTTTAACTTCACACGTGCAAATTAAATTACATCTAATATTCTTTTGCCTAATTTCCCAGTTGATCTAGATCCTGTTGTAATCCTAGAAAATCCATTACACCACACCAACAATGTTGGTGTTATCTCCAAATGTACTAATCGTGCCACCTGCATTCTCATCCAAATGATTAAAATATACAACAAACAACAAAAAAGTCAGTACTAATTCCTACGGCACACTATTGGTCAGAGGCCTAAAATCTGATAAACAATCTTCCACCACCACCCACTAACTGTTACCAAGAACCCACTGTTGTATCCAATTGATTAGCTCACCGTGGATCCCAAGTGATCTCACCTTACAAATAATTTTTCCATGGGGGGCCTTATCAAAAGTCTTGTAAAGGTCCATGTTGACAACATCCATCGTCCTACCCTGCCAACCCTTTGGGTCGCCTCTTCAAAAAAACACAATAAAATTAATCAGACATGATTTCCCAAACACAAAGCCATGCTGTCCATTTCTAACACTACGTGCCTTTCCAAATGCAAACTGATTCTGTCTCTCAAAATCCCCTCCAGCAAAAATTCATAAATTGTATGTTGATAAACTGAGGAATTACTGTATATGTATTATATTTAAATCAATTCATCAATATTGCATATTAAGATGTCAGTTTTCAAGTCAAACATAGTTCATGTTATAATATTAGAAAATATGAAGTGTAATTTTCTCCACCCCATATATTCTAACTGAGAAGCAATTAAAATGTAACTTACATGTAATCTGTTCAAGTGTATATAATTAATTGAGGTTATAATTAATGCAGCTGATTGTTTTTAGACTTTTTATACTATTGTGCAATGATGAGCACAAATAGTACAGGAGCGGCAATAACAGGAGAACACAGGCTTATGGGCCTGTCAAGTTGCCGGCAGTCGCCTGAAAAACCGGCAACTGGAACGGCGACTGTCAGAGTGGAACATACACACACATTGCTTCCCTCACCAGCCCGTTATGCAGGCAGGGGACAGGGCAAGCGGGGAGAGCGCTGTCTGAGTGAAATTCACACCGTGCAAAGCCAAGGTGATACAGACACACACAGCGATGAACAGGAAGGTTGGCTGTAATTAAGATGGCTAAAGCACTCTAGACAGTAAGTCCTTTAAAAGAGGGAGGGAAAGGGGGGGAGAAGGAGTGGAGACATCTTTTAAGAAGCCAGAGATACATGGCTGTGAAGCTCGGCGGACATTAACATTACCGGTCGGTTATCCTTAGTTCTGAAAACTACTGCCTACTTTTTTCATCAGTCTGAAGAAGGGTTTTGGCCCGAAACGTTGCCCATTTCCTTCGCTCCATAGATGCTGCTGTACCCGCTGGGTTTCTCCAGCACTTTTGTCTACCATAGCCCCAGACATTCTGGGTCTTGGCTATATACTGCCTACTTTCTTTTCCCAATGAGCCATTAAAATTCACCGGTCAGCACTGGCTACAACCTACGAGAACCTATGGGAACCTTTAACCTCCTGGAAACCCACTAGACCTCCTGGCAACCCACCTACAGCACGAGAATTCTCGCTACTCTCCATGGCGGCTTCATTCGAGTCGCCGATAATTTTTCAACATGTTGAAAAATTTGCAGTGACCATAATGAGGCCGCGACTAGTTCCCAGAATGCGGGAACTCCTCACGAACATGAAGGCGACTCCCCGGCAACCACCCGCGAACATGTGGCGACCATGTGGCGACTGCATAGTTTCCTGCAGTCGCCTAAAAAGTCGCCTATGTGGGACAGGCCCCCTTGGCAAAAGTATAAGCGGGAGATTTGTTTTTTTAAACAGCAAGTGTCACAATCTGCAAGACACAGCCTCAAAAGTTTCCAAACAAAATGTAAGTAACTTCCAAAAAGGAATTATTTATGTGCTTAAAATGGAAACACTTGTGGGCAAGGAAGAGGAATGTGGAACGAACTTAGGAACTCGTTTTAAAGGTCAGCGTTACGGATTAAATAGCCTCATTCTTTGCTATCATTCAATGATTTCATTCCAACTGTGCTGAACAAAAATAAAGCATTCTTGGAGGGAGAGTAATTATGTTAAATATTAATGTGTAGGAAGGAACTGCCGATGCTGGTTTAAAGATAGACACAAAAAGCTGGAGTAACTCAGTGGGACAGTGAGCATCTCTGGAGAGAAGTAATGGGTGACGTTTTGGGTCAAGGCCCTTCTTCAGACTAAAACTGCTGGTGTGCGATATGTGAGCGGTTGGTGGTCAGGGAGTGGGATGGGAATCGTTATCCAGGCACCCTCTCCCTCTGCTCATTTTTAAGTGATATTCAACTGCGTTGTCATTACAATACTCGTACGTCTATAATAGTGCAGCTGCAATTTCACACCTGCATACCAAGATGTCTCTGAGAAACATTATCGGTTTGTCACCAGGCCACCTACATGTATAACCATATAACCATATAACCATATAACAATTACAGCACGGAAACAGGCCATCTCGACCCTTCTAGTCCGTGCCGAACACGTATTCTCCCCTAGTCCCATATACCTGCGCTCAGACCATAACCCTCCATTCCTTACCCGTCCATATAACTATCCAATTTATTTTAAATGATAAAAACGAACCTGCCTCCACCACCTTCACTGTAAGCTCATTCCACACAGCCACCACTCTCTGAGTAAAGAAGTTCCCCCTCATGTTACCCCTAAACTTCTGTCCCTTAATTCTCGTCATGTCCCCTTGTTTGAACCTTCCCTACTCTCAGTGGGAAAAGCTTATCCACGTCAACTCTGTCTGTCCCTCTCATCATTTTAAAGACCTCTATCAAGTCCCCCCTTAACCTTCTGCGCTCCAAAGAATAAAGCCCTAACTTGTTCAACCTTTCTCTGTAACTTAGTTGCTGAAACCCAGGCAACATTCTAGTAAATCTCCTCTGTACTCTCTCTATTTTGTTGACATCCTTCCTATAATTAGGCGACCAAAATTGTACACCATACTCCAGAATTGGCCTCACCAATGCCTTGTACAATTTTAACATTACATCCCAACTTCTATACTCAATGCTCTGATTTATAAAGGCCAGCACACCAAAAGCTTTCTTTACCACCCTATCTACATGAGATTCCACTTTCAGGGAACTGTGCACAGTTATCCCCAGATCCCTCTGTTCACCTGCATTCTTCAATTCCCTACCATTTACCATGTACGTCCTATTTTGATTTGTCCTGCCAAGATGTAGCACCTCACACTTATCAGCATTAAACTCCATCTGCCATCTTTCAGCCCACTCTTCCAACTGGCATAAATCTCTCTGTAGACTTTGAAAATCTACTTCATTATCCACAACCCCACCTATTTTAGTATAATCTGCATATTTACTGATCCAATTTACCACACCATCATCCAGATCATTGATGTACATGACAAACAACAGTGGACCCAACACAGATCCCTGTGGCACCCCACTAGTCACTGGCCTCCAACCTGACAAACAACCATCCACCATTACTCTCTGGCATCTCCCATTCAGCCACTGTTGAATCCATCTTGCTACTCCACCATTAATACCCAACAATTGAACCTTCTTAACAAACCTTCCGTGAGGAACCTTGTCAAAGGCCTTACTGAAGTCCATATATACAACATCCACTGCTTTACCCTCATCAATTTCCAGAGTAACCTCTTCAAAAAATTCAAGAAGATTAGTCAAACATTACCTTCCAGGCACAAATCCATGTTGACTGTTCCTAATCAGACCCTGTTTATCCAGATGCTTATATATATAATCTCTAAGTATCCTTTCCATTAATTTGCCCACCACTGATGTCAAACTAACAGGTTTATAATTGCTAGGTTTTCTATTAGACCCCTTTTTAAAGAATGGAACAACATGCGCAGTACGCCAATCCTCCGGCACTATTCCCGTTTCTAATGACATTTGAAATATTTCTGTCATCGCCCCTGATATTTCTACACTAACTTCCCTCAATGTCCTAGGGAATATCCTGTCTGGACCTGGAGACTTATCCACTTTTATATTTCTCAAAAGTGTCAGTACTTCCTCTTCTTTGAATCTCATAGTTTCCATAGCTACTCTACTTGTTTCCCTTACCTCACACAATTCAATATCCTTCTCCTTGGTGAATACCTAAGCAAATAAATTGTTCAATATCTCCCCCATCTCTTTTGGCTCTGCAGATAGCTGTCCACTCTGACTCTCTAATGGACCAATTTTATCCCTCGTTATCCTTTTGCTATTAATATATCTGTAGAAACCCTTTGGATTTACTTTCACCTTACTTGCCAAAGCAACCTCATATCTTCTTTTAGCTTTTCTAATTTCTTTCTTAAGATTCTTTTTACATTCTTTATACTCCTCAAGCACCTCATTTACTCCATGTAAGGACATTGGGGGGTTCCTTTCAGGAGATGGCGTGTGAGAGTTTAAGGAAGAAAATGCCTTGATAGTTAAAAGCACCTCCACCAACAGTGGTATTTATATCTTAAACCAGGCCCTCATACGCTGAAAGACCATAAAGAGATGCTTATGTTTGTAGATTCACCTCATAAGCACCGTTCAACATTTCCAGGAGTACAATAAAAGGAAAAGAACACAGCTCTGGGGTAAAGAGGCAACATCTTAATCTAAAACAAATGACTCAACAGTTCAAAGCCCTACTCAATATACAAGCACTAAAGATAAAGTAAAATTTAGTCCACAGCTCTAAGATTAATAATGACACCTTTAGGTACTTTGGAACTAATGTGTGCACAATAATTCACCGAAGGCAGGAGCTGATATCCATTAGATACAAATTGTTCTCAAATGCAAAGCACATTAGTGCAAAATGTGAGATTCATTAATATCTTTGTGCAAAGAGGTATGGTGCTTTTGGTTTCATTATTCAACACACCTGTAACATATTCAGAGGACAACTTAAAAGGATGAATGTGTAATTTAGTTGAGAACTGGCTCATAGCTAAACAATTAATTTTGGTCCCAGAATCCATTGATGGATTGCCACGTGGTCCTTCAGTTTCTGAGAGAGCCGCTTCATCCAAAAGTGGGCAGAACTGTCCTGTAATGAATTGTGCTGTGGCCCCACAGCTCCAGCAATTTGGGATCAATGCTGACCTTAGGTGCTATATGGAGTTTGCAAGTTATCCCTATGGCTTTGTGATTTTCTCCAGGTGCTCTGCTTTCTCCCAAAAGCCAAAGATGTGCTGAATGGTAGGTTATTTCGCTACTGGATACAGAAGGGGATGAGAAAGTATGGTAAGTAAAAGGAATATTCCTAAAAATTGGATGAGTATAGATGGGCGGTTGATAGTATAGACATGGTGGCAGAAGGGCATTTTTCCAAACTATGTGAGAGCAAAGAGCGAATGTAGTGATCAAGAATTTGGTGTTGGACAGTTGCAAATCTTGAGACAACCATTTATGGACACAAACCAATGTATTCAATGACAACTATGCAGAGGTGAGAGCTCCACTCCCTTACGTACATAAGGTTAATTGAGATTTACGTTGATTAGAGAAATACTTCCATAAATAAAAACAAACCAGTTTTCCAAGTGAGAGGCAGTGGTTTGGTTAGGCTGTTCAGGAATCATGTACGGAAATTCTTTCTTCAGTTATAAAGGGCTTGGATGAGACCATATCTGAAGTACAGTGTACGATGTTGGTTTCTTTATTTAAGAAAGAATGTTATGCCCCTGTCCCACTTAGGAAACCTGAACGGAAACCTCTGGAGACTTTGCGCCCCACCCAAGGTTTCCGTGCGGTTCCCGGAGGTTTTTGTCAGTCTCCCTAATGGTCGAAAGTGGTTTCCGCTTCTTCTTTGTTCCGGCGATTATTTCAAAAAATTCAAAACCGGCCGCGACTAAAAATAGGTTGCCGTTTTAAAAATCGGTAATTTTTTAGTCGAAGCCGGTTGCGATGCTAGTTGAAGGTGTTTGCCGGAGGTTGCAGATAACCACCTGCAACCTCCAGCAACCACCTGCAACCTCCAGCAACCACCTGCAACCTCCAGCAACCACCTGCAACCTCCAGCAACCACCTGCAACCTCCTGCAACCTCCGGCAACCACCTTCAACTAGCATCGCAACTGGCTTCGACTAAAAAATTACTGATTTTTAAAGTGGCAACCTATTTTTAGTCGCGGCCAGTTTTGAATTTTTTGAAATAATAGCCGGAACATAGAAGAAGCGGAAACCACTTTCGACCATTAGGGAGACCGACAAAAACCTCCGGGAACCTCCGGGAACCGCACGGAAACCTTGGGTGGGGCGCAAAGTCTCCAGAGGTTTCCGTTCAGGTTTCCTAAGTGGGACAGGGGCATTACTGTGCTGGAAACAGTCCATGGAAGGTATGAGTGATAGAAGATTGGATTGAAACATAAGAACCAGAAGATTCTTCACAGGGTGGATATTGCAAGAACAATTTATTATTGGAGAATCTAAAACAAAGGAGTAGAGTTTAAAAATGAGTGGTTGACCGTTTATGACACTGTTGTAGGGGGAAGGATCAAGGCAACCAAAATGTTGATAACTATTTGTTAAATAAAAATAAAAAGGAATGTAAAACCAAGGTAGCTTAAGGTACAGATTAGTTGTGATCTAATTAAGTAGTGACATTAGATTGTGGAATCTGTTTTTATTTGGCCTCAGTATCAAAACATCGCAACCCATTATTTTTTCTTGTTATACAAAACACTACTTCATTGCAAAGGCTAATTCTGATGCATAGAAATCTTTAATATTTTTGAGATTCTATATGCAGTCTTCAATAAATATTTTCATAAAACAGAACATGGCATGGTGGCGCAGTGGTAGAGTTGCTGCCTTATAGCGCTTGAAGCGCCGGAGACCCGGGTGCAATCCCGACCAGGGGTGCTGTCTGTACGCAGTTTGTACGTTCTCCCCATGACTGCATGGATTTTCTCCGAGATCTTCGGTTTACGCCCACACTCCAAAGACGTACTGGTTTTAATGTAAATTGGCTTGGTATAAGTGTAAATTGTCCCTAGTGTGTGCAGGGTAATGTTAATGTGCGGGATCACTGGTCGGTGCAGACTCGGTGGAATGAAGGGCCTATATCTGCGCTGTATCACTAAACTAAACTAAACTAAAGAACAGCGCAGCCAAAGAATGGGTCCCCGATGTCTGTGCCGAACATGCTGCCGAAACCATTACTTATCTATCTGCACATAATCCATGTCCCTCCATTCCCTACGTATACATATGCCTATCCAAAAACCTTTAAATGCCAGTAACAACTGCTTAAAGCACATTCCAACAACTCATCACCCTCCGTGTATAAAGCTTGTCCTACACATCTGTTTTAAGTTTTCAGATTTCAATTTTGACCAAAGCTCAATTATCTGCTTAAGGAATGGCAATTGAGACCCTCAGGCCTATTCCTAGATTCAATCAGACTATGACTAATCTCTATCATAAATTCATCTAGCCTTGGTTCCAATAGCTTCAACCAGCAAATATCAAGCAATCCCTTGATTTAATCTCACCTTTTTCATTGACAAAAGCTTTAAGTGCCATGACTTTTTACTATCACTGGAAATCAATCCCATCTCTGTATCTGAACAGCCGAGCTCTATTTTAACATTATGGCTGCTCCCCGAGTCGTAATTCTCCGTAAAAGGTCTTTTATCCCCCATTTACTGTTAACCATTTTTACCAATGACACTGATACTCCGGTGCTGAAGGTTTCCTACGTCAGAGTAACCTCAACAATATATGACAAATGGTTTCAAAGTGTAATATATCAAATATTGGTCCTGTACAATAATTATGTAAAATTTGTCATCCTTTTCTGATTTTGTCAGCTAACTAGCTGCTTGTTAGATTGCAACAAATATTTCTAGGAAGCTCTGGAGACAGTTTGAGAAGAGCTTGTGAATAAACTACACTCTGTACTCTTCATATATATGTCTGTACACTACACTTCATTAGTGTTCATAGAGTTTAAAAACCCACAGTACGTACAGACTGTATACAGCTGACAAGTATAGTGAGAAGTCAAAGCCATTAAAAGTGACAAGGGTAATGAATAAAATAGTATTTCCTTCGCTCCATAGATGCTGCCTCACCCGCTGAGTTTCTCCAGCATTTTTGTCTACGTAGGGTAATGAAGACATCAGGTTACAACCAGAATACATTGCTAGATTGGCAGAAGCACATCTGAACTGCAAACAGGCCAAGGGGAAAAGTTCATGTCATAGGAGTTCATGTAAGCCATTCGGCCCATCAATTCTACTCCACCATTCAATCATGGCTGATCCATCTTTCACTCTGAACCCCATTCTCCTGCTTTCTCCCCATAACCCCGTTGACACCTTACTAATCAAGTACCTGTCAATCTGCACGTTAAAAATACCTAATAACTTGGACTCCACAGCCTCCACAGATTCACTACCCACTGACTGAAAGTACATCCTTTTATTCTGTGGCTATGCCCTCTGGTTCTAGACTGTTCCACTAATTGAAACATCCTCTCCACATCCACTCTATCCAGGCCTTTCTCTATTCGGTAAGTTTCAATGAGGTCCTTATAAACTCCACCAAGTATAGGTCCAGTGCCTATGTTAACCCAATCCTCCCTCAGATCATTCTCATAAACCTCCTCTGGACCCTCTCCAGTACATCCTTCATCAGATATAAGGTGCCATCAACGTCAGAGACCCCAGTGACGCAGCGGTAGAGTTACTGCCTTACAGCGCTTGCAACGCCAGAGACCCGGGTTCGATCCCGACTACGGGTGCTGTCTGTACGAAGTTTGTCCATTCTCCCGTGACCGCGTTAGGTTTTTTCCGAGATCTTCGGTTTCCTCCCACACTCCAAAGACGTACAGGTATGTAGGTTAATTGGCTTGGTGTATGTGTAAAAATTGTCCCCAATGTGTGTAGGATAGTGTTAATGAGCGGGGATCGCTGGTCAGTGCGGACTCGGTGGGCCAAAGGGCCTGTTTCCGTGCTGTATCTCTAAACTAAACTTAACTAAATTAAACTAAACCCATATCACCCTGGCCATGCTCTCATTTCAAGATATCAAACGCTACAACATTCAAATAGATTCCTAACTACATAAATTTAGGGACATTATTTTTGACAATGGACAATTGTCTATTTATTTGTTTGTTTTTTTGATGTACTGTGTACTAATCTTTTTTGTTGCTGTTTATCCCAGGTTTTACAGAGTAATACGCTTACATATCTGTTAGAGAGTCATAGAGTAAAGCAGTGTGGAAACAGGCCCTTCGGCCCAATTCACCCACACCGGCCAACAGTGTCCCATCTACCCTCGTCCAACTTGTCTGCGCTTGGTCCATAACCCTCCAAACCTGTCCTATCCATGTACCTGTCCAACTGTTTCTTAAATGATGGGATAGATAGTCCCAGCCTCAACTACCTCCTCTGGCAGCTTGTTCCATACATTCACTACCCTCTGTGTGAAAAGGTTACCCCTCAGATTCCTATTAAATCTTTTCCCCTTCACCTTGAACCTATGTCCTCTAGTCCTCGATTCCCCTACTCTGGGTACAAGACTCTGTACATCCACCCGATCTATTTCTCTCATGATTCTGTACACCTCTATACGATCTCCCCTCATCCTCCTACGCTCCATGGAATAGAGACACAGCCTACTCAACCTCTCCCTATAGCTCACACCCTCAAGTCCTGGCAACATCCTCGTAAATCTTTTCTGAACCCTTTCAAGCTTGACAATATCTTTCCTATAACATGGTGCCCAGAACTGAACACAATATTCTAAATGCGGGTCTCACCAACGTCTTACACAACTGCAACATGACCTCCCAACTTCTACACTCAATACTCTGACTGATGAAGGCCAAAGTGCCAAAAGCCCTTTTGACCCCCTTATCTACCTGCGACTCGACCTTCATGGAACCATTCACTTGTACTCCTAGATCCCTTTGCTCTACAACACTACCCAGAGGCCTACCATTTACTGTGTAGGTCCTGCCCTTGTTCGACAACCCAAAATGCAACACCTCACACTTCTCTGTATTAAATTCCTTCAACCATTCCTCTGCCCACCTGGCCAATTGATCCAGATCCTGCTGCAATCGTGCACAACCATCTTCACTATCTGCAAAACCACTAACTTTTGTATCATCAGCAAACTTGCTAACCTTGCCCTGTATGGTGCTGTAAGTAAGAATTTAATTGTTCCCTCTCGGGACATATGACAATAAAACACTGTTGACTCTTGATAGAATCTGAATCAACCTCCAACATCTTCATTAAGACATATAAACACATCATTCTTGTAAACAAGATATTAAGATCCAAGCATGGTGGCAGTATAACCTATTAGTCAGATTCATTGTGGAGGGAGATATATGGAGCCTTGATTACAGTTCATATCACCCTGACAACATTGTGACTTAATCTGCAATGGGGTAGTGCCTTTTGTTCCTGATTTATGCAATGGAAATTATAATTGAAATGCATGTGCAAGTGTACTATGAAAGCATGTTTTATGCAAGGGAATGCAGATGCTGGTTTACAAAAAAACCCCACTGTAAACACTCTGCACTCTTTCCATCTTAATGACATCCTTTCTATAGCAGGGTGACCAGATCTGAGCACAATAACATTGTAACCTTCCTCCAATATAGTACCTTCCCTCAAGATCCAGTGTTATCCCTATTCAAAACAATCTTATAACTTATGGAGACGCAGGAACTGCAGATGCTGGAATCTAGAGTAAAATACAATGTGCTGGAGTAACATAGCAGGTCAGGCAACATCTGTGAATGGAATGAACAGGTGATGTTTTGGGCTTGGACCCTTTTAGTTTAGTTTAGTTTAGTTCAGTTTAGAGATACTGTGTGAAAACAGGCCTTTCAGCGCACTAAGTCCAAACCAACCAACGATCACCTGTATGCTAGTTCTATGTTATCCCAGTTTCACATCCTAAAGACTAGGGGCAATTTACAGATATCAATTAACCTACAACTTGCATATCTTTGGAATGTGAAAGAAAACCAGTGCACCCGGAGAAAATATACGCATTCACAGCGAGAATGTACAAACACAGTACAGAGAGCACCCTAGTCAGGATCAAACAAGGGTCTTTGGCATTGTAACTCTACCGTTACACAGTTAATCCTGGCTGAAACAGAGCAGTAATAGCACCAACATTTAGAAAGGACTCATGTATTATTAGGCCATTTTGGTCAGTCTGACGTGCTCTGCAGAAATAAGACAAGTTTCTGAATGGTGACAGTAAGTCTAGGGCCCAGATCAGTGTTGCATATTCAATTGACAGAATGAATGGGATTTCTGCAAAGGACCTCCAAGGAAGTGTAAAATGCATGAAGCTAATTGGATTAATGCAAACTAAGTGTAGATATTGTAAATAATGTTGCTAGACAGTTCCCCTGCTGTTGTTAATTGGTTAAAAGTGTTAAGTCCTGGATGGTTTGTTTGAGTTCCAGGGTAAATGTTGCATTATTCAAGTTATGTTAGTTTCCTCCTGAAGCATTACCTGAAACAATGTATGGGGGGGATTCTGTTATTGGTTTGGGAAACTGTCTATAATGATTAATAAGTTTGATTGGATTGTAAGGGGACCTCCCCTCTAGTTCGGTCCCTCAAGGTTCGCAGTCCCCACGAGGTCCTTTGTCGATGTTCTGGAAGAGAGCTTGGGACTGCGTGACCTTGTACTTTTCCACATTTTGTCACGTTACAACCACAAACGTAAATGTATTTTATTGGGATTTTATGTGATAGGCCAACACAAAGTGGTGCATAATTGTGAAGTGGAAGGAAAATGATACATGGTTTTCAAATTTTTTTACAAATAAAAAACTGAAAAGTGTGGCGTGCAAAAGTATTCAGCCCCCCTGAGTCAATACTTTGTAGAACCACCTTTCGCTGCAATTACAGCTGCAAGTCTTTTGGGGGTATGTCTCTACCAGCTTTGCACATCTAGAGACTGAAATTTTTGCCCATTCTTCTTTGTAAAATAGCTCAAGCTCAGTCAGATTGGATGGAGAGCGTCTGTGAACAGCAATTTTCAAGTCTTGCCAGAGATTCTCAATTGGATTTAGGTCTGGACTTTGACTGGGCCATTCTAACACATGAATATGCTTTGATCTAAACTATTCCATTGTAGCTCTGGCTGTATGTTTAGGATCGTTGTCCTGCTGGAAGGTGAACCTCTGCCCCAGTCTCAAGTCTTTTGCAGACTCTAACAGGTTTTCTTCCAAGATTGCCCTGTATTTGGCTCCATCCATCTTCCCATCAACTCTGACCAGCTTCCCTGTCCCTGCTGAAGAAAAGCATCCCCACAGCATGATGCTGCCACCACCATGTTTCACAGTGGGGATGGTGTGTTCAGGGTGATGTGCAGTGTTAGTTTTCCGCCACACATAGCGTTTTGCATTTAGGCCAAAAACTTCAATTTTGGTCTCATCTGACCAGAGCATCTTCCTCCACATGTTTGCTGTGTCCCCCACATGGCTTGTGGCAAACTGCAAACGGGACTTCTTATGGCTTTTTTTCAACAATGGCTTTCTTCTTGCCACTCTTCCATAAAAGCCCGATTTGTGGAATGCACGACTAATAGTTGTCCTGTGGACAGATTCTCCCACCTGAGCTGTGGATCTCTGCAGCTCCTCCAGAGTTACCATGGGCCTCTTGGCTGCTTCTCTGATCAATGCTTTCCTTGCCCGGCCTGTCAGTTTAGGTGGACGGCCATGTCTTGGTAGGTTTGCAGTTGTGCCATACTCTTTCCATTTTCGGATGATGGATTGAACAGTGCTCCGGGAGATGTTCAAAGCTTGGGATATTTTTTTATAACCTAACCCTGCTTTAATCTTCTCCACAACTTTATCCCTGACCTGTCTGGTGTGTTCCTTGGGCTTCATGATGCTGTTTGTTCACTAATGTTCTCTAACAAACCTCTGAGGCCTTCATAGAACAGCTGTATTTATACTGAGATTAGATTACACACAAGTGGACTCTATTTACTAATTAGGTGACTTCTGAAGGCAATTGGTTGCACTGGATTTTATTTAGGGGTATCAGAGTAAAGGGGGCTGAATACTTTTGCACGCCACACTTTCAGTTTTTTATTTGTAAAAAAATTTGAAAACCATGTATCATTTTCCTTCCACTTCACAATTATGCGTCACTTTGTGTTGGTCTATCACATAAAATCCCAATAAAATACATTTACGTTTGTGGTTGTAACGTGACAAAATGTGGAAAAGTTCAAGGGGTATGAATACTTTTGCAAGCCACTGTATATAGGAAGGACAGGAGTAGAGATGAAGGAAAGCACATGGAACAGGGAAGAGGTAGATCTCCTGAAAGGAAACTAGTCGCTGTAAATTTAAAGTTTAGAGATCCGATGGTTAGTGCTGACTTCGAGGGGGAAGAAGATGAATATTTGCAAGATTGGACAGATGTTAAAACTAGTAGGAATTTGCAGCTCCCACCATGTTCCTCTTGCGTTCCCCAGGCTTTACTTACACCTTGTATGACTTGTGTCCAAAATAAATATCCAGAGTCTGCAGATTTTATAACAGCTCCTGCAGATTCCACGTCAGAGCAAACATTACCGATAGCAACGACAGGGGTGCCAGATTCCTTGACTCTAGACTCTATCCACTCCAACATTAATAGATCGTCCAGTGGCTTACGGTACCAGAGGTAGAACAAAGAGGTTAGCCCTAGTATTTAAAGAGAAGGAGGGTATGATAGATATAGTGCAACCGCCAGAATATTTTTGCGAGCCTCAACCTAGACAAATTAGACGAGTAGCGAGAAAAAGGAACAAATCATTTAGAAGGTACCGTGAACCCCATAGTTAGGAGGAAGGTTCATCTGAGGGTGAGACAGTAATTGAAGATACCAAGATAGATTTTGATTAGACAGAAAGTCTACAGACTGATCAGATATCCCATAGACAATTCCCAGTCAGGGAAGTGCGAAATCGACCAGCGCAATAGGTGTGAATAATCTCCGCACCATAGATGTCCATACTCCATGAAAGTCCCATGAAATAATAGCAGTACTAAACAAAATCCCTGATAGAAAGAAGTCACCTGCTGCCTTTATAGATTATTTAAGAACCACAATGCGTGTATATCATGCAGACTCCCGAGACCTATGGGCAACTATACAACAAATAATTACTCCAGCTGAAAACACTAAATTTCTAACAGCCCTAGGACACCCGACATATGAAACATTGGCAAACATAATAGTGGATGTTAGTGCAAGAGAAGAGGCTGTTTTAACGGCCCTTGCAAACATCCTTCAGAAGCCAATTGATCACATAAGGAAAAACTGTAAGCAACTCTACAACTGACCAAGAAAAAAACCATAAAGCAAAGAACACTGTAAATCGAGGAGCTTGTTGTATCTGTAAACAATTAGGTTATTGGAGTAAGGAATGCCCTTCCAGAAAACAGAATATAGCAGAGTGAAAGAGAAATCAAGGAGCAGTAAGGAATCTAAGAAAAGAGACAACGTAGCTGGTGTCAGAAAAAGAAAAAAAGGAAAACTCAGAAGAACTCATATTGGCATTAGGGAAAGGGGGGAATCTGTGCAGGACGTGTAGGGGTAAGGAATAGGAGGAATTGTAAACTTGTTTAATAACTTTTTGTTGAGTTGTTGTGCCTTCAGGACAGTACTACCAAAGAAACGCCGTTATCTGGGGAGTGAGGTAAAAGAGTATGTGAACCCATAAGAACGGGCACAGCTCAGGTAGGATGTGTAATCATCATTTCCATCCAGGTAGCTCCCCAGAGACAGAAACAAACGGAAAGGAAGAAGTGATACTCTCCTGTCCCTTTAACGTCTACCACCTGGGCAAGGCCAACAGACAAAGACGGCTGCTCCTTGATATTCCTATTCCTACAAATTTAAAAGAAGATCTACATACATACCCTAGTGCCCAACCGTACCAACATAATGTAATATTTGACACCAGTGAAAAGGAAGAACAAAGTCTCCAGAATTTACAAGAAATATAGACAGCCTCTAGAGACCATTGAGGCAAGCTCCAACTTAAAAGAACTAAAGAAGAAAACTGGGAATGAACCCCCCTCTGGGGTGTGGGGACGCCTACTTTGCGCCTAAATTTAACTGTTAGGAATAAATTGACAAAATTCTGAATTACATCTCTAAAATTGTGTGGTGATGTATTTGAAGGACTTTAAAATTTCAGATTTGGAAATGGGTTATGGGATATATCTTAGGAATATTTGAAATTTGAGAATTAACCTGGTGTATTTTATTGTCTCACCCCCAGACAGACATCCAGTGATGGGAAGGATTGGTAACAGTCATGAAGGGAAGATCAGAACTTGACAAAGGTCCGGTATTGTAGAACATGAATAAATGTCTAGAGAACGTGAGAGATGGTGTAAAAAGAATAGGGAATGAGGAAGTGCAAAGGACACAGCTTCCCTTCAAGAAGTCAAGGCTAACCACCTAGAGAAGAGTTGACTGGAGAAGAAGAGTTGACTGGGTTAGAGAAGTACCAGGGGAGTGGGTACTTGTTGTCAGAGTCGATGTATTTGACCGGTGGATCAAAATTTATCCAACCCTTGATAATAAAGCGGCTACTATTATCAAGGTGTAATGAAAATTGTCCCTAGATTTGGCATTTTTAATTGGCTTGATTTAAAATAATGGTCCACAACATATGGAAATTTATTGATGAAATTAAACAGCTGGGAATTCCACAGCAATTGAATTGAATTGTGTTTATCGACCACAAGCTGTGGAAAAGGGTGAGACGGACCGTAAAACACAAAATAGTAAATTAAAGGCTGAGACTGAATTTGGCTGAATTGAAGCATTCCCCATGGTTAATTTGAATAAAAGTCCCTGTAGGGAAATCTGGATTGAACCCAGCTGAACCTTATATGAGGAACCATCATTAGGAATACATTGGAAACCACCATGTGACTGCGGAGATAACTGACCACCTGTTAGTGTTGATCATAGTATGGGAAAGGTCGTATCACAGAATAGTAATAGTATACAGAAAGAGGGCTTTTGGTTGACAGTGGATGATAAGAACATATGGGAAAGCATCAGTGAAGCATGGATTATAACGTACTTCATCCCAAGTTCTCTTAGGAATTATAGGTTCAACTATGGATCAAGTACAGAGGGATTGACAACACAGGTGGAGGGGATTCGTGCCCACGAAAACTCGGGAGGTGAAGACTCATCAGACGGGAATCATGAAGTTACGCCCATGAAAACTCAGGAAGCTTGACGAGATTCTGAGAAGATACATCAGCATCTTGTTGTTAATATGATTGATAACGTAACAGTCACCAATGTATCTTTGGTTATCATAAATTATGGTTATATATATGATAAAAGGGAGGAATGTTAATCCTGGCTAAAACAGAGCAGTAATAGCACCAACATTTAGTCAGGACTCATGTATTGTTAGGCCATTTTGGTCGTCAGATGTGCTCTGCAGAAATAAGACAAGCTTCAGAATGGTGCCAGTAAGTCTAGGGCCCAGATCAGTGCACCCTTCTTCCACACGCTGTGAGTGACGTCAGGGATAGGGAGGGGATGGGGTAAAAGGAACGAATGAATAATATTAATATAATATCAAGGGGGGTGGTTAGTGTGTGTGTGTGTGCGTGGGGGGTGGTTAGTGTGTGTGTGTGTGTGTGCTGTGTGTTGCGGGGTGGTTAGTGTGTGTGTTTGTGGGGGGTGGTTAGTGTGTGCGTGACACCACAGCCCCCCACCCCGCAACCACGCATTGAGGGGATGGGACACAACGGGTCCCACTTGGTTTAGTAACTATTAAAAGTTGGATGTGTGTGTGTTTGTTCATGTGTGTGTTTGTATGTGCATAATCACATCTTCTCGAATAAACGGCACGCTATCGGTAAATTTTTTACATATTCCGGTAAAGATTTTATCACTGGAGTCCAAACTCACCTTATCTGAAAATGTCATGGCTTTATTTCTCGAGTTATTAATGAAAATCTTCAACATTTTGACAAACTTTGAAGTCTGCGCCGTCTTGCTTGCGCTGCGAGTGTTGTCTCCCCCATCCCCCCCAACACCTCTCCCTCCTCCTTTGGTTGACACCCGCTCCCCGCTGCCCGCACCCAGCTGCCCCCCCACACTCCTCTCCCCCCCCCCTCCTCTCCTCCCTCCTCTCCCCCCCTCTCCCCTCCCCTCCTCTCGCCCCCTCCTCTCCTCTCCCCCCCTCTCCTCCCCCCCCTCCACTCCCCTCCCCTCCTCTCCCTCCTCATCTCCCCTCCCCTGGCCTCTCTCCCCCCCTTCTCTCCCCCCCTCACACCCCCCCCCCCAGTCGCCACGCCAGCAGCATACCAGGGTGCGCAAGTAACCACGCCAGCAGCGCCCCAAGAAGCAGCAGCAGCAACAAGGAGCCGCTCAAGTGGCGGGTTGGTGAAGGCGGATTGCGGCTCTCACACTCCAACCTCAGCTGCCGCATCTCCTGAGCCTGCTCGGGCTTGGAAAGTTTCTTCGAGCACTGCGGACTCAAGCCCGAGGTGATCAAGAACCTGGCCAGGGAGAAGTTTGCCGCCGATGCCACCTTCAAAAGACTTGCCCTCAAGCTTCACAGCGTGAGCTGCCCAGACCCGGAGAGCGAACTGGCCGGGCACAACAGAAGCGATATCGGCAATGGGCCACTCCGGGTGAAGAACAAGCCACCGCCCTCTGCCCTCTGCCATCGAGCGCAACGCCAGGGTCATCCAGTGGCTGTATGGCTGCAAGAGGGCCAAGGAGCCCAAAAGCAAGGCTCCCTCTGTCCTGGTGTAGAATAAAATAATATTGCGTCCAAATTTTTTTTTGCACTTTGGATTTTTTGTTTACTCCTGAAATGGCCTAATCCTGCATCTATTTTCTATGTTTCTATGTATACATACAAGGAATTTGCCTTGTTGCATTGCTCGCAAGTAACAACAAAATATACAGTAAACAATTAAAAATAAAACTTTATAATTTAAACATGTGAAGAATGAAATAAAATACCAGAGCAAAAGGAGGCTACAGACTTTTGGCTGTTGAGTCGAGCTACTGCTCATGGAAAAAAGCTGTTTTTACGTCTGGCTGTGGCGGTTTTGACAGTCCGGTGCCGCCTCCCAGAGGGATGTGTTTTGGTGCTGGGCCTGTTACTGTTTGTCATCTATATCAATGATTTGGATGAGAACATACAGGGCAAGATTAGCAAATTTAGGTGGTTTAGCAGATAGTGAAGATGGTTGTGAAAAATTGCATTAGGATCTTGATCGATTGGACAGGTGGGCTGAGGAATGGTTGATGGAATTTTAATACAGTGAAACGTGGGATGTTGCATTTTGGGAAGTCTAACATGAGCAGTACCTACACTGTTAATGGTAGGGCTCTGGGTAGTGTTGTAGAGCAGATGGGTCTGGGAGTGCAGGTTCATGGTTCCTTGAGGGTGGAGTCGCAGGTAGATCGGGTGATCAAAAAGGCTTTTGGCACATTGGCCATCAGCAGTAAGATATTAGCTATAGAAGTTGGGAGGTTATGTTGTAGTTGTATAAGACGTTGGTGATGCCGCATTTAGAGTATTGTGTTCAGTTCTGGGCACTGTGTTATGAGAAAGATGTTGTCAAAAGGCATTGAGACAATTTACGAGAATATTACCAGGACTAGAGGGTCTGGGCTATAGGGAAAGTTTAAGTAGGCTGGGACTCTATTCCTTGGAGCGCAGGAAGATGAGGAGTGATCTTATAAATGTGTATAGGATCATGAGAAGAATAGATTGGGTAGATGCACAGAATCTCTTGCCAACAGAAGGTGAATCGAGGACCAGAGAACATAGGTTTATGGTGAAGGGGAAAAGATTTAATAGGAATCTGAGGGAAATCTTTTTCATACAAAGGGTGGTGGATGTATGGAACAAGCTGCCAGAGAAGGTAGTTGAGGCAGGGACTATCCCAAGAAACAGTTAGACAGGCACATTGATAGAACAAGAAAGTAAGTAAAGAAAATCGTAAAGGTAGTAAAGAAAGCAAACTCAATGCAACCCCCCCCCCCCCCCCCCCCCCCCCCCGCCTCCGACTTCAAACAAGTGCGCTCAAATTGAAATCTTACATCTTTGCGAGGGAGGGATGGAATGGATGAAATCACTGGCTAAAGCAAAGGCCGTTAGTACAGGGAAATAATGCCACCAGTTAATTAACCAAAAACTGGCATGTGTTGTTGGATATATGGTGAGGACATTCCACCAGGTGGATGAGACTGTCAGTAGACAGAAATTGATTGGGTTCAATTCAAATAAAAGTTTTTATTTATTTATTTGGGTTCAAGGAAGAAATGGAGGGCCTTGAAGTCTTCCTGGTGTGGGATGGAGGTGTAAAGGGAATGGGCGTCCATGGCAAAAATGAGGCAATAGGGGCCTGGATATGTAAAGTATTGAACAGTCAAACTGTAGTGGGCCCAGGTCACGACATGGTTGCAGCAGGAATCGCAGAGGGAGAGCAAATGAGAGGGGCTCACAGATCTCCCGTTTGAGGGAGGAGGAGAATTTTACAAAGTAGGCATACCTTGGATTGATTTTGCAATGGAGCAATAAAATATTATGGGACGGCAGATGCTCAGGACAGCTTTCTAGTTGTTACTAGGATGGTTCCATTGCCTGACAACAGCTGGGAAGAAACTGCCCCTGAATCTGGAAGTGTGTGTTTTCACACATCAGTACCTCTTGCCTGATGGGAAAGAGGAGAAGGGGGAGTGGCCAGAGTGAGACTCATCCTTGATTATGCTGCTGGCCTTGTCAAACCAGTGTGAGGTGGAAATGGAGTCAATGGAAGGGAGGTTGGTTTGTGTGATGGTCTGGGCTACATCCACAATTCTCTGCAATTTCCCACGGTCTTGTCTGGTGCTGTTCCCAAGATGCAGCCCGATAAAATGCTTTCTACGGCGCATCTGTAGAATTTGGTGAGAGCTGTCAAACTTCCTAAGCTGCAGATCAGGTTTGTCACAGTAGGCCTGAGGGGAGTACAAGAGGGAGCATCAGTAATGATACTTGCGGCTCGGGGAGTGTTCATGGTTGGACCCAGTCTAGTGGGGTCAGCAGCTCTGTGGGAAGGACAGTAGAGTTGGTTAGAGGCTCTGAAAGGTTGGTAGGCCGCAGATCTCGATAGGCCTCGTTGGTCGGGTCCTCGCAGCGCTAATAGTCATTGCAATAGTTCTTCCTGTCCCGCGAGTCAGAGAATCGACATGTAACAGAAGATATTAATGTTAAGGGTGGTGGTTAGAATGCCTTTGTATTAGGCAGTACCAAGCAGCACCTATCCAGAAAAGTGGAAAGTGTTCCTTCTCACTTTTGAACTATGTTTTGCAGATGGCGGCAAGGCCTAAGGATATCAGGGTACCTGCTGAAAGACAGTTTTTCTGTTCTGATCCTTATTAATATAAATATCTTGGATTTTGATGGCGGGGAGCTCTGTGGTTATAATGCAATAATCATCAAAAGTATGTGGTCAAGATAGAAAAGCTGGGAAAATATTGCAGTATAAATGTGCAACATATAAATCCATGCCTGAATATTAACGAAGTCTTGCTGTATGCACACAGTCATACAGCACAGAAACAGACCCTTTAGTTGCACGCCCTTGCCAACCAAGATGCCCCATCTACACTAGTCCTACCTGCCCGTGTTAGTCCCATATACCTATAAATCTTCCCTATCCATGTACCTGGCCATATGTCTTTTAAATGTTGTTATGGTATCGGCTTCAACTACCTCCTCTAGCAGCTCGTTCCATATATCCACCATCATCTGTGTGAAAAGGTTGTCTCTCAGGTTCTTACTAAATATTTCCCTGAAACCTATGTCCCTAGTTCTTGATTCCCCTAAGAGTAAAAGACTTTGCATTTACGCTATCTATTCTCATTATAGAAACATAGAAACATAGAAATTAGGTGCAGGAGTAGGCCATTCGGCCCTTCGAGCCTGCACCACCATTCAATATGATCATGGCTGATCATCCAACTCAGTATCCCGTACCTGCCTTCTCTCCATACCCTCTGATCCCCTTAGCCACAAGGGCCACATCTAACTCCCTCTTAAATATAGCCAATGAACTAGGCCTCGACTACCCTCTGTGGCAGAGAAGTTCCAGAGATTCACCACTCTCTGTGTGAAAAAAGTTCCTTCTCATCTCGGTTTTAAAGGATTTCCCCCTTATCCTTAAGCTGTGACCCCTTGTCCTGGACTTCCCCAACATCGGGGGCAATCTTCCTGCATCTAGCCTGTCCAACCCCTTAAGAATTTTGTAAGTTTCTATAAGATCCCCTCTCAATCTCCTAAATTCTAGAGAGTATAAACCAAGTCTATAGCCTTTCTTCATAAACAGTCCTGACATCCCAGGAATCAGTCTGGTGAACCTTCTCTGCACTCCCTCTATGGCAATAATGTCCTTCCTCAGATTTGGAGACCAAAACTGTACGCAATACTCCAGGTGTGGTCTCACCAAGACCCTGTACAACTGCAGTAGAACCTCCCTGCTCCTGTACTCAAATCCTTTTGCTATGAAAGCTAACATACCATTCGCTTTCTTCACTGCCTGCTGCACCTGCATGCCTACTTTCAATGACTGGTGTACCATGACACCCAGGTCTCGCTGCATCTCCCCTTTTCCTAGTCGGCCACCATTTAGATAATAGTCTGCTTTCCTGTTTTTGCCACCAAAATGGATAACCTCACATTTATCCACATTATACTGCATCAGCCAAACATTTGCCCACTCACCCAGCCTATCCAAGTCACCTTGCAGTCTCCTAGCATCCTCCTCACAGCTAACCCTGCCCCCCAGCTTAGTGTCATCCGCAAACTTGGAGATATTGCCTTCAATTCCCTCATCCAGATCATTAATATATATTGTAAATAGCTGGGGTCCCAGCACTGAGCCTTGCGGTACCCCACTAGTCACTGCCTGCCATTGTGAAAAGGACCCGTTTACTCCTACTCTTTGCTTCCTGTTTGCCAGCCAGTTCTCTATCCACATCAATACTGAACCCCCAATGCCGTGTGCTTTAAGTTTGTATACTAATCTCTTATGTGGGACCTTGTCGAAAGCCTTCTGGAAGTCCAGATACACCACATCCACTGGTTCTCCCCTATCCACGCTACTAGTTACATCCTCGAAGAATTCTATAAGATTCGTCAGACATGATTTACCTTTTGTAAATCCATGCTGACTTTGTCCAATGATTTCACCACTTTCCAAATGTGCTGCTATCCCATCTTTAATAACTGACTCTAGCAGTTTCCCCACTACCGATGTTAGACTAACTGGTCTGTAATTCCCCATTTTCTCTCTCCCTCCCTTCTTAAAAAGTGGGGTTACGTTTGCTACCCGCCAAACCTCAGGAACTACTCCAGAATCTAAGGAGTTTTGAAAGATTATTACTAATGCATCCACTATTTCTGGAGCTACTTCCTTAAGTACTCTGGGATGCAGCCTATCTGGCCCTGGGGATTTATCGGCCTTTAATCCATTCAATTTACCCAACACCACTTCCCGGCTAACCTGGATTTCACTCAATTCCTCCAACTCCTTTGACCCACGGTCCCCTGCTATTTCCGGCAGATTATTTATGTCTTCCTTAGTGAAGACGGAACCAAAGTAGTTATTCAATTGGTCCGCCATATCCTTGTTCCCCATGATCAACTCACCTGTTTCTGACTGCAAGGGACCTACATTTGTTTTAACTAATCTCTTTCTTTTCTCATATCACATATTATGATTCTATACACTTCTATGAGACCACCCTTCATCCACCTGTGCTCCAAGGAATAAAGTCTAAGCCCGCCCAACCTCTCCCCATAGCTCAGACCCTCAAATCCTGGCAAGAAGCTTCTCTGCATTCTTTCCAGCTTAACAACATCCTTCCTATAGCAAGGTGACCAGAGCTGAACCCAATACTCCAAATGCAGCTTCACCAATGCTTCGTACATATGTAATAAAACATCCCAACTCTATTCTCAATACCCTGACTGATGAAAGGCAATGTATCAAAATCCTTCTTGACCACCTATCTACCTGTGATGCCATTTTCAACTATGTACCTGCACTCTTAGATCCCTCGGCTCAACAACACTGTACAGGACCCTACCATTCACTGTGAAGTTTGTGCCTATTTTGACTTCTCAAAATGCAACACTTTGCACTTAACTGCATTAAACCTCATTAACCACTCCACATTCCACTTGATGATGATTGATGATAAATACTTTATTAATCCCCTCGGGGAAATTCAGGTGTCCAGTAGCCAACACAGTCAGAACGTAAAGCAGACAAGGGTTGAAGGAACTCCTGAACCGCTCTGAGCTACAGCGCAGGGAGAGGAGCCGGTTGTTGTTCCGTGTGCTCCTCTGTCCCTCCAGAGTTTCATGGAGGGGGTGCCCGGAGTAGTTGTGGATGACCTGCACCTTGCTCCTCATACGCCTCTCAAGCACTTCCACCACAGAGTCCACTCTCCCCCCGTGCACTGAGCTAGCTCTTTTCACCAGCTTGTCCAGCTTCTTGCTGTTTTTATCAGTGATGTTGTTACCCCAGCAGACAACAGGGTAGAAGATGACACTTGCAACAACAGTATGGTAAAACAAGTACAGCATTTCATTGCACACATTGAAGGATCTGAGCCTTCTGAGGAAAAAGAGTCTGTCTGTCCTTTTTTGTAGAGGGCATCGGTGTTGACAGACCAGTCCAGTTTGCTATCAAGGTGTACTCCCAGATATTTGTATGTCTGCACCACCTCAATGTCCACCCCTGCAATGTTAACCGGCTGAAGGGGGAGCTTGGACCTGCCAAAGTTCACAACCATCTATTTAGTATTGGTTGTATTCAGGATGAGACAGTTCTCTTTACTCCAGACACAGAAAGCACTGGTCAAGTCCCTGTATTCCTCCTCATGTCCGTTCCTTACTCATGCCACAATCGCTGTGTTGTCAGAATATTTCTGAATGTGGCACGTGTCAGACTTATATTTAAAGTCTGCAGTATACAGGGTGAAGAGGAACGGGGCCAAAACCGTTCCCTGTGGGGCTCCAACATTGCACACCACTGTCCCGGAAACACTTGATTAAGATCCTGCTATAATTTCTGATGAGGTGGACTGCTTTATTTACTGAGGAGTTGAAAGCATCCCCACTCCCGACCTTATGAAAAAGAAGCAGCTGAAAATTCATATGTGTGTTTGACTTGATGGGTTTTGTATCCACATATTTTCTTATGATTTCTGGTTTTGAAAATACCACACTGAAGGAACAATAGGGTTCTCCTTGTATGCAGCGTTTGTTTGTTTGGTTTGGTTTTTAATCTATTCTGAGGGAGATATATGTCTTTCTCCATAGCATTAACCCTTTCTTGGCATGGTGCCATGCAATAATCAGCATGAACAGCCTCATTAATATTTATTCGGCAGTGGAACTGAACAAAATTACAATTTTGTGCACTGGTGCATTGCAATGAAGAAGCAAGAGGGGATTTTAATTTACATCGGCCTTATAGGCCATCAGAGCATCCCAAAGCACATCACTGCCAAATCAATAACCTCTGAGTGTGTTCACCCATACTATAACAAAGGCATCTTTTGATTTCTGCAGTGAAGACCTAGGTATTCAACAAGGGTGCAAAACGGTAGGGAAGAGGTAAAATAAGGGCAAGGACACTCCATTTTATGATGTACACCCAGCAATCCTACCACAATGTTTTTGAAGGTCGAGAGGTTTTTCCGCTGATTTAAAAGGCCAGTGGCGTTACCGCACCCACACAAAGCTTTAATAAGTCTTGTGAAATACAAGCAATGAAGACCAGGAAGCTCAATGTCTGTCTCAAGTCAAGTTTTTTAATCATATACACAAGTCCTGTGAGGTACAGGTGCAATGAAAATCTTGCCTGCAACAGCATCACAGGCATGTGCTTGCAGCCAAACACACAAAAGCATAAGATGGACACAAAATGCTGGAGTAACTCAGCTGGCCAGGCAGCATCTCTGGAGAGAAGGAATGGGTGACGTTTCAGGTCGAGACCCTTCTTCAGACTGATGGCTTGACCCGTAACGTCACCCAATTCCTTCTCTCCAGAGATGCTGCCTGTCCCGCTGACTTACTCCAGCATTTGGTGTCTATCTTCGATTTATACCAGCATCTGCAGTTCCTTCCTGGACACAAAAGCGTAAATTGCACATAAATTCTGCAATGGGTCCTAAAAGGCCATTCCCACTTACACTATTTTTTCGGCGACTTGCTGGCACCCGTCATCGTCGCAGCAGGTCGCCGAATATTTTCAAAATGTTGAAAATCCAGCGGTGACCAGAAAAAGTTACGACTCTTTGGGCGACTACTCACCACCAAACAGGCGTCACCCCCGCGACATGTCGTCGCTGGATTTTCAACATCTTGAACATTTTCGGCAACCTGCTGCGACTATGACGGGTGCTGGCAAGTCACCGAAATAAATTGCGTAAGTGGGACAGGCCCTTAATTGTTTTGACAATACCCAAGGAACTGAATATCTGTGAAGGGGACATGGAGGGAAATCATTTACAAAGAGCAAATAATCATGTATATAAATATTGAATCTATGTCAGAAGGTTGTTGGTTTAATCCTCAATCCAGATGCCAGTACAAAATCTATGGTAACTTTCAGAGAGGGGCTGTCTTTTGAGTGGAAAAAAAAATGATGCTCCATTTGTCTTCAGGTGGATGTAATGATACTCATGACACTATCTGAGAACACCCGAGGCATGTGCATTGATTGGCAGGCTAGATGGCCACTGTAAATTACCACTTGTTTGTAGGTAAGTGGTAGAATTTGGCGAGTTGACGGGAATGTGCAAGGAATAAAATGGGATTAGTGTAGCTGGATGGTGGGTGTGGAATCCGAAGGCTGAAGAGCCTGTTGAGAAAGAGCACAAATCAGTTCTGTAACTGACCAACTGCTAGTCCATCTAAATAGATTAGCGTTATTGCGATCTCCCCATGGCAACGGAGCTGTCAATTGTAAGGGAATTCCCCCATGGCAGGGGTTTCCCAACCATGGAGGATCGCAGTTACAGTGAATACGGTGTCAGGAAACAGTGTGGAGGCCTTCATTTTGTCCGGAAATGTGGTCAACACCTTCAAATAAGATTGAAGCGCAGGGGCCCACGATATACCACGATTGAAGCGCAGGGGCCCTTCCTTATACTATTATACTAGACAATGTTCAGTCACTAGAAAATAAAGGAAAGGCTGCTTTATCAAAGATAGATTCTGTGTGCTCCGTTTTACAGAGACATGGCTCACTCCCAGCTCCCCAGACTTAGCTCTCAGGCCAAAGGTTTCTCCCTGAACTGAACAGAGGCATCGGGGACAGGGAGAGGAAGAGGCATCTGCCTCATGGTAAACTCTTCCTGGTGCTCAGATGCAACAGTCCTGACAAAACCCCTGCTCTCCGCACCTGGAACACCAGCGAAGTGTCATCACTTTTACCTCCTGAAGAGATTCATCTCCATCATCATGACTACATCCCACCCCAGGTAGATGTTCATGTGGCATTGGAGGAGGTGCATGCCATAGTTAACAAACACCAGACAGCATACCCTGATGGTTGACTGGTGGCATTAACGTCCGAATTAATGTGGTGCTTTAAGAGGTTGGTTATGGTGCATATCGACTGCTACCTCAGCAAGAACCTGGACCAACTATAATTTGCCTACAGCCACATTAGATCATCAGGGGATACTATCTTGCTGGCTCTCCACTCTGCACTGTACTACTTATACTACCATATAAAACACACTGCAGCTCGGAGTTAGGTACCATCATCCTCTCCAAACTAGTTACCAAGCTCAAGGAAATAGAGTGTCTGTGTAATTTGGAATTGGATCCTCAACTTCCTCATTAACAAAACACAATCAATATAAATTGGCAACAACACTTCCTCCTCAATAACCATAAGCATAGGGGCTCCTCAAGGCTGTCAGTCTCCTGCTCTGCTCACTCTCTACTCATGACTGTGTAGCCAGACAAAGCCATCTTTAAATTCCCCAATGACACCATTGTTGTTGGACGAATTATGGATAATAATGAGTCAGTATAGGAGGTAGATCACTCGTCTGATTGAATGGTGCCAGAATAACAACCTTGCTCTCAACGTCAGTAGAAACAATGAACCGTCTACTGACTTTAGACGAGGAATACACAAACCTGTCTTCATCAATGGGTTAGGGATAGAGACAGTCAACAACTTTGAGTTCCTGGGTGTACATATCTCTGATGATCTGACTTGGACCCAGCACTGATGCAATCATTAAAAAAAACAAAAAAACTTCTATTTCCTTAGAAGACTTGATATGTTGATGAATAATCTATTGAACCTTTGCACGTGTACAGCAGAGGGCATATTGAACAGCCTGGTTCAGCAACTCGAACACCCAGAAACAAAGAAGATTACAAAAATTGGTGAACATTGCCCGGCCCATTACCATTACTGATCTCCCCACCATGGAAGGCATCTAAAAGAGGCTATCTCAAAAAGGCAGTCAGCATCATCAAGGACCCACACCACCCTGGGCATGCCCTTATTTCACTCCTGCCATCTGGAAGTGGTATAGGAGTCTGAAAACTGTAACATCCAGGTTCAGGAACAGCTTCTTCCCAACAACCATCAGGCTATTGCATACTACGAACTCTAACTAACCTCCAAAATATGAACTGCCTTAGCTGCACTAGGGCCTTCGGCCTTTGTTGTGTTTTTGCATTATATATTTTTTTGTTAATTTATTGAACTTTTTCTGTTTATTTATTATATTATCTATTGAGTACTGTGTTTACAAAGCTGCGGTGCTGCTGCAAGTAAGAATTTAATTGTTCACTTTTGGTACGAACAGCAATAAAACATTCTTGACTTTTGTATGCTGAATGACTCCATGACCTAGATTCAAGAAAAAGCAGGCGGGGATTTTAATCAAGTTCAAAATTATAAATTTAAGGGCCTGTCCCACTTGGGCAACCTAATCTGCGAGTTTAGACAAGTTTGCCCTCGATTCAAATGCGCAGCATGGTCGACACATGGTCCTAGGAGGTCCTATGAGGTCGCTGGAACTCTCCTTCATGCTCGAGGGAAGTTCCCGAATACTTGTGGCCTCAGCTAGGTCGCGGAAAAATATGGTCGGCAAGGTTCTTTTTAACTCGTAGTGCAGTGGAGTGGGGTCGCTATTTAGTTACAGGCAGTCGAGGGCAGCCGTAGGCAATCTCCTTCGCTGACCGTGCATTTTAATTGGCTCATTGGAGTTTTCAGGACCAGGGAAAATCGTCCGGTGGGCAAAATGCCTGCTAAACTTTATTATACTTCTTAGAAGTGTCTCCACTCCTTCTCCCCCCCATTCTCTCCCCTTCTCCCCCTTCTCTCCCCTTCTCCCTTTCCTCTTCACCCCCTTCTCCCCCCTTCTCCCCCACTTCTCCCCCACTTCTCTCCCCTTCTCCCCCCCTTCTGGCCACTTCTCTCCCCTTCTCTCCCCCCACCCCCCCGTGCTCTCTAACGGACTTACCGTACAGTGTGGCAGCCATTTACCTTCCTCTTCATCGTGCAGGACAGCTCTCCTCTGCCCCCGCCTTTGTGATGTGTTTGTGTGGCGTGTGTGCGTGTGTGCGTGTGTGCGTGTGTGTGTGTGTGTGTTTTGTGTGTATGTGCGTGTGTGCGATGTGTGCGCGTGCGCGCATGCGCGCATGCGTGCGTGCGTGCGTGTGTGTGCGGGCGGCTCGGTCGATGCAGCTCGTGGTTTCAACGCGGGCGGGTCAATCCAGCTCGCGGTTTCAACGCGGAAGGTCGATCCAGCTCGAGGCTTTCCAGGCGAGTGCCCTCGAGCTGGAAGGTCGAAGACACTCTTTTTAACTCGCCGATTAGGTCGCCCAAGTGGGATAGCCCCTTTACAAGAACAAAAGATCAAGATCAGAGCGGCGGAGCAGCGGTGAAGGATGCCTACAATTTTGCATGGCCAAGCCGACCCCGCAGCACCGCCTGGACAATGGACCTTTATGGCCAGCTGCACTTGATACAACTTGGACTTTAAAAATGGCACATAAAGATGGCGACTCTTGTATATTGTCTCAGTGTACTATACATTTTGCACTTGATCTAAGAGTGTGCTTATGTATAGTAATACTTGACTGAAATGTATGCAAAAATGAATTTCACTGTACCTCAGTACGTGATAATAAAGAACTATTGAACAGAAGTTATAATAAAAAGAAAGGTCTTTCTGACAATATTATTACACAAAATGAACATGTGCAAATTGGCAGCCGATTTGACATTTGATGGAAATAAAGAATGACAGCCTGGCCTCTATAAAAAAAATGCCTTTCCATCAGTGGCACAATAATAAACTCTATTTGGAAAGAATAGCAGCTAGAGTAACATTTCCCCAAATCAGATGAGGTCATTACAATGCATTCACATTAATGATAGCATTCATGGGTGATACAATTACATCTATTAATGAAAATGGGTCTTTACTGTCAGAGTTTACCAGACAAGTAGACAAGGAGCAGTTTTTATGGAATATGCTTTCAATCAGAGAATGAAGATGAGCAATCTGTCCTTTAATCTTTTCAGTATAGGTCTTAAGCTATAATAGAACATGCCTGCCATGTAATGAGATGGATACACCATTGCCCCCAATGTCCACTTTTGCTTTGTTGAATTTTGATTTTGTGATTCGTTGAAGTCGGGGAAAGTGCAGCAGGTTAGCAGACCAGTAAAGTTACAAGGTAAAAAGTAACTTTACTATAGTAATTATACTATACTACACAAGCAACTATAGATGCTGGCTTACAGAAAAAGGCAAGATGCTGAAGTAACTCAGCAGGTCAAGAAACATCTCTGGAGAACATATTTAGGTGATGTTTCGGGTGAAGACCCTTCTTCAGACTGATTGTAGTGGGGGGAGAAAGTTGTATGAGCAGTGGTGGTGGAACAAACCTGGGAAGTGATAGGTGGATATAGGTGAAGGGGATTTTGATTGTCAGTTGAGTGGAGAAAGGCTAGAGGTAGGAAGAGAACAATAGGCTGTGGCAAAAGGAGATAAGGAGAGAAGGGTGAAATGCGGTCAGAGGAAGGGATATAGGTGCAAGGGGAATGGAGGAAAGGGAAAGGGTTGTTATTGGTTAGTAACCTAAAATTGGAGAATTCAATGTTCATACCATTGGGTTGTCAGCTAACCAAACAGTATATGCTGTTACATTGTAAAGTTGGGTCAAGAGTCCCAATTGACCTCAACTTTCCAGAACACGAGCACACATCCATTACTGCATTGAGTAAATACAGTACTCTGCCACAACCTCTCTCTCTGGCACCAGTCCCAGAAGTTAATCGCCACCTGTTTAAAAAAAATAAGTTTCCAGAGTACAAATTCATAAATATTACCGACACAGAAAGAAAGCCATTCAGCTATGTCCATGTCTTCAACATTATGTCAGTTTATGTGGCTAATATAAGTTTATATTTCTTGTCCTATTAATTTATAGATGAATCAGAAAATCTTCAAGAGTAAAAATACTGCAAGGGTGGTGTTAAAGGGGGCCACTGCTGAGCTCTTAATCCTACTACCTCATAGAGCATCTGTACAGGCAGTCGCCAGGTTACATATCGGTTCCATTCTCTCGGTAAGCCAATTTCTCAGTATCAGAGACATCCATTTTTTATAGTGGCCCCTATTGTATTGCTCTACACTTGCTGTGAATCTTTAATTTCATTGAAAACAAAATCACACAAGCACCACTGATATTTAAACTAATGGAGGATATATTACACCGTCATTAATTAATACCATTACATATTTTATTATTTGTAGCTTGATAAATGCATGGAAGAATTTGCATAACATCAGATTTTCAGAGATCAGGTCAATGATGCACAGTCCTTGTACTTCTTCAGAAAAGGCTTAAAATAAGATGACATCCCCACCATCCATGCTAATCTGATCCATTTAATGGACACTGCTCATTGCAAGATGATAATGCAATAACTCACAATACAAAGCTTTAGGAGAACTGTCGGACGTATCCCTGTTAGAAATAGCAATCCTCTCTCCACTGGGTAATCTCTACTGGGAGACTCCACTGGGAGTCTGAAGAAGGGTTTCGGCCCGAAACGTTGCCTATTTCCTTCGCTCCATAGATGCTGCTGCACCCGCTGAGTTTCTCCAGCTTTTTTGTGTACCTTCTACCCACAACATAATAGATTATCTATTTTAGGGGTCGTGCATTGAGCATGGTTAAACTTAAACACATGAAAATATTCAACATCTTTGAATCCTGGAAACCTCTGGCCTACAACGACTTGATATTGAACAGGATCATTGGCAGTAGTGTTGAGAACAATGAGGCCACACATCAAGAACACACAGAAACCTCCTGTAAACAAAGGGAAAGAACACCCATCCCATCAGGTTCCTCCTGTCCCATCTGTGGATGTGTGTGGTTCCCACACCAGCCTCATCAGTCACCTCAGAACACACAAAGTGAAAGTTTGTCATCCCCCATCCCGAGAGAGTGCCTAAGAAGATGATGGCAACGTCAATGACTTTAGCTGGAACCTGTGTAATTTCAGGCAGTTGGAAACGTGCTTCAGGAAGCCCACATAACCGCAGCATCTCACATCCATCAAGGTCCATCGATAATGTCTCCTTCAGTTAGAGCTGAGGACTTACTTTCTCACAGACAAACCATCCAGCAGCATGGCATAGTCACACTCACACCTTCACACTTGGCCACAATTACATGCCAGTAATTGATCAATTAGACGTTTGGGGTTATGGCCTCGACCCATTGTGGAGAGCTGAACATAAATTACTCAGTCCTAAGAGTCACATATGGTTAAGTTAATACCGCCCAAACCAAACATCTGAGTCTGAAGATATTAACATTAAAAAAACTAAACTGCATTTGAATGCAACCAGTTAAATAAATAGTAACAGCTCCTTACTCTCGTCCCTCACAGACGTTGCCCTTCAATGGTTGGGTTATTCTTGTAGATGATGCAACCGGGGACTTGCTTTGTTGGGTTCCAGCCAGGGACACTGTTGCCTTCAGGCGCTGGGCTCACCCACGTGTAGCGGGCGACCAGGCCGCCAGCTCCCTTAGAGCCGTCCCGGTGGGTGGGTGGGGTAACGGCAGTGGGTGGCTTGGCTATCACGTGACAGAGCCATCATGAGCCACGACCAGTAGCTGGGCCAAGCCCCCTCCTACATGGTGCAATGCGACTCCTTCACCTTTGGGCGCTCACTCTCTCTGAAGTATTGAATATGCTGCACAGGATGCAAAGACATGTTAGATATTGACAAAATGTATAACACCAACTGTTTCAGGTCAGCATGACAGAAGGGCCCCAGAAAACAAAGCACTTCGATCCAGACTTGGTCAATCTCGGACAACTAACTGCCGTAGTATGTCTGAATTAAACTTGAACTTCTGATATATGATAAATTTTGGATTGCAAAATTGTAAATTTAAGTCAATAAGGTACAGTGTTGAACTGGAGTTTAAACCAGTCCTTAATATTAGTTCTTAACACAGGTCCATTTTCATTTGAATCATTGAAACAAATTGTTCTATATATGCAAGTTCCGCAGATCGAAAAGGTTAATGTGGATTATCCAGGGGATGTGCTCCGCTGCAGTGTGTTTCCTGCAATGTGAATTAACATCACTGCTCAGCTAGCTGCAAACCTATTTTCAATTAATCTGATGAGCTGTTGTTAAAAGTGCATTAAGATATTCAGGAGTGGGAAGCAGCCTCACTACCTGCTCTGACATTATAAGGTTATTTCTTAATGCTCAAACAACTGCAAATGGGTTGAAAAATGAAGGTTACCAACCCTGAGAACCGATTCATAAAAATGTGCTGGGATGTGCAGGCTAAATGCTTAATTGATCTATGTGCACAATGAACATGTCAAAATGAATGAAATTATGCAAATTATAGATAGATTATTAAAAGAACCTTTTATTAATATATCATTCAGCCCTATGAAAACCATTGCATGGCATCACAAAGTGAGCAAGGAAGAGTAATGCCCCTGTCCCACTTAACCATGGCAGTCAGACCAGAGTGAAATGTCTCTGTAATCATCCAATCACCTGAGTGTGAGAGATTCACAGTAGCTCTCTCTGACAGCGCAGCTGAACTGGTCTCCAGGCAACTGCACGGGGCTTCAGCATTTCTAGCAACAGCTGCTTTAGAAAAGAACTAACAATATATCCTTTTTCAAAGTGAACCCAGTGTCACTTATTTCCTTCAACTTGCAAACTCTTACAGCCATCATAAAATAGACAATAGACAATAGACAATTGGTGCAGGAGTAGGCCATTCAGCCCTTCGAGCCAGCCCCGCCATTCACTGTGATCATGGCTGATCATCCACCATCAGTACCCCGTTCCTGTCTTATCCCCATATCCCTTGACTGCTATCTTTAAGAATTCCATCTAACTCTCTCTTGAAAGCATCCAGAGAATTGGCCTCCACTGCCTTCTGAGGCAGAGAATTCTACAGATTCACAACTCTCTGGGTGAAAACGTATTTCCTCATCTCCTTTCTAAATGGCCTACCCCTTATTGTAATCTGTGGCCCCTGGTTCTGGACTCCCCCAACATCGAGAACATGTTTCCTGCCTCTAGCATGTCCAATCCCTTAATAATCTTATATGTTTCAATAAGATCCCCTCTCATCCTACAAGCCCAGTCGCTCCATTCTATCAACATATGACAGCCCCGCCATCCCGGGAATTAACCTTGTGAACCTCCGCTGTACTCGCTCAATAGCAAGAATGTCCTTTCTCAAATTTGGAGAACAAAACTGCACACAATACTCGAGGTGTGGTCTCACCAGGGCCCTGTACAACTGCTGAATGACATATTTGGTCCTATACCGCCCGCTGCTGAAAGACTCATCCATGCCTTCATCTCCTCCCGACTGGACTATTGCAACTCACTTCTCCTTGGCATCAGCTCCACCTACATCAACCGACTCCAACTGGTCCAGAACGCAGCCGCCCGACTCATCACCCACACCAAATCCTGGCATCACATCACTCCAGTCCTCAAACAACTTCACTGGCTTCCCATCCCCCACCGGATCACCTACAAAATCCTGGTCCTCACCTACAAAGCCCTCCACCATCTGGCCCCCCCATATCTCACTGACCTCCTCTCCCCCTACCAACCCTCACGGTCCCTCAGATCCACATCAGCCGGTCTCCTCTCCATCCACAAGTCCAACCTCCGCAGTTTTGGGGACAGAGCCTTCTCCAGGGCAGCTCCCAGGCTCTGGAACTCCCTCCCCCAACTGATCCGCAATTCCGTGTCCCTCACCATCTTCCAGTCCCGCCTCAAGACCCATCTCTTCACCTCTGCCTATCCTTAGCCCCACGCCCCCGTCCCTTTTCATCTGTGCATTTGCCTCATACTGTGTTTTGTATTGAATTCTGTCTTTACTTTGTGTACTAGTCATATCTCTACTATTTATTTAATTCCCCTTACATGTTTTTCCTCTACATGCTCAATTTTTGTAAGGTGTCCTTGAGACTCTTGAAAGGCGCCCATAAATAAAATGTATTATTATTATTATACTCAAGGGAGGGAGGGGGAGAGGGAGGGAGGGGGGGAGGGAGGGTGGGGGGGAGGAGAGGGAGAGGGGGAGAGGGAGGGGGAGGGGGGAGAGGGAGAGGGGGGGAGGGCGGAGAGGGGACAGAGGGGGGGGCACGGAGGGGGGGAAATGGGAGGGGGCACAGGGAGGGGGGAACAGGGAGAGGTGGGGGAGAGAGAGAGAGAGAGGTGGGGGAGAGAGAGAGAGAGAGAGAGAGAGAGAGAGAGAGAGAGAGGGGGGGGAGAGAGAGGGAGAGAGAGAGAGAGAGAGAGAGAGAGAGAGAGAGAGAGAGAGAGGGAGAGGGAGAGAGAGAGGAGGGTTCGCAAGGTTTTTATCAAAGGACTTGCGAGAGGCGCGGAGACCCGAGAGGGAAGGAGAATGGGGAGAGGATGGGGGAGAGAGAGGGATAGGGTGGACCTGAACTTGGTGAGCGGGCGGGTCAGACGGGGCCGTGGAGAGCCTCGTGTCCCTGTGATCAATGGAGGAATTTCAGGTTTCCCAAAGGGAGTAATGCCCCGCGCGACAATAACTGCCGCCGCCATGTTCAAGCCGGTGACTGGCTGTGACCTCCGGTAACCTCCCGATCTGCAGAGCATGTTGAGAACGGGGGGGGGGGGGGTGTTTGGAGCGGGCGGGCGGGCGGGCGGGGGGTTGGAGTGAATGAGCGGGCGGGCGGGTTGGGGGGTTGGAGTGAGTGGGCAGGCGTGGGAGTCCAGCTGCGGGAGGCATGGCGCGAGCGTACGTGTGCTGGGCGCAGGGCTTTAATCCACAGCGGCGGGGGCGGGGGCAGCGCCTGGAGGTAGGTGGGCCTGGTTTGGTAGGCATGTGGGCATTGTGACGTCAGCAGCTGCTGAGCGCCGTTTAGATTTAAAAAATTGAGTTTTGTGATCAATTTTATTCAAAATCTGGGGAAATAATTGACCAAGGAGTGGATTTCTGAACTCATAAGTAAAATCCCTACCGAAATGGTAAAAATCTCTGCGTTTTTGCGTCCGGTTTTCGAGGAGATACGTTTCACATGCAAAACCACACGCACACATCCGCGCGCGCGCACACGCACACACACGCACACACACGCACACACACACGCACACACACACACACACACAGTTTTAAAAGTATATAGATATGATGATATGATATGATAAGATATAATATGATGAAATGATATAGATGTGCAGGACGTTTTTTACACAGAGATGTGGGTGCCTGGAACCCACTGTCAAGAGTGGAGATGGAGGCAGTTATGATAAGGGCATTTATAGTTTTTGTCAATCGCTTTGACACTAGTTTCAGAACCTTGATGTCATTTTTCACAACTCTAGATACAAAACTCAAAACGGTCACCACTTGTATCACAGGCTGTCCAACGTTCAAAACATTGCATCGTGTATTCATATCTTTAAAGAAAGCTTGCACTCACAGAATCATTGGTTCAAACAACTCATTTATCATGAAATACCATAGGGACATTTCTTTAGATCACCCACACACAACATGCACATAGTTTCACTGTTGTTCGTACAACCATTAAATATTGTAGTACAAAATATGTGATACGTTTCATCCTGTGCTACACGTAATGTCACTGTAAAAGGATTAGTAGAGAGAATACCACAGGCACAGTGGAATCATTGAACAAAGCTGACATTTATTGATGAATACAAACTAAATGACAACATAGGTTGAATGAAAGCAACAATTACTGTAACAAAACAAAAACTGTAAGAGGCTTTTAGATAGGCAGGGAATGAAGGGATATGGATCACAGACAAACAGGGTAGATTTATTTACATATAACTTGGTATCATGTTCGGCACAGACATTGTGGGCTGAAGGGCCTGTTCCTATGCTATGTTCTATGTAAGTGGTGGGAACTCTTATCTGACCATTTAGCCCAGTGAGTATCATATTCTTAGTGTGAGATTTTGTTTGATAAATCTAAATTTTAATCTGTCTGGTTTCAAAATCACACGTTTCCCCTGTAATGTTTCACCATTCCTGCCACAGGTCCAAGGGTTGTAGTTTAGGACCTAACTAGTAGAGGTGCTGCTGAGCCGCTCACTGTGACTGGTTTAAAGTTCTCCAGTAAGGAAGTCATCCCATGCGTCTTCCAAAGTCTTTATGTAGTGGTACTGATTGTTCAATAAAGGTAGGCTGGCAGAAAGTCTGCAACGGCATTTTCTTTTTGCTCATGTTTGATCTGATTCCATGAAATGTAATGGAGCCAAGAATCAATATTGAAGATTCCTGGCACCACATCCTCCCACCCAGATCCCCAGCTGTGGAGGGACTGATCTTCTGATAGAAGAAGGCAGGAATGCTGATGAAAGAGTCAGAGTCATTGAATGAAAGGTGTGACTCAATGACTACATCTATGGGGCAATTGCTTGACTTGTTTGAAGAACACTCCCCAGTTTTGGCACAAAACCACTGTGCAGATGAGCATATTGCAGAGAGGCCCTGGCTTTATTTGAACTTAATCTTTATAATTCTTGTGGCAGCTTTGATATAACTGAGGAGTTTGCAATGCTGTTTCCAAGGCAGTTAACAGTTAATCGTTTGCTGTGGTTATGGAATCATGGGCCAGACAAAGCAACAGATTCCTTTATGTAAAGTGCACCAGTGTACTCCATAGTCTCAGTCACTAACATTACCTACCTTTTCCAGATTATTTAATATTTATGGTAAACTTTATAATGGGAACAAGGAAATGCGATTAAATAAATCCCTTAGCTGCAAGATTCACATTTATTTATGGCACATTCATCCAGGCCCATTAATTATTTGTTGAAGATCATAAATCACTTGGTTTCCTGTACTTTTAGTAAATGTTGAAGCTTTCTCTTGGATCCTAATAAACACTTTATGCCCCTGTCCCACTTAGGAAACCTGAACGGAAACCTCTGGAGACTTTGCGCCCCACCCAAGGTTTCCGTGCGGTTCCCGGAGGTTTTTGTCAGTCTCCCCACTTGCTTCCACTACCTGCAACCTCCGGCAACCACCTGCAACCTCCGGGAACAACCTCCTAAGTGGGACAGGGGTATAAAGGGTTGGATTGTGTGTTTTTCTGAAAGGGAATAGCATTTTACGAGAACTTTAACTGAAAATTTTCTGGAATCATTAACTTGGGCCCTGGAAGAATTTCTGGATTTTCCTAATGGCCCATCTGCTCCTGACTCTGCAGCAAAAAAGAAAAACACTTCTAAACGGCTGTGAACTCACAGAACCGTGGCTCTGTTGAAATTGAATCCATAACGTGAATTGTTACAAACTTCCCTTTGGCTCTTTTCCTCGAGGAGTTTAATGCTTCAGTATTTCTGTTTAATTGCCAACGCGCTGAGTCGGAGATGTATATTTGGTCTACAGCATTAAGTGCTAAATTAACATTAACCCACAACATTTTGTGCTAATTGTTATTTTCAACCAGTCCCTTGTCTGTGTTTCCCAGGGCGGCGACTGCGGGTGCTAGGAAGGCCTCGACCACGAATGAAAATCTGGGAAGAACGGAGGGGAGGCTGGCTGGACTATGGTGCCTTCCTCACCTTGGTGCCACTGTGTTATGTTGTGTCGTGGACTTTCAGTGTTTGTGCTTTTTTTTAAATTCTATTTTATTTTTAATATGTTTTATTATTTATTATTATTTATTTATTTTTATTTTTATGATACTGCCTGTAAGGGAAATTCATTTCGTTGTCTCTAACTGAGACAATGACAATAAATTTGAATACAATACAATACAATACAAAAAAACGCAGATCCTAGAAATAAGAAATTAAAAAATGAAAGTGCCAGAAATTCTCAGCAAGTTAGGCAGCACCTATAGAGATAGAAACAGTTAGTATTTAGGATAGACTTTATAATGGGGAACAAACAAAAATGACAGAACATTATACAAATACATTGACCCTATCTTCACAGAAGGGAAATTGAAAAGCTTTCCAAATATTATAGGGAGCATGAACAGTAGGAATTAAAGGAAATGGATATTAGTAACAAAATAATGCTGAAGAAATTAACAGGTTTGAAAGGCAATAAACTCCCAGGACCTGATAATCCGCATCTGAGGGTACTAAAAGTGGAAGTCCTGGGTGCATTGGATATCATCGTCCAAACTGCTGTTGATCATGTGATGGTTCCTGCAGATCAAGGTGTCGTGAAAATAACCCTAGGTTCATTTGCATTAGGATCTGATAACAGGAAACAGAGTCAATGTGGATTTAGGTTCAAGTTCAAGTTACATTTATTATCAGATGCACCAATTGGTACAGTAAGATTTGAATTACCATGCAGCCATATGAATAAAAAGCACACAATACAATTTTAACATGAACATCCCCACACAGCAGACTCAATGTTTCCCACTGTGAGGGAAGGCAATAAAGTTCAGTCAACTTCCTCTTTGTTCACCAGTGGTCGGGGCCTTTGAGCCCTCCGCAGTCGCTTCTACGGCGGCCTGCTGCTTCAGGCCCTCTCACCGGGATGATCGGAACTCCGATGTCGGAACGGAAGAACACACTAAGCGGCTTGGAGTTTCCGAATCGGCTGCTTCCTACCGGAGACTGCGGCTCCCGAAGTCCATAGGCCGAGCTGGATGGAGATTCAACGCTGGCAACCCTCGGTAAGGCATCGCCACGCTCCGCGATGGAATTCAGTGCTGCGCCACTGCTGAAGCTCTGGTCAGTCTCCGGCAGGAAAGGTTGTGCCAATCCAGATGGTAGGCCTCGAGGGTGGGGGGGTGGGGGGTGCGAAGATGAGACTCGGAGAAAAGACGCATCCTCGACCAGGAAGTGACTGAGAAAACGGTTTCCCCCTTCCCCCCTCCAATACCCCACATTAAAAAGACTAAGAAACCTCCAAAACCATACTTTTGACACACTAAAAATAACAAAAAAGGTGAAATGACAGACAAACTGCTGGCGAGGCTGCTGCGCGCGGCGCCACCAGATGATTTATGAAAGTAAAATTGTGTTTGATAAATTTTCTGGTAGAATTTTGAGGATGTAACTGCTGTAGAAGATAAAGAAGGATGTATTCAATTTGGATGTTGCGAAGGACTTTTATAAAGCTGCATTTGTGTAGTTTGTGTGTAAAATTAAGGCTGGACCTTGGCTAGACCTTGTGGGAACGTACTAAATGGAGTAAGGCAAATTACAACATTATTAGGCAGGAGTTTGGGTGGGTACATTGGGAGTTGCTGTTAATGGGTAAGTCCACATCTGATACGTGGCAATCATTTAATTGAACGATCAAAGTAGAACAGGCATGTTCCAGTGAGGAGGAGGGATGAGGATGGCAAAGTAAGGGAAACTTGGATGACCAAAGAGGTGTAAATTTGGTCAAAAAGAAAAAGGAAGCGCATGAAATGTTTAAGAGGATGGAATCCGGCAGGGCCTTTGAGGATTAGAAATAAATAAATCAGTGGGCAATTGAAAGGGCCAAAAGGGGCCACAAAATTAGGAGATTAAGAGAATCCAAGAAATTATAGGCCAAAACCAAATCAAATACTAGAGGACATGGCTTTAAAGCGAGAGTGGCAAAGTTTAAAGGAGATGTGTGGGAATTGTTTTTTATGCAGAGGGTGGCGAGGGCCTGCAAGTGCTGCCGGAGATGGTAATTGAGGCTTAGATAATAGTGGCATTTAAGAGACTTTGGTAAGGCATATAGATATGCAGGGATATGGACAATGTGCAGGCAGGTAAGAATTTGTCATGGCATCATGTTTGGCACAGACATTGTGGGCCGAATGGCCTGTTCTTATGCTGTATTGTTCAAGGTTCTAGAAACAAGGAATGGGCAGCAGATGGTGACTAGTGGATTACCGCTGGGATTAGTGCTGATGTCCCAGCTCTTGACAATATATATCCATGACTTGGAAATCCATAAATAAAAGCAGAAGATGTTGGAACTTTCAGCCGGTCAGGCAGCTTCTATGGAAAACAAGTGTTAAGGTTTCAATGTTCATCAGAACAAGGAACAGCTGAAAGTCAAACATGATTTTTGAATCAAAATGGCAGAAAAGGGTAGTACAATATGAATATGTTGGTATAGGGGGAGACCAAGAGATTAAATGAGACGAGTAGTGGTGGTGCTAGCTGAGGGTTACGTGAAGGTGTGTGGATTGTAGCTGAGCTTTCTAGAGCAGATGTAAATAGGAGGTAAATTAACGTGTCTGAGTGATTGTACAATGTTTGCAGCAGGTTCTATAGTAACGTTCAAAAGGGAGTATGCTATGTATTTGGATTTTCAGAAGGCCTTTGATAAAGATGGATATAAAGATGTACAGTGCATTCAGAAGGTTTTCAGACCCCTTCACTTTTTCCACATTTTGTTATGTTACAGCCTTATTCTAAAATGGATTAAATTCATTTTTTTTAATCATCAATCTACACACAATATCCCATAATAAAAAAGCTGTTGTGTTTATCTTATTTGTGTGCTGCATGATAACTCAAATTTCACTGCACCAATTGGTGTATGTGACAATAAAGTAACTTGAGCTTGAGATCCTCTCAAGCTCTGTCAGGTTGAATGGGGAGCGTCGATGCACAGTTATTTTCAGGTCCCTCCAGAGATGTTCGATCGGGTTCAAGTCTGGGCCACTCAAGGACATCCACAGACTTTTCACAAAGCCACTCCTGCGTTGTCTTGGCTGTGTGCTTATGGTCATTGTCATGTTGGAAGGTGAACCTCTGCCCTAGTCTGAGGTCCAGAATGCTCTGGAGCAGGTTTTCATCAAGGATCTCTATGTACTTTGTTCTGTTCATCCTTCCCTCGATCCTGACTAGTCTTCAGTTGCTGCCGCTGAAAAACATCCTCAAAGCATGATGCTGCCACCACCATGCTTCACCGTAGGCATGATATTGGCCAGGTGATGAGCAGTGCCTGGTTTCCTTCAGACCTGACACTTGTCATTCAGGCCAAAGAGTTCAATCTTGGTTTCATCAGACCAGAGCACCAGAAAAAACAACCCTTTTGGCAAACTCCAAGCGGGCTTCATGTGCCTTTTACTGAGGAGTAGCTTCCTTCTGGCCACTCTACCATAAAGGCCTGATTGGTGGAGTGCCGCAGATATAGTTGCACTTCCGGAAGGTTCTCCCATCTCCATAGAGGAACTCTGGAATTCTGTCAGAGTGACCATCGGGTTCTTGGTCACCTCCCTGAACATCCTCCTCCGAATGCTCAGTTTGGCTGGGCAGCCAGCTCTATGAAGAGTCATGTGGTTCCAAAGTTCTTCCATTTAAGAATGACGGAGGCCACTGTGCTCTTCGGGACCTGCAATGCTGCAGAAGTTGTTTTATACCCTTCCCCAGATCTGTGTCTCGACACAATCCTGTCTTGGAGGTCTACGGACAATTCCTTTGTCTTCATGGCTTGGTTTTTGCTCTGACATGAACTGTCAACTGTGGGACCTTATATAGACAGGTGTGCCTTTCCAAATCATGTCCAATCAATTTAATTTCCCACTGGTGGACTGCAATCAAGTTGTTGAAACATCTCAAGGATAATCAATGGAAACAGGATGAACCTAAGCTCAATTGTGAGTGTCAAAGCAAAAGGTCTGAATACTTATGTAAAAGTGATATTTCAGTTATTTATTTTTAATTACTTTGCAAACTTTTTTATTTATTTTTAAAAAAAATTTTTTTTTAATTAGAAGTACAGTAAATTACAGTAATACACATCACATATATCTTATTACATTTGTTGTACCACTTCGTTTTTCGAGCTTTAAAAAAGGTAGAAATAAAAGAAGTAAGGAAAGTGAGCAAGAGTCGTGAAGGTGCAGGAAAGTGTTGGGAAAAGAAAGCCCCTTAGGGAAGAAGTTAGAGAAGGAAGTAAAGAAATGAAATAGACCCTAGAAAGAAAAGAAAAAAAAGGAGAAACAATCGCTCTATTATAACACAAAACTCCGCAAAAAAGGATATACCAACCGTGTTTTGTTTTTTTTACCCCCCGTTACCAGATCCTGGTACCATTTATTTTTTAAATTACTATTGCACCTTATGCTTATAATAGTTCCATAAATGCAGACCACGTCTTTTGGAAGTGGTCTGCTTTGCCTGCTAGGAGGAGTCTCATCTCTTCCAGGTGTAATGTTTCCAACATGTTTGAAATACACATTTTTATTGTTGGTATTGGAGCATTTTTCCAAAATTTGAGTATAAGCTTTTTTCCCATTATTAGCCCGTAATTAAGTAAGTTCTTTTGAAACACGTTTAGTTCGGGGTTACCTTCCGTTATTCCAAAAATAATCCATTCTGCTTTTGGTACAAGTTTTATTTTAATTACTTTTGTGAAGATTTCAAACATTTCGTTCCAGAATTTTTGGATTTTTATACAAAAAAAAAAAGAGTGCGCTATGGTAGCTTCTTGTGACTGACATTTATCACAAATGGGTGAGACATTGGGGAAAAGTTTATTTATTTTAGTTTTTGAATAATATAGTCTATGTAATGTTTTGAATTGAATTAGAGTATGTCGTACGTTGATCGAGCATTTATGCACATATAGTAAGTGTTTATCCCAGCTCTCTTTTGAAATTTTTATAACTAGTTCTAGTTCCCAGTCTCTTCTAATACTTTGCAAACATTTCTGAACACCTGTTTTCGCTTCTTTATTCTGGGGTATTGTGTGGAGATGATGAAAAAAATGAATATAATTTTAAAATAAGGCTGTAACGTAACAAAATGTGGAAAAAGTGAAGGGGTCTAAATACTTTCTGAATTCACTATGTCAAATTAATTGGGGGTAATATCAATATATCGTTTGACAGACGGGGAACAAAGAGTAAGAATTTTATTACTATGTCAAAAGAAAAATGTACAGGGCTACAGGGAAATGTGGCTAACTGGGCAGCCTTTCAAAGGGCAGAATTAATTGCTGTGGGAAGAGCTCCTCACTGGCTCACCACATAACGTCGTGCACACGTGCAGAAGTAAAATAAGACAGAACACTTTTAACTGGTTTTATGTCATAAGGTAATAGCTTTGCTGACAGCAGACTGATTAGCTGTTGCACATTAAGTTGTTTAAACACCAATCCGTTAGCTATAAACTAAAAATTATTTAGTTGCAGATTCACTTACTATACACAGAGAGACCTTTATAACTAACAAGATGCTTAATAAAAATCATGGTTCTGGAACTGCAAATGTAGACATGCATTGCATTAATCTTTCTGGCTCTGATGTTCTCCAGTAAATTACTGGGTTGAAGGTCAATTGGTAAATAGAGAACATAGCTTGCCTTTTATGGAAGTGATTATCAAAACAGTAGGTTGAATGTGAATAGACTCAGGACACCAATATAACAATTATTGATGCTTTGAACACAGCGGTGCCTAGAAATGGGATTATGTCTTTTATTTTATGCTGCGTTGTGTATGCTCAAACACTTAAGCATCCCCACCAAAAATTTGGCCATTGACCAAAAATCATCTGAAGCAGTAAAGATGATCCGTGCCAAAGAACAAACATAAAGGCTGAAACAAGGAACTGCAAATGTTGCTTTACAAATAAGGACACAAAGTGCTGGAAAAACTCAACATATCAGGCAGCATATCAGGAGAAGTTGAATAGGTGATGTTTCGGGTTGGGACCCTTCATCAGACTGATTGCGGGTGGGGGGGGGGGAAGAAAGCTGGTGGAGAAGAGGAGCAGGCCAAAGCCTGGCAAGTAATAGGTGGATTACTATAGGTGAGAGGGGGGTTTGATATTCAGACGGTTGGACAAAGTCCAGAGATGAAAAGACAGAAGGTGTGAGACAAAAGGATTGAAGAGTTGCAAATTGTGAAGCTAGATGAAGGAATGTCGTCGGAGGGAGAGGGGGATGGGAGAAAAAGGTGCGATGCCAGGTGGGGCAGTGCGAGAGTGTGGGAAAAGAAAGGGGGAAGGGTGAAGGGGGACGAAGAAGGGTGGGGCTTGTAGTACCCTAAAATTGGAGAATTCAATGTTGTAAGCTACCCAAGTAGAATATGAGGTGCTTTTCCTCCGGTTTGTGTGTTGTCTCGTCTAGCAATGGAGGAGGCCCAGGACAGAAAGGTCAGTATGGGAATGGGAAGAGGAGTTAAAATGTTTAGCAACCGGGAGATCCAGTAGGCCTTGACGACTTAGCACAAGCTGGTGGAACTCAATGGGTCAGGTATCTTCAGGGGAGGGTATGGACCGGCTACATTTGGGGTCAGAACTCTTGTTCTGATTGATTGGAAAATGGGGAAGAAAACTTGAAATGAGTGGTGGGGGCAAGATAAAGGTGGTTACAGGTGAGGAAGAAATGAATTGGCAGATAGGTGGAATAAGAGACTATGGCTAGAGATGAAAAGGAGACATAAAAAGGTATCAGATAAGGAGAGGAGGATCAAAATGTAAAAAGATGGAAGGGGATGGGGGAGGGTAAGAGGGGAGTAAAAGGCAAATGGGGACACAACAATGCGGGGTGTGAACAAAGGAGGGGAACGAAGCAGAGTGACGGGGTAGTGGGAGATGGGGGGAGAAATGGGAGCACGCCAGTTAGGAGGATGCATGGAAAAGAAAGAGGAGGTAGGGGGGTATTACTTGAAGTTGGAGAATTGAAAGTTCATACCATCATGCTGTAAGCAACCCAAGCAGAGTATGAGGTGCTATTCTTTCCGATTGCTTGTGGCCTTAATCTGGCAACGAAAGAGGCTAAAGACAGAAACTTTGATGTGGGAATGGGAAGGGGAGTTAAATTGGTGATCCTCTGCCTCACCTGGAAGTTCTCCGACCTGAAACATCTCCTGTCCATTGCTCTCACAGATGCAGCCTGATCTGCTGAATTCTTCCAGTTGTTTGTTTTTACTCAAGATTCTGTAGTTTCTTATACCTCCTTTTAGCTTAACATGCTGATGGTGTTTCCCAATAAGCTACTTTAACCCATCTTCTCACAGACATCTTCCCTCCCCACAGCAGACCTTTGTGCATCCCTTTTCCAGTTTTAATAAAGGATCGTGGCCCGGAAATGTTAACTATAGACAGAAGATACTGTAGATGCTGGAATCTTGGATTAAAAAATACTGGACAAAATCATCGGGTCAGGTGTGATCTATGAGAGAAAGGGACTGGCGGTGTTTTGGGTCAGGACCCCTTTAGATACTGCCTGACTCATTGAGATCCTTCAGTACTTTGTTTGAAACATTATCTATTTCTCTTTCCTCAGCATTTTCTGTTTTTCTTAATTTTTTTCCGCGACATGTCACTTTGTATCTTGAGTAAAGTGACTATTTTTTGCATTGCCTGTTCTTTTGTATCAGCCTCAAACCATACATCCAAATCTGCTCATTAATACATTTCCAAGAGGCAAACTCATAGACAACATGAATAATGTTTAACCGAGATTGCATAATGGAGAATAAGCATAAATACCCTAAATACTGGATTAATGCCAGTGGAATATATTATAAATCTACATTGAACATTACCACACACAATGAACTCCTACTTATTCGCAGAAGATGCTAACTATACCAATTACCTTCTAATGTTATAGTAGCCAGTGAAATAGATGTATAGCACAGCTTCAAATGGGAACTAGTCTCATTGATTCAACAGACTAAGATGTTTCAATGTTCTTTTGAATACTGATTGCACCACTTACATCTAAATAAAACCAATTAATCATTTTTTTTTTCCTTTGCCAAACAAACAATGCATTGATTTGTACAGATGGTTCAATCAATGCTATGGAACACAGAGTTTTTTTTTAAAAAACCTCCATTCCTTGAGACCAATTTTCAAACTAACTGTTGTGTTTCCTATACTCAGTAAAGGCAGGACAATCTGGGTAATTACCTCCCAACCGTTCTACTCTCAATTGTCAGCCAGGTAATGAGTGGGTCATCGACAGTGCTATTCACTGATAGATTGCTCACAGCAGTCAGTTTAAGTTTCACTAGGATTACTCAGGTCCAGATCTCATCACAACTTGAATCCAAACATACACCAAGTAGCTGAATTCTATAGATGAGATGAGAGCGCGTGCCTTTGATGGTAGGGCGACTAAGTGTAACCAAGCCACACAGGTAGAAATGATTAATGGGCATCAAGGGGAACATAATCTGGTGATTGGATTCATACCGCACACAAAGCAGTGGATGTTGTATATATGGACTTCAGTAAGGCCTTTGACAAGGTTCCTCATGGAAGGTTGGTTAAGAAGGTTCAATGGTTGGGCATTAATGGTGGAGTAGCAAGATGGATTCAACAGTGGCTGAATGGGAGATGCCAGAGAGTAATGGTGGATGGTTGTTTGTCAGGTTGGAGGCCAGTGACTAGTGGGGTGCCACAGGGATCTGTGTTGGGTCCACTGTTGTTTGTCATGTACATCAATGATCTGGATGATGGTGTGGTAAATTGGATTAGTAAGTATGCAGATGATACTAAGATAGGTGGGGTTGTGGATAATGAAGTAGATTTTCAAAGTCTACAGAGAGATTTATGCCACTTGGAAGAGTGGGCTGAAAGATGGCAGATGGAGTTTAATGCTGATAAGTGTGAGGTGCTACATCTTGGCAGGACAAATCAAAATAGGACGTACATGGTAAATGGTAGGGAATTGAAGAATGCAGGTGAACAGAGGGATCTGGGAATAACTGTGCACAGTTCCCTGAAAGTGGAATCTCATGTAGATAGGGTGGTAAAGAAAGCTTTTGGTGTGCTGGCCTTTATAAATCAGAGCATTGAGTATAGAAGTTGGGATGTAATGTTAAAATTGTACAAGGCATTGGTGAGGCCAATTCTGGAGTATGGGGTACAATTTTGGTCACCTAATTATAGGAAGGATGTCAACAAAATAGAGAGCGTAAGAGGAGATTTACTGGAATGTTGCCTGGGTTTCAGCAACTAAGTTACAGAGAAAGGTTGAACAAGTTAGGGCTTTATTCTTTGGAGCGCAGAAGGTTAAGGGGGGACTTGATAGAGGTCTTTAAAATGATGAGAGGGATAGACAGAGTTGACGTGGATAAGCTTTTCCCACTGAGAGTAGGGAAGATTCAAACAAGAGGACATGACTTGAGAATTAAGGGACAGAAGTTTAGGGGTAACATGAGGGGGAACTTCTTTACTCAGAGAGTGGTGGCTGTGTGGAATGAGCTTCCAGTGAAGGTGGTGGAGGCAGGTTCGATTTTTATCATTTAAAAATAAATTGGATAGTTATATGGACGGGAAAGGAATGGAGGGTTATGGTCTGAGCGCAGGTATATGGGACTATGGGAGAATACGTGTTTGGCACGGACTAGAAGGGTCGAGATGGCCTGTTTCCGTGCTGTAATTGTTATATGGTTATATGGTTATATTGAAACTTTTCCAAGTCCATCAGGAGGGACACGAGCATAATGGTGGACCGGATGCGACGGGCCACAATGCATAAGTCGGCAGACAAAGGGGGTAAAAGCGTGCCCAACGTTGCTCTCGCCCTAATGGCCACCTTCGTGTGTGGCTGCATCAGGCGGAGCGTAGAGCCAAGGCTTGTGGGTACCAAGTGTCACTACCTGCTGAGGTTCTACCTGTCCCCGGTGTTGCGAAGGATGGGCCTGGTGCAGATGCCAGCTCGTGGAAAGGTTCTTCCGGACCAATACCTTTGACCACAGGTCCATCGGGCAGTGGTCAGCACGGAACATCCTGCAGGCACTGCAGAGAAATGACCCATGGATCCTGTGGCGTGGTTCCTGGAACAGACTGTCCAGCTTGTCTGGCGAAATGCCTCATCGCCAGAACTCACCAACAAGCACCAAAACCTGGCTTGGCTGGTGGTGAGAGGAGCCGTCCCAGTCAGATCCTTCCTGCACCGTTGGAACCTCACTACCAGCACACGTTGCCCTCGGGATGGCTGCTATGGAGAGGAGACGGTTGCCAACCTCTTTGCAGAGTGTGGATTTGCAAATCGAGTCGAGAAATGTTTGCAAGGATCCCTGTCACGATTTATTCCGAACAGCTCTGTCACACAGGACTCTGTGATTTACGGATTGTTCCCAGGGACGCATTCAGAGGCTGACATTGAGTGATGCTGGAAGGTCATCAACTCAGTAAAAGACGCTCTTTGGTCTGCCTGAGCTTTGTTGACCTCCCAGCGGAGTGAGATGTCCGTCCGGGAATGTTGCTGACTGGCCCGCTGCAGACTGCAGGAGTACGTGCTGAGGGACGCACTGAAGCTTGGTGCAGCCAACGCCAAGGCTCGGTGGGGGAGGACCGCCATCTAGGGTCCTTCCGCTGCTGGACATGGAGGGTAGGGTGTGGTGGAGACGTCCCTCAAAAATAAGGGAAGGGATTCCACGCCGGTGGGCCACATGAATGGCAAGGGTGGGGGAAAAAAACTGTTGTGGTTTGTGTAAACAGTATTGAATGTTTGTATAGCCTCCGAGCATGTCGGATGAATTTTTTGCACGGTTCTCGTATTGTATATATTTACTACTTGAATAAAGTCTATTTTGAAATGTAAAAAGAAAAGCTGGATGTGCCACAGTAGTGCTTGCTGTTAACGACGTCTCACTTTGCTCCAAAGGCACCCTGCATTGTGATGAACAAAGGAAAGCAATCAAGGCAAAAAAACGCCTGTTGATTCTGTGATTCCCGCTGTCAAGTAAAACACTTTTGATTAATGCATTATTTCTCAGGCAATGATAATTTACCAAATTATCCCTGCTTTTTACTTTTACTTTCCTCACTTGCTGGAGACTTGTCTAACAGTTCTTTTTTTTTTTGCAATAAGAAACTGGAGCAGCAATAGGGCACTCAGCTGTGTGAGATTCCTCCACCATTCAATAAGAACTCGGCTAATCATGGCCTCCATGCTGCTTTCCTACAATTTCCACATACCCCATCACTCCCTTGTGGTTTAAATGTTTGTCAGATTCTGCTTGTAGTTGCTGGTCTCCATGGAAAAACGCAGAGTCACAAAATATCAACTTGTTTCAGCCATCAAAAGTTTCCTTCTTGTGGAGGATGGAAACAGCTCTTTCAAGGTCAATGGAAACAAGAAACTAGATGATGCAACAACAGACGCTGCTCCAGCCACCAAACACACATCTCCACTAATCCCAGAATACTCTCCATCATTCTCATCAATGTCCCCCAGAACCTACCACTCCCCTCTGCACCAGGGGCTAGTTATAGTTGCAAACCCATGTGTCTTTAGGATGTGGGAGAAGCGCCTGGAGTAAACCCACCACATCACAGGGAGAACGTGCACATTTCTCACAGATGGCACCGGAGATCAAAACGGGACCTCGGCCATTGGAGTTATGAGGCTGCATCTCCACTCGCTGCAGCACTGTGTACTGTGTAGGTAGAGTTTCGTAAAGTTTGGAGTTGCTGGAGAAGAAAGGTCCATGACATGTTGTAACACATGACAAGTTAACGGCAGCTTATGGTGGGCAATGCTAGAACGAGCGAAGTGAGTTTGGGGAAGAGTAGAGCAGGGACAAAATATACTGCAAACTTTCCCCTCCTCTGATTCTTCGTATGCACCTCCTGGAAATGGCGCTTTTAAGCTGGAAAGGGTGCAGAGATTTACGAGGATGATGCCAGGACTCGACTTGCAGCACTGGGGGGATTTGGGAAGGGTCTTGACTTGGGGAGAGCTGACCACAAAGTTGAGAATCGCAAATATAAGGATTTGGTGAAGAGGAATGTAAAATTGGCAAGTGGAATAGGATAATGAGAATATAACTATTGATCAGCTGACATGTCCAAAAGGTGTTGGGATATTGGCAAAAAGAACATTGGACTAATTAAGTCTAGATGTGATATTAATTTACCAACAAAACCAATTAGGGATAAAACCCTAGAATAACTAGGGTATATACAGCAGTATTAATCACAACAGTTTAATAACATTGCATAAAATAATACTCTTATTTAAAAAATCTATACTGATAAATCTATATCTATTTTTAATTCCAGTGCATTTTTCAGTATCTCAGAGGCCCAAGAGGCGAGCGATGAATCCTTTTCGAAATTCACATTTCTCTCCCAATACCTCCAGAGATAAATCTTCCTAAATTAATACAAGATGTGATGGATGCAGGAACAAGAAAATTCTGTTTTAACCACATAGTCATAATTCCTCAAAACGAATAATCCACCCAACTGTACAACTTTAATATTGGTGATTTCTTGGTTTGCTGCAGTGTGCGATGTAGATAATTGCAGATGGCCCTATACCTGGAGGTACCAGCATAAACCCCAGCATCTAACTGAACCAGGCACTCAGATAGCCTTCCCTGTCAATTCCTGCACCTTTGCAACTAATCAAAGGAAGTGCTTTGTATGAGAGAAACACATCATGTTTAAATGCCCTGCTTTTTTTTTCCACTCTGGGCAGAGGTTTATTTATATTTAATTCTTGGAGAGATGGCAACACTAACTAGATGCTATGTGCATTGGAGCTGGTTTACAGCCTCAGATTGTTTTGTTCAGTGCTTACATAGCTCTGACATCCTTCCCACAGGCTTGACGGGTCAATTTCATTTATGTTGATGGGTTGTCTGGCAGTGTTTTCCTTTAAGAACAACCTGACATGCAACATCCTCTAAACGTGAGATTTATTACACAGGGGACAATTTACTTGATAGGAGTTCTCAGCAGGGTTGTAAAATGCTACAGTAGATGCATTAAACTCTGTTACTGTCCTATCCTTTGACCAATGTAACATGCTTGTTATTATTGATGATGCATTAGTGATGTTGCATGCTAGGTTGTGCGCGTAAGGCAGAGCTCTTTAAAAACGGATCAACTGGTGAACAACTAAAAACCAAAAATAATTGCAGCTACTGAAAATCTAGAAAATAAAATGCTGGAAATACTCGGCAGCCTCTGTGGAAAAAGAAACAATGGACATTTCAGAGACACAAGAAACTGCAGATGCTGGAATCTAATACAAAAGATTGACCTACAGAGTGCTGGAGGAACTTGGCAGGTTGTGCAATATTTGTGGAGGGAATGGACAGGCGTTTCAGGTCGGGACTCTTCTTCAGACTGATTGCCTGAATGTAGGGAACTTTAAAAAAGAGGCATGTTTTCAGTTGATAGAGGGGAAGGGGTAGTGAGAAACAATTGATAGATTGTGATACAGTCACAATCAAAGGTGAGTGGATGGAGATTGGTGTCAGCTCAAAGAGGGTGAGGCTCGAACTGTTTATTGCAGATGATCTGCCTTGAACATGTGTAAAAAGAGGAAGAATAGAAGAAAGGAATATAAAACACTGCCAGGATCAATTGACACAGAATGCAGCAGTTGCTGGTCATTTGAAATAAAAATGGCTAGTCAACGATAATTTGTGCTTTTTAAAAAGAAAGACTGGCATATTTGCAGCAGCACATATGACCACATAAATGCTTATATACTATGGCCTCTGTTATGTGAACCTCGTTGTTGTAATACAGCTCAAATAACATAGTAAATTCACCCACGTGCATTCACATGAATATTAGAAAAACATAGAAACAGAAAATAGGTGCAGGAATAGGCCATTCGACCCTTCGAGCCAGCACTGCCATTCAATGTGATCATGGCTGATCATCCACAATCAGTCCCCCGTTCCTGCCTTCTCCCCATATCCCTTGATTCTACTAGCCCTAAAAGCTCTATCCACAATAACTCTCGTTTGAATGCATCTAGTGAATCGGCCTCCACTGCCTTCTGAGGCAGAGAGTTCCGCAAATTCACAACTCTCTTGGTGAAAAAGTTTTTCCTCATCTCAGTTCTAAATGGCCGACCCCTTATTCTTAAATTGTGGCCCCTGGTTCTGGACTCCCCCAACACCGGGAACATGTTTCCTGCATCTAGCTTATCCAATCGCTTAATCATTTTATATGTTTCTATAAGATTCCCCTTCATCCTTCTAAATTCCAGTGAATACACGCCCAGTTGTTCCATTCTTTCATTATATGACAGTCCCGCTATCCCGGGAATTAACCTTGTGAGCCTACGCTGCACTCCCTCAATAGCAAGAATGTCCTTCCTCAAATTAGGAGACCAAATCTGCACACAATACTCCAGGGGTGGTCTCACTAGGGCCCTGTACCACTGCAGAAGGACCTCTTTGTTCCTATACTCAAACCCACTCGTTATGAAGGCCAACATGCCATTAGCTCTCTTCAATACCTGCTCTATCTGCATGCTTACTTTCAGTGACTGATGTACAAGGACCTACATTTATCCACATTATACTGCATCTGCCATGCATTTGCCCACTCACCCAACCTATCCAAGTCACTCTGCGTCCTTGTAGCATCCTCTTCACAGTAGAGCTAATCGCACTAAACTAAATAGTGGGGGGGGGGGGGGGGGGGGGGGGGAGGAGACAAACTGGAGATATAAGAATAGAGTTAAAGGGAAAGAGAGTATAAGAAAAGTTAAGAAAGACACCAGAATTAACGGGGCAGAAAGCTCACAAAGGGATAGGAGAGTATGGCCAAGTTAAATAGGAATCGATGTGAAAGGTGAGGGGAGTAATGAATTAAAAGTATGATATATGAATGCACAAAGTATAAGAAATAAAGTGGATGAGCTTGAGGCTCAGTTAGAAATTGGCAAGTATGATGTTGTGGGAATTATAGAGACATGGCTGCAAGAGGGCCAGGGCTGGGAACTGAATATTCAAGGGTATACGTCGTATTGAAAAGACAGACTGGGGGCAGAGAGGGTGGGTAGCTTTGTTGGTGAGGAATGAAATTCAGTCTCTTGCGAGGGGTGATATAGAATCAGGAGATGTAGTCAGTATGGATAGAACTGAGGAATTGTAAGGATAAAAAAGACCCTAATGGGAGTTATCTACAGGCCCCCAAACAGTAGCCTGGATATAGGGTGCAAATCAAGTTAAAATTGGCATGTCGCAAAGGTAATGCTACAGTTGTTATGGGAGATTTCAACATGCTGGTAGACTAGGAAAATCAGGTTGGTGATGGACCCCAAGAAAGGGAGTTTGTGGAATGCCTCCGTGATGGATTCTTAGTGCAGCTTGTACTGGAGCCTACCAGGGAGAAGGCAATTCTGGATTTAGTGTTGTGTAATAAAATGGATTTGATAAAGGACTTCGAGGTAAAGGAGCCATTGGGAGGTAGTGACCATAATATGCTAAGTTTAAATCTACAATTTGAGAGGGAGAAGGGAAAATCGGAAGTGTCAGTATTACAGTTGAACAAAGGGGACTATGAAGCCTTGAGGGAGGAACTGGCCAAAGTTGACTGGAAAGAGACCCGAGCAGGTGACAGTGGAACAACAATAGCAGGTATTTCTGGGAATAATACAGAAGGTGCAGGATCAGTTCATTCCAAAGAGGAAGAAATATTCCAAGGGGAGTAAGAGGCGACCGTGGCTGACAAGGGAAGTCAGGGACAGTATAAAAATAAAAGAGGAGTATGACATAGCAAAGATCAACGGGAAGACAAAGGATTGGGAAACTTTTATAGAGCAACAGAAGATAACAAAAAAGGCAATACAGGGAGAAAATATGAGGTTCGAAGGTAAGCTAGCCAAGAATATAAAGGATGATAGTAAAAGCTTCTTTAGGTATGTGAAGAGGAAACAATTAGTTAAGAACAAAGTTGGACCCTTGAAGACTGAAACAGGTGAATTTATTATGGGGAACAAGGAAATTGCAGATGAGTTGAACGGGTACTTTGGATCCGTCTTCACTAAGGAAGACACAATCTCCCTGATGTACTAGTGGCCAGAGGATCTAGTGTGATGGAAGGAAATCCACATTTGGCAGGAAATGGTTTGGGTAGACCGATGGGACTGAAGGCTGATACATCCCCAGGGCCAGATGGTCTGCATCCCAGGGTACTTAAGGAAGTGGCTCTAGAAATCGTGGACGCATTGGTGATCATTTTCCAATGTTCTATAGATTCAGGATCAGTTCCTGTGGATTGGAGGGTAGCTAATGTTATCCCACTTTCTAAGAAAGGCGGGAGAGAGAAAACGGAATTATAGACCATCGGTGGTGGGGAAGCTGCTGGTGTCAATTATAAAAGATGAAATAGCGATGAAGGGATTAAAAGTAACATTAGCAAATTTGCAGATGACACAAAGTTGGATGGCAGTGTGAACTGTGAGGAGGATGCTATGAGGATGCAGGGTGATTTGGACAGGTTGGGTGAGTGGGCAGATGCATGTCAGATGTAGTTTAATGTGGATAAATGTGTGGTTAACCACTTTGGTTGTTAAAACAGGAAGTCAGATTATTATCTGAATGGTGTCAAGTTGGGAAAAGGGGACGTACAACGAGATCTGGGCGTCCTCGTTCATCAGTCACCGAAAGTAAGCATGCAGATACAGCAGGCAGTGAAGAAAACAAATGGCATGTTGGCCTTCATAACAAGAGGAATTGAATATAGGAGCAAAGAGGTCATTCTGCAGTTGTACAGGGCCCTAATGAGACCACACCTGGAGTATTGTGTGCAGTTTTGGTCTCAAAATTTGAGGAAGGACATTCTTGCTATTGAGGGAGTGCAGCATAGGTTCACAAGGTTAATTCCTGGGATGGCGGGACTGTCATATGTTGATAGAATGGAGCGGCTGGGCTTGTATACTCTGTAGAGGGTATCTTATTGAAAGATATAAGATTATTAAGGGATTGGACATGCTAGAGGCAGGAAACATGTTCCCGATGTTGTAGGAGTCCACAGTTTAAGAATAAGGGGTAGGCCATTTAGAACGGAGTTGAGGAAAAACATTTTCACCCAGAGAGTTGTGAATCTGTGGAATTCTCTGCCTCAGAAGGCAGTGGAGGCCAATTCTCTGGATGCTTTCAAAAGAGAGTTTGATAGAGCTCTTAAAGATAGCGGAGTCAGGGGATATAGTGAGAAGGCGGGAACGGGGTACTGATTGTGGATGATCAGCCATGATCACAGTGAATAGCGATGCTGGCTCAAAGGGCCGAATGGCCTACTCCTGCACCTATTGTCTATTGACTTGATGTTTCAATCCCTGTAGTAAGTCGGCACTCTTGATATTGGCAATAGGATTGGAGTGGTGAAAGGTAGGGTAGGTACGTCATCGGGGCCACCTTCTTTGACGTTTCATTGATAAGCCCACAACGTCTCCAGAGGGCTCAACGGTGATACCTGGCGTCCCAGGTACACCCCCCCACAGTTCCATACCCTCCTGTCTTCCATACCCTCCTGTCTTCATCTTGCAGCCCAATTGTTATCTTTCCTTTTAATCCAAAGCCAATTGCTGCTTTTTTCTGCTGAATTTGACAATGACTTGATTGCTTGTTGGAGGGAGCATCCCCTCGCCCCAGTTTCTTCAATAGACTGGTCGTAGATGTAGCAACAAATCCCCTGCATCCCACTTCTGCAGGGAAAATCTTGGTCTTTCAGCCATTTTGGGCAACTTCAGTTGCCAGTTCAGAGTCGTTGGTCTTTTTCCTCTCATAAGCTTCTTCAACACCAACTTCCCATGGAACTGTCTATTCCACAACGTATGCCAACTTGGCTGTTTTGGACCACAGGACCATGTCTGGCCGGGGTGTTGTAGCCACAATATCTGGGGGAAACACAAGCTTCCAAGTCCACGTCCATTTTCCAATCCCGAGCAGGCTGCAGAATGCTTGCATCCTTTGATGTTATTTGGAGGTTGGCCTGCTGGTACAAATGTTGCGAAGTGGACATTTGCTGCCGATGTTTGTGGGGAAGCAGTTGTGGTCATTCGCCTCTGTTCCAGGATTAATACCAGCTGTTTGAGAACTTGGTTATGACACCAAGTGTAACGCCCTTGGGTGAGGCTCGTAGTGCATCCTGTTAAAATGTGCCTTGGTGATGCAGGTGCTTGGCAAAGGGAGCAAGCGGGGTCTTCTCTGAACCACTGCTTCAAGTTCTGGGGTGAGGATAGAACGTCATAAGTGGCTCTGATGACAAAACTTAGCCGAGATCCCTCTATTTGCCAGATGTCACGCCAGCTGAGTTTCCTCTTTTCCAGGTTCTCCCAGTTAGTCCATTGGCCCTGTTTGGCCATTGAGACGGCCTTGGCGTGTTGCTCTGCCTCCTCCCGTCTTCTCATCTTCTCCAACACGAGCCGTCTCTTCTGCACTGATGTTGCCTTATGCCATTGAGGAGCTTTTGGGACAAGCCTGAGGCCAGCTCTCCCGTGTTGGACTTGGCCAACCATATCCCTGAAATGAAGAGTAGACTTAGCACTCTGAATGGCTTCAGATGGGATCCACTTCCTCCCCGTTGCCACACTGGGGGCCGCTGTTTGAATAACAGTATCTTCAGAATCAGTGAGGGTCATGACCAACCTCTAGTGCATTTGAACTCTTCCACAAGACCTGCAATGGGTAATTCCAATTTGCCACTCCCGTACAGTCCGACAGGACTTAAGCATCGTGGAAGTCCAAGCCACTGTTTTACAAGTGTGCTGATCATTCTTTCCAGCTTTTCCACTTTGTTTATGGGGATTTCATACACAGTTAATGGCCAGATGCGTCAAACTGGAAGCACCACAGCTTGAGTTTTCCTGGTAGCAAGGTCTTGTTGATGTGAGCTATGTGCGTGATGGTATCCTTTTTGAGTTGTTCAAACTGTTCGGTGTCCTTGAGCTTTGCATAATATCATCGGCCCAAACTCTTCAATGGCATTTCTGAAAACAGTTGGAACAGGTATTCCATCAATATGAAATATTTGATCCCTGATTTGACCTTTGACAATGGAGATACTTCTGCACTTGCTGGGTTTAATCTTCATCCTTGCCCATGTGATGTTTTGATGAAGTTTTTCCAGAAGTCTCGGTGCAGGGGACAGTTGTCGTTAGTGTTGTTATATCGTCCGTATAGGCTCGTATCGGTGGCAATCGCGGACCACACTGTAGCCGTTTTCCTCCCACAACCCATTTTGATGCTCTGATAATGAGCTCCATTGCCATAGTGAAGGCCAATGGGGAGATGGTGCACCCCGCCATGATGCCTAAATCCAGTTGTTGCCATGCTCTGGTAAAGTCTGATGTTGTGAGATAAAATTGCAGATACTGGAAGTAGTTTTTTTTAACCGAATTTGTTATTGTTGCAGGCACCTAAAAGAATTCAAAAACAGTCCACAGTAGTGAATGAGGAACTGATCCATAGATGTTGGCCAGGTCAAGGAACACGACATGCAGATTATTTCGTTCTTTCTCCGCAGTCTGGATTTGATGCCATATGACACTGGATGTTTAAACAATCCTGAGAAGCCTGCTATGCCAGCCTTTTGGATTGATGTATCAATGAAATGGTTTTGTTTCAGATACTTTGTAAGCCTTTTCGCTAACACACTGAAAACGATCTTGCCTTCTATGTTATTTATTTGCCGAAGCTGTTCGATGGTGGATGAATTTTTTCTTTTGGGATCTGCACTCCTCGCGCTCTTCGCCAGGCTTTGGGGATGACTTCCTTTTCCCACGCAACCCTCATGTTCCTCCAGAGGAATTTCAGAACATCCGGGGCATTCTTGTAGACACAATACGGAACACAATTAGGGCCCGGTGCAGAGGCTGTTCTTGCCTTCCTCACTACCTCTCAACTCACTCAGCTTGGGAGGGCTGATGTCAAATTGATATTGTGGGGGTGAGATTGGTGGGATGATAGTGGGGACAAGTATCGGTTCATCTTTTAACTCATCAATGTAGATGGTTCTGATGTGCCCTTCAACCTCCTTTTTTGATGCTTTCAGGGATCTGCTTTTCTCTTTTGTGAAAATGCCTTTCCCAAACTTAAAGGGATCTTTGTAGAAGTCTGTTCTTGCTTTTACCTTATTTTTGTGTAGTTTCTGGAGCGCTAGTATGGGTGTGTGGGCCGAAGGGACTGGTTTCTAGAGGGCTAGTATGGACATTGTAGGCCAAGTGGATTCTTGGGGTGGCAGCTCAGTCACTCAGGATTGGCAGCTCAGTCACTCAGGCCTGGCAGCTGTCACTCAGGCCTGGCAGCTCAGTAACTCAGGCCTGGCGGGCTGGCAGCTCAGTAACTCAGACCTGGCGGGCTGGCAGCTCAGTAACTCAGGCCTGGCGGGCTGGCAGCTGAGAAACTGCCAGAAATTCTGCTGAAAACAGGTGACAGTGTGAGAAGGGGGAGAAGGGTGGACAATCAATTTTAAACATTGTCATATTTTTTTACAGATCACAGCAATGAAGGAGGAAAGTCTATCCTTGCGTGGATCTCTGGAGCGCTAGTATGGGTGTTGTGCGCTGAAGCGACTGGTTTCCAGAGGGCTAGTATGGATATTGTGGACTGAATGGATTATTGGACTTGCAGTTCAGTGAGTCATGGCTGGTGGGCTGGCACTTCAGTCACTTACAGTTGGTGGGCTGGCAGTTCACTTACTCATGGCTGGTGGGCTGGCAGTGCAGTCACTCATGGCTCGTGTGGTGGCAGTTCACTCAGTCATCCCTCGTCCCTTCAACCCCCCGCCCCCCACTGCTCCTTGCCATTCCCCTCCCCCCCCCCCCCACACATTCAGTCCATCTCCCCTCAACCTCCCCCGATGCACCCTTGGTGGTTCTCCGACAGCGCAGCCATTCCTGCCTATTAGGTTCCCATTGCGATTAAGAACACGCAGGCATTGCAAGTGGAAAAAGGATTTATTAAAGTTTAAAATGTAATTGACTTAAAATATAACAACAATTTAAATATTAAAAATGAGATTTATTAAGTTCTTTCTTGTGTCTCTTGTGTTCTGCTGCTCACTTCCTCTTGATGTCTCTTTGCTGTTGAGAAAAAAAAAACAATTTTAAGATAGAGAGATTGAGCGGTCAAATTTTAACAAAGAAAATCTGAGAATTTACCTCAAAAGTCATCATTCAGTGCAGGCCTGCAAATCCAATCTCACAGCACTTGAAGCAGAGTGCAGGCCGCAAATCCAACCTCACAGCACTCCAAGCAGAGTGCAGGAAGCAAGTCCAACTTCACAGCACTCCCAGCAGAGTGCAGGCAGCAAGTCCAACCTCACAACACTCCCAGCAGAGTGCAGGCAGCAAGTGCAACCTCACAGCACTCCAAGCAGAGTTCAGGCAGCATGTCCAACCTCACAACACTCCAAGCAGAATGCAGGCATCAAGTCCAACCTCACAGCACTCCAAGCAGAGAGCAGGCAGAAAGTCCAATCTCACAGCACTCCAAGCGGAGTGCAGGCCAGCAAATCCAAATTCACAGCATTTCAAACAGAGTTCAAACACACATACACTCACACACAGACACTCACACACAGACACGCACACACACACACATACACAAAGATGCACACACACACATACACACAAAGACACACACTCATAAACACGTACACTCACAGACACTCACACAAACACACTCAGACAGACAGACACACACACAAACACACTCACACACACACAGACACTCACAGACAGACACACACACACAGACACACACACACACTCACACAGACACACACACCATACATATGGCAGTAAACTTTTTTGAATATTCAAACGGCTGAGTGCGGCGTCTCCACTATGGGGCTTCCGCAGTCAGCAACACTTCCGCATTCAGCACGACCTCTACACTCACCGGAAATGACGCAATCAGCGTGACCTGTCCACTAAGCGGCAATCTCGAACTGAGCGGGGCTTTTGCAATAAACATGGTCAGACCTAATAAAGCGTTTATTCATGTCAAAGCCACAGAGTTGCAAAAGGCACAGAGTTGCAAAGGGCACGCCGTTGCAAAAGGCACGCAGTTGCAAAAGGCACGCAGTTGCATTAGGCACGCAGTTGCAATAGGCACGCAATTCAATAGGCACGCAACTCTCAATAGGCACGCAACTCTCAATAGCCACGCAACTCTCAATAGCCACGCAACTCCCAATAGCCTCGCAACTCCCAATAGCCACGCATTTTCCAATAGCCACGCATTTTGAATTAGCCACGCATTATCAATCAGCCGCACAATTTCAATCAGCCGCACAGTTTAGAGGCAGTTTAGAGGCACATAAAAACATATATTTCCTTCCCAACACAGTTCCAAATAAACCACATAAAACCACAGTTTAGTAGACATGTGTTCAGTTGATTCACAGCTCAGACTGAGAGTCATGGCCTCTCCCTCCCCCATCTTGCAGCGACTGAGCCACGTCCACACTTCCGGGTTTTATAGTCCCTCACCCCTCCCACCGGAAGGGGCGTGGCCTTCATGGCTTGATTGACAGGAGAGAGAAGCTCAACATTTTTTAAACATTAATAAGTCTTTTATTGTTCATCGATGGGAAATAATCGATTATTTCCTGATGCACCTGATGAGCGGAGGGGGACTCTAAGATGGCCAAAAATCACAGCCGTAAGTGGTAGCGTTTTTTCTAAAATCAATATACAGCGCAAACAGGAAGTGATCAAGTTTAGACTTTTAATTATATAGATAAATAGCTACGGTCCCAGCACCGACCCTTGCGGCACTACACTAGTTAGACTACACTACACTATGCCTGTCATTCTGAAAGGGACCCGTTAATTCCTACTCTTTGTTTCCTCTCTGCCAACCAATTTTCTATCCATGTCAATATCCTACCCCCAATATCATGTGCTCTGATTTTGCCCACTAATATCCTGTGTGGGACCTTATCAAAGGCTTTCTGAAGGTCCAGATACACTACATCCACTGGCTCTCCCTTATCCATTTTACTTGTTACTCAAAGAATTCCAGATTAGTCAAGCAGGATTTCCCCTTCATGCTGACTTGGACCGATCCTGTTACTGTTATCCAAATGGGCCGCTATTACATCTTTAATAATTGACTCCAGCATCTTCCCCACCACCGATGTCAGGTTAACTGGTCTATAATTCCCTGTTTTTTTCTCTCCCTCCTTTCTAAAAAAGTGGGATAACATTAGCTACCCTCCAATCCACAGGAACTGATCCAGAATCTATAGAACATTGGAAAATGATCACAAATGTGTCCATGGTTTCCAGAGCCACCTCTGTGAGTACCCTGGGATGCAGACCATCAGGCCCTGGGGTTTAATCAACCTTCAGTCCCATCAGTCTACCCAACACCATTTCCTGACCAATGTGAATTTCCTTCAGTTCCTCCATCACACTAGATCCTCTGTCCCCTAGTACTTCCGGGAGATTGTTTGTGTGAGATTATTGGATTGTTATCCAATAATATCTGATGCCTCTCTACATGTAAATGTATTACGACATATAACCAAAGGCTTGGTCATAAGGTGGAGTCTAAGGATTCCTTCGATGAAGAAAAGAGAATTTGAGATGCTGAATTCAAGGGAAGAAATGAGAGATTGGATTTAGTCAGTCATATGGCACAAAAACAGGCCCTTTGCCCAGCTTGCCCTTGCTAACTATGTTTCTCCAATTTCAGGTAGTCCTTGCTTTCTCCCTTCTTCCCCTCCTCCAGCTCTCCCACAGCCTACTGCCTCCGCCTTCCTTTCTTTTTCCTGCCCCCACGACATCAGTCTGAAGAAGGGTCTTGACCCGAAATGTCACCTATTCCTTCGCTCCATAGATGCTGCCTCACCCGCTGAGTTTCTCCAGCTTTTTTGTCTACCATGCTAACCAAGGTGCCCCATTTACACTAGCTCCTCCAGCCTGCATTTGTCCCATATCCCTCTAAACCTTTCCTATCCATGTATCTGTCCAAATGTATTTTAAATGTCGTTATAGTTTCTGCCTCAACCTACCCTATCCATGTACCTGTCTAAATGTTTCTTAAACGTTGGGATTGTACCTGCCTCAACTACCTCCTCCTGCAGCTTGTTCTATACACCCACCACCCTTTGTGTAAAAAAGTTACCCCTCAGGTTCCCTTCAACTTAAACCTATGTCCTCTGATTCTTGACTCCCCTACTCTGGCAAAAGACTCAGTGCGTTTACTCGATCTAGTCCTCTCATAAGTTGACTGTGAAGGAAGGTGAATTGCTTATTTCTTTACTGCAAAATGAACTGATTTAATAACTTCACAGGCTTGATTGGTCAACTCAATTTAAGCAATACGAGTGCTGTTGTTTAAATAGTAAGGTGCTACCACAAACAGGGGGGGGGGGGGGGATTGATACAGAATGAATGAATCTACAACAGCTCACAGATAAAACTACATTTTATTGTTTTCCTTCAACAGTGCTTTCCATTTCAGTGATTTGCCGCGACCCCAAGCATTGAACAGTCTTAACTCTGGAACAAATAAAAGTACATGATTTGATAACGAGCATATTAACAAAGAATGAATTAAAGCATCTCAATACTGGCACAGCATGCCTCGAATCAAAGTACGCACACGTATTTCATTATTCATTTCATGTTAAAACAAATCGAGTGTGAAACATGTCTAAAGCAAGATATAAAATAAATATTTTTATTGAATGAGCCTAATTTAGCATAATGAACAGTTAATGTAACACAATATAAGCGAAGCTAGCAGAGGGAGGTCATTATAAAGCAATTTTTATAGTGATTAATTTAAACAAACTTTGACCCAGAGTTTTAATGTTATTCACATTTATTGAGCTGGTGTTACATTTTAATAACTTTTTTATATCATTTTTAATCAACAGCACATGGAGGCACATCAATTTACAAAATAAATCAACGCCATATTTATATATAATTCCACTAGTTCTCAGCAACTGGAAGCAGTTCAAATGATTTCGCACAGTTAATCAGCCATGCAGATTGGGTAGTCCACACTTTCCCCAGCCTGGTTTTCTTAGGCTTATAGTCACTGTCTTTGTCATAGATGATGTATTGTGTACAGAATGACTGATCGGACCCAGGGGTTGCATGGTAGGCCACAGTGTTGATGCTCTGAGTCACGTCACTATCAGGCTTGGGTTGCCGGGCAAGGATCTGGCCCCCACCAGTCTTGGCCATTTGAACTAAATCTTCTCTCTTGCAGCTTTTGAACAAGCCCATGAAATAGAAATGGCAGCCATCAAACAGCTTTGGAAGCTGACGATAAACAAACAAAAACTATGATTACAACCACATAAAAGCATGGGATACCAATTTGTTACGTATTTCAGGATTAGGGCCAAGCATTAAAAAATAGACAACATTTGGTGCACTGTTACAGCAAAGTCGCTAAACTCACACGATGGTATTGAATAATGACAAACAAATTTATTTAAATTAGTTCAAATAGTCAATATCATAAAACTACAACAAATGTGAACCATTGGAATAATTTTGAATGAATCAAAATAGTATTTCACACAAAACATTGAGTGAAAGCGACAGCGGATGGGACTATGCACGTTAAGGGGCTGTCCCACTGCGGCGACCTAATCCGCGAGATAAGAAGAGTGTCTTCGACCTTCAAGCTCGAGGGCACTCGCCTGGAAAACCTCGAGCTGGATCGACCGTCCGCTTTGAAACCACGAGCTGGATCGACCGACCGCACACACATACACAAACACATCGCAAAGGCGGGGGCCAGGGAAAGCGGGGGAGCACTATCTGAAATTCACACCCGCGATGAAGAGGAGGGTTAAGATGGCTGCCACAGTGTACGGTAAATCCTTTAGAGAGCGCGGGGGGGGGGGGGAGGGGGGGAGAGAAGGGGAGAGAAGGAGAGAGAAGGGTAGACAAGGGGAGAAGAAGGGGGGAGAAGAGGGGCGAAGGAGTGGAGACACTTTTAAGAAGTTTAATAAAGTATAGTGGGCATTTTACCTACCGGTTGGTTTTCCTTGGTTCTGAAATCTACAATGAGCCAATCAAAATGCCCAGTCAGCGAAGGAGATTGCCTACGGCTGCCCTCGACTGCCTGTAACTACATAGCGACCCCACTCACTACGTGTTAAAAAGAACCATGCTGACCAAATTTTACTCGCGGAAATTTTTTCAACATGCTGAAAATGTTTCCGCGACCTAGCTGAGTCCATGAGTATTCTGGAACTTTCCTAGAGCATGAAGGAGAGTTCCAGTGACCTCATAGGACCACGTGTCGACCATGCTGCCAGTTTGAGTCGAGGGCAAACTTGTCTAAACTCGCAAATTAGGTCGCCGCAGTGGGACAGCCCCTTTACTATATTCACTAACTTAAGGCCCTGTCCCACTTTCCCGAGTTACCCATGAACTCTCCCGAGTTTTCCCCTTGATTCGAACTCGGGGAATGTCGGGGAATGTCCGTAGCAAGTCCATATGAGGCCGTAGGAGTCCGTTGATGTTTCGTAGCGGCTCGTAATGTCAGCCATAGGAACTCGGGGCATCAGGTAAGTCGGGACGTATTTTCAACTTGTTGAAAAATTTTCACGATTAAAAAAATAGCCCCGACTATCTACGGATGGCTATTACCGTACTTATCCGAGTTCGAATCAAGGGGAAAACTCGGGAGAGTCGTGAGTAACTCGAGAAAGTGGGACAGGGCCTTTATGCACAGTGAACGGCACAGAATTAGGCTAATGTGTATAGCAGCCGGTCCAAGCATCCACATGACCCTCCTTCCTTCTTATACTCTAAGCATATCCTTTCAATCCAGGTTATTATCAAGCTTTCCCTTAAATCCATCAACACGTTCCCCTCAACCTGGTGAAATAGCACCAGTGTCTGAAGCAACACCTGGACGTCTGTAAACTCAGAATGCAAGGTGCATTCACAACTAGAATTTCCCCATGTGCCCTGTGCCCCTCGAGCAGAGTGTGCTTGCTCAGCACAAACATTCTCCCCAAGCAAAGCATAACTAGCTGAAAATGAACAACAGTTGCAGGATCTACACTGGCTGCTTTACAGGAACAATTATTAACAACTTGTTCACCCAGATGGCTACAGCCAGCCAAGGAGAAAGGAAGACAACCGTAAATATTCAGGCACCCACTAGGTGCATGCACAGCTGCAGAGAAGCACAATGCCACGAGAAGACTCTTCATTAAAAATACCAGCAACACAAATCCGTCCATCCCAAGCAGCTGTGCCAGGACTCATTCAAACGTTCTTGGCAGTGGGGTCAGCATGAGGATTTAGACTGAACAGCTTCCTGAGAGTCCGGGAGGCAATTGACAAAAGCATTAACGGCACTCATGATGGCCACTTAAGAGCCAACGGTACAATGGAGCCATGTTACAATACCTGGGACCTATAATTGCAGCAAAGGGCACTGCATGCAACACATACATGACCGCTCACCACAGAAGGGTGCTCTTGCATGGTTGAGGACCCTGGCGAGGCTAACGCCGACCTTGTATTAAGCTTACTAATGGTAATGGACACAAGAAGACCTCAACTTGGTAGACACGTTGGCATTCTATTCACTGTCAAGGTACATAAGTTTCTCCTGAATTCTCTAATAGATTCATCACTGACCATCTCCTATCCTGGACTCAAGATTTAGACCAACCTAAAAAGGAAAGTTTATTTGAGTGCAATGATCAAATCCGTGATTATTTTGAAGACCTCTATCAGATAACCTTAACAGTCTATTACGTGGTGACCAGAACAGTTCACAGTACATTAGGTGTAGTTCAATCAGCGTTTAAAATATTATCACATCTTCTTTGAGTTTTTATACTATTCCTAAAAAATAGTGACTGTACCCATTTGGACTTTGTTATCCATCATTAAAAAAACATTTACATTACCTGCCGCTCTCGATTGAGACGTCCACGTTTGGGACCAGTCATGCTATTTATCTCAAAGGCTTCTTCAGAAACTCTGCCCTTGCACTCCAGACAAGCAGTCACCCCTAGACAATTGAGAAAAGCATTGATGTTAACAACTTAACTGCATATGGAAACAAATCCCTCAATTTTTTTGTATACAGAGATGATGTACTGCTGATCCTGACAGCATACCAAAAGTGAGTTGGAACAACAAGGACATGTCATGGGAATACTCAGTGTTAAATCTCTTGCTTTCAAAAATACAAACATGACTTACACTTGACCTTTGTGATGAGATGAAGTAGGAAGGCGAATGGGCAATAGCGTTTACTTACCTTCCCACAATTTAGTTTAGTATTATTGTTATGTGTACCAAGGCAGTGAAAAGCTTTTGTTTGCTTGCTCTCCAGTTACAAAAAGCGACTATACATGAATACCATCAAACTCTCCACAGTGCAAAGTTAAAGGATACAATATAGAATGCAATGATATATCATTGAAGTTCGATAAAAGAAAGTTCAAAGATCTCCTGTGAGTTAGATGGGAGGTCAGGACCACACTCTAGCTGATGAGAGAACCGTTCAGTTGTCTGATAACAGGTGGGAAGAAACTGTTCTTGAATCTTGAGGTGTGTATTTTCAAACTTCTGTATCTCCTGGTGATGGGACAGGGGAGAAGGGGGAGTGACCTGGGTGAGACTCGTTCTTGATTATGCTGGTGGCTTTGCTGAGGCAGCGGGAAGTATAGATGGAGTGAATGGATGGCCTGAGCTACATCCACAACTCTCTGCCATTTCTTGTGGTCCTGGATGGAGATGTTCCAAAATCAGGTTATGCTGCATCCCGATAAGATACTTTCTATATTGAATTTATAGAGGCGGTGAGGGTTGTTGGAGACATGCTGAACTCCCTAACCTTTCTAAGAAAGTAGAGGTGTTTGTGTACTTTCTTGGCCATAGCTTCGATGTGGCTGGTCCAGGACAAATTGCTGGTGATATTTATTCCTAGGAATTTGAAACTTTTGATTATCTCCACTTCGGCGCCATCAATGTAGATTAGGGTATGTGTGTTACTTCACTACCTGCAGTCAATGATTATCTCCTTTGCCTTGCTAACATCGAGGTAGAGGTGGTGACATAACAACCCTCATGTTAATATTACAAGCTAACCACAGTTAATGGCTGAGCGGCAAGACTAATATTTCCCACTTTCTTTACACCAGGAGTAATATCATATTCTTAATGTAAATGCTGAAATATAAGTTAAAGAACTCTTGATAGAAGTGCAAAGATGTGTGACAACTCTCCTGGATACAAAGAAGAACAAAGTTACAAGTTTGAAGACGTGACCAAAAAGATCGATGAGGGCAGAGCTGTACATGTTGTATAGATGGGTTTCAGTAAGGCATTTGACAAGGTTCCGCATGGTAGACTGCTCTGGAAGGTTAGATCCCATGAGATCCAAGGAGAGATAGCTGAATGGATAGCAAATTGGCTTAATGGTAGGAAGCAGAGCGTGATGGTGGAAAAACACCAACACCTGTGGAACACCACCAGTCACCAGCAGCCAAACAGGAAAGGCCCCCTTTATTCCCACCCTTTGCCTTCTGCCAGCCAGTCTTCTATCTCTGCTAGCAACTTGCCTCTAATAGCTTAGCAGCTCACATGGGGCAGCTTAGCAAAGGTCTTCTGAAAATCTGAGTAAACAGCATCCACTGACTCTCCTGTCTATTCTGCTTGTTACCTCCTCAAAAAACGTCAACAGACTTGTCAGGCAAGATCTCCCCTTAACGAAACCATGCTGACTTCAGCCTATTTTCTCATGAGCTTCCAAGTACTCCGAATCCTCATCTGTAATAATACTCCAATTTTACCCACCACAGAAGTCAGAATAACTGACCTATAATTCTTTTTCCTGACCCTTTTTAAACAGTGGAGTCACATTTGTGATTTTCCAGTCCTTTGCAATAATTCCTGATTCTGGTGATCCTTGAAAGATCACTTCAAACGCCTCCACGATATTTACAGCGAACTCTTTCAGAACCCTGGGGTGTAGTCCATCAGATTCAGGTGACCTTTAGACCTTTTACTTTCTCAAGCACCTTCTCCTCTGTCATTGTGACTGCACTCATTTCTGCCCCAACTCTCTCGAATTTCTGGCACCTTCCACTGTGAAGACGGATGCAGAAAATGTCTTCAGTTCATCTGCCATTTCTTTGTTCACCATTTCTATTTCTCTAATGTAATTTTCCAATGGTCAAATGTCCACACTTGCCTTTCTTTTACTCTGTATGTATCTGTAAAAACTTCTAAGGAAGTAGAGGAGTTAATGATGGGATGATGACGTGAAGATGAGCAAGTTGCAGAGATCCAAGAAAGTAAGGGAAGGGACTGAGACTGATACAATTGTTCTATTTAAAAACTAGGGACAGCATAGTGGTGCAGCTGGTAGAGTGCTGCCTTAATGCCAGAGACCTGGGCTTGATCCTGGCATCAGGTGCTATCTGAGTGGAGTTTGCAAGTTGTCCATGTGAGTATGATCATTCACATCCCAAAGACATGTGGGTTCGTAGATTAATTGGCAATAAAAAATGCCCCTTGAGTGTAGGGTGCCACTAATGGATGAGAAAGTGGGATAACATAGAACCAGTGTGTATGGGTGATCGATAGATGGTATGGACTTATTGGGTCAAAAAGCTTCTTTACAGGCTGTATATCTAAACTACACAAAAGTAAGTGAAATCTAAAACGAAAATGCTGGAAATGTTCATCAGATCAGGCATCTCTAGAAATTAAAACAAGAGTTACTGTTTCACGCCAAAGATCCTTCCTCTGAACTGAGGAAGGATCTCTGACTTGAAGTGTTCACTTGGTTTCTCTTCCCACAGATTCCACCTGACCTGCTGAGCATTTCCAGCATTTTCTGTTTTTGTTTGACATAGAAGGTTCCTTTTTACCTGAGACTGCTGGAATAATACATAGTTTAAAATCAGATTTCCTGAGCAAAGGAAAACTTGCGATTACTTTTCATTTCTCCTGAGAGCTGCGCAGGACTTTTGTACCTTGCCACCGCTGTCAAGACACACTAAAGCTTTTTTTGAAAAATAACTATGACAACAATGGAATTCACAGCCTGGGAGAAGCTAATTTATTGCACAAACAAACATGAACAGGATCCAGAATTACTCATTTGCATTAGAGAATAATGTATCGATGTTAGTGCACTGACCCATTATTAATGGCGCGATTACCAGGGAAATGCTGTATTCCCAATCGTTGGGTTTTTAAAATGAAAAACAATTGTGTCATATTTCTATGCTAAGCAGAGTGGATCTTCAATTTCCCAGTATTATCTCACTAGACACATATTGAAAAGACTATGCTTTTCAATGTATTTCATATGATGCCCCACAATCCTGACTGCAAGGGCTTGGACTCAAAAATCAGAATGCCAGCACACAAGCAGACTATTAGGTTTATCTTAATTATGACATTCTTTGGAAAGATATTTAATTAATTTCTTTCTCCCCAGAGCCAGATAAATTGCTTCATTTCAAGTACTTACACTATTCCCTTTTGAATCTGGTTCCACCAGCTTTTCAAGCAATGCATTCTAGATTATTACAAAGTCTGTCTGCTCCTGTCCCTTCTGGTCTTTTGCCAATTAGATAAAGATAATGTATTGCTGGAACCACTCAGTAGGTCAGGCAGAAGGTCAATCAGATCTTGGTTCAAGATTTATAGTTACTACCCATGTTTAATGAATACAAAATAGGATGAAAAATACTTAGTCGGAATAGCTTTCCTACAATAATTACAAACTTCTATTAATTTTTTCAAATATGTTAACAATTATAAAGTGTTAGTTACAAACATAAAACAGAGCCTCAAAATAACTGGTTGTTCATTCCATTACAAAGTACTCTAATTCTATTCTACTTTGTAAGCATTGAGTAAAGTAGTGTAAGCCATGCTCAAAAAAAGCACGGATGAGCACGCCATTTTCTCTATACGTAAAAGAGATATAGGCTGAAGGATAAATACTGGTTGGTCAGAACACTGGATAGAATTCTGCTATTCTTCATAATAATGTCTTGGTTCACTCCCCCACCCAACTATTTTGATGTGTCATATGAGAAAAGGCACCCTCTCAGTATTGCACTGGGCTGGAAGTTCAAATGTTGCATTAGGTTTGTACATCAGATGGCTGACATTCAATTATAAATACAGCTTCCAGCTGTAGTTCATCAACCATTTATAGTGAATCATTGTCTTGCCTGTTCCTCAAAGTAAAATAAAATCACTTGGACCCGAACAGATTAGTGTGATCAACTGATCAAACATAAGCCTGTGAGGAACAAGGCGGCAATCAAACTCTTACTTATCAACAAACTTGGACTATAATTTTTTCAATTGATTATGCTGAGGCCACAGGGAAGAAATTAAGAATGGGAATTAGTTTCAGCTCCTATATATTCCCTGGCACCAGATGTAACATTGGTTTAATCAGCATCTGGTCAACTGATAGATTTGGTAAAATTATTACTTGGTTACTATTTATCAATTATATGGTCTCACAAAAGCATGTTTTAGAAAACCTGACAAACCTTTTTAAGAATGAAAACAAATTGAGAGGCTTGTTGAATAGTGCTATGTATTTCTGTGTTTATTTTGAAATTTTCTAGACTATTAAGTTGATATGAACATAGTATCACAAAAGAGCTGTAGAAGCATGTTGGCATTTCGGCATTGAATATCCATCTGTTTTTAGTCCATTTAGTTCTCTCCATGTACCTTTCCCTAAAATGCAGAAATGCATTTCCTCTAAATATTTGTCTATTTCCCTTTGAACTATGTCCCTTACCATGAAATAAGTGTTCCCTTCGTCGTTTTTGCTAATGTCTCCTTCTCTATTGAACCTTCTCCACTGCAATCAACTGAAATGCATGTCACTTGGTTATCAGCCATTCAGCCTCCCTCCATTTTATCTGAACCCTATTTGATTCTACACACCTTTGTCAAACCTTTTCACAGGATTAATCTCAACAGGTTTCTCTTTCCACAGATGCTACTTGATAGGCTAAATTATTCCAGCATTTCTGTTTTTGTTTCAGATTCTAGCTGATGCAGTTTTATTTGTTTTCCTTTTCTCAAGTTTCCCTGTTCGAGGAAGAGAAAACTTCTCCAATCTATTCAGATAGATTAAAAGTAATCCCTTTCTGTGGAACCATTCCAGTAAATGTGTTTTATATCATCTGCAAAGCCTTCATATATCGTTTCTACGATACTCCAGCTGGAACTGAACAAATGTTCAGTAAAACTTCTTAATTTTTCACTGTGACTGTATTTACCACCTGAACCTACAGAGAATGGTGAACAAAGCCCAATGCATCGCATTCTTCCATCCAGTCCATCTTCACAGTGCGTTTGATGATCTCCCTGTCTTGTAACACCTTTAGAAATGTCCCATTGATCACATCCAGGTGGAATTATGACACAGATTGGGAATCATTCAAATCAATGGCACGAGGGGCTACGTTCCCTAATGCTGCTATGTTCCATTTGAAATGAAATAAAGCATCGTTATTTGTGTATTTTTGTATTTACAACATAAAGTTCCTATATGGAATCTGACATTCGGGAATCTGCAGTTAAAATGCTAAATGCTGAAAATATTCACCAATTTAGAAAGCTTGCCTGGAAAAAAATATATTTGTGGCCTTCGATCTACAGAAAGTAAAGGCCCTGTCCCACTTACGTGTCCTTGGCACGCAAATTACGCGACCTCATCGTCGCGTTGAGGCACACGGGCATCGTGTGGCTGCGCGGGGCCGATCCCACTGAGAGGCGCGGAGGGGTATGGAGTTGTGTGAGATTGCTCTGAAATTTTGTAGCGAACGAAATCTTCGCGCGCCACCGACCTGTCGTGTAACTGACGGCCAAAGTGGGACAGGCCCAAGACCCTGGCGCGACGCAACGTCTCACCTCCAACAGCAGCAGAAGCAGGGAAACGATCGCCGAGCTCGGCCTGGGGCTCATGGCCGTTGCGGTCCGGATCCGCCCCCACTTATACTCCCAGAGCGGGGCCAAGAAAATTGAAGATTGACACAAAAAGCTGGAGTAACTCAGCGGGATCGGCAGCATCTCTGGAGAGAAGGAATGGGTGACGTTTCGGGTCAAGACCCTTCTTTCAGACTGAAGAAGAGTCTCTACCCGAAACATCACCCATGCCTTCTCTCCAGAGATGCTGCCGGTCCCGCTGAGTTACTCCTGCATTTTGTGTCAATCTTCAATTTTCTTCAAATGACGTCACGCGCTCCAGACGGCTGTGCGGTTGCATGAAGTCGTGCGGGACCGTCACGCCTCAACGCGACCACGAGGTCGTGTAATTAGCATGCCAAGGACACGTAAGTGGGACAGGGGCTTTAGTGAATAACAGTAAATTAAAAATGGCAAATACCGGAAATCTGAAATAAAAACAGAAAGAAAAAAGATGCTGTTCATTGACTTTCCTCAGACCATGAAAGGAAAATGTGGATAAAGAGGGTCGGGGTGGAATTAGGACAGAGAAACAATGGGATGCTTGGGACCATGCATTCAGAGTGAACAGTGATATCCCACAAGATAACCACCCAATCTGAGTTTAGTCTCCCCTGTTTAGAGAAGATTGCATGGTGTGGAGTAAATAACATATCCGCTAGCCACTTCTTGAGGGAACTTTATGGCAAATCTGATTTTTAGTCCCAGTTGTCAAGTCAAGAATCAAGAGCGTTTAATTGTCATGTACTGAAAACAGATTCTTACTTGCAACAGCATGTAAATACAATATACATTTATAAACAACAATAAATTAATAATCCCAATTCTAGTGCAAAACCCACCAAGTTTTTAGTGCAACCAAAGGCAGTGTATAGTTCAAAATTGAGGTTAATGTTATGTAGAGTTCAAGAGCCTGATGGTTGTTGGGAAAAAACTTACTCTTGAACCTGGTAGTCAGTTTTCAAACTCCTATAATTTCTTCACAATGGTAGGGCTGAAAAGAGAGCGTGGCCAGGGTGGTGTGAGGTTTTGACGATATTGGCTATCTTTATGAGGCAGCGCCTTCTATAGATCTCTCAATGATGGGACGTCAGTACCTGCGATGGACCGGGCAATGTCTGCCATTCTATGTAACCTCCTTCATTCCTGGGCATTCAAGTTGCCAAACGAAGCTATGATGCAACCAGTCAATATGCTCTCTAATGTAACCAGTAAAGGTTTAAAACTCTAATCACTGACATACTGAATCTCCTTAATCTTCAGAGGAAATAGGCATCGATGAGCTTTCTTGATAATTGCATCAATGTGCTAGGTCCAGGACAGATCTTCAAAGATATGCATGCCCATGAATTTGAAGTTGTTGACTCTTTCTGCCGCCAACCCATCGATGAAGACAGGTTTGAACCAAATTCATTTCCTGCATACCCCTTATAACTAGCCAACTTAAAGCAATCTTTTAGAATTACTTAACCACTTAAAGAAATACATTTTGCAAAGAACTTTCTTTGTGGTTGAGAGAAGCCAATAATAGGTGGAAGATTCAGATGGCCAAAGGACGTACCATAATAATGATCTTTTGTGGATATGCTAAAAAAATATGCCATGCACCTTTTGCATTTACTCGTCCCTTTTAAGACTTGCATAACTGCATATTACTGCGATCAAATCTGCTATTGTCCTGATTTAATTGCTCAATATTAATAGCATATCCCCCTGAGTGACAATTATAAATTTATAAGATGACATCTTATAAATGGAGTTAGTTAATGAATATTAACTTTCAGTTCACTTTTAAAATATGGAGAATATTGACATTGATGTGATTGTTAATGATTTGAAGGAAGGTTAGGATGCACAGTATTCTGAGGCTACTTAAAAAGGGACTCAGCAGCCTAGAGCAAACAGTTCTCAACAGATTGTTAAACAATACAAATTGATTTTGCCATCAAAATTACATAGAATGCAGCAATAATGAGGTCATCAGCCTAAATGAACCATGCAAGTGGATATGCTTCACACAAATGTCCTCCCATTCGACTTCATCTCAACCTCTGCCTTTCTCGACCCATTAGTGATATTTTATGATCCACAGGTTTGGTCTCTACCACAAGTGAGCGGGCAATGGTCTCATAATGCAGATTATATATGCATAAAATCAACTCGTTTCATCAGGTCTTAATTACACGGTCTCCAATAATGATTCATGATGGAATTACTCAGCTATCTCAATTCTAATTGCACAATGTGACTATACACAGTACTTAAGATGCCACTTTACAAATGTTAAAACAATGGAACAGAATTTCCTATAACTGAGATGCTTACATTTAAAAACATACAATTAAAACTAAGGTCCATCATTGTCCACTGCCATCTAGTTTTCTGCTAAAAATATCAAATATAGACAAACATATATTTTCCTCTAATCCCAACATTCCTCTTCCATCACATCAAATTTGAGCGAGATGAAATAATGTGCATCCATTTAGAAGAAATTTCATAAATTCATAAGACATAGCAGAATTAGGCGATTCGACCAATCGAGCCTGCTCCACCATTCAATCATGCCTGAACTATCTGTCCCTCTCAATCTCATTTGGTTCAATTCAGTTTCAGTTCAGTTTAATTTATTGTCACATGTACCCAGTCAGCAGAAAGACAATACATGCTTACAATCGAGCCATTTACAGTGTGCAGATGCATAAGGGAACAACGTTTAGTGCAAGGTAAAGCCAGTAAAGTCTGATCAAGAATTGTCCGAGGGTTACCAATGAGGTAGATAGTAGTTCAGGACTAGCTAGGATGATTCAGTTGCCAGATTACAGCTGGGAAGAAACTGTCCCTGAATCTGGAGGTGTGCATTTTCACACCTATACATTTTGCCTGATGGGAGAAGGGAGAAGAGGGAGTGGCCAGGGTGCGACTCATCCTTGATTATGTTGCTGGCCTTGCTGAGGCAGCATGAGGTATAAATGGAGTCAATGGAAGGATGATTGGTTTGTGTGATAGTCTGGGCTGCGTCCACATTTTGCTGCAATTTCTTGGGGTCTTGGATGGAGCTGTTCCCGTACCAAGCTGTGATGCATCCTGATAAAATGCATTTTATGGCGCATCTGTAGAAGCTGGTGAGAGTTGTTCGGGACATGCTGAACTTCGTAAGTCTTCTAAGGAAGAAGAGGCTTTGGTTGGCTTTCTTGGTCGCAACTTCAATATGGGTGTTCCAAGAGAAGTTGGTGATATTGACTTCTGGGAATTTGAAGTTTTCAACCATCTCTACTTTGGTGCCGTCAATGCCACCTGGGTTATGTGTATCACTTCGCTTCCTGAACTAAATCACAATCTCCTTTACTCTGCCACTAGAGACTTTCCCACTAGTGGAAATATCCTGTCCACATCCACTCTATCCAGACCTATCATTATTCAGTATATTTAAATGAGATACTCCACTCATCCATCTAAACTCCAGCGGGTACAGGCCCAGAGCAATCAAATGCTCATCAAACGGCAACCCAAACATCCCAGGATCATTCTTGTAAACGTCCTCTGGACCCCTTTCAATGCGAGCACATCCCTCCTCAGATATAGGGCCCAAAACTACTCACAATACTCCAAATGCGGTCTGTCCAGTGCAAAGCCTCAGCTTTTATATGAATGAATGAATGAATGAATGAATGAAGTTTATTGGCCAAGTATTCACAAACAAGGAATTTGCATTGGTGCTCCGCCCGCAAGTGACAACATGACATACAGTGACAGTTATGAATGACACATAAACATTAAACATTAATAATAAAACATTATTGATTAAACATGTGAATTAAATAAAATACTAGAGCAAAAGGAGGTAAAGATTTTTGGTTGCTACTACTCGTGGAAAAAAACTGTTTTTATGTCTGGCTGTGGCAGCTTTGACAGTCTGGAGTTACCTTCCAGAGGGAAGTGATTCAAAGAGTTTGTGGCCAGGGTGAGAGGAGTCAGAGATGATCTTACCCGCTCGCTTCCTGGCCCTTGCAGTATACAGTTCGTCAATGGAGGGAAGGTTGCAGCCAATATCCTTCTCAGCTGAACGGATAATTCGCTGCAGCCTCCGGATATTGTGCTTGGTGGCTGAGCCAAACCAGACCATGATGGAGAAGGTGCGGACAAACTCTACGATGGCCATATAGAATTGGACCATCATTGCATGTGACAGATTGTGCTTCCTCAGCTGCCGCAGGCAGTACATCCTCTGTTGTGCCTTTTTGACTGTGGTGGCCCCCCATTTAAGGTCCTTGGAGATGATGGTTCCCAGGAACTTAAAATACTCCACAGATGTGACTGGTGTTGTTGGTGGTGAGTGGGGTGAGGGGAGGGGGAGCTCTCCTAAAGTCTACTATCAATTCCACTGGCTTAAGAGCATTGAGCTCCAGGTTGTTGCGATGGCACCAGGACGCTAGTTGTATTCAATTACAATTACAATATTTCAATTACATCTCTACTTTTATATTCTAGTCCTCTCAAAATAAATGCTAACATTGCATTTGTCTTCCTTACTACCAAATCAACCTGCAAATTAACCATTTAGGAACCCCACACGAGCATTCCATTTTGCACCTCCGCTTTCTGAATCCTCTGCCCATTTCGAAACTAGCCTACACCTTTTTTCCCTCTACTAAAGTGCATGACCGCACTTTGCTATGCTGTATTCCAGCTGCCACTTCTTTGCCAACTCCTAACCTTTTCTGCAGTCTTCTTTGCCAACTCCTAAGTCTTTCTGCAAACTCCCTCTTCCTCTATAGTATCTGCCCCTCCACCTATCTTCGTACCATCCGCAAACTTGGCCACAAAGCCATCAGTTCCATCGTCCTAATCATTTATAAAATGAAAAGTAACATGAAAAACACCAACTACTGTGGTACTGCCCTAGTCACCGGCAACCAACGAGAAAAGGCCCCTTTTATTCCCACTCTTTGCCTTCTGCCAGACTTCTATCCATGCTCATATCTTTCCTCTAATACCATGGGCAGTCTCACGTGCGCCACCTTATCACAGACCTAAAAATCTGTAATCAACACCCGCTGACTCCTCGTTGTCTATCCTGCTATTTACTTCCTCAAAGAATACCAACAGATTTGTCATGCAAGATCTCCCCTTCACAAAACCCTGCTGACATTTGCTTCTAAGTACTTGGAAACCTCATTCTTAATAATAGATTCTAAAATGTTTCCAACCACTGAAGTCGTTGACTTCCTTTGTCAGCCACGGTCGTCTCATTCTCCTCTTGGAATCTTTCTTTCTCTTTGGGAAGAAAAGACCCTGCATCTTACGAATTACTCTCAGAAACTCCTGCTATTGCTGCTCCAGTCATTCCTGCCAGGGTACCCTTCCAATCAACTTTAGCAAGCTCCTCCCTCATTTCTAGCTTTATCCCCCGACAATTTGGGCTTGTGCAGAAAGAGGAAAGGAAACGCAACATAAACAAATGTTTACTCAGCAGGGTATCAATTATTTAGAACAATTGCTAATTGACATTGACTGAAGTTGTTTAATAACTCATGGAGAAGAACAGATGGATAAAGCTCTTAGTTAATCACATGAATGGGTTTGCTATCATTCCCATCAGAGACCACTGGATATATACTCATTCTCAACTATTTGCATGCATCATTGCCTCTATATGCATTTATGGTTATGTGTTGCCTCTCTCATAAAAAAACATTTTAAAGTGTTTCACAGAATCATTATCAGAGCCAAGTACAGGATGGGGAGAGATGTTTATTTGGAAACCAAAAGCTTGGTTAAAAGCTTGATCACCAACTAAGTGCAGAGACAGGATATAGAACATGTAATAAATCTGCAGCTGCGTGATTAAGACAGCTGAAGACCTGGCTGTCAATACCGCAATAAAGGACGGGCGGTCATAAACACTCCGATTGGTTTGACGAGGTTACAGAGAAAGGGGGACAAAGCGCTACATCAGAAGGGCATCAGAAATGCCGACTTAGATGTTGGGGAATTGAACACCATTCAGGTAAAGAAAACCATACTTCACAGCTAGCAACAGATTACCACAATGTATTTATCGACTTGAAGTTAAGAGGTAAACATAAATATCTGGTATAAAGTCATTAAAAATCAATTATCATTAAACTGGTTTCCTGCAAACCGCAACCATCAGGCACTTAGTTGGCTGAAGACCAAATTTGCATTCTGGATGTCACCTTTCCAATAAGAAGTAATCATTCCAGATTTGCCTGCTGATTAACCAAATGTCATTAGTCAGAAACTGCATATGTTTTAACCACTAGGTTCAAAACAAAAACACATTTTTAAAAAATCTTATTTATACAGGGTAGGCCCTCAAAAGATCAATAAGTCGGCTTTCAAATTTATGAAGCAAAAATTGAATTCCCCCTGTTCTTGCTTTAATGTGAAATGTTTTTGAGAATTGAATCTGTGCTCCTCGACTTTTTCGATATGAATCAGCCAATTGAATTGGTTGATGTGACTATTCCTCCTGGACTAAAATAAATAGCTTATTTCAGCACATGCCTCTTTTCTGTCAAATCTATGATTGAACTTTAAATCTGCTGTAATGGAGAAGAATGACAATTTTAGAAGCAGAATCAAAAAGGGAACAAATTGGGATTAATTCCCCAGATTGGATTTCACTTATTTTTGGCAGACTAAAACATTGTTGTATTTAATGACTGAGATCAAAGCTCTGCAAAGAATTGCAGTCAAAGATCTTTATAACAGTGTAAGGGTGGTTTATAGCCAGAACGAAGTGCACAATTCCTGGCAGGATCTCATTCAATTCAGTGCAAGTATCATCCCTTTGCCGTGCACCAATTAGATGAGGGCATCAGACCTTAAAGGCACACTCCAAAAAGCAGTGAGATTGCAACAAAATATGGCTGAGAGATACCTTGCAGGCTAGAGAGAAGGAAATTCCCAGATTTACTCAGAGGGATTTAGAAGACCTGGTTAATGAAATACACACCAGGAGGTGGGTCTTTAGTACCTGAGAAGGCAGGAGACCTCTCAGGGATATTGTTAGGGGATGGCCAGAATGATCTCTTATAAAAGTAAATATCATGGAGCAATGTTGAAAGAAATTTCATATTCATACGCCTATCTAAAAGTTTTTTAATGCCACTAATGCATCTTCGTCAACCACCATCCCTGGCAGTACATTCCAGGCACTCACCACCCTTTGTATAAAAAAAAACCTGCCTCACACATCTTCTTTAAACTTTTCCCCGCCCTTAAAGCTATGGCCTCTAGTATTTGATTTTTTTCACCCTCAGAAAAATATTCTGTCTACCCCACCTATGCCTCTCATAATCTATTTATAATAATAATAATAATACATTTTATTTAATGGGCGCCTTTCAGACATCTCAAGTACACCTTACATAGATTAATAGGAATAAAAACATATAATACAGAATAAAATAAGTAATAAAGACATCACAGAGACACAAATTAAAAACAGAATTCAGTCCAAAAACAGAAAATCAAAAACACAATGTGAAGAGAGAGCAGCGGCAGCCAAAGCGCGCCAGCGGCCACTCTCTCTTCACGGCAGCCATCTTGGACACAGACTTACATATCTATCTATCTATCTATCTATCTATCTATCTATCTATCTATCTATCTATCTATCTATCTATCTATCTATCTATCTATCTATCTATCTATCTATCTATCTATCTATCTATCTATCTATATCTATCTATCTATCTATCTATCTATCTATCTATCTATCTATCTATCTATCTATCTATCTATCTATCTATCTATCTATCTATCTCTAAAACTTGTTATCTTCCGGTTTGTGCGGTCTTTCTATTAGCGCAAAAACAGTTCGCAATAGCGCTACAATTTTTCGCCAGTTCACTCACCATTCTCCTATGCTGCGATTGCACCAAGTTTCGTTCCAATCGGTTGAATGTTGTGAAAGTTAGGGAAGTTTCAAAAATCTTAAAATCCGCGCGTGTGCAGATCGATCTCTTCTCCTGCTGTTCAGTGCCGCGCGGATTAGTCTCTTCCCGTCACTCACCGGGACAGTCCGCCCCTTCGTGCGCCATCGCTTCTTTACTGAAGCTGAGGATGGCCGGCGGAGGTTTCCAACCGGACACAATTTTCGGAGGAACCCGAAGCAGCCCAGACCCAAGCAGCCCAGAGTCGGAGACCCAGCCCAATCCAGCGTCGGAGACCCAGCCCTGCCGGGAGTCAGAGATGTCCCCAAACGGAAAGCCGAAACTCTGATCCCGGCGGAGAACGACCTGCGACCGCTGTGAGTCCCCATCGCACTGCCAATTCCAGCCACTACCCCTCTGGTCCCCCTCGCTAGCTCCTGCCCCTCCCCCGTGATACCCCCTCTCGCCCATGGCTCTTCCCGTCTTTTCTCCAAGCTCACTCCCCCCTCCCCCACAGCTCCCCCCAGCCCACACACCCCCTTCCCCCACAACTCCGCCCACCCGCCCACAACCCCCCCCCCGCCCACAACTACCACCCGCCCACACCTCACCCCCTCCCCCCACAATCCCCCCAGACCCAAACCCCTCCCCCGCCCACAACCCTCTCCCCACCCACACACCCCTCCACCCGCCCACACAACCTTGCCCCCAACCCCCCGCCCACACACACCCCCCTCCCACACACACTCTCCCCCACACATCCCTCCTCCCATATCCCTCCCGCCCACATACACACCTCCTCCCCACCACACAATCCCCTCCCCGATAACCCCCTCCCCCCACACCACCATCTCCCCCCCTCCTACACCTCCCCGTCCACATGCACACGTCCTCCCCTCCCACCCCACATCCCTCCTCCCCTCCCGCCCCACACACCCAACATCCCTCCCCCCCTCTCCTCCCACACGGGAAAAGGAGGGGGAGGGTGTGCTGGGGGATGAGGGGAAATGAGCCGCTCCTGCGCAGTTAGGGGCTATGGGTGAGTGGTGGAATGTAGCGTTGGGGGAACGGGTGAGTGGTGGAATATTGTGTTGGGGAATGGGTTGCGTTGGGGGACCGTGTGACTGGGACCCAACGGGTCCCACTTAGTTTTGTTTTATATACTGCTCCCAGGTCTTCTCGCAACCTCTGGCGTTCCAGAGAAAACAATCCAAGTCCGTCCAAACTTTCCCTACAGCTATTACCACGTAATCCAGGCATCATTCTGCTAAACCCCATCCTTCCTGTAATGGGGCTATCAAAACTGCACACAATACTCTAAATGAAGCCTATTCAAAGTCCTATAAAGTTGCATCATTACTAACGATTTGTTTTAATATTTCTTGCTTCTTTACTGTACCATTTTGCTTTTAGTCTCCTTCAGTTCTTTTCATCATCCTTTGTAAATTTCCAAAATTATCCTTACCTTCAGCCCTGGGAAAACCGTGGCAATTTTAAGATTTTTCATTAAAATAACTTTATTACTAAAGAATAAATTTTCCTGTGGCTCCTATATTCTTCAATAGAACATTGAGATGAAATATTTATTTAAACATCTAACACTACTCATGTATTTAGATCTCTTTCAATCCAATTTCCCATCAATCTTCCTCTGTGACACTCTGCTTGTATTGTTAATATCATATTATGCGGTTTCCTTCACATTTCCTTGTTACTTCCCCCACCCCCCCATCCAGTACAATACTGCCTCTTACCAATGAAGTATTCAAAATTAAGAAAACGCTGCTTTAATGACCTGAAGATCTTTCGAAATGCCAGTGAACAATGTGATAAACAAGTAATTGTTGAATTGTTGTGATCATATAAAGCTTATTATTAAGAGAAAAATTCAAAAGGAAATGAGGTGATGAGGACAAATTAAAAAAACGTTTTCTTGTTTGAAAGTATGAATGAGGACCTCCATTTTAGAGTATCCACTCAGACTCAAATGCCGAACAGTTGATGATCTTTAACTTATTCTACCAATTCACACTAGAACAATAAGGAAAACAGAAACTTAAAACTATATATTTCCTTATACGTATTTCTCAAATATCAACTGTGCATATGTCTAAATATCTTATATAAGCCCGCATTTTCAGTAGTAATCTTACATCATCTATGTTCAGTTTGACTTTTCCTTGTGTCCAACAGCTTAAAACAATTTTGCCCTCCAACTGAAGGAGAAGGTAAAATATTTGAGACAAAGTACCTAGATAAGGAGTACCTAGATAAGGAGAAATGTCTTCAATCAAACAATTCTCTATCACAGGTCAAGTCAATGGATATATTTAAGAGGTAGACATATGAACTTTGGAACACAGAAAGCATAAATGGGCATGACAAAATATGATGTTCAGATGGAGGATCACAGATCATCCTAATGAATGGCAGAGCATGCCCAAATGGCTGAATTGTCTACTTCCTGTTCCACTACTAAGTCAGGTGGAAAGATAGATATTAATAAATGGAAAGAATTACTAGATGACAAGAGATGCAGTGAGAGAGAGAAAAACAAGAATTGAAAATTTCCATCAAAATCTCTAAGATATTCAAAATCTGAAGGAATGAGAAGAATCCATGGTTGGTATTATATTTTTCTTGCACTACAAATTATCAGCCCTACATTATTGTGGAGTTGGGCTGATTTCAATTTTATCAACCGAACAAAGTTACTATTAATTTTGAAAGAAATTTATAGTTCAGTAATTAGAAACATAGAAACATAGACATTAGGTGCAGGAGTATGCCATTCGGCCCTTCGAGCCTGCACCGCCATTCAATATGATCATGGCTGATCATCCAACTCAGTATCCCGTACCTGCCTTCTCTCCATACCCTCTGATCCCCTTAGCCACAAGGGCCACATCTAACTCCCTCTTAAATATAGCCAATGAACTGGCCTCAACTACCCTCTGTGGCAGAGAGTTCCAGAGATTCACCACTCTCTGTGTGAAAAAAGTTTTTCTCATCTCGGTTTTAAAGGATTTCCCCCTTATCCTTAAGCTGTGACCCCTTGTCCTGGACTTCCCCAACATCTGGAACAATCTTCCTGCATCTAGCCTGTCCAACCCCTTAAGAATTTTGTAAGTTTCTATAAGATCCCCTCTCAATCTCCTAAATTTTAGAGAGTATAAGCCAAGTCTATCCAGTCTTTCTTCATAAGACAGTCCTGACATCCCAGGAATCAGTCTGGTGAACCTTCTCTGCACTCCCTCTATGGCAATAATGTCCTTCCTCAGATTTGGAGACCAAAACTGTACGCAATACTCCGGGTGTGGTTTCACCAAGACCCTGTACAACCGCAGTAGAACCTCCCTGCTCCTATTCTCAAATCCTTTTGCTATGAAAGCTAACATACCATTTGTTTTCTTCACTGCCTGCTGCACCTGCATGCCTACTTTCAATGACTGGTGTACCATGACACCCAGGTCTCGCCGCATCTCCCCTTTTCCTAATCGGCCACCATTTAGATAATAATCTGCTTTCCTGTTTTTGCCATCAAAATGGATAACCTCACATTTATCCACATTATACTGCATCTGCCAAACATTTGCCCACTCACCCAGCCTATCCAAGTCACCTTGCAGTCTCCTAGCATCCTCCTCACAGCTAACACTGCCCCCCAGCTTAGTGTCATCCGCAAACTTGGAGATATTGCCTTCAATTCCCTCATCCAGATCATTAATATATATTGTAAATAGCTGGGGTCCCAGCACTGAGCCTTGCGGTACCCCACTAGTCACTGCCCGCCATTGTGAAAAGGACCCGTTTACTCCTACTCTTTGCATCCTGTTTGCCAGTCAGTTCTCTATCCACATCAATACTGAACCCCCAATGCCGTGTGCTTTAAGTTTGTATACTAATCTCTTATGTGGGACCTTCTGGAAGTCCAGATACACCACATCCACTGGTTCTCCCCTATCCACGCTACTAGTTACATCCTCGAAAAATTCTATAAGATTCGTCAGACATGATTTACCTTTCGTAAATCCATGCTGACTTTGTCCAATGATTTCACCACTTTCCAAATGTGCTGCTATCCCATCTTTAATAACTGACTCTAGCAGTTTCCCCACTACCGATGTTAGACTAACTGGTCTGTAATTCCCCGTTTTCTCTCTCCCTCCCTTCTTAAAAAGTGGGGTTACATTTGCTACCCGCCAATCCTCAGGAACTACTCCAGAATCTAAAGAGTTTTGAAAGATTATTACTAATGCATCCACTATTTCTGGAGCTACTTCCTTAAGTACTCTGGGATGCAGCCTATCTGGCCCTGGGGATTTATCGGCCTTTAATCCATTCAATTTACCCAACACTACTTCCCGACTAACCTGGATTTCACTCAATTCCTCCAACTCCTTTGACCCGCGGTCCCCTGCTATTTCCGGCAGATTATTTATGTCTTCCTTAGTGAAGACGGAACCAAAGTAGTTATTCAATTGGTCCGCCATATCCTTGTTCCCCATGATCAACTCACCTGTTTCTGACTGCAAGGGACCTACATTTGTTTTAACTAATCTCTTTTTTTTCACATATCTATAAAAACTTTTGCAGTCCGTTTTTATGTTCCCTGCCAGTTTTCTTTCATAATCTATTTTTCCTTTCCTAATTAAGCCCTTTGTCCTCCTCTGCTGGTCTCTGAATTTCTCCCAGTCCTCTGGTATGCTGCTTTTTCTGGCTAATTTGTACACATCATCCTTCGCTTTGATACTATCCCTGATTTCCCTTGTTATCCACGGATGCACTACCTTCCCTGATTTATTCTTTTGCCAAACTGGGATGAACAATTTTTGTAGTTCATCCATACAGTCTTTAAATGTCTTCCATTGCATATCCACCGTCAACCCTTTTAGAATTAATTGCTTAGTCAATCTTGGCCAATTCACGTCTCATACCCTCAAAGTTACCTTTCTTTAAGTTCGGAACCATTGTTTCTGAATTAACAATGTCACTCTCCATCCTAATGAAGAACTCAACCATATTATGGTCACTCTTGCCCAAGGGGGCACGTACAAGAAGACTGCTAACTAACCCTTCCTCTTTACTCAATACCCAGTCTAAAATAGCCTGCTCTCTCGTTGGTTCCTCTACATGTTGATTTAGATAACTATCCCACATACATTCCAAGAAATCCTCTTCCTCAGCACCCCTGCCAATTTGATTCACCCAATCTATATGTAGATTGAAGTCACCCATTATAACTGTTTTGCCTTTGTCGCACGCATTTCTAATTTCCTGTTTGATACCATCTCCAACTTCACTACTACTGTTAGGTGGCCTGTACACAACACCCACCAGCGTTTTCTGCCCCTTAGTGTTTCGCAGCTCTACCCATACCGATTCCACATCCTCCAAACTAATGTCCTTCCTTTCCATTGCGTTAATCTCCTCTCTAACCAGCAACGCTACCCCACCTCCTTTTCCTTTCTCTCTATCCCTCCTGAATATTGAATATCCCTGGATGTTCAGCTCCCAGCCTTGGTCACCCTGGAGCCATGTCTCCGTGATCCCAACTATATCATAATCATTAATGGCTATCTGCACGTTCAACTCATCCACCTTATTACGAATACTCCTTGCATTGAGACACAAAGCCTTCAGGATTGTTTTTACAACGCTCTTCCCCCTTATACAATTATGTTGAAAAGTGGCCCTTTTTGATTTTTGCCCTGGTTTTGTCTGCCTGCCACTTTTACTTTTCACCTTGCTACCTATTGCTTCTACCCTCATTTTACACCCCCTGCCTCTCTGCTCTTGTACCCATCCCCCTGCCACATTAGTTTAATTAACTCTTCTCTATCCATCTATCCATCCATCCATCCATCCATCCATCCATCCATCCATCCATCCATCCATCCATCCATCCATCCATCCATCCATCCATCCATCCATCTATCTATCCATCCTACGGCAGATGGCAACTACTAAATTAACAAGACTATTATTAATAAGGCTAGAGATTTTCACCATCTTAAAAAATAAACATCAAGATTGAGCAGGGTTGCTTAGTTTTCTTGTTTCGTCCATCCAATAAGTGATTTGAATGAGCAGCTCAGCGTCTTTTAATCAATGTGCTATGATCAGCTTTTTGGAAAAGTATCCCCTGGAAATAGAGACTACACAAAATATTGGCAATTCCCTCATCCACTTTTCTAATTTGTCCAGATTAGATTAGATAGATATAATTTAATTGCCACACAACCAAGGTCGGTGGAATTTGGGTTGCCAGCAGCGGTACAGTAATAAAGAACACACAACCACAATAAAAAATTTACACAAACATCCACCACAGCATTCATCACTGTGGTGGAAGGCACAGAGCTTGGCCAGTCCTCCTCCATTTTCCCCCATGGTCGGGACCACCACCCTCCACAGCCGTTGCTGCGGGCGTCCAGATGGTAAGGGACAAAGTCAAAGTCAAGGTGAGTCCAGGATCGGCTCTTCCCAACCAGAGACCGCGGCTTCAGGCTGGTGTAGGCCGCAGGCCGGCGGTCAAAGTTTTAAAGTACCTGCCGTGCCGCAACCGGAAGCACCGCAGTCTGCAGGGCCGGCGGTCGAAGCTCCCCTCCAGGGGAGATGATAAGTCCATGCCGCACCCGCGGTAGAAGACGGCCGCGGGCCGGCGGTGGAAGCTTCTTCTTCCCCCCGGGTCCTCCACGAGGGATCCCGGGCTGTAGACGCCGCACCAGCTGGAGTTCTGCAGACTGCGGCTTCAGGCTGCCGGCTGCCGCGGGCCAGCGTAACGGAGCGCTCCCCTCCAGCGAGGGCTCACCCGCTCCGCGCCGAGAGTCCACACTGTGCCCGCCGCTGAAGCTCCGGGCGCGTCTCCGGGAAAGTCCACGCCGATCCTTGCTGTTAGGCCACGGGGGAGGCGACCTGAAAAAAGTCGCCTCTCCATGGAAGAGGCGGCCGAAACGGTTTCCCCCTCACCCTCCCACACCACCCCCCACACATAACACACAAAGAAACATTAAAAACAGACTTTTAAACATACTAAAAAAATTAAAAAAGTTGGAAAAAAACGGACACGCTGCCGACAGTGCAGCGCCCCCTACCCGATCAGCCTTAGATTCCCATGGCTCAATTGCTAAGTCATAAACTGTCTTCTGCGGTAGATTGAACAAGTCAAACAAACCCCGAGTGATGAATCTGCATGCAATGAAATGCCATTTCACAAAAAGAAAATTCCAACTCTATCGTGGAAACATTTCGGAATTACCATTTTAACAACAGTTTTTTTGGTGAGGAGCTCCAATATAAATAAAAGAATAAAATCATTAAAAAACAATAACAGCTGTAAAATTCCAAATTACTACCTTATGTAAGTATAACAATTACTTCAACATTTTTGAACCCATGGGTCTCAATATTTTGAGCAGAATACTTGACTGAAAGAAATGTCGTCATAAATATGCAGACACCCAAACAGCCCTGATTGCTGGAATATTGTCCTTTCAGCTGTAGGATATAGCTCTAAATCCATCTTGGATAGAATGCATTAAAATCTATGTTGGTGTTAAGAGTTGTGATGGTGTGATGGAGCTGGTCAGCCTGAATACATTTTCCAATAACACTGTGAACATACAACATATAATTACTCTCTATTTTGTAATCTGAATTGGATTCTATAAAAGAGTTCAAAAAAAGTGGAAAGTTGGACTGCAACATTTCGAACAGGTTTGCAATGCATAAGTGATGTAGGTCTAAAGCACGAAAAAAATAATAGCATTTCATGGATTCTCAATGGTGACTCTGAGTAATTGTGACTCAGTGACCAGAATCCCCAAGTCCCATAGATTAAGTGGTCTAGACCTGCTCTTCATCTTTGGATGGTTTATTTATTGTGATTGTTAATTAGTATCAATCCAACAGCTTTTAAAATGTTCACGTGTTATGACGGACAAAATCAAAGGGAGCAGATAACAATCCTCAGATTGAAATGAGTGCACTGATGTCATATTTGAGAGGTCAGTGCAGAGGCCAACAGCATCTATCCAGGCTTTCTTGAATTCAGACCTAAAGTGGGAGGAAATAGGTTCTCTCTTTTTCAACGTCATCATTCCTCACCTGGAAAAGGACATGGAAAAGCTCATCATCCTGGCACATCAGTCATAAAAGGTCAGAAAATTAATCTGGTATAAATGCATTAAAGCCATACAATTTAGCTGTAGGTTCATGTAATATAATTGGCAGTGGCCCAACATTAATATAAAGATCATTTGGTGGTGAAAAGAATCAGCAGACAATTATTATATATTTTTTTTATAGTCCTTTAAGAATGCAAGTAGTAAGATGCAGAAGTAGGTTATACAATGCCTCACTATTCCACAGATGAGATTAGACCATTCCAGACTAGACTTTTCCATAGGCCCTTAGATGATACCAATCTTCAATTCCATTTTGCTGCCTGATCTAATTTTCTCCCCATCTTCCTTAATGTCCAAAAATGTCTCTCAACTTCATATATACAAACCACTGAGCATTCATACCTCTCTGAGAAGTTGAGAATTCAAAACAAATTGTCATAGTTTACATGAAGAATATTATTTTTATCTCAATGCTATAATACACCATTTGCCCTTTAATTATGCTTCCAAATTCTAGGCTACCCAGGTACTGCCACATGTCAATCTTTTTTCAGAATTTTGTACGTATCAGCGAAAATACCTCTTCTTCTAAACGAATGAATGTACGCCAATCTCATTCTTTTTTTTAGGATGAATTGCTTGAGTAAAGCTACGCTGTATCTACTCCAAGTATATCCATCTTTAAGTAAGATTATTAACGCATGCACATACACTGAAGGAGGACTAACTGAACCCCTATATAATTTAACATAACTTATTTTGCCCTCTAACTCTCCACAATTTGCCTTCAGAACTGCCTGGTGTCCCTGTGTTTTATAAACCACAAAATAGGATAATCATGACACAATGTAAGTTTTGACAACTTTTTTCCTCCGTTTAGTTTAGAGATACAGCGTGGAAACTGACCCTTTGGCCCACAGAGTCCACGCTGACCAGCAATCTCTGTACACAAGTTCTATCCTAGACACCAAGGACAATTTACAGAAGCCAATTAACCTACAAACCTGCATGTCTTCATGCCACGCGATCACAGGGAGAAGGGACAAACCCCATACAACCCATGGTCAGGATTGAACCCGGGTCTCTGGCGCTGTCTTCTTCTTCTTTTCGTGCCCATCTTGTTACAAATGTTGACCTCGCTGTCATTGACCGTCGCTGAAGAAAACGCAAGCTTCCGGCGACAATCAGTGGAAGCCATCACTTGTCGCAATAGATGATGGTGGTAGCAGAATTAGCTCAGGATTCTGTGCTATGGGGCCTCAGGCGCTGTAAGGCAGCAACTCTACCGCTGCATCACTATGCCACCCTGGCCTGTTCCTGATTAAGCTAAAAGTTCATAAAATGGATTGGCCATTGCCACATTTTTACATACCATATAGTTCATATTCAATGAAAAAGAAACATTAATATACAAAGGTTTGTGCACAACATTGAAGGTATAGACAACATAGGCTACAGGAATCTTTTCCCCTTCTCAGAGGTGAATGGAATAGAGGGGTAGGATATTAAGAAGCGGTCTGAGGGGAAAAAGAGTGCACTCTTTTACCACGCAATCCTCAGTATACACTTATCACTATTCAAAAAGGATTAATCTCTCTAGACCTCACAAAACAATTCAGTTTTCTCGTCCTTGCACCAAATCTACACATGGACTGACATTTCTGATTGTGGAACATACACCCGTTTAAAATGTCATGTGCATTTGGACTGATTAGATGTAGTTAACAAGTGCTTTACAATTTTTCTTTCTGGTTACTATAACTGAAGTTCTCTAGTTCAGAATTTATGCTATGATTATCTAATTTGTTCCATTTCATATAATCATTATTTTCCAGATTCAGCATGGGAATGTTCTCAAATATACTGAAGTTTTGATGACTTCATACTAAAATGTCAATCTCAGTCATTACCCGAAAGAGTCAATTTCACAGTCATCAAGTTTAAATTAATATCTAATTTGCCAACTTTGTGGCAAGGTCAAGACACCTAGTTTTAGAATCATTAACGTATAGGAAAAACAAATTTATTGTTTTGTGACTTTTAAAATCCCAGCCTGTTCCAAAGCACTCAATGTCACAAATAATTTTTGAAATGTAATCACATAACTATAGAACTGTAATAAACCTGGCAACTAATTTGCACTCAGCAATATATTACAAATAGTAATGAGAGTCTAGATAATTCATTTAATGATTTTTGAGTGTATGGCATTAGTTGAAAAATCTATATTTGCGTAAGTAAATGGGATAATTCTCTGGATTTCTTCATAGTTCCACGGAGATGTTTATCTTCATCTGTAGGGCAGATTGAACACTACTTTAACATCTCATCCAAAATACATTTTCTCCGACAGTACTCAATGCTTGAGTATCACTGCAGATTATATATCACACCAGCAACCCACAATCTAACTCGAGACAAGAGGTCCACCACTGTGACACAGCTGACAAAACCGGTAAGTGAGAACTAAAGCCAAGTCTGAAAGATTAAGTACATAATTCTGGCAACTGCCTGGAATTGACTAAACTCTGTAGCTGACTAAAGAAGAAGTAACACTGTGGAGGAAAAAAAAGGATGTGCAAAAACCTTTATGGTACAAAGATCAAGCAAGCTTGTTACAAAAAGAGGCAGAAGCAGAAATATCTAGGATTGCAGAAAAACACTGTAATTTTTATCTGTCCAATAATCACAGGAGGCCTGCAGTATCTCTTGGCTCATAAAGACTCCTCACACCCTTGTAATGGACTGTTCGAACTACTTCCCTCCGGCAGACGTTACAAGGCCTTCTACGCCCGAAACTCCAGACTCAGGAACAGCTTCATTCCCAGAGATGTAGCGGCTCTGAACCGGCCCTGCTGAGTGCCCCCCATCCCCCTGGACTGTCTCCCTCGGATGGTCACGTCGCACAGACACATCTGCACTTTAGTCTGCTGAACTGTTTTGACTGTTTGACTATTCTTTTTACAATCCATGTTCTCGGGATATCTAAATCCAAATTTTATTAGTTATTTATGTTATGACATCGGTTGGAAGCTGCATACCAAATCTCGTTGCGCTTATGTGCAGTGACAATAAAAGATATTATTATTATTATTATTATTATTCTATCTTGATATAGATGTAGTTTATTGTTAGTGTCACGCTCACGTGAGGGTGACCCGGCTCGGGGCTGGAACGGTGCTCCGGTGGCTGAGACGGCGTTCTGGCGGCGGCGGCCTGAGTCCGGGGTTCGGCCGCGGGCCAGTGGACGACGTCGTCAACAGCTGTGTCCGCTGGACTGGAGGGCGGCAGCTTCGACCACCCTGGGCCGCGATGTTTGAACCGGCCCGTTCGCGGAGCTCGGTGAGCCGCGGGACTGATTTTACCATCGCCCGGTGGGGTATCGCCTCAGCGCAGAGGGAGAAGAGGAGGGAAGAGACTGCAGCCCTAAGATTTTTGCCTCCATCACAGTGAGGAGGTGCTTGGTGGACTCACTGTGGCGGATGTTAATTTGTGTTTACTGTCTGTTCTGTTGTTTATTATTGTATTATTGTATGTATGGCTGCAGGTAACGACATTTCGTTCTCTGAATGACAAATAAAGGATCTAATTCTAATAATTTATATATAATTACTATATAATAATTTTCAACCATGCTAGAAATATTACACGCTGTAGAGAATATTAAAGATAGACACAAAATGCTAGTGTAATTTGGTGGGTCAGGCAGTGTCTCTGGCAAAAATGGATATGTGACGTTTCGGATCGGGACCCTACCTCAGACTGATTGCGGGGGATAGCGGGAAAAAAACTGGGAGAGAAGAGGCGGCTGGACAAATCATAGTCGGCAACAGATCACCTCAGACATGGGGGTTCCCTGATTGGCAGATTGCTGAACTGAAAATCTTGTTGAAGCACTTGCATGACCCCAACTATACCTCCCTGTTTGTTGGTTGTGTCAAACAGTCCTTGCTCCAGGTTTACAAAGGCCCTATTCCTCCAACTCTTTCTCCACTACATCGATGACTGTATGGGGTGGGAGAATGCAACCTTCACATGGTCCGCCCTGTTTCGACGAATGCAATCAACTTGGCGTGCACAATCAAATAAGATCAAATAGAACAAGTTGTCCTACAACTTTAGGCCATGAACGCCATACGCAAGAAGAAGAAGAAGATGACTGTATCAGGGCTGCCTCCTGCACCTGTGCAGAACTCATGGACTTCATGGCTGACACCTAACCCCATTTTCCTGCCTTCTCCTCATAACCTCTGATTCCTGTCCAGCATGTGTACATTATAAGTGCAATACTTGTGGGTGCTGCCATTGGGTTCAGCAAGTCTCGAGGAGTTCAATCAACAGTAGGTACTCACCCATGCTGCATATTACCCTTTGATCCATGCTAAAATGTGTAGTCAAAAAAAGTCCTTCTGCTCTGTGTCTGGGAAGAACTACATCTACAATAGTTTACAAGAACAAATAGTTTGTATTGCAACACATGGCCAACAAGAGAAGGGCTTGGGATGGCTAATGCTAGACAGAACCATTTTCACACAAAAGGCTAGATCATTTGAAAAACATGGAAATGGATTGGTCTCGTTGTAAGATCTCGTGATCGCGTGGGTTTTCTCCGAGATCTTCGGTTTCTTCCCACACTCCAAAGATGTACAGGTTTGTAGGTTAATTGGCTTAGTATAAATGTAAATTGTCCCTAGTGTGTGTAGGATAGTGCGACAATGTGCAGGTATCACTGGTCCATGTGGACTCGGAGGGCTGAAGGGCTTGTTTCTGCACTGTATCTCTTATCTAAACTAAACATATACCCTGGAAGAGCAAAATAAATTCCATTAAAATTAAGATACTCTTTTGTTTGAAGCACAACAGATGAAGTAAAACAGAAGTATAGATCTGAGCCTAGCTAAGTTATTATTAAACTGTGCAGAAAATGTGAGCGAAAGTTATGAACTTAGAATTTGCAATATGTCATGATAAATTGCAACCAGTTAGTACAACATCATATAATTAGGTAACACAAAGTGTAAAGGATTACCTAAGAATGCATTTAAAATTGGACTCAATATTAAGGCAGTTACGTTCTTCAGCCATGCAAGCCTGGCCTTGTTGCTTCTACAGTCCAGCACAAATGTAAATTAGAATGCAAATATTTTAATGTAGTGTATAACTTACACTGCAAATCCACCAACCAGCAGCCAGAGATGATCCCCATCAAACACTTCTTGGTACAGGGAGCATTATCATTGGGAACAATAATGTGCGTCACTAAAAGCAAAAATAAAATAATAACTTGTGATTAAAAATACTTTCGAACAGACTTTAACATAATAATTCATTATCTTCCTTTCCCATTGGACTTCAATTTGGAGTTCATGGTATGATAGTCCAAATAATAAGATTTGTTCATTCATAGAAGATACAGTGGAGCAGCCATGACCACCGAGTTGAGTTACATGAAGGACACACAAACTTTAAACTATGTTCTATTGCATTACCAAATTAAGAACTGATGAATAACTGAATTTGCCTTGTTCATCTGCCAATATTAGAACCGACAATTGAAAATCAGGATACCTTCTCTATTGGCAATGAAATTTCAAGAGAAACACTTGTAAAAAATAGAAATAGTCAGCTGATAAATATAAGCACGAATTAAACCCATCATAAAGTACCTATTAACTGGTGAGCAGTTATCGATTGACTATTATTCTGCCTTTTTTGGGGGGGAAAAGCAACAAATGACTGCAAAATGTTTCCACTAGCTGTTTTTGCAAGCATTGACCTAGTCACTAGCAAAAACAGCTAGTGGAAACATTTTTGATTTAATTGTTGCTTTCCCCCCCCCAAAAGGCAGAATAATATCTCACAAACTAGTAAACCTGAAATAATAACAAAAGTACTGAAAATTTGCTCTCCAATGCCTGTGCTGCATGAGCACAGCTTGGTTGCAAATCATGCCGGAGACAAACATTTTCAAATGCAAATGTTGATACAATTGGGGGAGTTTATATTGAAAATATCTAATTGGTACTAATGGAAATCCTGCTGGGTGCTGAGGTTTGGAAATGTGGGTGAATGATTGAGTAGAGGGTGCCTATCAAGCAAGCTGGTAAATCCTACAATGTATCATGATGGGCTGAGAAAGATACAGGACATTGGTTACCGCATTTCCTGGCAATGAAGACGCTATTTTTTACCCTCACATAAGGCCGGAAAATTTACCTGCGTCTTGGAGGCCGAAGGTTAGCTTGTTAGCCACAAAGATAGACTTGGGCCAAATCGCTTTTAAAATATGGGGGGGGGGGGAGTCACAATGAGGCCTAACACAGGGGTCGGCAACCTACGGCCCGGATCCGGCCATAACCCAAACTCATCCGGCCAGCAGCCGTATTTTTTTCCAATTAGTTTTCGCGACCAGGGACTTCAGCCAGTCCCGGGGCACGCAGGGGACCTGGGCGCTACAGCCAGACCTGCCAGCCGACCTCGGCGCTACAGCCAGTACCGGGGCAGGTGGGCGACCTGGGAACTGCAGCCAGAACCGGGGTAAGCGAGCTGACCTGGGAACTGCAGCCATTCGCGGGGCACGCAGCAGACCTGGGTGTCACAACCAGACCTGGGGCAAGCGAGCCGTCCTGGGCGCTACAGCCAGTCCCATGGCACGCAGGCGACCTGGGAACTGCAGCCAGACCTGGGGCAAGTGAGCCGTCCAGATCACAAAACATGAGGGGGATTGTCCCCCATCTCACAAAACATGGGCGGGGACAAGTCCCCCCCAGTCACTTGGCTATCCCTCAGTACGGCTGGGCAGGGGGGAAGAGTTTCTTTCACAGCGTGTGGGGAGTCTGGCCTGGATCAGCATGGCCTGGGCTGCACAAAGTAGTAAACTTGGCTGGGCTGCCAGGGGTAAAGTTGCGGGGAGGGCAGGAGCGGTGAGAAGGAAGGGGTCAGAGATCATGCCAGCAATTCACTCAGTAGATCGGGTGGCTGCAAGCGGCCGTCGGGACCGGACAGCGGAACAGGCCGCCACACCAGCGCCTTCTGCCGGCCAGCCAGCCATGGTGTCCTTCGGCACAGGCGCAACCGGTGGAGGTGGTGGTTGGTGGGTAGCTACTGAGCGGAAGGCTAGCTGCTCCGTCTCGAGTTCTCTCTCTCTCTCTCTCCCCGTTATGTGATCTCCCTGAGCCAGGAAGTCTCCGTCACTCAGACTTGCGCATTGTGGGACAGGCGAAGATGGAAGCTCCCCGGTCCTCATTGCCTCCTTGAAGGAGTTTCACATCTTCCTTTCTACTGACTAAACCAAATCCGTGATCCTGGCCCGCCAGCCTTTTTTCAAAATTTAGCAACTCAAAATGGGGGTGCGTCTTCATTGCCGGGAAATACGGTAGGTGAAATGGCAAGGATATGGCTAATGGAGTATAATGTAGAAAATCTAAGGTCATCCACTTTGATGAGAAAAATAGGTTGTTTTTTTTTAAATCTGAGAGATTGAAAGGTTTTGGTGCTCAAAGGAATTTGGATGCCCTTGTACAAGAGTCATTGATAATTTTAGTGCAGCACAGTGGTTGATGCCTTACAGTGTCAGAGACCCACGTTCGATCCTGACTATCTGTGCTGTCCATACGGAGTTTGTACATTCTCCCTGTGATCGGGTGGGTTTTCTCTGGGTGCTCCGGTTCCTCCAACACACCAACGACATACAGGTTTGTAGTGTAATTAACTTCTGTAAATTGTCCCTCTTGTGTCGGATAGTGCCAGCGTACTGATCGCTGGTCGGCACAGACTCGATGGGTCGAAGGGCCTGTTTTCATGCTGTATCTCTAAAGAGACATTTATGACAATAAAACGCTCTTGACTCTCTTGACTAAAGTTAATATGTAGCAGCAGGGAAGCAATCAGAAAAGCAAATTGTACTGTTACTGCAAGAGGAATTGAGTAAGAAGTAGAGAGATCTTGTGCCTCACGAATAATGTGTCTAGTCTTCCTTGGTAAGGAAGGATGTACCTGCGAGAAAGGGAGTGAATCTTCACCAAATTGATTCCTGGGATGACAGGCGTGTTGGATGAGGAGAGATCAGGCTGTCTGGACCTATATTCTTTTCAAAAGAATACACAATGAGCTCATCAAAATGTGCAAAATTCTTAAAAGGGCTTGCCAGGGTTAATACTGGGATCATGCTTCTCTGACTGAGGGGTTTAGAACCAAAAGTCTCAAAATGGGGGATAGGCTATTCAGAACAGACAATGGGGTATTTCTTCACTCATGTGACTGATGAACTTTTGGAATTCATAATCAAATAGGGCTGCAATATCTGAAACAGATATCAATCAATATTTCTGATAAAAGGTCACTGATCTGAAGCAGCAAGTCCTTTTTTCTCTTCACTGATGGTGCCTATCCTACTGAGTTTTTCTAGCATTTGAATGGACGACAAGAAATAAAACTAAGGTACATTGAGGCATGGTATGGAAGGCGATGAATTGAAAATGAAGAACAGCAAAGAACGGACATCAGTCTGAAGAAGAGTGCTGACCCAAAATGTTGCCTGTCCATTTCCTTCCAGTGACACTGTCCATTTTCACTGTCCAATGACTAGTGGGGTGTCATAGGCTCAGTGCTGGGACCCCAGTTATTTACAATATATATTAATGATTTAGACAAAGGAATTAAATGTAACATCTCCAAGTTTGAGGATGACACAAAGCTGGATGGCAGTGTGAGCTGCGAGGAGGATACTATAAGGCTTCAGGGTGACTTGGATAGGTTGGGTGAGTGGGCAGATGCAGTGCAGTATTTCATGAGGATAATATATGAGGCTATCCACTTTGGTGGCAAGAACAAGAAGGCAGATTATAATCTGAATGGTGTCAGATTAGGAAAAAGGGAGGTGTAACGAAACCTGAGTGTCCTTGTACATCAGTCACTGAAAGTAACATAGCGAGAGGATTTGAGAATAGGAGCAAGGAGGTCCTACTACAGTTGTACAGGGCCCTGATGACACCACACCTGGAGTATTGTGTGCAGTTTTGGTCTAATTTGAGGAAGGACATTCTTGCTATTGAGGGAGTGCAGCGTAGGTTCAGCAGGATAATTCCCGGAATGGCGGGACTGGCATATGATGAAAGAATGGATAGACTGCGCTTATATTCACAGGAATTTAGAAGGATGAGAGGCGATCTTACAGAAACATATACAATTCTTAAATGATTGGACAGGAGAAATGCAAGAAAAATGGTCCCGATGTTGGGGGAGTCCAGAACCAGGTGTCACAGTTTAAGAATAAGAGGCAGGCCATTTAGGACTAAGATGAGGAAAAACTTTTTTTCATCCAGAGTTGTGAATCTGTGGAATTCTCTGCCACAGAAGGCAGTGGAGGCCAATTCTCTGGATGTTTTCAAGAGAGAGTTAAATATAGCTCTTAGGGCTAACGGAATCATTATATAGGGAGAAAGCAGAAATGGGGTACTGATTTTGGATGATCAGCCATGATCATATTGAATGGCTGTGCTGGCTCGAAGGGCCGAATGGCCTTCTCCTGCATCTATTTTCTATGTTTCTGTGTTTCTTCCACAAATGTTGTCTGATCTGCTGAGTTCTTCCAGTTGTCTTTTTTTACGCAAAAGGACAATGCTATTATGTGAATAATTAAATTAGAAGAAGCCAAAGGTTCTGATCACCTCAGCAATTGATTAAATTCACAGCTTGCCAGCTCATTTATCACAAGGTGAAACTGGAAGCAGCTGAAACTGCTAAGGATGGCAAAACAGTAGAAACGGTGACACTTCATAAATTGCATTCCAGAAATGTATAATCAAGCATGAAGTTAAATAAGCGGGAGATTTGACTCCATAAAAGGCATGATTTCATCAGTGCTGCAACACTGTCTGAAAATGTCATATCTAAGCTTGAAGATATCCTGCTTATTAAGACCGCAACACTAAAATAAAGGGAGGAAAAGCAATGAGTCTATCCTTCACTTTACCCAATGGATTTCACTTCATTTAATGTAAGGTTCCTTAAGATATATCTAACAGAACATCCTCTTTTTCTGCAGTAAATACTGAGGCAAATAAATTAATTAATGTCAGCTATTTCCTTGTTGTATAACTTACTAAAGCACCTTTGGTTTAGTTTCGAGATACAGCATGGAAACAGGCCCTTCGGCCCACCGAGACTGCACTGACCAGCGATCCCTGCACATTAACACTATCCTACGCACACTAGGGACAATTTACATTTATACAAAGTGAAGGACTATTAATTGCAACTGTTCTGTCTGGAGGTGGTGTACGCAGACTGAGATGAATGAGGGCAGAGGAAAGAGAAAAGACACCAAAATTGGTACTGCAAGATACTGAACACTGCAGTTACTGGAAATCTAAAATTAAAATAAAATCTTGAAGATACCCCACAGTAAAATTGGCTAAGTTTCAGCATTTAAAAAAATGTCACATTTGTATCTAAGAGTTCCAGCAATTTATCTCTTATCTCCTGCTGACCAACTTACTGGGAATTTCCGGCATTCCTGGATGCTCAGCCATGATCATATTGAATGGATGAATAGCCTACTCCTGCACCTATGTTTCTATGTAGACCCAGTCTGATGACCTAACATGCCAATTAACCCCCACAATCCCTTGAGATGCTACCTGAACTGTTTAGTATTTCCAGAATTTCCTTTTGTTTTATTTCATATTTCCAGCGTCTACAGTAACTTGCATTTAAAGGAATGCTTGCCTTGGAAGTGATTTAGTTTGGATTCACCAAGATGATTTGTTAGGGAAGTTTCACTGAAATAACCTGGGAGAAGGAGTGGAGACAACTTTTAAGAAGTCAGAGATACACGGCTGTGAAGCTCGGCGGGCATTAAGGGTCTGTCCCACTTACGCGACTTTTCAGCAAACTGTCTGCGACCTTCAAGCTCGTGGGCAGTCGCCTGAAAAACCGCGAGTTGGAACGACCGTCAGCGCGGAACACACACACACACAAACACATCGCAAAGGCAGGGGAGCGCTGTCTGAAATTCACACGGTGCAAAGCCAAGATGATGCCCGCGATGAACAGTAAGGTTAAAGACGGCTAGCACAGTGTACAGTAAGTCCTTTAAAAGAGCGGGGGGGGGGGGGGAGGGGAGAAGGGGGGAGAAGAGGAGGGAAGGGGAGAGAAGGGGGAGAAAGAGTGGAGACACTTTTAAGAAATCAAACAACTTTAAATGAAAGCCAGAGAAACACAGCTGTGAAGTTTAGCATTACCGGTCGGTTTTCCTTGGTTCTGAAAACTCATGCTTATGTTTTTTTCCCCCCATGAGCCAATTAAAATGCCTGGTAGGTAAAGGAGATTACCTATGGCTACCTCGACTACCTACAATGACATGGCGACCACTACCACTGCACTATGACTTCAAAAGTATCAATTTTCTCCGTGCCGACCAATATTTGCTCGCAGAAAAATTTTCAACATGTTGAAAACATTTCCGCAACCAAACTGAGGTCGCGAGTAGTAACCACTATGCGGGAACTCCTCTCGACCATGAAGGAGACTTACCAGAGACCACCTACGACCATGTGTCGACCATGCTGCGAGCTTGCGGCGAGCGCAGACTCTCCTAAACTCGCCAATAAGGTCGCCATAGTGGGACAGGCCCGTAAATTTTACCAGTCGGTTATCCTTGGTTCTGAAAACTACTGCTTACCTTTCTTTTCCCCAATGAGCCAATGAAATTCACTGGGTCAGCACCGGCTACAACCTACGAGAACCTCCAAGAACCTTCGGCCTCCTGGCAACCCACCTATGGCTCGAAAATTCTCGCTACTCTCCATGGAGGTTTGATTCTAGTCGCTGCTAATTTTTCAACATGATGAAATATTCACAGAGACCATAATGAGGCGCGACTAGTTCCCAGAATGCGGGAATTCCTCACGACCATGAAGGCGACTCCCCAGCAACCACCCGCGAACATGTGGCAACCATGTGTCGACTGCATAGTCTCCTGCAGTCGCCTAAGTGGGACAGGCCCATTAGGCTATGTATGCTCAAATCACAGAGTATTTTGAAGGCTAAAATCAATATGTGTTTGGGTATTAAAGAAATCAGCCCAAAGGGTCAGGCATGACTGAACTATGTATAGAGAGCAAGGCCTTACTTTCACAAGTTACAACTATAGAAAAGTGAGAACGGAAATGGGTATTTGCCTTGCCAAGCATGAGGCCCATACACAATTCCATTTGCCCACATTAGGCTCATACCCACCATACCATTCCTATCTATCCAAATGTTTAAACATTATAATTGTAGTTGCCTCAAACACCATCTCTGGCGGCTGGTCCCAGGTAACCACCACGCTGTGTGTATAAAACATACCCCTCAAGTCTCCTATGAATTTCTCCCTTCTCACCTGACACCTTTTCTCTCTAGTTCTAGACTCCCTTGCTCTTGGAAATATCTATCCTATCTACGCCGTTTTTTATTAACTTTTACAAGGTCACCTCTCAGTTTCTTTATCCAAGGAAAGATTTAATCTAGCCAATCTCGCCTTATTACAATAGCCCTCCAATACAGGTATCATCATGATCAATCTCTTCTGCACTCTTTTAATTTCTACATTCTTCCTGTCGTGTAGCTATCAGAACTGTCAACAATGCTCCATGCGCAGCCTAACCGAGGTTTTGTATATCAGTAATATGATGTCCCCTGTTGAAAGAGATCAGGGAAGGATCTCGGTTCTCGAAACTGGGCTGGGATTTGTTAAGGGAGCAGCCATTTAAACAGTTTCGCAACAAGCAGTGCAATTACAGTGCTGCATGGAAAATGTTACTGTCACATATATATCCAATACAGAAAACAACTACCCTCATGATTTGCATCAGGTAGCTCCTGGTTGAGGTTCAAAGTGGTATAAAATTCCCAGGAAACCATCATAATCATATTTCATTCCAGGAAACAGTTTCATATGAATTGTAATAAATGAAAGAGCATTATGCCATCAAGATCCAAGGTCTTGATGGATCAATACCCATCAAAACCTCTAACAAAACCCCTGTTGAGGTTCAACATGTTTTAAAGAACAATTTCATCCTTTGATATCTTCCATTCTCAAAACTCCTTGTATCAAAGATTTCCCTACTATCATAGACATTTCTTGACTGACAATCCTCATTAAATCCAGCTCATTGTTCTTTCTTCTGTAAAATGTAATCACATTTATCTTACTCATTATAAAGATGCTGTTGCTAAGTTAAAATTAGTCATCACATGTAAGTTTAGTTATCAAAATATTTTCAAGAATAAACTGCCATTTGACTGGTCATCTTGTCCATAGGAAGATAAAAAAATAGTTACGTGTAATTGTAATAGTAAGTCTTACGGCCCTCGAGCATTTTGCTTTAGTAATTTAGTAATGGCTGATCTGATCTAATTCTGGCTGCATTTCCACTTTCCACATGCCTGTTACATCGACACTGAAAATCAAGTCATTTAATGTTGCAGCACAACATGATTCAAATGTACATCCATATACCTTTCAAATTTGTTTCCATATTTCTAGTGTCTCCAACATAAAGGTGTTGCTATTCCCACGTATCTGTATGTTTGGCTTTAACCAAGCTACTAGGATAATATTTGGAACACCTTTGCAGGTAAACGTACCTGAGCTGCTAAATTCAGTACAACTCCCAACTTTTAGTTGCTTTATTAATTTGTCCATTTTATTCTTGTCAGCTGGACGGAGCCCACTTCCCAGCAACATGATAGGTCCATCTCTTCTCTGGCTTGCAGATAACTATTCATTGAAAGATTCAGAAAAAATATCTCAAATACAGCAAGACAAACATTTTGCAAATGCACAAATAGCTAAAGATTTACTCTTAATGATTAAACATGTATTTAAAGCATAATGCCTGACATTATGGATTTGTAATTAAGATGTCATTAATTGTATCTCTTCCTTTGAAAGCATGGTATAAAATGCTTTTATTGTTATCTATTTGAGCAGAATTGGAACCAAATATAATTACTTGCACAAATTACGCAAGTATTACAAATTCCACCCCAATAATGGCTACCCCTTAGCCGTAAGATCCATGATAAAAATTAAGACCTAAAATAAACGATAAATGAACCAGAAAATAGAAATACGTAGACCAGGCTATATTCTGCTTGCATGAACATGCAACACCTGGTATATGGATTATGCAGAAGAAATAAAGAATAAACCGGGGGATTTGTTCCTAAACATTGTTCTTTTGTAAGCATGTGGGCATTGAAAGAAAGACTGGGCTCTTCCATGAAACCCCTCATGCAAAATAAAGTGGCATTCATACGTTTGGCTAATGTACAAATAAATCTTCCAGTGCACATCAAACTGCACACCAATCAACTGACAAATGTGATGCGATAATACTAGTTCTGAAAGGAGCTAAATGCTCATTTAATTATCTATGGAAAATAATTAAAGAACAATTCAGTGAAAAGATTGTTTTTAATCACTAAAGACAATTTTTACACATTGAAAGAATAATGTCAAAATACAGAATACACACCATAAAACACTGCTCAACAAGTGGATTTTCATCTTCCGGGGATTGCTGCAGAGCGGCAATCAGTTCTTCTGCATTTGCATAATCCTTAGGCCGCATTCCAAAGATATTGCTGGGGACAAAATATAAAAGTGAAAATGTCAGTAATCTGCTGCATGTTAGATTTATTCTCAACAGGCAAGATAAAATATGGTGTTCAATTTTTCATCTCATTTACACAGCATTGCCTCTACTTACTCAGGAGACTATGCAACCTTGGCATGTCTCCAACAATGCTACTTCTACAGATGCATCGTAAACAGTCTTCTATCGGGTTGCATCACAGCTTAGTTTGGAAACAGCTCTGCCCAAGACCCCAAGAAATTTCAGTTGTGTAAGTAGCCCAGTCTATCACACAGACCAGACACCCCACCATCAACTATGTGTACACTGCACACTGCTTTGGGAAAGCAACTAACACATTCAAGGACCTATTTCACCCCTGGCTATTCCCTCTTCTATCAGGCAGAAGATATAAAAGTTTGAAAGCATGTACGATCAGACTCAGAAACAGCTTCTTCCTCAGTTATCTACTACTGAATTGTCTTCCTATAGGTTAGGTGGTTGTCCTCATCTTCCATTGCGAATCTGGACCTTTTCTCTGTAACTGTAATAGTCCAATGCTGCAAAACTATATTATGCACTCCGGTACTTTTTCTGTTTGCATTACCTGTTGTACTTGTGCAAGGCTTGATTGTATAATCTGATTTAATTTGATAGCACACAAAAGTTTTTCATTGTAACTTGATATACTGACAATAATAAACCAATAACAATACACTATTTTTATAAAAATCTATATCTCATGCTTTTGAACAACCAGTTTTTCAAAACAAATAGCATATAAATATCCATTTTCAGATTACATGGTTGCATGAAGGACATAATTTTAAGCGCACCAAATCTGGATGATTACCCATATGCTTCACTGAATGATCATAGCTAGTCAAAAGGTAAGAGCTTTGAGGGATGAAATAATCTATGCCTGTTTGACCAATCTGAAAATTTTCAAGAAAATATGCTTTGAATTAATTATAACATTTTGAAGAGTATTTACTTTTTTTCCTAAGTGTTCTGACTGCAAGTATTATCATGGAATTCTTATACAAAAGGTGACAAATTGAAAGTCCAATATACATGATATTTAAATAGGTCAATCTGACGAATGTAATGGATTTAATATGTCATCAGCAGGTTAATCAGAAGGATATGGCAGAGACAGAGGAACTGTGCTATATAGATCCCATCTTGCAGGAAGGTAGGCAAGTGGTTACAAATGGCAGCAGCGGAGGTCCGCGGAGGTCCGGAGTGGCCAGCGGTGTTTAAAAGTAACGGTGAAGCCAGAGGGAGCAAGCGAAAGCAGCAGCTGAAGCCAGCAGCAAAAGTACCGGTGGGGACAGCTCGAGAGGTCGAGGATGCACCAGAGTCCATAGGCCGGTGGAATCCTTCAAAGTAAAAGCTGGACTGGTGAAATCCTTCCCAATAAAAGCCCTGTTGAATGTTATGCATTATTCACTATTCCTTCACAGTAAAAGCGGGACTGTTTGGATGTAATGCATTGGTCACTGTTATTAATAGTAAATCTGTGTGCATAGAAGGAATATGGTTTAAAATGTTCTAGTTGGCTATTAACATGAAATGTTGGTTAATAGTATAAATCTATTATTATAAGGATTGGTAATAGTCAGTGGACTGGATCACTTCTTAGTGTGTAAAAGGATTAAATCCAGTGCAGAAAACACAGTGAGAGAACAGAAGATAGTGCACCTGAATAGCACCAGGCTTTTCAAATTGTAGGAAAGGTGCCCCAGTTAGATTCTGGGTGTAATTTTGAGAAATGGACCAAAGTCTTGGAGGCTTCGTTCATTTCCAATGATATCTCTGCAGAGGAGAAGAGAGCATGGTTCATATTAGGCTTAGGAAGAGAGGGTTATCAGACCTTACGTATGTTACTGCAGCCAGCAAAGCCCACAGACAAAATGTACGAGGATTATAAGGAGGCATCAATGGCTCATTTCTCGCCAAAACCTCCAAGGGCATCCAGAGGCAAGGAGCCTGAACTAAAGAGGGCATGGAGTCCCTCAAAGGACAAAAGTCAAGAATAAAGTGACAAAAGTCATGGGCAAAGTGACAAAAGTCAAGTGCCAAGTGACGAAGGTCAAGTGCAAAAGGCCAAAGGCAAAGGGACAAAAGTCAAATGCAAAGGGACATTGCCATCCAGAGGGCAACCCTAACTATTCAAGCTGCATTCAAGGGTATGAAAGTACGGAGAGAGATCCGGAACAAACAGAAGGCAGCAACAGTAATACAAGCAGCATTTAGAAGGCACAGAGTATACCGTCCATACAGGGCAATTAAATTAGCAGCTATAATAGTGCAAACCTATTATAGGGCACACCTTCAAATGGAAAGTGATCGCAAGACTTACATGAAGGTACGCAGAAGCGTTGTACTGCTTCAGGCTGCCTACCGAGGAATGCTTGTTCGAAAGCAATTGCGGTGCATGCACAAATCTGCCAAGGTCATACAGACTTATTATCAGATGCATAAACAGCGTCAGTATTTCAAGAAACTACGCTGGTCTGCCATTGCTGTACAGCAACGATACAGAGCTTGCCAGATAAGATATGTCCACGTGAGGCATTATAATAGTTTGAAATAAGCAGTGGTTTGTATTCAGGCCTTCTACCGCGGGATTAAAGCCAGAGAATTGGTTGAGAAAATCAAGGGAGCATGCCATATTGTCGGTCTTAATGATGTGCATTACAAGAAAAAATTATTGATGCAAAAGGAGGCTGTAGTCACTCTGCAAGCTGCATACCGTGGTTACTGATCAAGGGTATGCTACAGAGCTATGCGACAAGCAGTCATTTCGATCCAGAGATGGTACAAAGCATGCAAAATAGGGCATTCCCAGTTTGTGCAATATCAAGTCAATGAGGTATGCAACCATTAGCATTCAGGCTGCCTACAAGGGTATGGTGGTTAGGCAGTGGGTTAAGCAACAGAGGGCTACTGTAAAAGTTCAGTCAGTACTTTGTATGAGTTGGTATAGGAAAGACCTAAGGAGACAAATAGATGCACAACAGAAAAGGCTGAAACGATACAAAAGGCTTAAAAGATATCGGAAAGACTTCCTCAAACTGAATTATACAGCAGTTGTAGTGCAGTATCACTACCGTGCTTATGTAGTAAGAAAAATATACAGAGCGCAAATCAAAGCCACTGTTGTATTGCAAAGACAATATAGATCCTACTTCTTGAGGAATAACCAGAAAGGTGATTTAAGAAGACTAATAGATGAACAACAAAAAAGGCTTAAACGATACAAAGAACGGTTAAATAAATGTGTGACAATGACCAAAAACCTGTTAATAGTAAAGTCTAAAGAAGAGAGGCTTGTCGGTCGAGACAAAAGTATGCAGGACCGATTGCGATTAGGACACTTCACTATAGTCCAGCATGGAGCTTCCTTCACCGAGCAATGGACAATGCATTGCAATGGACATTATGCATTGCAGAATCTCATTAAACAACAAGAGCCGATAAATACGCAGCAAATGAAAATTGAACAACAGAGGAAGCTGCTAGAAAATGAAAACTTGCTTCCATGAGTCAGATCCCACCTACAAAGAGGAAAACAAAGCAAATACATGAACCAGAAAATGAAACGCAGAATATCAGGAACAGGAAGAAATTTGCAAATTAGATTAGGACATTTAAAAGGGAAGAAGCAGAGATACAGGCAGAGCTAGAGCGATTAGAAAGTGTTTGCAATTTACACATAAAGGAACGGAAAATGATAACACATAAAGCAAGGGGTAATGTATTTGGTTTAAGGAAGATGAGTGGAATGATAAATTATAAGTGCTAAGTTTAGATACGATTATTATGTAAGATGACTGTAATAATATAATTTTGCAACAGCGTGTTAATAAATTATATTTAATGTAATCAAAATGGTGTTATCCGCCTCCAAGTTAAAGGGGGAGCAGTGTGATTTATGTGATATAATTAGCATATGTTATGTCTTGTGCGAGGGGACACATGCGCTGGGGGAGACTCAAGGTGGCGTCCTGGAATAAAGAAGCTTGTTAGTTTACTCCCGTATCTGAGTGTTCTTTTAAGTCAGTTCCAAGCACCCAAATACACAACACAGACCAGCCTACCATGTCTGACTGACTTTGGTGCCTTCCCACACAGTGGGAAACTTTGATTCTGCTGTGTGGGGATGTTTTATGCCAAATTCTACAGTGTGTTGTGTTCTTTATTTTTATTGTATGGCTGTATGGGAATTTCATTTCACTGTGCCATCTGGCACATGTGACAATTAAATGTATCTAGTATCTTGTATCTTGTATGTGGTACTTTGTCAAAGGCCTTGCTGAAATCCATGCAATCTATATCACGCTGCCCTCATCAATCCCCTTGTTCACCCCTTCAAAAATGTCATTACTTTACATATCGTGGAAAAATCAAAATAATCTAATGTTGGCTGGATCCACAGTGTTTTTTGAGATAACAATTTCAAAAAATATTCCATGAATTTGTCCTCAAGCCAATTCGATTCTCGTTAAATCAGGAAAATGGGGGAAGGTCCACAGCAGGAATCGGCAACCTACGGCGCTCGGGCCGAATGCGGTCCGTAACCCGAAATCATCCGCATACAGGTGGGTTTTTTCCCCGGAATTATCTGGCCCGCCGACTTCCTCCCGGGTCCGAGGCCGTGTGCCCAAGTGTGGTGATGCAAGGAGGCTGTAATGGCAGAGCCGTGCCGAGCAGTGCTGACGCCGAGCTCTGGCTGTACCGCATCCTGCGCAAAGCTGCCGGCACGGCTACGCACCTTCTGTGTCTGGGCTTCAATGTTGGGATCGGAGTGAGTGTGAGTATTTGAGCCAGAGTCAGGACAGAGCCAAGGCAATGGTCCCTAAGTACGCCATGTTTGTGAGTGCCCGTAACTAGGGGCCAGAGCTACGGGTGGCGTCCTCGAAGGGGCGGGATCTATGTGAACACGTGATTTGATACCTGCCATCTGGGACGGGATGGAGATGGGATCCATGTGTACACGTGATAGATGTGGCCCGCCATCCGCTCACAGACATGCGTCCCGGCCCCGATGCAGAAAAAGGTTGCCGACCCCTGGTCTCCAGTATAAAAGACAAAACGGATTTAATGATGAGGTTTAATAGCCCAAGGGACAACGAATGACAATTTGACAAATAAAGAAAATATATAAAGATAAGGATGAGAATGGAAACACAAAAAATATTTTCTGAAAAATTGATGGAATTAGACCAGAAACTTAGACTCTTGGATATAATCTACAGTCACCCAATCTGCATTTGACCCTCAGACACACAGGAGACCACATTTGTGAGCAGTTAATCTTGTTTGTTAAATTGGAAATTACTGATTCACTGCAAAGAATGCTTCAGGTCTCAGTGGAGTAAAAGGTTGAGAAAATAATCAATTGTCTGCAGTTATAGTCATAACCTACATCAATTTAATTTATATTTGTTTGGTTCTAGCATACCTCAATTCAACATTTCTCCAGCATGGATAAGTACATGAATTATTTTTTTATTTTCAGATATATTTATGAAAACCTGAAAAAAGGGGAGGCTTACTTTATTCTGGAGTACTTTTTAAATAATTGTATACAGAACAAGTGATCTAAATAACAATTTAAAAAACAGTCAGCTATTGAAGGAGGCCAGGATATTTCAAACGTATCTAGGCAGGGTCAAGCTTTTATCCAGCCAGAGTTGCCGTGCAAAAGATCAGGAGCAAGGATAAGATCAGGAGCAAGAAATAAATATAGTCATAAAATATTCACAGTTGATGTGCTTGCTCTCTCTGTTCGATAAGCTCCATCTACAGTTTCAAACTAAATTGAAATTCCAGAAGCAAGTCTCTGGCTATACAATAAATATGGAACAATTCCCTCTTGGGGATGGCAGCCGATGAATCGTGGATCAGCTCTACGTGGATCTTGACCTCGGCCACAAATACTGCAGCATTCTGAATTTTTATAACCTCTTGTGCTTCTGATGTCTCCTGTGAAAGTTTGGATGGAATGTGTACAAAGTGAAGCATTTGATTCAGAAACCAGAGCTTGTGTGCTAACTCGAGGCAGATTTTTACAGTTAGTTATAGAGCCCAAGAGACAATGCACAAATGGCAAAGAAATGTTCTCCATGCTTTGCAGAATCAGCATTTAAGAAAACTGATCACATTAAAGGTATAGAAAGGGGAAAATACCCAAAACAGTAATTTCACCTATTACCAATCAGACTATTTCCAAACTAAGCAGCACAGTAATTGCTTGAATATAATATAATACATGAAATATAAAGTCATATCAAATGGTCACTTTCATAGCAGTAAGAGCCCAGAGCGATGGCACTCACATGGTGATTACATGGAATGGCAAGGGAGCATAACCTCACTGCAGAGATGACTACCAAATGTTCATCAATACCGAAAAATAACAGGGGTAATATATTTTCCCCCAAGTTCTTCACATCTGCCCATCACCTGCACACTCCTCCATTGGGTCTGCATTGCTCTCATCTGCTCACCGCGACTCCATGATTTAGTCCAATACTTCACCTTGCTTTCCATTGAAATCCCATCGTCACCCCCGCCAAACACTTCCCAGCCTCTGCCACTATCTGCACAAGTCTTTCCCTCCCCTGGCAACATCCATTAATCCACCCTCCTCTCCTGGATCCATCCATCACTTGCCAGCTGTCGCACCATCCTCCCACTCAGTTTTTGGAAGTGGCTAACTCCCCTCCATTCTTCCGGGCCAAATTAGGAGTCTTGACCTCCAAATATGCCGCCTAACCTGCTGAGCAGGCTACAACAGTTTGTTTGTTGCTTGTAAAGTATTGGTCTGTTGTGATGTTGGAAATGTAGCGTCTAATTTACCTATAATTGTTCCACACCGTAATTAAATATGATTAGATAATCTGCTGTATGATGCTGACTAAGCGAGAAATGGCAACCGAGACATCAGGCTTTACAGCCTTTTTTGCCAATAGATCTACAAATTTTTTTACATTCAGCTGAGAGGATGGGCAATAATTGAATTTTTTGAATCAACCAAATTATGTGTAAATCTTGGCCAAAAAGGAGAAGGAATAGAATCAAAATTTAGTAAAGGATTCATGCATTGCTAGGCCATTTTGGTCAAGTCAGTGTTTCTGTGTATAACAAGACAAGCTGCTGAATGGTGCCAGTAAGTCTAGGTCCCAGATCAATGTTGCAGAAAAGAAATGTAGAGTATCTCTTCAATTGACAGAATGAATGAGATTTTTGCAGAGGACCTCCAATGTAGTCTAGATAACCATATGACAATATAACAATTACAGCACGGAAATAGGCCATCTCGGCCCTACAAGTCCGTGCCGAACAATTATTTTCCCTTAGTCCCACCTCCCTTCTCATCCATATGCCTATCCAATTTATTTTTAAATGATACCAACGAACCTGCCTCCACCACTTCCACTGGATGCATGAAGTTGATTGGATTACTGCAAACAAATTGTAAATAATGTAAATAATGTTGCGAGACAGTTACCCTGCTGTTTGTTGATTGGTTAAAAGAGTTAAGTCCTGGCAGGTTTGTTTGAGTTCCAGGGTAAATGTTGCATAACTTCGGTTAAGTTAGCTTCCTTCCAGAAGCTTATCCTAGAAGCAATGTATGGGAGACTCTGTAATTGGTTTGGGGAACTGTCAATAATGTATTGATGTAATTAATATGTTTGATTGGATTGTAGTTTGTAGTTTTATAGGTCCACGAATCGTGAGGGGCCAAACTATGTAGTTTGGCCCCTCACGGTTCGTGGACCTATAAAAGGTGTTTCAATCTTGGATCGGTGTCGATCTTCTGGAAGTGCGCTTGGCACTGCGTGACCTTTTGTAGTGTTTCTGCTTGCACGAGGCTGAAGGGCATGGCCAGGCAGATACAAGGATCAAACCTGCGGTGGTTTAGGTATAGTATAGGGGAATTTGCTGTTCAATCTAAAAATAAAGTTTAGTTGTTCCAGTGCTTGACTCAGTGGTTTTTGACTGAACTAGACTGGGGGGTAAGCATTGGAATAGCATATTTACAGATGCACTTCTGACAGGACAGTAGACACTGGATTGAGGGCATTGTTGATGGACTAAACAGGATGTTAACAACTTTTGACTTCAATTGCATTTTAAGCCTTGAAGTCATGGATGAATATGGCAGTGACATGAAAACATGTTTTGAAATGTAACAAAATTATGGTATAAAATATAAAAGTAGAGGTAACAAACTTGACCAATTCATTAGCTAATTTGCAATAGAAGCTTCATTGTTTGTTTTATTTATAAAGAATATTACACCATTTCCCTTCCATGTTCTCCCATATCTCCCTCCCTTTCTCACTCTCACCTTGTCCCTGTGTCCGTCACCACTCTCTTCCCTTCTTCTGCTTGCTCTATGTCTCATGGGTGTTCCCAGTAAACCATTTACTTCAAATAGCCTGCGTAATGCCTCCCTCTATCACACTGCTCCCCGGAATTGAGTTGCACACATTTACTTTTCCCCCTTTATAATTATGAAATGTACAGAGTGCATTGGTATCATTTCCCTTCAGATTATAATTTTAAATTATACAGCACCCAAACAAAAATATTGGGGAACTCTGAAGACTTGACAGGTATGACTCTGGTTCGGTTCTTAAACTTGTGACCTTCTGCGTTAATGTAATGGTGCTGCCAATGAGCCAAAGCCAATCTTTTCAGCTTGCCAGGCTCAAGTTCACCACAACTCCTTCGCTTCTCCTTTCAAATCTGGCTAATCTAAACAACCAAACATTCTCCAAACGCTAATGATAGTTTCTCTGGCAAAGTCCCCCACCACCAGTCCGTTATCTGACTGTTCCCACCTTGGGTTCTTCTCTTTTCTCTCCATCATTGTAAATCCACAGTCGATCCTCGGACCCTCTCCCAATGATCCACTCCCAACATCTTTACCTTCACCATCTGCACAATGGGGGGATTGTGGAGGAAACAACATTAGGGCCTTACTTTCAAAAACATGAAGGGATCTTTCCAAATCATGTTGTGACACTTAATACCAAAAAGTAGTTTTTAACTAAAGTGTGAGCTAAACTTGCACTGAATTCAATAAAGTCGGCAGAAAAGTAGTCATTATGCCCATACACTTCTGGGTGGGCATTGGTGGGCGGCGCGACTCTCGTCAGCAGCGGCCTCTGCAGTCCGTCTGCGTTTTTATTGTTTTATGTCTATGTTTTTATGTAGTTTTTGTTATTTTCTGTTGGGGTATGTGTGTGGGGGGGTGGGGGTGGTGTGGGGGGGGAGGGGGTAACTTTTAAATCTCTCCCTGCACGGGAGACCCGACCTTTTCTTTGTCGGGTCTCCGTTGTCGTTGGGGCTGCAACGAGTAGCGGCCTCCAACAGGAAGACCGGGGGCTGTGGTGCCGACTACTCACCTCACCGTCGCGGAGCTGGCCGAGTCCAGAGCGGGTGGAGCTGTGGTGGACTCTGCTGCGGCCCGACCTCCGGAGATTCGGAGGCTGCAACTGCGGGTTTGGCGGACGGCGGCACCGGGAGCCCGCGGGTCCCTGGAGGGAGACCGCTTTTCAGGGCTCCCGCAACGGCGACTTCTCCCACCCGAGTTGCGGGGTTGAAGAGCTCCTGGAGCGGGGCCTTACAGCACAGCACCGCCCCGCGCGGCTTGGAATGGCCGCGGGACTGCGAGTGCACGCCGGGGGCTCTAACATCAAGAACCCGGTGTGCGACCCTGCATCACCCGGCGTGGCTTTAATGGCCGCGGGACAATCGCCATCGCCAGCCGGGGGCTTTGACTTTGACTTTGACTCTAACATCGGGGGGGGGGGGGGGAGTGCAGTGGAGAGATACGTTTTTTTGGCCTTCCATCACAGCAATGTGATGGATGCTTATGTAAATTATGTTGTGTCTTGGGTCTATTTGTTTGTAATGTATGGCTGCAGAAACGACATTTCGTTTGGACCTCAAGGGGTCCAAATGACAATAAATTGAATTGAATTGAATTATATACAGTGCTATAAGAGGAAAGCCAAGCATTGCTTCAGGGAAAGGCAGAGGCAATTGCACGTACCTGACAAAAAATTTTGAACACAGAGCAAGTTACAAAGGTGAGTTACAGGTTAGAAACGACCAAGTGCATCTTTAATTATGACAAGACCAAGTACAGACCCATTGGGTCTGTTCCCCCAACGCGTGGTTGCGGGGGAGGGGGGGGGCATGCGGCATCACACACACTAACTACACCCCCGCACACACACTACCCCCCTTGATATGTTAATATTATTAATTTGCTCCTTTAGCTCCATAATCGCCCTATCTACTGACGCATAGCCCCCAACTCGCAGGCGCGTCTAGAGAGGGGGGGGGGGGTAGAGAGTGAGGGTAGAGAGAGAATGGAGAGAGACAGAGAGAAGGGGGCAGAGACAGAGGGAGGGGGTGGAGGGGGGGGAGGAGGGGGGGGGGGGGGGTGTTGTTACCGAACTGAGCTCACTGTGGAATGAAAAGTCAGTGAAAGCGGCGCGATTAGAGACTGTGAGGCCTCGCATCCTCGGCACTTCTGAGACACCGGCTCTGTCGCGCTGGCTGTTCCCCCGCTGCTGGAAAAGCAGCGGTTGAAGATCCGATGTTTGGCTTGAGGCAGAGTGACAGAGCAGGGCCGGGCACCAGCGGTAGGGAAAAATGTCGGCGTCTTTGGCGCAGAGCTGGGCGTCAGCAGGCGTTCTGGTCGCTGGTCAGCAGGAGGCGACAAAATGAGTGAGTGGGGGTGGGGTGGAGGATTTTATTAAAAAACAGGTACATAAAAAAGTCTAAATGTTTTGAGGAGTGAATCCGTAAATGTAAAAGAGAATTAGCTAGCAAAATGAAAAAGATGACGGATATTCACCGTGTGGTGCTGACGGACCAAGGAATCAAAGGCCGAATCTGACACACACACACACACGCGCACGCACGCACGCACGCACGCACGCACACACACACACACACACACACACACACACACACACACACACACACACACACACACACACACAGTTTTGATAGATAGATAGATAGATAGATAGATAGATAGATAGATAGATAGATAGATAGATAGATAGATAGATAGATAGATAGATAGATAGATAGATAGATAGATAGATAGATAGATAGATGATATAAAGGAGAGCCTCAGATTTCCTGGAAATTGCATTTTTTCCTTTATTCTTTAAGCCTAGTTGGGATATGTACATTGTTTATATAATTTTCTAATCAGTGCAAGGTAACATTTACTAAACTTTGAAATCAATTTTTTGGGATGGATTCTGTAAACTGGCAGAAGTTCTGACTGCAAAATGGGCACATACATTTCAATTGAAACTACCACTTGAACATTTGTAAATTTCACATATATTCCTGCCGACAGATTTGATGCTAGACTCATGGAAACAATTTTTGACGTGTACTTCATGGTCTGATGAGCTGAGCTGCTTAATGAGTTATACAGCTGCTAAACTTCATTGATTAGCTTACTAATATGCCATGGCTTGAATTTCAGACATACGCTTTCATTCAAATTTATTGTAACAGTTGAAACTTATTAAATGACGCATGTGGTTTTCAGGCTGCGATTATAATAATTAATTTAACACTCTTACGTTCCTGAAAACCCTTGAGTAGCTAATGAATGGAAATTTGGCACATTACCAATTCCTTCAAGCCTTCCACTCAGATGAAATGTAATTGTTTAAACCACAGCAATGCATCACGGGAATTGCAGCTCACTTACTTTAGTGTCATGACTCAGGACCATGTACATAGTGAACATACTGACTCAAGGCATTCGGAGAAACAGTAATAGTTCCCCTTTCTTGTTCCCAACTACCGTTATCCACCCAAGTCAACCCAATGGTGATTAAGATTTCTAAGCAGCTGCCCAAAGTCCGTTTACCCTTTCAAACATTTACATATAGTATGACTTTGTTGCAACGTAAATGTTTACATGTTAGTGGATACATATCAGATTAAATATTTGAGATGCTGAGCTCACCTCTTCCTCCATCCTCCTGGGAGGAATGCCCTATTTATTTTCCTTGTTATTAAAAAAATATCAGATAGCATTGTGGATTGCCACGAATTAGGAAGCTTTGAAGTTATTGACTTTATAATTTTCCACTAATAAATTGTATTTGGTGTTAAAAAAATCTTGAGAATATCAAATTTGTTGACTTCATTAACATTAATTTTTAATTAATGTAACATATTATTCTGTGTGCGTGCAGGCAGATGGCTGAGCAGTTGCTCTGAATGTAGAGCAGTTAAAATGTCAGTAAACTCTACATTTACTTGGGAACCAGTGACCTGAAGAGGATTTCAACTCCAAAAATTGAACAGAAATTGGCCCCTGATCCAGAACTTGTTATGTATTAGAAGACAATGATTTCACTGTGATAAATGCATTAGGTCACAAAAACAGGACGAATCTGAATTAGACTATTTACAAAATGCATTGTTTAGGTTCAGTTTTATGAAGCCCCAAGAGAGTAGGCAATTTAACTTAGTAAAGGGAATCAGCAAAATTATAGATTACTGTCATTCAGAACTGCTGCAAATTCCTGAACAACCAAATTATTTGCGGCTGCATAGATTAATTGAGGCTTGGATCTAGAATTACCTTATGTCTAGGCAATAAATGTGCCTCCAGTAGCAATAAATGACAGATCATCAGAATACTACGCCTACTTACATATATTGAAAGAGCGGGCGGGATTCTCCTGCATGATTAAGATGTCTTCTTTAATCCTTGCCGCCAATAGTTTAAGCAACTTTGTCTATGTTTCGCTGGCAACCACCTAAAAATGAACCATATTATTTCCAAAACAAATATCAAATCTGACTAAGACCCCAATCAAATGATTATCAAGACCCCTGAGAGTTTACTGTGAGCCCCTGACTCACCTCACTGCAACACCTACCCTTGACTCAATTACTCAACTCCTTGTAAATCTCAACAGCAATCTTTCTCTCTCCTGTCCCCACCTGTTCATCACATAATGGCCTCTTCTAAAGACCTAGGTGCAGCCCCAACTTGTTCAACTCACAAGAGAAAGGCCATCCCTTGTGTAAAGCAGATTCACTAAATCCTCACACCATACCCGTTACCAAACTTGCATGCCCGCCCTCCAGTGCTGCTCCTCCGTGTTTGCCATTGAATCCTAGGCTGTAATGTTTATCAAATTTTATTTACAAGTATTAGCTTCAAGAAATTATACAGTTAAAATTACCATCTTGATTTGGTCTTCTTCTGAGAAGAAATACTATTTTACTTCGGAGTCACGTGAGTGACTACGTGAAGAACCCCGCCAGGACGCATGCGTGTCATATCGCTACACGCATTGCAACGAGTCATAGCGGCAAAAATTGAAAGCCGGGAACAGCAGGTAAGGAGACTCTGCGTTCCAGAATTTGAAAGTCGGGAACAGCAGGTAAGGAGACTCTGCGTTCCTTCCACTTACCTTACAGGTGGAGACATGGACCAGATCCACGAAGGCTGCGGGAAAGCTGGCGGGGGAGAACCGTGGAGTTGCGGGCAGCCGGCAGCAGCAGCCAATGGCACGCCAATCTCCCGTAATGAGAACAGCTGTGCCCGACTTCGCTCCCGCACCGGCCACGGCCGGCGGTAGAGCGAAGCAAAAAAACCAACAGAGTCGTTGACTCCGATGAGTCCGACTCTGAATAGCCGCGAGCGGCCAGTGCCCTTGCGCATTGGGGCCGGTTGGAGCGGCTTTAGGAGCAGCCGCGAGCGGCCAGTGCCCGTGCGCATTGGAGCCGGTTGGAGCGGCTGGGAGCGAGGAACAAAGCAGCCGCGACGGCCAGTGCCCGTGAGTAATGGAGCCGGTTGGAGCGGCTGCAGGAACTGGAGCAGGAGCGGCTTCAGGAGTAGCGGCTTCAGGAGCAGCCGCGACGGCCAGTGACCATGAGCATTGGAGCCGGTTGGAGCGGCTGCAGGAACTGATGCAGCAGCGAGTGGCCAGTGCCCGAGAGCATCGGAGCCAGCTGGAGCAGCTGTTGAAGCAGGTAAGTGGCAGGCTCTGGGAGATGGAGACTAGTCACAGGGGGCAGCTAGTAAGTCCTACAGCAGTACCTCTTGTAGGGCTGCACAGTGTTTCTCCCTCATCAGAGGGGAGTATAGGGGGTCAATTCTGGGCTGAACCTGAAGAGGGCTGCAGAACATACCCCTAGTGCACATGGGGTGCAAGAAAACCTCTTGGAAGACACTTACCATCAGGGAACTGCAAAACACTGAATGTTCCCAGTGTCAACCAGTGTATTTGAAAACATGGCAGAGCCAGGGACTTGAAACAACAGAAAGTTCTGAAAGTCCTAACAGCGGGAATTACGGGTTTCGCCCGCACAATAAACAAAAAAGACATGACACAAGATCACCAGGATACACTGGCTTTATTTTGCAACTACCAATACGAGTAAACAGCATTAGGAAGAAGTGCCATCTAACCGGCTTTAGACCCTAATTTGCAGGCCTATGCAAACCTGGAACCTCCAAACCACCAATATTACTATTTGGAGGCAACTTATCAAAACAGGTAAAAGAACTTGACAAAGAGGGTAAAACCCTGGGGCTCATTAAAGCAACGTCTAAAAACTACTTCCTGGGGAATGCGCAAACCCTCAAACCCGACCCAACTACAGATCCAGACACCGGCACCTCAACGTCCACGGAGGATGCTGAAAAAGTAACAAACCTACCAATAGTAACCATGGAGGTAGGTGGGTCTGGTTCCTTACGAGGTTGGTGGGAGATTACAATTCTATCTGGATGCATGGAATAAATTAACTACCGACACTTATATTTTCAGAAGCATAGGGTTATACCATAGAATTTATACAAAACATAATCCTCCAGTTCAGCATGTACCGAACCGAATGTTCGTGCTTACAGGCAAAGAAAAAATCAACAGCGCATGCTGAACTACAGTGCCCATATAAAAAAGGAGTAATGGAGGATATCCAACACGAATCACAGGAATTCGTGTCCAAAATCTTTATCATAAACTAGATGGTGGTTGCCACATCATCATTGATTTGACTAATTTGAATACCTTCGTACAATATATTCATTACTAGATGAGAACCTTTGTTACTGCTAAGCAATTGATTCCTATGTTACTACATGGCAAGCATCGTATTAAAAGATGCTTACTATACAGTACCCATTAGAGGTGACCACAGATGTTATTTAACACAATGGATCATCTGCGGTTCACCCTTAACACAGTTCACATGTCAGTGACTTTGCCGAAAGAAAAGGTTACAGCCTTAATGGAGGCTTGCAGCAAAACAAAACCATCCATCAGACTGGTAGCAAGAATATTGGCATTATAATGGCTACGTTTCCAGCCACACAAATCGGACCTTTACATTATCAAAAATTACAGAGGGCAAACATTCGTGCACTCAAAAATTATGGGGGTCATTCTGACAGACCAATGAAGCTACCAACAGAGGCCACAATGGAACTAAAATGGTGGAAACATAACATTAGGCATTGTTCCGATCCAAACATTATCAGCTACCCGTCCATGGAACTACATACTGATGCCAGTGCACTTGGATGGGATGCTACCAATTCCATCTCCAACTGTGGGGGAGATGGAATGCACAGGAGGCATCATTATTACAAACACTGGGCATAAACTACCTGGGAATGTTGAGTGCATTCCATGGCTTTAAGTCATATTGTTCTGGGTTATATCACCAGCATGTTAGACTACAAATTGACAACACCACCATGATAGCATATATCAACCATATGGGTGGAAACATATCGACATCATATGACAATCTGGCCAACACAATTTGGCAATAGTGTATCCAGAGAGATATTTGGATATCAGCTACCTACTTACCAAGTAAACTGAATTTAGTGGCAGACAACAGGTCACGCTAATTCTATGAAAACACTGAATGGATGTTGGATAAAAAATGTATTGCTGAAATTACAGCACGGTATGGAACACCAGATATCGACCTATTCGCATCCATGCTCTCACCAGTTATCGAATTATGTTCATGGGAACCAGAACCTGGGGCAGTGGTACAGATGCATTTTCGCTGCATTGGGGAATTATTTATTTATGCATTCCCTCCTTCTGCCTCATCAGTCGGGTATTTAGGAATATACAGTAGACTCCGCGTCTGGTATTTTGATAGTACCCGATTGGCCTACTCAACCATGGGTCCCGGTGATACACGACATGGTTTTAGAACCATGCATCACCATCCATCATAGACCTAATTTACTGGTTCTTCCCGCAACAAGGGGTAGCTACCCATGTCATAATTATATAAACCTATTAATTTATAGAGTTGAAAGCACCTCTACTACACCTGGGACTGACGGACCGAACAGTGGATATTATTTCAGCGGCCCACAGACAGTCCACCAAAAAACAGTACTTGGTGTCATCAACAAATGGGAAGTACTGTAAACATCACCCACAGATCTATGAACATCCCGTCTGTTCTGGAATTCCTGGCAAGCCTCCATTACGATGAGAGGCTCAGTCATAGTGCCTTCAACTGCGCCAGAAGTGCTCTGTCAACATACCTGTGGCAAGGAACAGAGCGGCATTCTGTTGGGACACACCCTGGTAACCAAACTCATGAGGGGCATTTTAATGTTAATCCCCCAAGAACCAGGTACTCCCAAATATGGGATGTGAGCATTGTACTGACCATGTTAAGAAACTGGTCTCCAGCTACAGCTCTGTCCCTACAGAAACTGACTATGAAAACAGTCATGCTGATGGCCTTGGTCACGGCACAAAGGGTCCAGTCACTACAGAAACTAAGGCTGGACAACATGATTATTTCATCTGGAAATTTAACTTTTTACATCAATGAAATAGTCAAACAGAACAGACAGGGGTCAGCAGGCCTAAAAACAGAATTCAGGGCCTACCCGACAGATGGTCGTCTCTGTATTGTAACACACTTACTATTATATATGGAGTATACTAAGATCATCAGAGGGAAAGAAATGTCACTTTAATCAGCTACAAACAGCCACTCAAAACAGTGACAGTCCAGACCATCTCTAGATGGCTAAAACAGGTCCTAATAAAGGCTGGAGTAGACACTAGCATTTTTAAATCTCACTCCACCAGGGCTGCAGCTACATCGGCAGCTATGAAGTTGGACGTTCCTATGGACCAAATCCTCAAGACAGCAGGATGGTCAACGGAGGAAACTTTCCAACGACTTTATAACAAACCAGTCATTGAACCTGGAACATTTGCAGAAACAAATTTAAGTTATGTAATATAATTTACCCTATAAATAGGGGCAATAATTGGTGTTAATATATTTATCGTTGGGTTTCAATATCGTATTGATGTCTAATGATGTTAACTCTATTCTCCCCATAATCAAGGCAGATGTGATGCATGGACTCGTTTCCACCGCATGAAATCACAGAGCTTTAAAATCTTCACGTAGTCACTCACGTGACTCCGAAGTAAAATAGTAAGATTAAACGAGAACTTTCCAGTTTGAAGTTTGATCGTTATTTTATGAGGAGTAACGTTGAGGGAATACGTGCCCTCCGCTCCCACCCTTGATCATATACTCAACTGGTATCTCTTCTCTAATCTTACTATGTTTAGTCATTACAGTTATCTGTGATTTCACACCGCTGCTTTGAAGAATGACACGCATGCGTCCTGGCGGGGTTCTTCACGTATTCCCTCAACGTTACTCCTCATAAAATAACGATCAAACTTCAAACTGGTAAGTTCTCGTTTAATCTTACTATTTTCTGTGACATCTGTACAAAGATGGACATTTGAACATGCTTTCCAAAGATTCCCTCAAGCATTTTATATATTACTCATATCAAAATTATTTGAGATTTAACTCAATTTTTTTTTAAAGATTGAAAGTCAGATCTACTTTGCCGACAGTAATTATAGACATAAATTAGTTATTAAAGATTTAGACTAGAGACCTGCGTTGCACTTTATCCATCTTCCCATGGAACCTCAGCAGAATATCATCCGGAATGACTGCCTCATCATTTTGAGACTCTTAACCCTCCCAACGTATTTTTTTTTCTTTTCAATATTGCTAGATTTAATTGTCATCATTGAATTCTAGCAGTTGAACGTTATCTTCAATAATGAAGTTCGATACAAAGTACATATATAGTATGCTGCCATACCCTGTGTACTCTTCTTTAATCAAGAGGTAAAACAACGGAGCAGGTGATTTGTAGAAATTACCTAAAATTAGAGAATTCAACATGCATACCCCTGGCATCGAAATATGAGGTGTTGTTCCTCCAATTTGCACGTGGCCTCACTCTGACAATGGAGGATGCCCAGGGCAGAAAGATCAGTATGGGAATGGGAATGTGAGTTAAAATAGTTAGCAACCAGGAGATCCAGTAGGCCTTGGACGACCAAGCATAAGTGTTCAGCGAAATGTTCATAGAATCTACGCTTTGTCTCGCCAATGTGCAGGAGCCTACATCAGGAACACCGGATGCAGTCGATGCGTTTAGATGAGGTCCACCTGAACCTCTCGCTCACCCGCGAGGACTGTCACAGTCCCTGGATGAAGACAAGGGAGGGGGTATAAGGACACGTGTTATATCTCCTGCCATTTCAGGGGAAAGAAATGGGTGGGGTGGTTTGAGTGGGAAGGGATGAGTGAACCAAAGAGTTGAGTAGGAAGTTGGGATGTCATGTTACAGTTGTACAAAACGTTGGTGACCAGCACTTGGAGTAGTGTGGTCAGTTTTGGATAGAGGAAAGATACCATTAAACTGAAAACCATACATAAAAGATTTACGACGATGTTGCCAAGACTCAACGGTCTGATCTATAGGCATCGGTTGGGCAGGCTAGGACTTTATACTGTGGAGTGCAGGAGGCTGAGGGCTAATCTTGTTGAGGTATGAAATCATGAGGGGAATATATAGGTTGAATGCACACTTTTTCCCCAGGGTTGGGAAATCAAGAACTAGAGGGCATAGGTTTAAGGTGAGAGGGGAATGATTTAATAGGAAGCTGAGAGGCAACGTTTTCCACACAAAGGGTGGTGGGAATTCTTAACAAGTTGCTGGAGAAATAGTGGTAGGTGCAATAATAATATTTAAAAAGCAATTAGATTGGTGCATGGATAGGAAAGGTTCAGAGGGATACAGGCCAAATGCAGGTAAATGAGACCAGCTTAGATGGGGCATTTCGATGTTCCTGGCATGTTGGGAGGAAGGACCTGTTTCCGTACTGTACCCTGCCAACTACAAAAGTAATTTATTAGTTCAATTATCTCTGACATGCACAAAAAATTGAAAACTGTAAAATTTAAAGGTGTACAATGGTGGTGGTTAAGTTACTGCTTCAATAAACCAGAAACCTTAGCTCAAATCCCACCACTAGAACGTAATTCCAGTTAAAACCTAGAAATAGAACTAGCTTCTAAATACGCTGAAAGAAACCGAAGAAGAAATTGAAAAGTCGAGGGATAGAAATTATATAGTGAAACTGCAACCAGTTTGGCATTATTGCATATCCTTGGCAGTCTTCGTGTATCAAAACCAAATTCCACAGAAAAATACCCAGCGGGTAAGGTAGCATCTTTGATGAGAGAATAATTGAGTTAAGGTGACACCAGCAGAAAATGCTGGATATCTGCAATTCAATATCAAAACTTGTGGGCTGGCTAAGTTTTTTTGCAAAACGAAGCTCAGGTTCCCCATGCGGACTAAATACACATACTAACATTACATGACAAGCAAAAAGAGTTTAAATAGTGAGAACAGAGTCAGTTACATACACAGAAACTCTCAGCCGGACAATTTCATGAAAAGCTTATGTTAGCATCTGAAATGTGGGAAGAGAATGGCCATGTGTTTGCAATGTGGAGATTTCATGGAGTTCTTGCCTTCTCTGTAGCTCACAGTAAGATTAAAGTTTGGAGAGTGGGTTGAGAGGAGAGGGAGATAATTCCATTTAAATTGTGCAAAACTTGGCCACACCATTTTATGTTGGCAATTTACTTCAAATTCTAGTGGTATTCCACTCATGGGCTCCTCATCATAATTTGATGAACTCAGATATTCTTCTTGCAAGAGGTGACAAGAATGGCTAAAATGCCATGTGTCTTAAGGGGCTGTCCCACTTGGGCGACCTAATCTGCGAGTTTAGAAGAGTGTGTTTGACCTTCAAACTCGCAGCATGGTCGACAGGTGGTCCTAGGAGGTCCTATGAGGTCGCTGGAACTCTCCTTCATGCTCGAGGGAAGTTCCCGAATACTCATGGCCTCAGCTAGGTCGCAGAAAAATGTTCAGCATGTTGAAAACTTTTACGCGAGTAAAATTTGGTCGGCATGGTTCTTTTGAACTCGTAGTGCAGTGGAGTGAGGTCGCTATTTAGTTACAGGCAGTCGAGGGCAGCCATAGGCAATCTCCTTCGCTGATCGGGCATTTTGATTGGCTCATTGGAGTTTTCAGGACCAAGGAAAACTGACATAGGTAAAATGCTCGCTAAACTTTATTGTACTTCTCAAAAGTACCTCCACTCCTTCTTCCCCCCCTTCTCTCCCCCTCTCTCTCCTTCTCCACCCCCCTCCCCACCCTCCACGCTCTCTAAAGGACTTACCATTACTGTGCAGCCGTTTTACCTTACTCTTCATCGCGGGTGTGAATTTTAGACAGCGCTCCCACGCTTTCCCTGGCCCCTGCCTTTGTGATGTGTGTATGTGTGTGTGTGTGTGTGTGTGTGCGTGCACGCGCCGAGGGCACTCGCCTGGAAAGCCTCGAGTTGGATCGACCGCCCGCGTTGAAACCGCGAGCTGGATCGACGCGCGCGCACACGGTCGATCCAGCTCGAGGCTTTCCAGGCGAGTGCCCTCGAGCTTGAAGGTCGAAGACACTCTTCTTAACTCGCGGATTAAGTCGCCCAAGTGGGACAGCCCCTTTACAGCATACAATTACTGAAAACAAATCAGAACTACTAGAATTAGCTACTTAAAAAAAGCAAAATCCTGGGAGGATAATGATTTAAAAAGAAAATTGTATGCATGTTACTGTGGACCTATCAGTTGATATGGCAGGACAACATCATCGTGACCACTGTGTTCCGAAGTTGCAAAATCGGTTTATCTTGGATTTAATAATACGGCTTGAAAAATAGATGATTCTTATTACAAATAAATAACAGGTTTTCAATACTACCAGCCATGGCTTTATTGATCTAATTCTGAACCAGATTTCAGGCAAATACTACATTTAACACTGTATGACTGAATTTTCTGCTATGCCAGACTTAAGTAAAGTCAGTCTGAGTGAATGCACTTTCCACCCAGTGAGTACACCCTGTCCTGCATACCTCCGTAGAGACACTCCAAAAAAAATAATTGATGGTAGGTGTATTTAAGAGAAAGTCGTTAAAAGCACTTAAAGAATTGTACGCTAGAGAATTTGCAATTGATTTTCAACGTTCAGAAAGCAGAACCATTTTCAGAGTACATCTAAATCATTTTAATGGCTTATTTCTGCACTACTGTATATTCAGGTTAATGTACACATTTTATCAGATCATTTAATACAACTAGATTATCGCATCACCATTTTGGCACTAAGAAAATTTCTACATGTTCTTATTTTTCTTCCAGCATTAATTTTGTTTAGCCCTTGACCCCAAATATAATGAATAAGAATGAATGAATAAATGAATAAGTTTATTGGCCAAGTATGTACACATACAAGGAATTTGCCTTGGTGCTCCGCTCGCAAGTAACAACACGGCATACAATAAACAATTAAGAATAAAACATAAAACATTAAGAATAAAACTTTATAGTTTAAACATGTGAATGCAATAAAATACCAGAGGAAAAGGTGGCTACAGACTTTTGGTTATTGAGTAGAGCTACTGCTCGTGGAAAAAAGCAGCTTTTATGTCTGGCTGTGGTGGCTTTGACAATCCGGAGTGCCCTTCCAGAGGGAAGTGCTTCAAATAATTTGTGGCCAGGTTGAGAGGGGTCAGAGATGATCTTATCTGCTCGCTTCCTGGCCATTGCAGTGTACAGTTCATCAATGGGGGGAAGGTTGCAGCCAACAACCTTCTTAGCTGATCGAACGATTCGCTGCAGCCTCCGGATGTGGTGCTTGGTGACTGAGCCAAACCAGACCATGATGGAGAAGGTGAGGACAGACTCTACGATGGCAGAATAGAATTGGACAAACATTGCCTGTGGCAGATTGTGTTTCCTCAGCTGCTGCAGGAAGTACATCCTCTGTTGGGCTTTTTTGACTGTGGAGTCGATGGTGGACCCCCATTTAAGGTCCTTGGAAAGGATGGCTCCAAGGAACTTAAAAGTCCACAGATGTGACTGTGGTGTTGTTGATGGTGAGTGGGGGAAGGGGAGGGGGAGCTCTCCTAAAGTCTAATTGTATTGTAATAGTCTAATCCTAATGTAATTGTATTGATAAATGTCCACCCACTCACAACAGTAAAAGCAGTAAATAATCACACAAAACGTTTTCAGATAGAAGCCAAAAATATTACAAATGAATTCTGTGCTGTGCCTCATCTCCATTTAAGGAAAAAACTAACGGGAGTCCTTCATATCACTCGCCATCTACAAAATGGTTAGTTTTGAAAGTCAAAATTGCAGCCAATCAATTATTTTTGGAAGTTAGAGACAGATGCATATCTATCTGCTCTTAAGATCAGAATGTATACTTCTGGGGATGCAAAACCAAGTGCCTTAGTCTTTAATAAATCCAACAACGGATTCAAGTAACCTCTTTTTAGAGTGGAAAGACTATGGAATTTGCGAGAACATGGAGCAACTCTGGTAAATATTTAAATGTACTGAATTACACGGGAGAGAATTGAAATGCAGAATATGTTGATATGTAAAAAAGTAGGATATTCATGTGGTGCATAAAGATACTGAATCCAATTACTAAAGAGAGCTAATAATGAATATGGTGGAGCTAATGCAATTTGCTCCAACTTTTTTTGTATCTCACATTACTGTATTGGATGTTCAGCCTGGATTTCCATGCAGGCCTCTGAAGTGGAATACATATCTACAACTACCACCAAGACACATGAACAAAAATGTACAGAAACATTATTTTCAAAGCTAAACAAAACTGATATCAGAGGGTTCTCTCACTGGAACAGCACAGTACTTAAATATTCCATAATACCATTGCATTCCAGAGACATAAGCTAAAGTAATGAATGCTTCCAAACTTAAGTTTTCCATACCACGAGGGGATGAGAGGCAGGAAGATGCGAGGCAGCTTTGGCAAAAAGGTAATTGACAAAATATTAGCTAAATATTTCTCTTCACAGTTGCCGAAGTCACTAGCATTCCCCATTTTCATTTCTGAAATTGCTGATTAGAGATTTATTAGAAATTAGGATTACTAGTAGTATTCGTAGTAGTGGTGGTTTGGAGTTTTTATCATGTCAGATTAAAAAAAAAATTCTGCTCCCTTTTGCTTTTAACAAAATATTTCAATATCTCATTGGAACTTAGTTGGGAATTTCTCTGTTCTGCTCCTTTGTTTGTTTAATGGAAGCAGGATGAGCATACAATTTCTCCAGACCACCAGTACTGCTAGGAAATATAATCAGCTCTGAGGAGTTTTCTGATTGACATGCATTGCAATGTCCTCACACTTCCAAATATTTCACTGCTCTACCCCTGTGACTGATTGGGAAATAATTATCTGCAGCAGTTGCAAATTTAAAGGGAATATCAGGTCTGAAAATATGTCCTTGACAATCAAAAATCATGCATGACGATGACACAAACACTATCGCAATTAATTTCTACCAATATGTAGAACATACTTTAGCCAAATGCGGAGCACAAGCATACACACAAGGAGAAGACAATGGAGAGATGACAGAATGAGTGAAAGTTAAAACAAAAAAAAAGTGCATTCAGGTCTTGGGATTTAGAAAATCCATTTTAGTAACAGCGTTCTAATTTTCTCCTGGCTATCAGTATTCTGTAAGGAATACAAATTCCCAGAGAGTTCAATTAATTAATTTCAGATTGCATTTACAATCTGAGAAGCACAATTCTGAATTTAATCTCAAAGTTTCATTGTTTCCTTGAATAAAGTACTTTGAGAGTGCATTTTGAATGTGAGAGGAAACTGGAGCACCTGGAAAAACCCAGGTGGTCACAGGGGAAAAGTCCGAACTCCGTACAGACAGCACCGGGCGTCAGGATCGAACCCGTGTCTTTGGCACTACAAGGCAGTAATTATTCCTGCGCCACAGTGCCGCCCCTTAAGAATATTTTAACCATACAAATCTCCATTCACAATTCTCAAAACACTTTGTAACCACAAGTAGTTTTGAAGGCCAGTTATTCTTATATTAAGAAGTCATTCATTTCGCTTGTTCACGGGAGGCATTTCTTGCAACATGCTGCACAATATACTCAAATTGTTGGGCATTAATATACAAAGAGGAAAGGTCTTAATGTTTTCCAAGCAGGAAAAAGTTAACAGAAAGACTTACTAATTAACAATTAAAAAAGTTAGAAACAAGGAACTGCAGATGCTGGTTTACCAGGAAAAGTCACAAAATCCTGGAATAAATCTACAGATCAGGCAGCATCCCTGGAGAAAATAGATAGGTAACATTTCGGGTCGAGGCCCTTCATCAGACTGATTGCATGGGTGGGAAGATAGAAAGCTAGAAGAGTGGAGGGGCAGGACAAAGCATGGCAGGTCATAGGTGAACATAGGCGAAGGGGGGGTTTTGATAGGCAGATGGCTGGATAAAGGCCAGAGATGAACATAACCTAGGTGTGTAACAGAATGATTGGAAAGTTGCAAATTGTATGGCAAGGGGATTGACGAATTGCGAATTGTAGGTGGAAAGAGAGGGTTGAGAACTGATAGATGCAAGGTCAGCCATGATTTAAGGGTGGGTAGGGACGTTTATGGGGGAGGAATGGGAGGGGCAGTGGTGTTTTGTAGGGATTATCTAAAGTTGGAGAAATTAATGTTCATGCCGTTGGGCTGCAAGGTACTCAAGTGGAATATGAGGTGCTGTTCCTCCAGTTTATGTGTGGCCTCACTCTGGCAATGGAAGCCCAGGACAGAAAGTTCCGTATGGGAATGGGAGTAAAAATAGTTAGCAACTGGTAGTTGCCGCATGCCTTGGCAGACCAAGCGCAAGTTTTTGGATAGCCAAGTCTATGCTTGATCTTGCTGATGTAGAGGAGGCCACATTGGGAACACCGGATGCAGTAGATGAGGTTGGAGGTGGTGCAAATGAACCTCCATCTCACCTGGAAGAACTGCTGCGGATCCTGGATGGAGGCAAGGGAGGAGGTATAGGGTCAGGTGTTACATCTCCTGCAGTTGCGGGGAAAAGAACACGGGGAGGGGGTGGTTTGGGTGGGAAGGGATGAGTGAACCAAGGAGTTGCGGAGGGAGCGGTCTCTGCAGAGGGCGGAAAGAGGTGGAGATGGGAAGATGTGACATGGTGGGATCATATAGGTGGTGACGGAACTGTTGGAGGATGATGTTTAGATGTGGAAGCTGGTGGGGTGAAAGGTGAGAACCTGTGGGAGTCGGTAGGTTTGTAGGAGATATCAGTTGATAGTCTGTCCCGTGACAGTGACAGAGAGATCAAGAAAAGGAAGAGAAATGTCGGAGATAGACCAGGTGAATTTGAGGGCAGGGTGGAAGTTAGAGATGAAGGCAGCTATTTGGCCCATCAAATCTGTGCGAGTAATTCCATCAATCTTATTCATCCACTTATTTTCTTTCACATGCTGAGTCCTGAGTCTTTTAGCACTTACCTCTACCAGGGTAACGTAATGTACCAAGCAGTAAGTCTTTGGGATGTGGGAGGCAATTTGAGCACCCAGGTAAAAACCACATCATTCTAGGGAGAACATTAAAACTCTAAACAGGCAGTAGAAAATCAGGATTTTCTCAACTTTTTCTCTGCTCCACCGCCCCAACTTTTTCTCTGCTGCATCAATGAACCCCAATTATTTTGCCACAACACAGATGACCCCCAATTCTTTCTCCGCTACATTGACGACTGCATCAGGCTGCCTCCTGCACCCATGTCAAACTCGTTGATTTGATTAACTTTACCACTGATTTCCACCCTGCCCTCACTTGGGCAAACTCTGACCCCTCTTTCCCTTTTTTTGATCTCTTGGTCTCCATCACAGGGGACAGATTATCGATATCTACTACAAACCTACCGACTCCCAGAGTTATCTGGATAACACTTCCCCCCACCCTGCCTCTTGCAAAGACGCCTTCCCCTACTGTCGATTTCTCCATCTCCGCCACATCCGCTCCCAAGAAGAGTCTTTCCATTCTGGGACATTTAAGATGTTCTCATTCTTTAGTAAATGTGGTTTCCCCTCTTGCTGTCATAGCTGGATCCCTCACCTGTGTCTCCTCTGTCTCGTAGTTCTGATCCTGCTCCCCCTCCCCGTAGATGTAACAAGGACCCTGGTCCTCGCCTTTCACCAGCCACTGCATCTAAGACATCATCCTCTGACATTTCTGTCACGTCCAACATGATCCAACCACTAATCACACCTCCTCCCTCACCCCTATCCAGGGACCCCAACAGTCTTCCAGATGCAACAGAGGTCCACGTGCACCTCCTCTAACCTCATGTACTGCATCCGATATTGCCGATGTGATCTCACACCTTTTTTTTTCATCACTGGTCTTTGTCCAACCATCTTTCCAAATAACCCTACTTACCTCTGTCAGCCTATTACCTGCCACACTTTGTCCTGCCCCTCCGCTCCTCCAGCTTTCTTCCACCCCCCCCCCCTTAAGTTCTTTTGAAATGCTGCCTGGCCTGCTGAGTTACAGCAGCACTGTTCTCATGTGTAAGTCGGCATCTGCAGTTCCTTGTTTCTAGGATTTAGCGCATGGCTGGAGCTGCGAGACTCCATACTTACTGCTGGAACACTGCATTCACACACACCCCCCACCACCACCCCGCCAATGCCTTTTCTTCTTTTCTACCATTTTAACTAGGGTCCAAACAGAGCAGACCTTATTAATCAATGGCCATTTAACGTACAGCTAGATATGCCATATGTCATAAGCTTCAGTCTCTATTTGTTTATTTAATTAGTGACTCCAAATATTAATTGTATTGTAATTGTAATTAAATTGTAATTTAGAAAATGTATAACCTACAATTGTTTACCTAATTACTCAGCAATTTATCATGTTTGAAAGATTGCATCTTCATATTAACGACACGCTACAATAGAACTTTATTTATCCCAGGACAGAAATTGATCTGCCAACAGCCATAAAAACACAAAATGTACAAAACAAAATTAAAGTGATGAGTGGAAAGGTTTGGGGGTGCAAATTGGGGGGGGGGGGGCAGTTTCAGGAGCATCCCCCCTCCAAGACCATCTCCCATGAATCCAACTCCGTCCCCAGGATGGAGGCAGCCTTCCTGATGCGTTTGTTGATCCTATTGGCGTCCGCAGCCTTCGCCTGCTGCCCCAGCATACGGCAGCGAAGAAGATGACTACCACCGATTGGTAGAACATCTGCAGCATCTCCCTGCAGACGTTGAAGGAACGGAGCCTTCTCAAAAAGTACAGCTGGCTTTGTCGCTTCTTGTACAGGGCCTCAGCATTCCTGGACCAGTCCAGTTACTGTCCAGGTACACTCCAAGGTAATTGTACTACCTGGTAAACTGCACATCTACACCATTGATGGAGAAAGGGGACGGGGTGTTCCTCTCCTCCTAAAGTCCACCACAAACTCCTTAGTCTTGTCGGTGTTGAGCTGCAGGTGATTCAGCCCACACCACTCAACAAAGTCGTTGACTGCACCTGTGTATTCAGCTTACCTCACTGATTAAGATACAAAAGTTGTCAATATAACGTGACTCCATGCTTATGACAAGCCATTTCCAGTGTTTTTGAACAGGGCTTGAGGTTAGCTAAGAGTTAGGAACTTGTAAACTGTCATATAGACAGTCATATCATTGTCTAGTTCACCTTATTCCGACCTACAGGCAGAAACTAAAATTTGCTAAGTCTATGGTCACACCAATGAAAAGGTGGACAAGCGAGCGCATTGAGAACCTACAATCCTGCTTTGACTGCACGGATTGGAATTTGTTCAGGGAAGCAACCACAAGCCTCAATGAGTATACAGACACTGTATCATAATATGTCAGCTTTTGTGAGGACAGTTGCATTCCAACTAGGACCCAGATCTGGTTGAGCAAGCCCTGGATTACTGCAGAACTCAGACAGCTCCGACAGTCTAAAGAGGAAGCCTACAGGAGCGGGAATGTAGACCTCTACAGGCAGGCAAAGTACAAGCTGAGAAGGGAATCAGAGCTGCCAAGGAAAGGTACTCTGAGAAGTTGAGGAGCAAGTTCTCAGCTAGTGACTCTTCTTCAGTTTGGAAGGGGTTGCAATAAATCACCAGCTACAAGAGGAAAGTCCCCCGCACTTTGGACAATCGTCAGCTGACCAACCACCTGAATGAGTTCTATTGCAGGTTTGACAAGCAGAAACATAACCCTGGTACCCCCTCCCCAACCAACACCTCAAACCTACTCACAGACTGACCTCTGCAAAGACTGGACTCTTCTACAGCCACTCCTTCCCAATCACCACTTCACACCTACTTAAAGCAAGGCTCCAGTCTGAAAAGACTGGACCCTTTCCCATCCACCCCCCTACAACTTAACACCCAATTACCCACCCCCTCCATGCTGCACAACATCACTTCCCAATCATGAACAATAAAAATAGAGGAGGTGGAGAGGCTGTTCAGAAGACAGAAAAGCCGGAAATCTCCAGCACCGGACAATGTTTCCCCCTCTACTCTCAAGCTCTGTGCCGAACAACTGGCACCGGTCTTCACAGACATTTTCAACCGGTCTCTGCAAACCTGCACTGTCTCTGCCTGCTTCAAAGTCTCCACTATTGTCCTTGTACCCAAAAAGGCAAGGATTACTTGTCTTAATGACTACAGGCCTGTCGCACTGACCTCTGTAGTCATGAAGACCCTTGAAAGGCTTCTGCTGACCATGCTGAAATATATCACAAACCCTTTGCTGGACAGTTTGCATATTGGGCCAATAGATCTGTGCATGATGCAGTCAACCTGGGCCTGCACTTCATCCTCCAGCACCTAGACCGCCAGGGAACCTATGCCAGAGCTACTACACTCCAAACTTTCCAAGTTGACTGTGCCTGAACCCCTCTGTCAGTGGATCACCAGCTTCCTGACAGACAGGAAGCAGCATGTGTGGCCAGAAAAGCATATCTCGGACCTGCAAACCCTCAGTATAGGAGCACCGCAAGGCTGCGTACTCTCCCCTCTTCTCTACTATACTCTCTCTACACCAATGACTGCACCTCCACTGACTCCTCTGTCAAGCTTCTCAAGTTTGTGGACGACACAACCCTGATTGGACTGATCCATGATGGGGAGGAATCTGCCTGCAGACAGGAAGTGACACAGATGGCGTCCTGGTGCCATCGCAACAACCTGCATGGAGCTCAATGCTCTGAAGACAGTGGAATTGATTGTAGACATTAGGAGAGCTCCCCCTCCCCTCACCCCACTCACCATCAACAACACCACAGTCACATTTGTGGAGTCTTTTAAGTTCCTGGGAACCATCATATCCAAGGACCTTAAATAGGGGGCCACCATTGACTCCACAGTCAAAATGGCACAACAGAGGATGTACTTCCTGCGGCAGCTGAGGAAGCACAATCTACCCCAGGCAATGATGGTCCAATTCTATACGGGCATCGTAGAGTCTGTCCTCACCTTCTCCATCATGGTCTGGTTTGCCTCAGCCACCAAGCAGGACATCCGGAGGCTGCAGCGAATCGTTCAATCAGCTGAGAAGGCTATTGGCTGCAACCTTCCCTCCATTGACGAACTGTACACTGCAAGGACCAGGAAGCGAGCGGGTAAGATCATCTCTGACCCTTCTCACCCTGGCCACAAATTCTTTGAATCACTTCCCTCTGGAAGACGACTCCGGACTGTCAAAGCTGCCACAGCCAGACATAAAAACAGCTTTTTTTCCCCACGAGGAGTACTACTCAATAACCAAAAATCTGTAGCCTCCTTTTGCTCTGGTATTTTATTTAATTCACATGTTTAATCGATAATGTTTTATTATTAATGTTTAATGTTTGTGTCATTCCTAACTGTCACTGTATGTCATGTCATAGGGGGAGCCGTCCTGTTTGGGTATGGCTGCCCAGCCTGCAGCTGTCTGTTTTTTTCACCTCTTTTTTTTAATTTTTAGTGAGTTTTAGTGTTTTGTTTCTGGAATTCTAGTCTTTTTTATGTGGGGGTTGGGAAACTGCTTTTCAGGGTCCCTACCTGGTCGGAGAGGCGGCTTTTCTCCGGGCAGCACCTTCGACCCGTCCTCGCGGCCTACCAGCGCGCCTGGAGTGGCGTTTCCTGTCGGGACCAGCCATCACCTCGGCTTCGGCGGCGGCACAGCGCTGGAGCGCTATCGCGGAGCGGGCGATGCCTTGCCCGGGTCGCCGCGCGGGAATTCCGGTGAGCTGGCACCGCCGATTAAACATCGCGGAGCTGCAGGTCTGTGGAGCGGCTAGCGGCACTGAACTTTACATCGGGAGCCTGGGATCTCTCGCTGAGATCGCCAGTGGTGGAACTCCATCCAGCGCGGCCTGTCGGCTTTGGAAGCCGTGGTCTCCGGTAAGGAAGCGACTGTTCCAGGTTTCCCATGCCACTGTGTGGATTCTTTCGACGCCGGAGCACCATCATCCGGCGAGAAGGGCATGGAACATCGGGCCTCCGTAAAGGCGACTGCGGAGGCCATAATAGGCCCGACTATGGGTGGACATGGGATGGGGACTGGATACTGTGCCTTCCCTCATAATGGGAACCATTGTGGGGGGATGTTTTTTTATGTTTAAATCTCTTTATTATTGTTATGTCTGTATTCTTTTTTTATGTGCTGCAATGGCAATACGCATTTCACTACACCTATGGTGTATTTGACTAATAAATAACCTTTGAACCTTTAAACCTTTGTTCTCACTTGCGGGCGGAGCACCAAGGCAAATTTCTAGTATGTGAATATTTGGTCATTAAACTTATTCATTCATTCATTCACTTGCACCTCTCTGTAAACTTAAAGCTGCTCTAACATTGATAACATCTGTCCTGTTGGTTACAGTTTCATGTAGCAGAATGCCCTCACAATGTTTAGCCGATTGGGAAATTTACAGCTTAAAAGAAATACAAGTAAGGAAGATGGTGTATTTAAACAAACAGATGGTCTCATCAGGGAACTCTCTAACACAATAATAATAGATGGGAAATCAATTAAATTTAATGAAATGTTCATCAATCTCCTTTTGAGAACATAATGCCAAGTGTGATCTTCAGGCGGAGCAGATTATGGGTTGCAGAATCAAGCACACAAATATAATTGTATTATTGACTAAGTTTGCTACTGGTGCATTATATATTAAAGCTATTGTTTGGGCCACCAAATTGCATGCAAAAGCATTAAATATGGATGTTACCTCAATGGAGGTATTCATTAAAAAAATTCAAACAACACTTGATATATCAATATTTTCCATACTTCAAGCAAGGCATAAAGTATCATTTAATCGGACTTTGTCGTGCACTAAATGTTATCTCTTTATCCTGTATTTGTACATAGTGGACAGCTTGATTGTAATCACGTGTAGTCTGTAGTTGCCATTTGGCTTGTTTTGTGTGTCATTGATGATGGCATGTGTCTTTAAATTGTAGACTGCCCGTTATTATGTGGTTGGGATTTATGACGTATTTTAGGGCGTTTGGAGCTAAGTTTCTTGCGTAGAAGCTTAGTTTTCAGTTCATTTTTGGACGAGCATGGGGAAGGTTCACCCTTTGACCATGCGAAGCGTAATGGAGACACAAGGAGTTTTCTAACCTTTAATGCAATAAGCTGGTTCGATGAAGATTATAGTGTATGAGTCGGAAGAAGTTTGGATGTACCTTATTGTTTTTCATCAACAATAAAGAATTTATTAATCAAAGGACTGTATTTTGAAGACTTATCTGTGACAAAGCTCTGAAGGTCTCTGACGGTAAGCTTGCATGCGTAGAAAGACATCCCCCATAACCATGCAGTCCATTTAGCGGCTATTCTCTTGAACAATATAAAAATCTTCCGCTACATTAAGTCAAAGGATACCTCCGACTAGAGGGGTGAATACCAGTCCCAGAGAGTGGGACAGAAGATTTGGCTAAGATCTCGGAAGAGGTTTTGGCCAGAATACCGGTTCCAGCCGAGGAACTGAAGACAATACCGGTTCCAGCCGAGGAACTGAAGACAACAGAACTCGACCAGAGAAGGCCTTGAGGTCTATCGACAGCAACGAGACTGATCTGAAGACAATATCACAGAAATTGTGAGTAAAATCGACTATTATTTATTTGAATTTTGAAGCTGCAAAGCTTTAATTTTAAACGTCTTCTGTGAGAAGAGCCGGAATGTTTTTTAACTGTCTGGAGATTCCAGCCAGTACGACCTTGGAGTATTTTGAACTCTTGATAACACGCATTCCTTTCGAAGTAGCGTCATCTTTAAGCCCATGGATGTTTGAGAGAAGCTTTCTACAATTCCAGTTTGTTATGGTTCTGATGAAAATGTTGACGAAACAAAATTAGAACTACCAGCAGAGGACTTTGTTCGTTCAATTTAAAGACTTGGTGATCTGCCAAGACCTCTTTGAAATTATGGAATTAGAAGATAAAGAAAGTTTCAGGCCTGAGGGTGCACGAGGTGGCGATGTAAGACCAATTAGACAACTTAAACTCACTGAGAAAGGTCGAGTTCTAGCTCTAAAGGGAGCCGAGAAGGAGAGAAACAAGTTGTGGAAGAGGATAAGGAGGCTGTTTGATAGTGTGAAGGAATTAATGGAATCAGATGGCAACCTGGATCAGGTGGAAGGTAAATTAGGCCTGATATGCAGCCTTAATAAAGAGCTCAGAGATAAGCAGGATAAACTGTTGGAATCAGAGCAATCTCAGGAGGAACATGAAAGACACAATAGGTGGTATTCGGAAAAAACAGAGTTTTATGATGATTCCATGGAAGGTGCCAGAACCTGGTTAGCTGAAGTTGACCAGAGAACGTGTGTCGGAGAAGGAGATGCGATGCAACTAGGTGCTGGAAAAGATGAAGATGAGATAACACCTGGGGATAGTATCTCAAATGTATCTTCACGAAGATCAGGACAGATCTGGTTTTACAGCCAGTTCGGTATCACTCAAGGGCTTCTGCTCGATCTAGCCGCTCTCTCAATAAAAGCAGATGCCTTGAAGATGAAACATGAGATTGAGCGAGAAGAAGAAGAGATGAGACAACGGAATGATCAGAGGAAAGAAGAGATGAGACGAGAAGAAGAGATGAGGCGACAAAAGCAACAACTAAAACTAGACACAAAGATGGCAGTGGCCAAAACAAAGAAGGAGCTACTGGAAAGTGAGGGTTCAAGATGCAGTTCTAGAACATCGTGGTGATGAACTCCAATTTGGGAAGAAAGATTGCTCGAAGTGAATTAGCAGTTGGATCAATTCCACAATCGAGGTCCACCGGATTTCTTGGCTTTGAAAACCTATTGGAACAGAATAAGATGGGTAAAACATCATCTCAGCAAATGGGTGCTAGACCGAAGCAAAGTACATTGGAGAGGCCCAGGACAAACAAAGATCGGAATACGCTTTTCAGAGGCCTGATGCACAGGCTCGAGCAGGCCGGTTTGAGTCACAAAGGCCTGTTTATCAACACGTGGAGCCAAGCCAAGGTTATCAGGTTGGATTATTGGCATTGGTGAAAAAGCAAACTGAATTCCTACGTATGATGGAGATCCTTTGTTGTAATGAAGCTATCGTAAGGGCATTAGAAGAAGTATTAGAAACGAAAGTTACGGATGAAAAGGAGGGCTTACAATTTCTAGTGAAGTACACAAGTGGAAGTGTTAAGGTACTTGTAGAAAGTTGTCAAAATGAGCCAGAGAGCCATGGCTATAAAAAGGCGGGAAGGTTACTTAAAGAACATTTTGGTAATGAACAGAGGATTGCTAACGCATACATGAAGAAGGCCAATGCTTGGAAAGGAATCAAGCAGGAAGATGGGGAGGCATTGAGTGATTATGCAATATTTCTGAGAGGTTGTTGCAGCTCGATGAAAAATCTCGGCCACATGGAGGAAATGAATCTTCCAAGTAATACTAGAATCATCATTAGGAAGTTGCCCAGAAGAATGAGAGAAAGGTGGAGATATGAAGCAGGCGTAATAATGGATGAAAGGAAGCAAGTAGCCAGGCTACCAGACCTGGTGGAATTCTTAGAAAGGGTAGTACGGTACATGTTAGAGCCACACTATGGGACTATTGAAGATCACAAACCACTTGCAACTAACAAAGGTTCTACCTTTACCAAAACTAAAGGAAAATCAGGAACTAAGAGAAGCAAATTTGCTACCACTATAATAACCATATAACCATATAACAATTACAGCACGGAAACAGGCCATCTCGACCCCTCTAGTCCGTGCTGAACAATCTCGGCCACATACCTATGGAGATGTACCAACTATTAAGAAGAAGGGATTTTGTCCATTATGTGATGGTGGGTCACACCATAAGATGGTGTTGAAGATTCAAGGGGAAGAAATATGAAGAAAAAATGGACTTCTTAAAAATAAATTGAATCTGCTATGGATGTCTGAAAAAGGGGCACATGATGAAAAACTGTAAAAGTCCAATAATTTGTGACAAGTGTAAGCAGCATCATCCTGATGTGCTTCACCCTGTAAAGAAGAAGCCGGACCATACAGAGCAGAAAGAGGAGCCAGCTGCGAGTGATGCTGTCACCTCGCCTCAAGTAACTGCTCATATTGGGGCCGGGATAGAAGCATGCATTTTCTCTATCTTACCGGTACAGGTGAGGAATAGAGCCACGAATGTAGTGTTGCAAACATATGCATTTTTGGACCACTGAAGTTCAGCTATCTTTTGTACAGAGAACCTGATGAGAAGGCTGAACATTACAGGAGAGAAAGTTAAAATTCAAATGCGTACCATGAATAAAGAGAAAGAGTGCCCTAGTCATTACTTTACAAGTATGGAGATATCCAGTTTGGATGTAGATAATTTTATACCAATATCTGAAGTGTTTACACATGGAATCATGCCTGTTGGTCATCAAAACATACCCAGATGTGAAGACTTAAAGCAATGGCCTTATCTGAAGGATGTCAAAATATCAAAAATAAATTCTGATATTGACCTGCTTATTGGAACGACTGCTCTGAAAGCATTGGAACCTATACAGATTGTTAGGAACCAAGGCGATGGACCGTATGCTGCGAAAACCCTACTTGGATGGGTTATCTATGACTCCTTGAGAAAGAATAAAGGAAATGGGAGCCAGGTGAACTACCGTGCCATTGCTGATAATCACATATCTACTGGTAAATTAGAAAAGCTGTTGATGAAGCAATACAATCATGACTTCAATGAAAGTACCAGCAAAGAATCTGAAGAAATGTCCAGAGAAGAATTAAAATTCTTGGATATTATGAACTATTCAGTTAAGATGATCGATGGACATTATTGTTTGGACTTACCTTTTAAGGAAAAAAATGTTAGTTTACCGAATAATCGTCGTATTGCAGAACAGCATATCCTGAATTTGAAACGTAAGTTTGTTAAAAATATGAAATTTCATGAGGAATATACATCCTTCTTACAGGATATGATTGATAATGATTATGCAGAAATGGTACCAACGAATCAACTATATCGGGGTGATGGAGCGCTCTGGTATATTCTGCACCATGGGGTGTATCACTCAAAAAAATGGACCCTGAGGGTGGTCTTTGACTGTGCAGCACTTTAAAGGAACATCACTGGAACATTGCAAGGTCCAGACCTTACCAATTCACTCATTGGAGTTCTCATTAAATTTAGACAAGAACCGATTGATTTAATGGCTGATATCAGATTGATGTTTCATCAAGTGAAAGTAGCTGGTAAACATATTGATTACCTGCGATTCTTATGGTGGCCTGAAGGGGATGTGCAGCAAGTTCTTGTTGAATACTGGATGAAGGTACATTTATTTGGAGCAGTGTCATCTCCAAGTTGTGTGAACTTTGTTTTAAGGAAGACCGCAGAGGACAATAAAGATTATTTTCCAGAGGAGGTAATATCCACTTTGAAAAATAATTTCTACGTGGTGAACGGTACTGTTTCATATTTAAGACTGCAAAATGACAACAAAAATGTGCATGTTGCACTCTTAATGGAAAAGCCAGAGTGGCACCACTGAAACAAATGACAATTCCCAGAATGGAACTTACTGCGGCAGTCTTAGCTGTTAAAGTTGACATAATGCTGCAAAAGGAACTACAATTTCAACTGGAAGAATTTATCTTCTGGACCGATAGCATTACGGTTCGTAAATACTTCAACAATGAAAACAAACACTTTATGACATTTGTAGCAAATAGAGTCTCTTTTGTATTGGGAGTTACTAATGTTTCACAATGGAAATATGTTAACACAAAAGAAAATCCTGCAGATGAAGCCTCTAGAGGATTGACAGCAAACTGCTTTTTAAGCACCAAGAGATGGATTAATAGACCAGAGTTTCTCTGTAAGTCAGATGGAGAATGGCCAAAACTTGAACTCGGATTTGAAATCTCTGCTAATGATCCAGAAATTAAACAAAACATTACGGTGAATGTGATTGCTAAAGATTCATCAGAGACTAAATAATTTAATTACCCACTTTTCATCATGGAATAAATTGATAACTGTGGTAGCCTGGTTTCTTAAATTAAAAACAAGGTTATTGCTGTTGGCTCGGAAAAGGAGAGAGATTACTGAAAGTATCCTGGAAGAGAATCCTGATATACGAAAAGAAAATGTTGAAAGCCAGATGCAAGTTTTTGAAGCATCATATGGCGTACAGGGTTTACGTCTTGATGATCTCCTCAAGGCGGAAAATGCGATCATCGCTTTCGGGCAAAGACAGAAATACAAAGAAGAAATATTAACATTGGAAGCTGGAGTACATGGGGTAAAAAGAAACAGTCATTTGTACAAGCTTGACCCAGTATTGGAGGAAGGTCTTCTGAGGATGGGCGGTCGCCTAAATAAATTGGCAATGCACGAAGCTAAACATTATATTATTTTCTCAAAGGACTTTTACATAACAACACTATTATTACGACATATTCATGAACGGATTGGACATGGAGGAAGAAATTATATGTTATCCCAGCTTCATAAAAAATATTGGGTTATCAGGGCTAATTCCGCCAAGGAAGATAATAAAAAATTGTATTATGTGTAGGCGACAACGTGGGAAATTTGGTGTACAGAAGATGGCAGAATTGTCTCTGGAGAGGATCACTCCAGATAGACCTCCGTTTACAGATGTGGGGGTGGATTATTTCAGTCCTATAGAGATTAAATGAGGACGAGGCTTTGTGAAAAGGTATGGCGTGATCTTCACGTATGGCAAGTAGAGCAGTGCATCTTGAAGTTGCATCTACACTAGACACAGACTCCTGTATTCATGCATTAAGGAGATTTATCTGTCAACGAGGTCAAGTTTTATCGATAAGGTCAGATAATGGTTCAAATTTTGTTGAAGCGGAAAGGGAACTAAAAGAGGCACTGAAAAGCTTAAATCAGGATAAGATCCAGAATACTATGCTTCAACAAGGTATAAAATGGAGCTTTAATCCTCCGATGGGTTCTCATCATGGCGGTATGTGGGAACGGTTGATTTGCATGGCACGAAATGTGCTGCGCTCGGTTCTTAAACAACAGATTTTGGATGACGATGGATTGCAAACTTTGTTCTGTGAAATTGAGGCGATTTTAAATGATCGACCTATTACTAAGAGTTCTGATGACCCAAATGACCTAGAAGTACTTACATCAAATCATATTCTTCTGCTGAAAACCAATCCAACACTACCACCTGGGCTTTTTGTAAAAGAGGATTTGTATATGAGACGCAGATGGAAACAAGTACAATATATGGCAAATATTTTTTGGAGGAGATGGATACAAGAGTATTTGCCTTTGATCCAAGAACGACAACGATGGTTAAGAATTAAAAGGAATTTTGTTCCAGGTGACATTGTGTTGGCGGTTGATTCCACAGCATTTCAAGGTTCTTGGCTGATGGGGAGAATACTAGAAATCATGCCTAATGTTAAGGGTTTAGTGCATACGGTACGACTTCAAACAAAAAATAGTGTTTTAATACGATTAATAATCAAGTTATGCTTGCTTCTAGAAGGCGAAAATGAAGATGGAAGAGTCGATGAAGAATTCTGATTGCGGATATATAGTGCATGCTATTTTTTCCTTGTTAGTATAGTGGTTAGTATCCCCGCCTGTCACGCGGGAGGCTGGGGTTCAATTCCCTGACTTTTTGCTTTTGATACATGTTAAGCCTTCATGGCTACTTTTTTGATGTTTATTAATAATTGCCTCGTTATATATTCCGAACAATTAAGGGTCGGTATGTAGTGGCCATTTGGCCTGTTTTGTGTGTCATTGATGATGGCATGTGTCTTTAAATTTTAGACTGCCCGTTATTATGTGGGTGGGATTTATGATGTATTTTAGGGCATGTTTGGAGCTAAGTTTCTTGCGTAGAAGCTGTTTTCAGTTTAGTTTTGAACGAGCATGGGGAAGGTTCACCCTTTGACCATGCGAAGCGTAACGGAGACACAAAGAGTTTTCTAACCTTTAATGCAATAAGCTGGAGTTCTATGAAGATTATAGTGTATGAGTCGGAGGAATTTTGGATGTACCTTATTGTTTTTCATCAACAATAAAGAATTTATTCATCAAAGGACTGTGTTTTGAAGACTTATCTGTGAAGAAGCTCTGAAGGTCTCTGACGGTGAGCTCGCATGCATATAACTTAACCATGCAGTCCATTTAGCGGCTAGAGGGAGTAATCTCTTGAACAATATGAAAATCTGCCGCTACATAGTCTTTTCGCTGACTGGAGAGCATGCAACAGAAAACTTTTCACTGTTCCTCAGTACACGTGACAATGATAATAAACTGAACTAAACACTTTACGATTCAACAACAACAGAAAGGTAATCAGGATGTCCAGTGATTCTCTATGCCAGACAATACATTGAAGATGAGGCAGGACTTGCAGCAACAGTGTTTAAGAAGGAACTGCAGATGCTGGAAAATCGACTGGAGAAGGGTTTCGGCCCGAAACGTTGCCTATTTCCTTCGCTCCATAGATGCTGCTGCACCCGCTGAGTTTTTCCAGCATTTTTGTGTACCTTGCAGCAACAGTCTAGTTTACTTAAACACAACAGAAAACAACCCCTAAATCAATTTAAAAATACCTACATGCAGCAGAAAATTACTGATAATAGATAGAAGGATAATGTGTCTCTCCGTTTAACCAATTTGCTCATTTACAGTGAATGGAAAAAATATATTTATAAAAATTAAAACCTGTTACTTAGAGCATTATAGGTATAATTAATGAGGGAAAATATCCAATACCCCATCCAATCTGAACATTCAATCCTCTTATTTTCCGACCATGGATTATTGTCTGAGCTAATATTTGATGCTGTCCTATCTCATTTTATTACTGTTCAATAAATGGAGATGGGGAGATACTGTAAAGACGTTGAATTCTGGTACGAGAAAAGACGCATTTTTAGAGTGACTTTCACAAACTCCAGATGTCCAAAAGTTTTTTCCAGCGAATTAAATTAAATTTGTTAAAATGTGATCTGTGTAAGCTAGAAAACGCACGTGGTGATCATGCAAGGCCCGCGTCTTACAAAACTCAATTAATCTCATTTTCTTAGCAAACATATTGATCAGGACCTTTTGAGCACAACACTTGTTTGCAACAGCTCTAAGGGATTCTTGTATTGGTCATCTGATGGAAATAGATAGGGCCTCAGTTTCATGCTTTTTCCAAATTACGACAACAGTACAACACTCTCTCAGTACTATTCCGCAGAATCAGCACGGATATCGTTACTCAAATTTCTGAAGTGGGAATGGAACTTGAATTCCCAACCCGCTGACTTATAGATAAAAACAATTCCAGTTGAGCCACGCTGACAGTATCACAGCTAATTTGAAGTGGCACTGTTATTAAAAAAAAATCACCTTTTGGTGAAAGTGAAATACTGATCCTGCTTCAACTATATAATTGTACATGTTGCCTTATACAATACAGTGTTGCAACAATGAAAATAATATTTGCAGAAGTATACATGCAAGAAAAGGAAAAAAATGTCGATGAAATCTAACAAGTTGAATAATTCTCCCCAGTCAATTGAATTTAAGTGACATTTCACATAACGTTATAACTGAACTAACAAACAAGCTAGCAATCATTTGCTGAGTTTACACTGGAATCACATACTGGAATTTGATTTAGGCAATAAAATGAACTGAAATTTCTCATTTTCTTCAGTGCCCTCCATAATGTTAGGGACCCATCATTTATTTATTTGCCTCTGTACTCCCCAATTTGAGATTTGTAATAGAAATAAATCACGTGGTTAAAGTGCACATTTCAGATTTTAATAAAGGCCATTTTTATACATTTTGGTTTCGCCATATAGAAATTACAGCAGTGTTTATACATAGGCTCCCCATTTCAGGGCACCATAATGTTTGGGACAGCAATGTCATGTAAATGAAAGTAGTCATGTTTAGTATTTTGTTGCATATCCTTTGCATGCAATGACTGCTTGACGTCTGTGATTCATGGACATCACCAGTTGCTGGGTGTCTTCTCTGGTGATGCTCTGCCAGGCCTGTATTGCAGCCATCTTTAGCTTATGCTCAATTAGGTACAGATTGGGTGATTGACTTGGCCACTCAAGAATTTACCATTTTTTAGCTTTGAAAAACTCCTTTGTTGCTATTGCAGTATGTTTGTGATCATTGACTTGCTGTAGAATGAACTGCCGGCCAATTAGTTTTCAGGCATTTGTTTGAACTAGCAGATAAGAAGTGTCTATACACTTCAGAATTCATCATGCTACTACTATCAGCATTTGTATGGGGCTCATGTTGTCGACCTCCCCGAGGTGAGCCCTGTCAACTGACCTCAGTCAGGCGAAAGACACCAAACAGAGACAGCAGCAGCACCACAGCTTGGCACCGATCCGGAGCATGCGCCCTTTTTAGAGCGGGCACCTACAGATGTCGAACCGGATGGCTTCACCCTGCTGCAGACTTCTGCTGCCTCAAACGCAAGAAGAAGAAGCAGTTGTATCATCAATGAAGATAAGTGAGCCGTACTACTTTCTGCAGCCATACATGCCCAGGACATAACACCCCCACCACTGTGTTTCACAGATGAGATGTTATGCTTTGGATCTTGGGCAGTTCCTTCTCTCCTCCATACGTTGCCCTTGCCATCACTCTGATATAAGTTAATCTTCGTCTCATCTGTCCACAAGACATTTTTCCAGAACTGTGGTTGCTCTTTTAAGTATTTCTTGGCAAACTGTAACCTGGCCTTCCTATTTTGCGGCCCAGAACTTCCTCCAACTAAACGAGAGTAAGTCTGAGGTCATCCTTCTCGGCCCCTCGGACTCAATCAAAATGATAGCAGGCAACCTTGGAAGCCTTAGCCCATTACTCAAACCTCACATCAAAAACCTTGGCGTGATATTTGACTCAGCATTGAAATTTGACAAACAAGTCAATGCCGTGGTAAAAGCTAGCTTCTTCCAGCTTCGGACGATAGCTAAAATAAAACAATTCCTCCAGTTTGATGACATTCGAAAAGATCATCCACACATTTATCTCCTCCCGCCTCGATTACTGCAACTCCCTTTACACTGGCATCAGCCAAATCTTCCCTGTCCCGCCTGCAACTGGTCCAAAACGCCACAGCAAGACTCCTGACAGGCATCCGAAAAAGGGACCACATCACCCCGATTCTGGCCTCTCTCCACTGGCTCCCTGTGCGGTTCCGAATAAATTTCAAGATCCTTCTTTATGTCTACAAAGCCATTAACGGGCTTGCCCCCACCTACATCAATAGTCTGCTTACCCACCACACCACCCCCAGGTCCCTCAGATCGGCCGACTTGGGGTTACTGAACGTCCCGCGGTCTAGGCATGCTCAGGGGCGACCGCGCCTTTGCGGTTGCAGCTCCTAGACTGGGGAACAGCATCCCTCTTCGCATCAGAACTGCCCCCTCCACCGACTCCTTTAAGTCGAGGCTTAAAACTCATCTTTACTCTCAAGCCTTTCTTGATGTCCTCTGAGGGAGGGCTATATGTATGTACTTAATCTATGAACCAATGTTGTATAACGTTAGTACCTCCACCAATGTAAAGCACTTTGGCCAAAGAGAGTTGTTTTTTAAATGTGCTATAGAAATAAAAGTGACTTGACTTAACCAATGGTTTGCATCTTGCAGTGTGGCCTCTGTATTTCTGTTCATGAAGTCTTCTGCTGACAGTGGTCATTGACAAATCCACAGCTGACTCCTGAAAAGTGTTTCTGATCTGTCAGACAGGTGTTTGGGGGGTTTTCTTTATTATAGAGAGAATTCTTCCGTCATCAGCTGCGGAAGGCTTCCTTGGCCTGCCAGTCCCTTTGCAATTAGTAAGCTCTCACCAGTGCTCTATTTCTTCTTAATGATGTTCGAAACAGTTAATTTTTGATAAGCCTAAGGTTTGGCTGATGTCTCTAACAGTTGTATTCTTGTTTCTCAGTCTCATTATGGCTTCTTTAACTTTCATTGGCACAACTTTGGTCCTCATGTTGATAAACAGCAATAAAAGTTCCCAAAGGTGATGGAAAGACTGGAGGAAAGACTAGTAGCTGAGAGCTCTCTTATACCTGCATTAAGAAGGCATTTAAACACACCTGAGCAATTACAAACACCTGTGAAGCCATGTGTCCCAAAAATTATGGTGCCCTGAAATGGGGGGACTATGAATAAACACAGCTGTGATTTCTCATGGAGAAACCAAAATGTATAAAAATACTCTTTAATAAAATCTGACAATGCGCACTTTAACCACATGTGATTTTTTCTATTACAAATCTCAAATTGTGGAGTACAGAGGCAAATAAATAAATGATGGGTCTTTGGCCCAAACACTATGGAGGGAACTGTATAGCACTAATGCTGGTTTCTGCATTCCTAATTAGATATAAATATTCAAATAAACTAAGCAATTTTAAAATTGAGTTTATTCCTCATGGTTACAGTTAATTATCATATGTCAGCAGGCAGAATACCTTTTTAATTTACTAGCAAGCTGTTCCTTTCAGCAGACCAGGAGAAGGCAGGCACGGGTTATTGATTTGGGACGATCAGCCATGATCACAATGAATGGCGGTGCTGGCTCGAAGGGCCGAATGGCCTCCTCCTGCACCTATTTTCTATCTACCTTGACTTTTTGCTTTATGTGCTGTGCCAAAGCAAAAAGTGTGCATTCACCAACCCACAAATTGAGCATACAAGAACACTGAATGCACTGTGCAAAATGTGGTCTGATCAACATTTAGCCTTTCAACAGGTTTCAGAAAATGGTGAATTTACAAAGTCAAAAATAATCTGGATAATAAGAAGAAGGTGATAAATGCATGCATCAATGAGCAAGTCAGATTGATTTTTGTCTGTGTGGGGAAAATCTACAATATAATATCTGAGCCTGCACAAAATTAGTGAAAGTCATATTTCAGAACTACTGTTTGTTCTCCAACTTTAGCACCACCAGGCTAAAGTACACCAATAGGATTTAGATGACCGTATACAAATCAAGGATAAAGATTCAGCAGCTATGAGGACATTCAAATCTTTGAAGGGTGACAAACTCTATTGCTCGTATGACAGCAGTTGTCTGTCTGTCTGTCCGTCCCTCCGTCCGTAACTAAAATCCATCTATCTATCTCTATCGATAACTAAAACTCTGAACGTGCTCTTCCGGTTTGCGTAGTTTTTCTATTTGCCCAAAAACGCTACACGATAGTGCCACGATTTTTCACCACATTCCTCACCATTCCCCTATGCTCAAGTGCAACAAGTTTTGTTCCGATCGATGGTATATTGTATGTTATTAAGGTTTAAAAATCGTAAAAACCACGCATGTGCAGATTGGTCTTCTGCCGTCAGGCAGCTGGAGGTCGCCAACTCGCCACGTTGAAGGAGTGGCGGCTGCTGCCCGGTACCTGGTGGGGAGGTTGGTGCCGCAGGCCGAGCCCGGGGACTGGGCCTGGGCTGGATCAGAGCCTCGCGCTCGACCTGCCATTCCGAAAGGGACCAGTTATTTATTGACGTGGTGATGTCACTCGCAATGCGTGGAAAATAGTGTGGAGCAGGCTGCTCGTGGAAAACAGTGCGCACAGGCCAGCGCAAGCAGATCCATTGTGACATCATCGGCTCGTTTGTTTTCTAAGATTTCTAATTTTTGAACATTATCATAAATAACAAGAAATAAAGGTCTAAATTTTCAGGTAAGCTGATTTTTGATTTCACGGGATAAAACTCTACAGGAATATATAAAAATGTTACCGTCAGAGCGTCTTTTTCTCGAGCAGTATGATCACACACACCTCTACATCCAAGATCAGACTTTTAATAGTTATAAGATAAGATGTGCTGCGTGTTTATTTTTCCCCACATGGAGAGTGGAGGGGTCCTGGAACACATTGCCCACCAATCCCAGCAGTGCATTCCAGGCACTCACCAACCACTGCATAAAACAAATGCCCTACACACCTCCTGTAAACTTTGCCCCTCGCATCTTAAAGCTATACCCTCTAGTGTCTGATATCTCCATCGTCGGTAAAAGGTTCTGAAGCAAAAAATTGATCAGAATTTCTATTACAATCTGATTAGACATTCAAATACCAGCAGAATTTAAAAAAAGCCACATACATTTAATTATTTTAAACAAACTGTAACCTCAAAACATTTTAAATAAAACAGAAATTTATTTTGGCACACTGGAGCATCTTTCATGCATGAAGTTGGTTTATAGAATTCTTTGGCTGGGCTGATAATGTATGATTTTGAATAATTTATGAAATGCATTATCTCCAATGCAGGTCAGTGCAGAACAGAACAGACCTGCCAGGATGATTAAGATATTATTTCATATTGGTCTTGCAACTCAGAGGTACAATGACAGTTTGTAAGAAGGTAAAATGTCTTTTAAAAAGTTTAAATATTTTTGCTTCAGAAAATAAGGGACTGGTTCAAAATATTTCCATGCCATATTTAGAGGAATGGTATTATGAACAGGAACATGAATTTTAAACTAATTCACCTCATGCATATGTGAAGCAGAGTATGAAATGTGGTGGATAGTGTGTGGCTTAAAACTACAAGAGAACCTGTTGTGAGATTAACTTGTTCCGTTGCTGAACCAAGCGGTCAATTAAAAGGTCCAGTGGTCTATAACATTTCATTAGTTTTCAACTACTCTCCCAGGAAAACAAGGAAGTTGCAAATCTCTTTAACCCTCAGCATCTATTGCAATTGAACTAACCAAATGCCAACATCATCATCAGAATCCTTTCCGAAAGAATGAAGAGTTACAAATCACAACTATGCGAAAGATGCAAAGGAAAGAAAAAAGAAGATTAAAAACAGTCAAACAGTGCCCTCCATAATGTTTGGGACAAAGACCCATCATTTATTTATTTGCCTCTGTACTCCCCAATTTGAGAATTGTAATAGAAAAAATCACGTGGTTAAAGTGCACATTGTCAGATTTTAATAAAGGCCATTTTTATACATTTTGATTTCACCATGTAGAACTTACAGCAGTGTTTATACATTGTTCCCCCATTTCAAGGCACCATCATGTTTGGGACACAGCAATGTAATGTAAATGAAAGTAGTCATGTTTAGTATTTTGTTGCATATGTGTCTATACACTTCAGAATTCATTATGCCACTACCATCAGCAGTTGTAGCATCAATGAAGATAAGTGAGCCAGTACCTTCAGCAGCCATACACACCCAGGCCATAACACCTCCACCACCGTGTTTCACAAATGAGGTGGTAAGCTTTGGATCTTGGCCAGTTCCTTCTCTTCTCCACACTTTGCTCTTGCCATCACTCTGATATAACTTAATCTTCGTCTCATTTGTCCACAAGACCTTTTTCCAGAACTGTGGTTGCTCTTTTAAATACTTCTTGGCAAACTGTAACCTGGCCATCCTATATTTTTGCGGCTAACCAATGGTTTGCATCTTGCAGTGTAGCCTCTGTATTTCTGTTCATGAAGTCTTCTGTGGACAGTGGTCATTGACAAATCCACACCTGACTCCTGAAGAGTGTTTCTGAGTGTGTCGGACAGGTGTTTGGGGATTTTTCTTTCTAACGGTGAGAATGATTATGTCATCAGCTGTGGAGGTCTTCCTTGCCCTGTCAATCCCTTTGCGATTAGTAAGCTCTCTTTCTTCTTAATAATGATTAGAAGAATTGATTTTGGTAAACCTGAGGTTTGGCTGATGTCTCTAACAGTTTCATTCTTATTTCTCAGTCTCATAATGGGTTATTTGACTTTCATTGGCACAATTTTGGTCCTCATGTTGATAATCAGCAAAAAAAGTTTCCAAAGGTAATGGAAAGATTGGAGGAAAGACTAGGTGCTTGAGCTCTCTTAAGGGCCTATCCCACTTGGGCGACCTAATTGGCAAGTTCTGGCGAGTTTGTCCTCGACATATTCGCAGCATGGTCGTCACGAGGTCGTAGGAGGTCTTCGTAACTCTCCTTCATGCTCGAGAGTGGTCTCCGCGTACTCAAGGCCTCAGCTAGGTCACGCCGTTTTTTTCAATATGATAAAAAATGCCCGCGAGTAAAAAAAAGTCGCCATGGAAAAAAATCGATACTTTTTTTACTCGTAGGCTTAGTCGTAGTAGGTCGCCATGTTACTCGTAGGTAGTCGAAGGTAGTCTAAGGTGTTCGTAGATGGTCTTCATCATAGTCGAAGGGAGGTCGAAGGGAGCTCGAAGGAGGTCGCCTTCACTCTCCACTATTAGGTGTCCAATTTTCCCGAAGTTAGTCGTAGCTAGTCATAGCTAGTCTTCAACATAGTCGAAGGAGGTCTTCTACATAGACGAAGGAGGTCTTCAACATGTCATTTTTTTAAACTCTTCTATACTCGCCAATTAGATCGCCCAAGTGGGGCAGGCACTTTATACCTGCATTAAGGAGGCATTTAAACACACCTGAGCAATTACAAACACCTGTGAAGCCATGTGTCCAAAACATTATGGTGCCCTGAAATGGAGGGACTATGTATAAACACAGCTGTAATTTCTACATGGTGAAACCAAAAGATGGGTCTTTGTCCCAAACATTATGGAGGGCACTGTATAAAAAGTTTAACTATTCTGCCACTGTGAATTTTGATGACATAATTTGAAACAATATCATGAAGGAAAATGCTACTTTGAATATTATGAGGGATCAGACTTCTTAACAATGACATGTTTCTGATGTGCCTATTTCAGCTCTTCAAACCTAACTGTTTGGGATGATTCAGTTTGATCAACGATCGATATTTTAACATCTAACATAGCTTTGTCATATTTCACCTAATAGTCAGCTCATCAAACAATGATTGATTAAGTGCCATGCTCATCCTGCAAATCATATACCCTACCAGTCAAAAATAAAGCAATGTAGGGCATATTGACAAATTAGCATAGTTTAGTTTAGTTTAGAGATACAGCATGGAAACCGGCCCTCTGGCCCACGGTATCTATACTGGCAATCGATCTGCTATTCGCACTAGTTAGGAGCAATTTACAGCGGCCAATTAATCTATAAACTCACACATCTTTGGGATGTGGAAGGAAACTGGAGCATGCAAATTTCACCCGCGCAGTCACAGGGAGAATGTGCAAACTCCAAGGGGACAGCACAGAAGGTCAAAATCGAACCTGGGTCTCTGGAGCTGTGAGACAGTAGGTCTACTAGCTGCACCATGGTGCAACCGTATAATCTTCCAATCTGGGTTCAAAATCAAGAAAAGGCCATTTAATTGAGGTTCATACACAAAGATTTCATGCTTACAATTTGTGTGCTTTTGAAACCTGTTTAATATCACTAGGTCACTATATATAAAGTTATATTTTGGTCGTATTCAGATTCTAAAATACACTACAATTATCAAGCTCTTCAATGAAGATGAGAAGTGAAGCTATAACTTTAACAGATTTAGAAACGCAACCTTTACAAAACTAAATGTTTATCATTCCAACAACAGCACACATTTTGCCATTCTATGAAGTGCTATAGAATCAAAAATGAAGTAGTTGAGTCACATATCCTAGCTTAGCTCTGAGCCTTGCACAATTGTAATTTTCCAAACCTCTTTAGGACTCGCTGTGATTATCAGACTGGCTTATTATAGTCCACTGCCTTTCTGATGACAGTTTGGAAAAAATCACTCTCTGCAGGCCTGAAGAAGAGTGGATTAAAATGTCCTGAGCTTGTGATAAAATGCTTTGGAAGGAGGTACAGTTGTTACAATTTTAATATGAGCAAAATGTTACATAATGTCTGCGCCTCAGAATCGTGCAGCCTGAGAGTAAAGTTTAGTAAGAGTTGGCGCAATTTCAATTCCTACCGTGAACATGATTCACTACAAGCTCACGTTCTCCATTTCAAGAGACCCATTAATGGAATTTGCAGCATCAGTGCCTCTTTGGAGGGATTATACACTATCTTTCTTCACACAATATAATTTTATTTCTAAGAATCATATTCATTTCCTGCTCACTTTTTCTCAAGGTGCTAGCTCACCCTGTGATATACAGGATGCTACCCAATTACTAATCTGTGCATGAAAGTGGAACTTGCAAACAGTGCAACTGATCAGAGTGGAATAGATTATCAAACCAGATAGGAAAACAAGAAACTGCAGATGCTGGAATCCTGAGCAAAACATAAAGTGATGGAGGAACTCAGTTATATCTTATGACCCAAGGTGTTAACTGGTGGAATTAGCTCCACCTTATGACTCACTTATGACTTAGACGTGAATGTAGATGGGTTGGTGAGGTTTGCTCACGACACCAAAATTCGAGGAGTTGCAGACAACGAGGAATGCTGTCAGAAGTTGCAGCGGGATATAGACCAACTGCAGAATGGGGTGGAGAAATGACAGATGGAGTTTAATCCAAGTAAGTGTGAGATATTGTACTTTTGGAAGTTGAATATAAAAAGAGAATATACAGTTAATGGCAACACCTTTAGCAGCATTGGTGCAGAAAAATCTTGGAGTCTACGTTCATAGTTCACTGAAGGTGGCAGCACAAGTAGATAGGGTGGTAAAGAAGGAGTACGGTATGCTTGTCTTCATTACTAGGCGTATTGAATTATAAGAGTCAGGAAGTCATGATGCTGCTCTATAGGACTTTGGTTAGGCCGCATTTGGAGTTATTGCGTGCAGTTCTAGTCACATTACAGGAAGGATGTGGAGGCTTTGGAGAGAAGGTTTACCAGAATGCTGCCTGGATTGGAGGTTTTCAGTCACAGGGAGAGGTTGATAAACTTGAATTGCTTTCACTGAAACGTCAGAGGTTGAGTGGAGACTTGATAAGAGATATAAAATTATGAGGTACTAGACCAAGTGCAGACCCGTTGGGTCTGTTTCCCCAACGGCGTTTGCGGGGGGGGGGGGGGTGAGAAAAGGGGAGGGAGGGGAGAGGAGGAGGAGGAAACGGGATAGATTTGGGAGGGTAAGGAGAGCGGGGTAAGGGGTGAGAGATGGGGAGAGAGATGTGGGGGAGGGGGGGATGGGGAGGGAGGGGAGGAGGGAGGGATGGGGAGAGGGGTGGGGGGAGAGAGGGGAAAGAGTGGGGAGGGAGAGTGGAGGGGAAGGGGGAGAGAAGTGGAAGAGTGGGGAGGGAGGAGGAGAGTGGGGAGGGAGGAGGAGAGGGGTAGCGGGAGTGATGGAAGAGGGACAGAGGGGTAGGGGAAGGGGTGGGGAGAGAGGGGAAGGGGGGTGGGGGAGAGAGGGATGGGAGAGGGTTGAGGAGAGGGGGAGGAGAGAGTGGGAGAGAAGTGGCAGAGTGGGGCGGGAGGGAGGGGTAGAGGGGTAGCGGGAGTGGTAGAAGAGGGACGGGGGAGTGGTGGAAGAGGGACAGAGGGGTAGGGGAAGGGGTGGGGGAGAGAGGGGAAGGGAGCGGAAGAGAGAGGGGTGGGGGAGGGAGAGGCGTCGGGTAAGGGGATAGAAGTGGAAGAGTGGGGAGGGAGGGGTAGGGGGAGTGGTGAAAGAGGGACAGAGGGGCAGGGGTAAGGGGGTGGTGGTAGAGAGGGAAGGAAGGTGGGGGAGAGAGGGATGGGTGGGAGAGGGAGAGGGGTGACGAGAGGGAAACATAGAAACATAGAAATTAAGTGCAGGAGTAGGCCATTCGGCTCTTCTAGCCTGCACCACCATTCAATATGATCATGGCTGATCATCCAACTCAGTATCCTGTACCTGCCTTCTCTCCATACCCCCTGATCCCTTTAGCCACAAGGGCCACATCTAACTCCCTCTTAAATATAGCCAATGAACTGACCTCAACTACCTTCTGTGGCAGAGAATTCCAGAGATTCACCACTCTCTGTGTGAAAAATGTTTGTCTCATCTCTGTCCTAAAGGATTTCCCCCTTATCCTTAAACTGTGACCCCTTGTTCTGGTCTTCCCCAACATCCGGAACAATCTTCCTGCATCTAGCCTGTCCAACCCCTTAAGAATTTTATACGTTTCTATAAGATACCCCCTCAATCTTCTAAAATCTAGCAAGTACAAGGCGAGTCTATCCAGTCTTTCTTCATATGAAAATCCTGACATCCCAGTAATCAGTCTGGTGAACCTTCTCTGTACTCCCTCTATGGCAACAATGTCTTTGAGCATTGGGCATTGTGACATCACACAATGGAACGTTCACCAGGTGCTGGGGCTCCTGCAAAGGCATATGTAAATGAATCCATTCCGATTGGACATATGTGAGCATTGGGCATTGTGACATCACACAATGGAACGTTCACCATGGGCTGGGGCTCCTGCAAAGGCATATGTAAATGAATCCATTCCGATTGGACATATGTGAACATTGGGCATTGTGACATCACACAATGGAACGTTCACCAGGGGCTGGGGCTGGTGCTGCTTCTATGGGTGAGAAGCCAGTTTATTTTTGAAATATTGGGGGGGTGGGGGGGGGGGGGGGAAGGATTTGATTAAAAACGTGTACTTAAACACGACGAAATGTAATGAGGAGCGGATACTTAGAAAGAAAAGTGAAATCTCTACCGAAATGGAAAAGATGTCGGCGATTCTGCGTCTGGTTTCGGAGTTGCAGGGAATCAAAGGAAAAAATGCAGCCGGAAGTCGTACATGTAAATGGATCGATTCCGATTGGACATCTGCGAGCATTGGGCATTGTGATTGGACATCTGCGAGCATTGGGCATTGTGACATCACACGATGGAAACTAATCAAAAGGCAGACAGGCAGCCGGACGGACGGCAGGCGACAGGCTCACAGTTTTAATATATAACTAGACCAAGTGCAGACCCGTTGGGTCTGTTCCCTCCACGCGCGGTTGCAAGGGTGGGCGGCGGCCTGACGTCATCGCGCAACGCCACGCGCTAGGTGTACGTCGTCAAGACGCTGCGTACGACGTCAAGACGCTACGTATGATGTCAAGCTGCTGCGTACGCCCGTCGAGACACTGCGTACGGCCGTCGAGACGCTGCGTACGCCCTCAATGCGCCTGCGGGCCAACAGGCCGTTGATGCGCGGGGTTTTCGGAATGCAAGCCCGCAGGGACGCCGAAAAGCAGCGGGGAACCAGCCGATGTGTGCCTTCCGCCAGCGTGACAGAGCCGGGCCGGGGGGGAGTGGAGGAGTGCCAGGCGGCAGCAGCGAAAAGTGAAAAATGTCGGCGTTTTTGGAGGAGAGCCGGGCGGCAGCAGCCATTATGGCGGCTGGCCAGCAGGAGGCGAAAAAATCATTGAGTTGGGGGGGGGAAACATTTTATTAAAAATGTGTGGTGAGAGGGAAACATAGAAGCATAGAAATTAAGTGCAGGAGTAGGCCATTCGGCCCTTCGAGCCTGCACCACCATTCAATATGATCATGGCTGATCATCCAACAGTATCCTGTACCTGCCTTCTCTCCATACCCCCTGATCCCTTTAGCCACAAGGGCCACATCTAACTCCCTCTTAAATATAGCCAATGAACTGGCCTCAACTACCTTCTGTGGCAGAGAGTTCCAGAGACTCACCACTATCTGTGTGAAAAATGTTTTCCTCATCTCAGTACTAAAGGATTTCCCCTTTATCCTTAAACTGTGACCCGCTTGTCCTGGACTTCCCCAACATCGGGAACAATCTTCCTGCATCAGACAAATGCAATTCAGGACTTTTCTCTTCACAAGCAAAGTCTGAATGACGGTTAGTGAAGAATTCGAATAATCGCTGTGCGTTCAGATGATGCGCGCGCCTCCTGCACCAAAGGGGGGGGGGGGGGGGGGGGGGAGCGTGTGTCATCACACACAAAGATCTTGTAGTGGAGAGCTCCGCTATAAGATCTTTGGTCACATACTAAGCACGCGCCTCCACAAAGATGAGCGTCTTCTTGAATGGAGAGCGCGTGGCCGCCTCCACAAACATTCACACACACTGAGGACCCGCCCCTACAAAAAATATTTTGTGAGGAAGGGGAGGAGGAGGGTGGAGAGGGAGAGGGGGAGGGGGGGGAGGAGAGAGGTGAAGGGGGGGGGGGAGGGGTTGGAGCGGGCTGCATGAGTCGAGAAAGAGAAAAGGGCAGAGAGAGAGAGAGGCTGGTACAACATCAAAAAAGCTGGATAAACTCAGCGGGTGCAGCAGCATCTATGGACCGAAGGAAAAGGGCAACGTTTTTGGCCGAAACCCTTCTTCCGGGTTTCGGCCAAAAACGTTGACCATTCAATTCGCTCCATAGATGCTGCCGCACCCGCTGAGTTTATCAAGCTTTTTTTATGTCTACCTTCGATTTTCCAGCATCTGTAGTTCCTTCTTAAAGACAGAGACTGTGCACGGTAAGGGAATGAGGAGGGAGAGGCCTCAGGAGTTTCTATAAGATCCCCCCCCCAATCTTCTAAAATCTAGCGAGTACAAGCCGAGTCTATCCAGTCTTTATTCATATGAAAGTCATGACATCCCAGGAATCAGTCTGGTGAACCTTCTCTGTACAACAATGTATTTGAGCATTGGGCATTGTGACATCACACGATGGAACGTTCACCATTGGCTGGGGCTCCTGCAAAGGCATATGTAAATGGATCCATTCCGATTGGACATCTGTGAGCATTGGGCATTGGGCATTGGGCATTGGGCATTGGGACGGACGGACGGACGGACGGACGGACGGACGGACGGACGGACGGATGGATGGATGGATAGATAGATTAGACAGTCAGAACCTTTTTTCCAGGGTGGAAATGATCAACTGTAAAGGGCATAGCTCTACATAAGGTGAGAGAGGGACATTTTAATGGAGATGTGCAAGAGGGGGGAAAGCACTGTTAGTGGGTGGTGGCGGAAAATATAATAGTGGCATTTGAGGCTATTAGATAGGCCTATGGCAGTGCAGGGAATAGATGGATATGGACCATGTACAGTCAGATGAGATCAGTTTTACATCGCATCACATTCGGCACAAACATTGTGGGTCGAACGGCCCATTCCTGTGCAGTACTGTTCTGTTCTATCCGGGGAGGTAACAGACAGGTGACCTTTCAGGGTAGGACCCTTCTTCAGACTTTAGGAGCCTCTAGAAAGGTCCCCAGGGAAAACATTTCCTGTCCATTCCCTCCCCAGAGGCTGTCCGACTTGTTTAGTTTTTCCAGCACTTTGTGTTTAGACCAAATGACGAGCCTGGCTTCAAATCTAGGCTGGTATCATCTACTGTAACCTCTCTCCAGCTCCCATCCCAACTCACTGATATTCCACAATCACATATTGTAACAATTTCTTCCAACGGTCAATATTCTGAATATTCAACGGACACACATTTTAGCATTCGAAGGGTGATGCATAATCTAAGATCTTAAAGTTATGTTTGGCATCACAGCCACTAGTTGCAGTTGCAGAGTTTCAGCATCAGCGGCCATGTGTCTGATTAAGGAGACATTTAAAATATATGATATACAGTAACTTGCTCTGAAAACACTTGTTACTCGAGATTCTTGATAAAATAATTGATGAAAGATACCAATGGTTTTCCTCGCTCAGAGATAATATGTAGCTTTCATGAGTTTGTACTGAAGCACTTCATTGGAAAAAATCCCTTTCTGGTCTAAAGCACCTTTATGCCATTTAAAACTTTACAGTTTTAAAAGTTTAGTTTTAAATACTGATAGTTGAACAGAGGTATGATCCATAAAATTCCTTCTAGTTCCAAATAAAATCACACAAATAAAAAAAATTGTCCTCCCACTGAAGAACTTTGTAAGATGAAAATGATCCAATAACAACACTGTGTACTATAAATAGACGTAAATTGCTGGAGTAATTCAGTGCGACAAGCAGTATCTCTGAAGAGAAGGAATGGGTGATGTTTCGAGTCGAGATGTTACCAATTCCTTCTCACCAGAGATGTTGCCTGTCCTGCTGAGATACTCCAGCATTTTGTGTCTATCTTCGGTGTATCTGCAGTTCCTACTATCTATCTGTATATTTATATTTATTACTAAAATTATTATTATATTACTAAAATTCTCATCTTGTGTGCCAGTTTTTACCTATATTTGCACAAAAATGGTACACGATAGTGCTACCATTTTTGGTCCACCTTACTCACCATTGTCCTGTGATGTAAATTAAATGTTTTGTTCACATCGGTGCTATGTTTTACAAGTTATTGACATTTTAAACAGAGCGATAGAGGTGGAGGAGGGGAGTAATGAGGGGGAAGGGTTATGGACGGAGGGAGGGACTGAGGGTTGGGGAAAGGAGTGGGAGGGAGTGGGGAGGGGAGGAGGAATGGGGAAATAAGAGGGTGAAGAGGAGGGGGAGGGAGTGCTGGAATGGAAGATAGGGGTAGGAAGAGACTCGCACGCAGCATTTCGAAAACCTGAACGCACGGGGGGGGGGGGGGGGGGGTAGGGGGGAGTGGTTAGTGTGTGTGATGATGCAGGCTCTTCCCCCCGAACTCCAGGGACCTGCTGTGCATGAGACTCGCGCGCAGCATTTCGAAAACTTTCTGAGGGCTTCTGCCAAAGATCCTATAGCGAGCGGTTAAAGCACGCTGGGATTTCGAGAACGTTCCACCAATCCCTCATCAACTGTCATTCTGACTTTGCTTGTGAAGAGCAAAGTGCTGAATTCCATCTCTCAAGATAAGAATCTGATTCAATTTCATTCCTTTGTTTTAACTTCAAAACCGTTGCATTTTTGTGTTCACTTAAGTCTACTGATTCTTAGTTAAGTTAATTTCACAGGCAGCTCTTTTTTACTTTTAGAGCAGTTTGTTTCTGTGTAAGATTCATTTTGAAACAATTGATCTTTCTGTCTCCATTGACTTAATAAATCTTAAAGAGTACATTTCATTTCAAAGATTAATTTTTGTAGATTAACATCTGATTGAATTTCATTATTAATTTCTTTTTTTTCATTACATTGAATTTCTCATTTAACTGCACTAATTATTGTTGATTGCATTGTTTTTCATTGAATTGACTCCCCTCCCTCCCCTCTCCTTTCCCTCCCCGTCCCTCCCTCTCCCCCATCCCCCCGCGTGTGTGGGGGGTGGTTAGTGTGCATGTGAAGCCGCAGCAACCCCCCCCCCCCCCCCCCCACAACGGCGCATTGGGGGAACAGACCCAACGGGTCTGCACTTGGTCTAGTATACTATTAAAAGTCTTGACTTCTGTCTGTCTGTCTGTGATTACAGGAGCTACGCCAAAACGGTACACAATAGCGCAACAATTTTTTGCAAAATCTTACTCAGCTTTTCCCCGTGGTCGTTTGTATCAAGTTTCTTCACATTTGATGTTATATTTCACAAGTTATTGATATTTAAAGTTTAAAAAAAGCCAACTTGGAGACTAATAACTGACTGAGAGTGAGACTTTTCTAGCAGCTTCCAGTGATGATGTCACAATGGCATCTCACACTCGGCCAATCAAAATGGGATCTCATTTACACAAGCTACAGTGAACATTCCGCCAACCGAAAATGACATCACAATGGGATCTCGGCTGCTAATACACAAACTATGAGTTGACGGAGTGGGGGATGGGAGGAGAAGAAATGGTATTTAAGCATTGTCTTTAGTGGGGGAGTGCAAAAGGGGAGAGGTGAGTGAGGGAGTGACTAAGGGTAGGGAAAAGGAGAGGGAGGGAGAGGTGACAGAGACAATGGGATCAGCAGCTTCAAGGGGAATAAGGAGTGAGATTTTTGCGCCCCCCCCACGTGGGAATGATTGATTGCGTTGGGTGAATGGGATGCGTTGGGGAAACGGGTGAGTGGTGGAATATTGCGTTGTTGAAACGGGGCCCAACGGGTCAGGGAGGTAGGGAGGGGAGAGAGGTTATGGAGGGAGTGGAGGAGGTGAGGGGAGAGACGAGGGAGGGTGAAGAGGAGGGGGAGGGAGTGTTGGGGGATGAGGGGAAATAAGCCGCGCCTGCACAGTTGGGGGCTATGGGTGAGTGGTGAAATGTTGCGTTGGGCGAACGGGTTACGTTGGGGAGACGGGGGGGGTGATTGGCTCCGGGGGGCGCCTGTCTCCGGGGTGAGCGCCGACGCGCGTGCGGGAACCAGCCCTCCTGTGTGACGCCTCGGCTCCCTCCCCTCCGCGTTGGGGAACGGGTCCCACTTGGTCTAGTATCTCTATACTATTAAAAGTCACATCTTATATGTATGTATATGTGTGTGTCGTCTGTGTCTTACTATCTTCGTAGCGCAGGTATTTTCACACATTGTTAATCACATTAACCCCGTCGAGGGGGGGGGGGGTTGGCACCAGCTTCGAGTGATGGCAGGGGGAGGGCTGCATTTAAATAGGGGGGTTGCACGGAATGTCATAAGGTCAAAGGGTGTGACGCACGGAGTCGCTCAAGCCTTCTGGAGTACCACACACGCAACACGTACGTAGTTGCCTGGTAAAAACTGCACAACATCAATGCTGCTCAAGGACAGAAACATAGAAACTAGGTGCAAGAGGTGGTCATTCGGCCCTTCGAGCCAGCACCGCCATTCATTGTGATCATGGCTGATCGTCCCCTATCAATAACCCGTGCCTGCCTTCTCCCCAAATCCCTTGACTCCACTAGCCCCTAGAGCTCTACCTAACTCTCTCTTAAATCCATCCCGTGACTTGGCCTCCACTGCTCTCTGTGGCAGGGAATTCCATAAATTCACAACTCTCTGGGTGAAAATGTTTTTTCTCACTCTTTTGCCCTCATCCTTCTAAACGCCAGTGAATACAAGCCTAGTCTTTTCAATCTTTCCTCATATGACAGTCCCGCCATCCCAGGGATCAATCTCGTGAACCTTAAATCTCTGTTAGAGAGAAGATACAAATGTTTTTCGTGATTGACTTGCGAAAGAGCAGCGTGCCGGCGGATTGAGGGCAAGTCCCGGCACACGACCGCCCGGGACTGGAGGGTGACTGCGCGGTCTGAACCTGAGCCCAGGGGACACTCGGTGTAAGCGGTGGAAGGAGCGGATCCCTCGGGACTGCCACCACTCTCTTCCTGGGATCAGCGCTGTCCAGCCATGTGTGTGGGTGTGTGTGTGTGTGTGTGTGTGTGTGTGTGTGTGTGTGTGTGTGTGTGTGTGTGTGTGTGGTTGTCTTTACATCTTCACGAAAATACTACGCCGTAACGATTACATTTTTACATATTCCGATTGACATTTTTCTAGTCGAGGCCGAGAGCACCTTCACTGAACATTTTATGCTTTATTTCTCGACTTATTCTCGACTCATTACTGATTAAAAGTCTAAAAAAGTCAAAAGACTTTGAAATTAACACGACCAACTTCATCTGTTGACGTCACAATGGCTCAGATTGCAGTGATCAGCCTCAATGAAGATTTCATCCTATATTTGACACGTTATTCGTGATTAAAGCATTAAAAATGCCAACTTTCACAAGATTTTAACATATTCTGATTCACATTTTTCCTCTCGAGGCCGAGAACACCTTCACTGAACATTTTATGCTTTATTTCTTGACTTATTACTGATTAAAGTTTAAAAAAATCAAAAGACTGAATTTAAAATGACCAGTTTCAACTGATGACGTCACAATGGCTCAGCTAGCAAGGGGAGGGTGAATTGCTATTACAACACTCAGGGGAAGTGCAATTGGAATTTTTTTTAAAGAGCATTGCTGAGGGAGGCAAGGGGAGTGCTGGAATCTTACGTTCGGGAACGGCTTGAGTTGGAGGACCACACCCCCCCCCCCCCCCCCCCCCGTGGGACCTACCAAACGGGTCTGCATTTGGTCTAGTGTATTACTAAACCTCTCATCTTGTTTCTATATTTCTCTATTTATTTTCAAAAGCGGTACACAATAGCGCTACAATTTTTCGACCACCTTACCCACCATTGTCCTGTGATGTTAATTAAACAAATTCCGTTCAGATTGATGGTATATTTTACAAGTTATTGACATTTTAAACTTTACAAAAAGAACTTAAAAAAAAAACCAGTTCCCACTTGCCCTGCCCATCAGCAATAGTCTACCTCACAATGGCATCACAATTGGATTTTATTTACATTTAAAAAACTCCAAGTTAAAAAACAGCAGCGTTCCACCTCAAAATGACATCACAATGGGATCCCGAATTTAATTTACATTAAAAAAAAAGCGTTTTACAAAAAATATATATAGCCATTTTCATTGTGGGGGGTTATGATATGGGGATGTCTCCATTTACATTAAAAAAACGCGAAAAAATACTTTCTCGATTTTCATTGTTGGGATAGGGGGGTGTTTCATTTAAAAAAACACCGCATTTTCCATTGTGGGGGGGGGGAGGGGCTAGGGGGAGGTTTCATTGTGTGATTTTCATTGTGGGGGGATGGGATAGGGGGGGGAAGGTGAGGAGTTGGGAAACAGGGGGATACAGGGAGAGGAGGGGGTAGGGAGGGGAGAGCGGTTATGGAGAGAGGGTGTGCCTGAGGGTAGGGGAAAGGAGAGGAAGGGAGAGGTGAGGGAGGCAGTGGGGGAGGGGAGGAGGAGAGGTGAAAGAAGGAGGGTGAAAAGGAGGGGGAACAATTGCTGGGGAATGGAAAAGGATTGGGGTAGGAAGAGGGATGGCGAGGTAATGGAGGAGGGGAAAGAGGGGGTGAGGGGAGGAAGCAGAGGAGGGTTGGTGGAGGGTGGGGAGAGGGAGGATAATGGAGGAGAGGGAGGATAATGGAGGAGAGGAATAGGGGACTGAAGAGGGAGAGTGAGATGTGTTCACATTCATCTTATATTTTACAGGTTATTGCCATTTCAGATTGATGGTATATTTTACAAGTTATTGACATTTTAAACTTTACAAAAAACACTTTAAAAAAACAAACTGTTTCCCACTTGCCACTGTTCCACCTCAAAATGACATCACAATGGAATCCCGAATCTCATTTACATTTTTTTTTTAAAGCGGTTTTCAAAAAAAACATTGCGATTTTCATTGTGGAGGGCTGGGATAGGGGGGAGGTTCCATTTACATTTAAAAATCGCAATAAAAACTTTTTTTTAAAACACCGCGATTCCCATTGGGGGGGGGGGAGAGGTTTCTTTTTTTTTAAATGTGATTTTCATTGTGGGGGGTGGGGTAGGGGGGATATGAGGAGTGGGGAAGCAGGGGGATACAGGGAGAGGAGGGGGTAGGGAGGGGAGAGCGGTTATGGAGGGAAGGAGTGACTGAGGGTAGGGGAAAGGAGAGGAAGGGAGAGGTGTGGGAGGCAGTGGGGGAGGGGAGAAGAGGTGAAAGGAGGGTGAAAAGGAGGGGGAGCAAATGCTGGGGGATGAGGGGGAATGGAAAAGGATAGGGGTAGGAAGAGGGATGGCGAGGTAATGGAGGAGGGGAGGGGGAAGATGGAGGAGGGGAGGGAGGGGGTGAGAGGCGGAAGCAGAGGAGGGTTGGTGGAGGGTGGGGAGAGGGAGGATAATGGAGGAGAGGAAGGGGATTGAAGAGGGAGAGTGAGGTGTGTTCACATTCATCTTATATTTTACAGGTTATTGCCATTTTGAACTTTAAAAACGTTGCAATCCCGCTCCCACTTGCCGACTCGCGTCACAACGGGGATCTCTGGCGTCACAACGGGAACCCGTTAGTCACACTGCGCAGTTTGCTGGAATATTGCGTTGGGTGAACGGTCCCACTTAGTCTAGTGTACTATAATAATCTTTATAACTAAATAATTGCTTTGATTATGAGTGACAAGTTCCTTTAGCACAGCTGCAAAAGCTAGCATGTTGGAATGTCAAATCCAATAGTTACCATCATCACATTACAAGCCATTAGTATGGAAGTGCACATGTCTGCCATTCTGGATCTGTACCACTGTTGTAAAGGCTTCATGGCAGTCCAGCAAATGACCCATCAATATTGAATGGAAGTGCTGAGGCACCAACTCAGTTTAATAACCCGTCAGGCTGTATTTTTGTTCACAATCCCCTTGATGTTGCCTGTTAGCCAACCTTGATGGTTGAAACCTTGTCCAAGATGGCACAGTTTGCAGCAAGGGCAAGAGGTGATATTTCAAAGCAAACTGCAATGTCTGAGAGAAAAATCAGCCCCCTTCCTTCTTCCAAACTGCTGGTACTAGATAAACTGTCAGCTGCAGCATCAAGTTAAATAATGAAAATTACAGAGTGCATCAAGGTAATACACATGAATAGCTGTATTTAGTTTAAACCATGGGATTTATTGATTTAATATATTTGGTTTCAAACAGGATTTGCAAGAGTTAAAGGAAATTAAGGCTGGGTGAGGATGATGCAATGGTGACTGCAAGATAAAGAGAATGGGACTATTGGTGGATGAAGAGAGTTGTTGCTCCTCTAATTGATCCGTGATCAGCAGATTTCTTAAGGCTGAGCTCAAAAGGTTAAGCTCAAAAGGTTATATTAACTGCTGCTGTTTATTGTCCTGTTGAACTTACTGCAGTGCAGGTGGTAATGTGCAGATTTTATCCTAATGGCAAAACTGCAGCTGTGAAACACATGACCATAACTCTAGTTACCGAGAGCTGCTCTTGAGCAGTTCATACAGTGGAAACTTTGTTTGAGGATACTGATCATTTGTTTGATGGGGATCCTTGCACCATATAGCTACAATTTACGCTTGTTGTATATTAGTTCCTAAATGTCCATCAAATTGCCAGCCTTTAACTGGTTTGGAATAAAGGTGACAGAGGACTGAAGCAGGAAGAATGGTCTGTGAAGTAAAACAGCCTTTGGGATAGTGGACACAGGCCAGTATGATGTACAGCTCACAGATTGCAAACCAATTCAAATTTCAATAGTCGAATCCCTTTCAGCGGTGGAATTTTCAGTGTACTGCCATACAGCAAACAAGGCATCTGGCATGAGAGGCCTCATATGAGTATGAAGCTACAACTTTGTGATTTCAGGAACACACGAAGAAGCAATAACTGATGAAGCACAAGAGCACCATAGCTGTCTTTGCCTTTTGGATATTGACTGTAAAATTCATCATCTTTTTTGCTTCGTTGAACTAGTCAACAGTGACTTGCAGCTTAGCTTCTGCGCCGGCACAAAGTCAGGCATTGCCTGTAAACAGCAGCACAACTAGTTGGGGTCAAGGAAAGAGCATTCACGTCGCGGCCCTGTTTCAACCAATCTTTCCACCACCACGCACAAGACGCACAAGAAGCGCAAGACAGACACCATTGTGCAGATGCCGAGAAGTGTGTTCAGCTCTGGCTGAACAACTTCTAATCTTGTGTGTGGACTCGATAAGAAGACGAACTAGAGGTTAGGGAGACTCTTCTGGACCATAGTTGAATAGTTTCCCATTAGTCAATAACATTAACTCTACTCTAACTCCAAGTTGAAAAATGTATGGGCAATGATGTTAAGCATTGTGTGACTCTGTTATAGTCATGTTGCTTAGAATCCTGGCTTGTAGTGAAGCGAATGCAAGACTGAGTCCAGTTAAAATATGATTTTTTTTTCAACTTCCAAAGCAATCGTATTCCCCAAAACTGCAAAAGTCATTTTTATTGCAATGGGGTCAAAATTTCGAAGACAAGCATTTCACAAACTCAGGTCACCTCAAAGCATACCACAACTAATTCAATATTCTGATGTATATTCAATGTACAAAAACAATGCAACTTATTTTCAGATTTCAGAGTCTTTCAAATAACAATGTAATAAATATGAAACCGTGTACCATTGTTCCTTTGAGGGATAAATCTTGACCATGACACGAAGGATTACTTTCTGGTCTTCAATGAAATACTGCCAGGGGATTTTTTAATGTAAAAAAACAGATAAAGGCTTAGCTTGGTATCTCATTCAAAACAGGCATCTCCAAACCAGTGCAGCATGCACTCAATCAGTAATGATCTGTGTACTGTTTCTGTATATTTCTGTGCTCAAGTCTCTGGGGTGGGCCTTGAACATACAATCAAAATAACGTTCTGCCAAAGACAAAATTTAGCTAATGACATTAAAGTTAGTAGCAGCTAAAACGCAATGTTTGCCAGACAAACAATAAATACTACATAATAGCAGGCAAATTCAGCTGCCATATTTGCTTTAAATGAAATGGTTTTAGCAGTAGACTAATTGTCACTATGTCAAGAACCTTTTAAAGCAGGTAGATACAACTTTTAAGTTGTCCAAAACTTTCCTGCCTGTGTCTTGCATCAACTCATAGTCACACATCACCTGTGTTCTTTGACCTCTACTAGTTCTCTTTTAATCAACTCAATTTTTAAAACCCATACACCAATGCAAATTATGGCACACCAAACCAAAAGTGTAATTCGTTAATCATTCAGCCAAACAAGGTCACAAGTTACACAAAGCTCACAGAGCACCGTGGCCTACTCGCGTCGCCGCCAAACCGGAGCTTGCAGCCGAACGCAAGACCTGGCGGATCGATCCAACACAAGACCAGACAGACTGCGGGCTATAGGGGGAAACCGACGGCCGGCCCCTGCTCAAAGAACCCAGCAGACCGCGGCCTAGAAGGTGGAGTCGGCAGAGCTAACCCGTACTTACGACCAGAGGATGAAGCCGGTGGCGACAACTGACACGACCAGGTGGAGAGAGGCCAGTAGGACAGGTGAGAAACTGGGGTCTGGCCTACAACACCATCGAGGTCAGCTGCGGGAGGCGCCCCCGGTGAACAAAGGCGGACAGACGAGGAAGGGCACGTCGGTTTGCAGGTAGACCTGCACGTCCAAGGAAGGTGACAACTGGAGGCCCACTGCAGCTTGGAGCTTGCCTGGATCGGGCACCGCTCTTAATACCTAGAGCAAGGGCTGGAGCTTGTTGCCTCTGCTAACTATGAGCACAAATGATCGCCGATCGCCAGTTGAAAATGGTGCCAAAACATGGCGCCTCTTGCATACGGGATCAGTAGACTATTTCCGTGCAATTTGCCAATGGGGAGGGGTCAGGGTGCTTAGGTAAGGCAATACTCTACAGGAATATTTTTAAGAAAATTATTTCACCATGCGTTTACACCATGCATGTGACAATAAAAGCACAATCAAACCATTGAATTTAAACATCAAACGCTTTATTTTTATATTTATTGCATATATTCTATATACAAGCAATGTTATCATCTATTTTTTATTTAACCATCTGCAGATTAAAATTAAATGTACCGGAACTATTCTGATGTTTACATATTTCATGAATAATGTGCTTGAAATGTCTTTTGAAAGTTAATTGTTCTTGTTTCTAAAAATATTAATGAATATTTACTGAACTTACACAAGCATTAGCCGGAATGATACTTAAAGCTTAATTATATAAACGAGGATATCATTTATTATTTTGAAAATGTACAATTATTGCACAGAAAATAGATCATTTCAACAAACTACAGTAATTAATTTGTAACTGCTCATTCAAAACTATTAAGCCAGAATAAGGAAGTTAAATGTAGTCTCAAAGCAAGAATAAGGAACAGCTAAAAACAAATTTAATATTACACCTTCACTTAGTGTAGTTATGTGAAGCTGAAATATTAACCGTTTCTTCTATATTATTGATTCATTACCTATCTGTTCTCACCATGAGAGGATTGCCTGCTGGTGTGGTATTCTCAAAAAGCAATTTGACACAACTGAGTGATTTCAAAGAACAGCTGTAAATCAAACTGATATAGGAACTATAATTCAGCAGAAGATAGAATATTAAAGTACATTAGTGAACTAGTTGCTTGAGATTACTTTGTTAATCATTACTATATTAATGTAATAATGCAATTTATGCCATTGGTCTTATTTATATATTTTTTTAATAAAATGCCATAGGTATGTAATGATCAATTTCTACAAGATATTTGCATTTCAAACTTTTGCTTGGATCCTGATTACAAACAAGCTATTGTCAAATGGTCTCAATTGCTTTCTTCCATTATCAGTTTCGTTTCCAATTCTTTTTATAAGCACAGTACTAAAAGCAAAATGTACTGCTTATGAAAATACATAAAAAATGTATTTAATAGGTTTTAGAGCCTTATAGCCAAAATGAGCAATTTCAGTGATGGGTAAATTACAAATATATTTCAGAAACTTGCCTATGGCCCAGAAGTAATATTCTACCACAATTTTCAGAATATTAGGACCAACTAATATTGTCATAGATTTGCATACAGCACAGAACAAACCCTTCAGCCCTATGCCTATGCCAACCAAGTTGCCCCATTTACACTAATCCAACCTGCCCATGTTTGGCCCATGTCCCTCGAAACCGTTCATATCCATGTATGTCCAAATGTATTTTATCATACACCTCCCACTGTGTGAAAAAGTTGCCCCTCGGGTTCCTATTAAATCTTTCTCCTCTCGTCTTAAGCCTACATCCTCTGGTTCTTAATTCCCTTACACTGGGTAAATAACTGCATTCACCCTATCTATTCACCTCATGATCCTATATATAAGATCACCCCTCACCCTCCTGTGATCCAAGCAATAAAGTCCCAGCCGTCACTGCCTCTCCCTATAGCTCAGGCTCTCAAGTCCCTGGCAATATCCTCATAAATCTTTCCACTCTTTCTGACTTAGCCCCATCCTTTCTATTGCAGGGATCAAAAATGAACACAATACTCCAAAAGCGGCCTCACCAACGTCTTGGACAACTGTAATATAATATCCCATTTTCTTTTGTCTATACTCTGACTGATGAAGGCCACTGCACCAAAGGTCTATGTGACCAACCCATCTACCTGTGACACAATGTTCAAGGAATAATCCAAGAATTTTGACAAACACCTGGTTTGCTTGGCTATTCTGGAAAAACACAAATTTATGGGCATGAGTGAATTAAATATCCATGAATATGGATGGAATGGGGCAACTGTTGGCAAATGGACTAACAACATTTTCATATAGATGCATATTTTATGCCACTTTTTTCCATTTATAACCTTCAATAACCTTTTTGAAACCTATGTAATTATGTGAATAATATATGAATTCTATAAGCTAAAGAAGGTGTAGGTTTAGTTAAACTTTGTAATTTCCTGTTGGAATTTTGTCACTTTAGGATACTAGACTGCACAATCAGTACCTTTGTGAAATAATTCCAATCTATGATCAGCTTCTCAAACCTCATTCCATATAGCTCTTCATAAATTCTTCAAATATATGAGAAATGGCATGGTACCCTAATAGCATAGTATCAATAGGGAGATCATTCAGGGGAAAACAACTGTATCGTCTGATTGACTGGTGCCAGAACAACAACCTTGCTCTCAATGTCGGTAAAACCAAGTAACTAACGGTTGACTTCAGAAGATTAAGGCCGATCCTCATCAATAGGTCGGTGGTAGAAAAGAGTCAACAACTTCAAGTTCCTGACTGTGCATATCTCTGAAAATCTATCCTGGACCCAGCTCACTGATGCAATCACAAAGAAATTCCATCAATGCCTCTACCACCTTAGAAGTTTGGGGAGATTCGGTATGTCAACAAATACTCTGCACAACTTCTACAGATGTATGATAGAGAGCATATTGATTGGTGGTATCACAGCCTAGCTCGGCAACAAACCCCCAGGAATTGATCATGGGGCGAATTGATCATGGGGAACAAGGACATGGCAGACCAATTGAATAACTACTTTGGTTCTGTCTTCACTAAGGAAGACATAAATAATCTGCCGGAAATAGCAAGGGAACGGGGGTTAAATGAGATGGAGGAACTGAGTAAAATCCAGGTTAGCCGGGAAGTGGTGTTAGGTAAATTGAATGGATTAAAGGCCGATAAATCCCCAGGGCCAGATAAGTTGCATCCCAGAGTACTTAAGGAAGTAGTCGCAGAAATAGTGGATGCATTAGTGATAATTTTTCGAAACTCTTTAGATTCTGGAGTAGTTCCTGAGGACTGGAGGGTAGCTAATGTAACCCCACTTTTTTAAAAGGGAGGGAGAGAGAAAACGGGAATTACAGACCAGTTAGTCTAACATCGGTGGTGGGGAAAATTCTGGAGTCAGTTATTAAAGATGGGATAGCAGAACATTTGGAAAGTGGTGAATTCATTGGACAAAGTCAGCATGGATTTATGAAAGGCAAATCATGTCTGACGAATCTTATAGAATTTTTCGAGGATGTAACTAGTAGAGCGGATAAGGGAGAACCAGTGGATGTGTTATATCTGGACTTTCAGAAGGCTTTCGACAAGGTCCCACATAAGAGATTAGTATACAAACTTAAAGCACACGGTATTGGGGGTTCAGTATTGATGTGGATAGAGAACTGGCTGGCAGACAGGAAGCAAAGAGTAGGAGTAAACGGGTCCTTTTCAGAATGGCAGGCATAGTGGGAGTGCTGGGACCCCAGCTATTTACAATATATATTAATGATCTGGATGAGGGAATTGAATACAACATCTCCAAGTTTGCGGATGACACGAAGCTGGGAGGCAGTGTTAGCTGTGAGGAGGATGCTAGGAGGCTGCAAGGTGACTTGGATAGGTTGGGTGAGTGGGCAAATGCATGGCAGATGCAGTATAATGTGGATAAATGTGAGGTTATCCACTTTGGTGGCAAAAACAGGAAAGTAGACTATTATCTGAATGGTGGCCGATTAGGAAAAGGGGAGATGCAACGAGACCTGGGTGTCATGGTACACCAGTCATTGAAAGTAGGAATGCAGGTGCAGCAGGCAGTGAAGAAAGCAAATGGTATGTTAGCATTCATAGCAAAAGGATTTGAGTATAAGAGCAGGGAGGTTCTACTGCAGTTGTACAGGGTCTTGGTGAGACCACACCTGGAATATTGCGTACCGTTTTGGTCTCCTAATCTGAGGAAAGACATTCTTGCCATAGAGGGAGTACAGAGAAGGTTCGCCAGACTGATTCCCTAGATGGCAGGACTTTCATATGAAGAAAGACTGGATAGACTCGGCTTGTACACACTAGAATTTAGAAGATTGAGGGGGGATCTTATAGAAACTTACAAAATTCTTAAGGGGTTGGACAGGCTAGATGCAGGAAGATTGTTCCCGATGTTGGGGAAGTCCAGAACTAGGGGGTCACAGTTTAAGGATAAGAGGGAAGTCTTTTAGGACCGAGATGAGAAAATCATTTTTTACACAGAGAGTGGTTAATCTGTGGAATTCTCTGCTACAGAAGGTAGTTGAGGCCAGTTCATTGGCTATATTTAAGAGGGAGTTAGATGTGGCCCTTGTGGCTAAAGGGATCAGGGGGTATGGAGAGAAGGCAGGGATGGGATACTGAGTTGGATGATCAGCCATGATCATATCGAATGGCGGTGCAGGCTCGAAGGGCCGAATGGCCTACTCCTGCACCTATTTTCTATGTTTCTATGAATGAAGGTGACAAAGAGTGATGAACACTGCCCTGTCCATCACGAGTACTCATCTCCCAACCATCAAAGGCACTGCCTCAAAAAGACAGCCAGCATCATAAAGGACACGCACCACCTTGGCCACACTCTCATTTCATTCCTACCACCAGGAGGAAGGTATAGAAGTTTAAAAACTGTGATGTATCGGTTCAGGAACAGCTTCTTCCAGCTATTGAACACTACGAACAGCAATTAAACTCCAAACTACGAACGGCCTGGGTTGCACGAGGGACATTACTTTATTTTCCAATATATCGAGTTTTTTTATTTATTGAACTTCTTTCTTTTGTTTATTTTGTTATATTATTTATCGAGTACTGTGTTTACAATCCTGTTGGCCTGCTGCAGCAAGTAAGAATTTTATTATTCTGTTTCGGTACATATGACAATAAAACAGTCTTGACTTGAAATGTTTTACCATTTATGCACTGGGATCAAAGCAAAGCAGAAAGCTTTCAAGGGGTATGTGACGCAAAAGAAAAACACCAAAGCTTCTGTTTCTTCAGATGCTACTCAGATAAAGAACAGCTTGGTATGGCGACTGCTCTGCCCAAGTTGTGAACATAGGCCAGTCCATCACTCAAACCAGCCTCTCCCCATTCCCCCAAACAATCCCCCCGTCCCATCCCCACCTACCCACTCATCTATACTTCAGGGGTGGTAAGTAATTGAAGAAACAAAGGCCGTGTGAGGTGCCTTGGACATAGGTTTGGGAGGGATTGGACGGGGGGGGGGGGGGGGGGTGATAGGATGGAGTCGAGGTATGTGGAAATTAATTCAGTGAGACATGAACAAGCAGAAACAATGGGACTGCCAGGGCAGTTCTGTTTGTGGATTTTTGGGAGAAGATAAAATCGAGTTGTGAGTGGCTGGGGAACGATAAGGTTGGAGGCTTTTTGAGGGCAAGTCATTGAAGAAGGATCTTGTGACAAAACATCACCCATTCCTTCTCTCCAGAGATGCTGCCTGGCCCCCTGAGTTATTCCAGCGTTTTGTGTCTGCCATCTATACTTCAGGTTGCCTTGCAAAAGCAGCCAACACAATCAAGGGGCGCTCATACACTGCTCATTATCTCCTCTCCCATTGGGCCAAAGACACAAAATCTTGAAAGCACATACGAGGACATTCCAGAACGGCTTCTTCCCTGCTGTTTTCACTCTTGAACGGACCTCTGGTACGTTTGTAATGAATCCCAGTCTTCCAATTTGCCTCATTTAACACCAGATATGGCACAGTTTATTTTCTCTTTTGCGCTACTTGCTGTAATCATATATGGTAGGATTTGTCTGGATGGAACGTAAAACAACGTTTTTCACTAAATTTCGGTGACAATAATAAGAAACTAAATCATCTTAACGGCACATTATGTTTAGGAAGGAACTGTAGATGCTGGTTTATAGAACCTTCTCTGAACTTTTTCATACTTCTAGTTTCCCTCTCCCAACTCTCAGTGAGGAAGGGTTTCGACCCGAAACATCACCTATTCCTTTTCTCAAGAGATGTTGCCTGACCGGCTGTTACTCCAGCCTTTTGTGTCTATCTTCAGCATATTATGTTGCTGAATTATAATTCTCTCTGAGAAGCGCAGCCAAATATTACTTCAGGATTTTATATTGCCACGTTATAAGGTATATTTCCTATCTAAACGATCAAGCATCAACATTGTGCAGATTGCTTTGGTTCCAAGATTGGGTCCAAAAGCTCAATCTGAGATTAAAGAAGAGTTGACCATCAGGAAACAAAGTGGGAAAGAAGGCTTCACTTTTCATCCTGCACTTGGATCTCTATACCTACAATCCTCAGCATATTTAAACATTTTCCCTCATTACTTTACTTACCTCAAAGATAATTCCCACACTCTACACAATTCAATGCATCGATAAGCTCTCTTGATCAACATACCTTCTCACTTCAAAAAAGTTTATAAAACTAAAATCCATCTGCATGAAGCGCAAGTTCCTGGTTAACCTGGATATTTTTATTTTAATCTTTTAACTTGATTTCCCAATTAAAAAAACTATTTGCGTCTTCAATAATGATATGATCAAATTACAATAGCAATTTATGCACTTTAACTGCTGAGATTCCTTCTGTAATTTAAATAGTTCCTGTGCTACTTAATTACACTTTTAAAAAAGTAAAGTGAATTTTAAGACTATGAAGTTAAAATAATTCTGTGTAGGAAGAAAGATAAACATGGGAATTTGAATACAGGTACATGGATTCTATTTACATAATGCAAGTCATGTGGTTATTCCTCACTGAATTATCAAATCATAAATAATCCATCAGAATGAGAATAAAAATCAGTCTGATAAAATTAACTATAACAAAGTCCATTCCAAAATAGCATAGAGAAGGGGTAAAAAGGGGGTGGGGGGCAAGTGTTGGCATTCATACCGTTGGGTTGTAAGCTGGCCAAGCAGAAAATTAGGTGGTTCCTCCAATTTGCTTGAGGCCTAACTCTGGCAATGGAGGTGACCCAGGACAGAAATATCTGTATTGGAATGGGAAGGGGAGATAAAATGATTAGCAACCAGGAGATTCAGTAGGCCTGGGTGGACCGAGCAGCAAGTGTTCAGTGATACGGTTGCCTTGTTTATCCTTGGTCTCTTTGATATAAAGGCTATATCAGGAGCACAGAATGCAGTATATGAGGTGAGGCACATGTGAACCTCTGTCTTGCCTGGAAGGGTGCTGGGGGTCCCTGGACGGATGTGTGGGAGGAGATGTAGGAACAAGAAATCAGTTTTTCTCTCTATATTTTCCCTTAATGCAAATAAGTTAGTAATTCTAATTGAAATTTAATCTTACATTTGTGGTGCTAGTTACTGCATTGAGGAGTGAACAATGAACATTAATATCAGTGGACCTGCTGAAGCAAAAACCATATAGCCCATTCACCATGTCTTCCAGACATCCTCACACAGAGAACAAAAATCACCTGACAAACAATGCAGCTCAAACATAAAATAAAACACACTATTATTATTTTAAGTAACATTATACAGAAGAAAAAGACTAATTAGTTAATGTTTGATTCTAAAAGGGTTTTGATGACAGAAACCTTATTTTATGGTACTCTTGCTATAATTTACAGTGCATTCAGAAAGTATTCAGACCCCTTCACTTATTCCACATTTTGTTACGTCACAGCCTTATTTTAAAATGGATTAAATTCTTTTTTTTAAATCATCAATCTACACACAATACCCCAGCATGAAGAAGTGAAAACAGGTGTTTAGAAATTTTTGCAGGTAATTACAAAGAAATAACTGAAATATCACATTTACATAAGTATTCAGACCCTTTGCTATGACACTCAAAATTGAGCTCAGGTTCATCCTGTTTCCATTGATTATCCTTGAGATGTTTCTACAACTTGATTGTGGAGTCCACCAGTGGTAAATTAAATTGATTGGACATAATTTGGAAAGGCACACACTTGTCTATACAAGGGCCCACAGTTGGCAATGCATGACAGAGCAAAAAACAGCCAAGAAGACGAAGGAATTGTCCGTAGACCTCCGAGACAGGATTGTGTCGAGACACAGATCTGGGGAAGGGTATAAAACAATTTCTGCAGCATTGCAGGTCCCGAAGAGCACAGTGGCCTCCGTCATTCTTAAATGGAAGACCTTAAGAACCACCAGGACTCTTCATAGAGCTGGCCGCCCGGCCAAACTGAGCAATCGTGGGAGAAGGGCCTTAGTCAGGGAGGTGACCAAGAACCTGATGGTCACTGACAGAGCTCCAGAGTTCCTCTGTGGAGATGGGAGAACCTTCCAGAAGGACAACTAAATCTGCAGCACTCCACCAATCAGGCCTTTATGGTAGAGTGGCCAGACAGAGGCCACTCCTCAGTAAAAGGCACATGACAGCCCGCTTGGAGTTTGCCAAAAGGCATGAGAAACAAGATTCTCTGGTCTGATAAAACCAAGATTGAACTCTTTGGCCTGAATGCCAAGTGTCACGTCTGGAGGAAACCAGGCACCGCTCATCACCTGGCCAATACCATACCTACGGTGAAGCATGGTGGTGGCAGCATCATGCTGTGGGGATGTTTTTCAGTGGAAGGAACTGGGAGACTAGTCAGGATCGAGGGAAAGATGAATGGAGCTGGAGCAAAGTACAGAGAGATCCTTGATGAAAACCTGCTCCAGAGCGTTCTGGACCTCAGACAGGGGTGGAGGTTTACCTACCATCAGGACAACAACCCTAAGCACACAGCCAAGACAATGCAGGAGTGGCTTTGTGACAAGTCTGTGAATGTCCTTGAGTGGCCCAACCAGAGCCCAATCAAACATCTCTGGAAGGACCTGAAAATAGCTGTGCATCAACGCTCCCCATCCAACCTGACAGAGCTTGAGGATCTGCAGAGAAGAATGGGAGAAATTACTCAAATACAGGTGTGCCAAACTTGTAGCGTCATACCCAAGAAGACTTGAGGCTGTAATCGCTGCCAAAGGTGCCTCAACAAAGTGCTGCGTAAAGGGTCTGAATACTTATGTAAATGTGATATTTCAGTTATTTCTTTTTAATTACTTTGCAAAAATTTCTAAACCTGTTTTCACTTTTCTATTATGGGGTATTGTGTGTAGATTAATGATTTACATTTTTTTTTAATCCATTTTAGAATAAGGCTGTAACATAACAAAATGTGGAAAAAGTGGTCTGAATACTTTCTGAATGCACTGTATAGACAATAGAGAAAGACACATCATCAACGCAGTACTAATAATTGGCAGCAGCCCACTTATTAGTTCTTGCCCCAGATCAAACACAAATTAAATTTAAAGATTAAAGTAAAGCAGTCATTTCTAATTTTCAGTGATACTTTCATCTTTAGAACAATATAAACCCTTCTGATTAGATGCAGTCCTATAAATAAGACATATATGTGTAAAATAACTACCCAATGAAACAACCAGGATAGGCAGACTGTGAAGCACTGAAATAAAGCAATCAAATCCCGACAGATACTGAGGTACTATTGTATTCTGAACATAAATTCTGTTAGCATCTGTGAATTTATTTAATCATCTCCACTGGCCTCTTCCCCCAACCTTGCCAATCTCTCAGAAATTCTTATTGCTATCAACGGTAAATCCAATTTTAAACTGGATAAGTGCATGAAACAAAAAGAGAATAAAGGATAAGGACTTGCACAGATTTTAATTAAAATTTGAACGTGTTATAATATGAATTTCATCTCAGTTCTGAAATGGGATAAAATATAAACAAAAACAAATGGAACAAAATAATCTCAAAACAAGTTGATAATATGTTGGAGATCTGAAATAGAATAAAAAACACAATTCTATAGATCTAGCGCAAAGAAAAACTAAATTCAATAAAAAGTGCTGGAAATTTATTGCAAGACAGGTAGGTAGCACCTACAGAGAGGGAAATAGAGTTACTGCTACAAATCGATGTGCTTTCTTCATGACTGGTGAAAACTTGAAAATAGGGTTATTGTTGAAACGATTACTTTATTATTCTCTTCACAGAATCACATAGCCGGACCTACTAAACAGTTCCAGCAATGTCTGTTTTTATTTCAGATTTGCACCAACTGCAGGTTTTATTGGTTTGAGACTAAATTAATGTTTTGGCCATGGATGCCTGACATAGCCCCACTGCAGTAAATGTCAATGACTCTTACAAAGAAATAGTCAGAAGCAATATAAAAACATGGGTAACGTCAAAACAGTATTGGAGTTAAAGACAGTGAAATCAGAACAGGAATAAAAAAACAATTGAAGCAGCATCTTCAATCAGGTTCCACAATGTAATTACACCATCAAAAAGATCAAATGTGACTTAAGGACATTGCAAAGTGCTTTACAACCATGAAGTGATTTAAAAGTGCATTCCAATGGCATAGTGCAGAACACAATTGTACTGTGTTCTAAAATGCCAACAACAAGACTATTGGTACTACCCTACTTGAAAGAGTGTGGAGTTAACAGGTGAAAAGTTTAAGGTGAAAAGTTTCACAAAGCGATAACACGGCTACATTGAAATCATACAAAGTTTACTGATCTTAAAATTGTTATGGTGGAGGAGAGAATTAGAAAAATTAGGTGGATAATGCAAAGGAAAGTAGTGGTGCCAGGAACAAACCCTAATCACTCTGTGTTACTTTTGGACAAGTTTAGAAATCCTGTTACAGGATTAACGTTGTTTTACGATTAACGATTAAATGTTGCAGGATTAATGATCATGGTCAATCCATGGTTTAGAGCTGCGAGAAGTAGTCTGATAGTTGAGGAGAAAGTGGATACTTCCATCCTAATCTTTTTCTACACTAATCATTAACCTGGCTGACTTGTAATGACCTAATCTTTTCCTTTTATAAACAAACATTAGCATCCTCTAGACTTCCAACAACAGATTCTTAAGGGCCTGTCCCACTATGGCGCCCTTATTGGCACGTTTAGGAGAGTCTGTGCTCGCCACAAGCTCGCAGCATAGTCGACACATGGTCGTAGGTGGTCTCTGGTAATTCTCCTTCATGGTCGAGAGGAGTTCCTGCATAGTGGTTACTACTCGCGGCCTCAGTTTGGTCGCGGAAAATGTTTCAACATATTGAAAAAATTTCTGCGAGCAAAAATTGGTCGGCATGGAGAAAATCGATAGTTTTGAAGCCGTAGTGCAGTGGTGGTGGGGTCGCCATGTCATTGTAGGTAGTCGAGGTAGCCGTAGGTAATCTCTTTTGCTGACCGGGCATTTTAATTGGCTCATTGGGGGAAAAAAACCGTAAGCAAGAGTTTTCAGAGCCAAGGAAAATGTTAAATGCCCGCTAAACTTCACAGCTGTGTATTTTTGTGGCTTTCATTAAAAGTTGTCTGGCTTCTTAAAAGTGTCTCCACTCCTTCTCCCCCTTCTCCTCTCCCCCCGCTCTTTTAAAGGACTTACCCTACACTGTGCTAGCCGTCTTTACCCTTCCTATTCATCGCGGACAGTTTGCTGAAAAGTCGCCTAAGTGGGACAGGCCCTTTAACCACGGAATAATGGAAAATGATTAGCTGAGACATTTGCTATTTTTCTTCCTGTTCATCTTAACAAGAAATGCGTTATCTGTAATACATTTCAGAGAAATACTTTATCAGGGCCTGACAATTTATCTACTTTAAGATATGCTGAGTCTCTTAATATTTACCCTCTACATTTAATTTGTACAAGATTTTACAAATCTCTTCCTTAATCTGGTCTGTATTGTCCTCTTTTGTGAGCCTCTCCAGCCCCTACATTCATGTTAATATTTTGGTTTCTAATTGGCTTCATTTTATTTTTAAACTTTTCCTTTTTAATATACTTAATATATCTTCGGATTTTGCATAGTATCACATCATTTTTTCTGGTGCTCTTTTTATTTTCAAAATTCCTATTTAATTTTACCGCTGTACCTTCTATGCATTTTCTGTAGCGTTGAAACATAGAAATTAGGTGCAGGAGTAGGCCATTCGGCCCTTCGAGCCTGCACCGCCATTCAATATGATCATGGCTGATCATCCAACTCAGTATCCCGTACCTGCCTTCTCTCCATACCCTCTGATCCCCTTAGCCACAAGGGCCACATCTAACTCCCTCTTAAATATAGCCAATGAACTAGCCTCAACTACCCTCTGTGGCAGAGAGTTCCAGAGATTCACCACTCTGTGTGAAAAAAGTTTTTCTCATCTCGGTTTTAAAGGATTTCCCCCTTATCCTTAAGCTGTGACCCCTTGTCCTGGACTTCCCCAACATCGGGAACAATCTTCCTGCATCTAGCCTGTCCAACCCCTTAAGAATTTTGTAAGTTTCTATAAGATCCCCTCTCAATCTCCTAAATTCTAGAGAGTATAAACCAAGTCTTTCTTCATAAGACAGTCCTGACATCCCAGGAATCAGTCTGGTGAACCTTCTCTGCACTCCCTCTATGGCAATAATGTCCTTCCTCAGATTTGGAGACCAAAATGGATAACCTCACATTTATCCACATTATACTGCATCTGCCAAACATTTGCCCACTCACCCAGCCTATCCAAGTCACCTTGCAGTCTCCTAGCATCCTCCTCACAGCTAACACTGCCCCCCAGCTTAATGTCATCCGCAAACTTGGAGATATTGCCTTCAATTCCCTCATCCAGATCATTAATATATATTGTAAATAGCTGGGGTCCCAGCACTGAGCCTTGCGGTACCCCACTAGTCACTGCCGCCATTGTGAAAAGGACCCGTTTACTCCTACTCTTTGCTTCCTGTTTGCCAGCCAGTTCTCTATCCACATCAATACTGAACCCCCAATACCGTGTGCTTTACGTTTGTATACTAATCTCTTATGTGGGACCTTGTCGAAAGCCTTCTGGAAGTCCAGATACACCACATCCACTGGTTCTCCCCTATCCACGCTACTAGTTACATCCTCGAAAAATTCTATAAGATTCGTCAGACATGATTTACCTTTCGTAAATCCATGCTGACTTTGTCCAATGATTTCACCACTTTCCAAATGTGCTGCTATCCCATCTTTAATAACTGACTCTAGCAGTTTCCCCACTACTGATGTTAGACTAACTGGTCTGTAATTCCCCGTTTTCTCTCTACCTCCCTTCTTAAAAAGTGGGGTTACGTTTGCTACCCGCCAATCCTCAGGAACTACTCCAGAATCTAAAGAGTTTTGAAAAATTATCACTAATGCATCCACTATTTCTGGAGCTACTTCCTTAAGTACTCTGGGATGCAGCCTATCTGGCCCTGGGGATTTATCGGCCTTTAATCCATTCAATTTACCCAACACCACTTCCCGACTAACCTGGATTTCACTCAATTCCTCCAACTCCTTTGACCCGCGGTCCCCTGCTATTTCCGGCAGATTATTTATGTCTTCCTTAGTGAAGACGGAACCAAAGTAGTTATTCAATTGGTCCGCCATATCCTTGTTCCCCATGATCAACTCACCCGTTTCTGACTGCAAGGGACCTACATTTGTTTTAACTAATCTCTTTCTTTTCACATATCTATAAAAACCTTTGCAGTCAGTTTTTATGTTCCCTGCCAGTTTTCTTTCATAAACTATTTTTCCTTTCCTAATTAAGCCATTTGTCCTCCTCTGCTGGTCTCTGAATTTCTCCCAGTCCTCTGGTATGCTGCTTTTTCTGGATAATTTGTACGCATCATCCTTCGCTTTGATACTATCCCTGATTTCCCTTGTTATCCACGGATGCACTACCTTCCCTGATTTATTCTTTTGCCAAACTGGGATGAACAATTTTTGTAATTCATCCATGCAGTCTTTAAATGTCTTCCATTGCATATCCACCGTCAACCCTTTTAGAATTAATTGCCAGTCAATCATGGCCAATTCACGTCTCATATCCTCAAAGTTACCTTTCTTTAAGTTCAGAACCATTGTTTCTGAATTAACAATGTCACCCTCCATCCTAATGAAGAACTCAACCATATTATGGTCACTCTTGCCCAAGGGGGCACGTACAACAAGACTGCTAACTAACCCTTCCTCATTACTCAATACCCAGTCTAAAATAGCCTGCTCTCTCGTTGGTTCCTCTACATGTTGATTTAGATAACTATCCCGCATACATTCCAAGAAATCCTCTTCCTCAGCACCCCTGCCAATTTGATTCACCCAATCTATATGTAGATTGAAGTCACCCATTATAACTGTTTTGCCTTTGTCGCATGCATTTCTAATTTCCTGTTTGATACCATCTCCAACTTCACTACTACTATAATAATAATAATAATAATAAATTTTATTTATGGGCGCCTTTCAAGAGTCTCAAGGACACCTTACAAAAATTTAGCAGGTAGAGGAAAAACATGTAAGGGGAATGAAATAAATAGTAGAGACATGACTAGTACACAAAGTAAAGACAGAATTCAATTCAAAAAATTGAATTACTGCTGAATTACTACTGTTAGGTGGCCTGTACAAGTCCAGTGTCTTTTAAGTTTTCCTTATCATGCTCACTACGTCCTTTGAAATTCTGGATTTTGGAGTCACGTCCAATTTGCTCTGAATCCTCACTATCCATTACATTGTTCTAATACCAATTCTCCAATTCATTGTTAGTCATCATATGTCTTTCTGGTCAACCTGACATTTCTCCTCACTGTGAATTTCATACTAATGTATCTTTAATCTTTTCTCTAATTTTACTAAATCTAACTGGATAAATCTAGTTTGGTTAAAATCTTGGCAAAATGCTTTGCCACTGACACCTCTTCTAGTTGTCCAGCTACATTTCTTGAAAATATCCAGAACTGTTCTTTCTTTTGCTGGATTTCCTACACACAAGTTTGAAATATTTCATAAATGGGTATTTATCCTTCTATTTATATCTATTCATTTGGGGCTGATAGTAAACTTGAATAGATGTTGTTAAAACTCATACATTTTCATTTCAAAATAAAAAATTGGTCAGAAAACTGAAATTGGTCATGACTTTGGATCATTGCAAAGAGAATGATATTGGAGATGTTACAGTGTGAAAATGTTACACATATGATTTAATCTAGCTATGAGCAACAAAAATGTAACTAAAAAAAGTGATTATAAACATCTTCCAAGCACGGATAACACAATTGTTTAGATTTGTACCAAGTAGAATGTGATAATTAATCTAAAAGCATTAATAGGCATCAAAAAGACAATTTGATATTCTAATCCAATACAGGTGCACAACCTTTTATCCGAAATTCCAAATAACGAAAAGCTCAGAATAGCGGACATTTTTTCGGTCCTTGAAGAAAGGTCCTTGAAGACGTTCACCGAGGGCGGCCCGCCGAGGTGACAGCGGAACCTCCAGTCGGTCCTCGAAGAAAGGGGAACTAAATCCCCATTCATAAAAGAGAAGGTGAGGGTATATTGCGCGGGAGGGTTAATAATTGACAATCTGCTGCTTCCTGCCCGTTGAGTTAAAAAGTTCCCACGGTAGACTCACGATACACAGTGTATCGTGAGTCTTGCGTGGGAACTTTTTAACTCAGCGGGCAGGCAGCAGCAGATTGTCTCCCCCTTCAGTTTCACCCCACCTACACCCCTCTGCTTCCCGGCCATGTGTGTGACCCCTTCCCTCCCCTCTCCAGCTCCCCGCCCATTGCACCGGCGCGGGGGCTTTGCACTGTCTTCACGTCGGCGATGCCAGCAGGTCAGTGCCAGTCACCGGAGACGTCAGGACCAATGGGACACCGACCCCTAGGCCCACTGCAAGCACGGAGATCCCAGAGACCCACAGCCAGCAGCAGCCCAGCCCCGTTCCAACTCCAGAGGAACACGCTCCCCGTAGGGACAGAAGCTGATGGTGTGCAAGGTACGTCTTGTTCTTGGGGTTGCGGATGAGGGGGCGCAGCTCGGGCTGTGACGTCTCCGGCCACCCCCCTGTACAGGAGCTGAGACTGGGAACTGTACCGCCCTTGCAGGTGAGCAGGAGAGTGGGGCTGTTTGCAGTTGCAGAGGGAGGGGGCAAGGGCGGTACAGTTCCCAGTCTCAGCCCCTGTCCAGGGGGGGTGGCCGGAGACGTCAGGACCAACGGGACACCGACTGCAAGCATGGAGATCCCAGAGACTCACAGCCAGCAGCAACTCTAGCCCAGCCCCGCTCCAACTCAAGAGGAACCTGGGTTGCGGATGAGGGGGCACAGCTCGGGCTGTGGGCGAACTGCCACTTGTCGCTGTAGCGGCCCATCGGGGAGCGGGTTCCTGTTGGTCCTGACGTCTCCGGCCACCCCGCTGGACAGGAGCTGAGAGACGTCAGGACCACCAGAAGCCGCTCCCCGATGGGCCGTTACGGCGACAAGTGGCAGTTCGCCCACAGCCCGAGCTGCGCCCCCTCATCGGGACACCGACCCCCAGGCCCACTGCAAGCATGGAGATCCCAGATCAGCAACTCCAGCCCAGCCCCGCTCCAACTCCAGAGGAACACGCTCCCCGTAGGGGCAGAAGCTGATGGTGTGCAAGGTAGTCTTGTTCTTGGGGTGGCGCAGCTCGGGCTGTGGGCGAACTGCCACTTGTCGCCGTAGCAGCCCATCGGGGAGCGGATTCCTCTGGAGTTGGAGGGACTGGGAGACACAGCGGCTTTTGAGAATGGTGGGCAATCACTTCCAAAGTTCTGCCCACACTGTCAGTACACCTCTCCTACACTTGTCTCCCGCACTAAGATCATCTCGCAGAGAATGATCCCAGCCTAACCCTCCCTATTCTCTCCTATTCTGCAAGAAAAAACTACATTGAAGACTCAAACTCGCGATCGAGTAACTACCGGGATCGAGGCGCAAACTCGAGACCTTGCGGATATGAGCCGAGCACTCTACCACTGAGCCAGCCGTTAAAATCTACGCTAAAAATCTTCCATTCCGAAAGCCGAAAAATTCCGAATTACGAAAAGTGTCTGGTCCCAAGGCTTTCGGATAAATGGTTGTGCACCTGTATTAGGATATCGTTAAAAGCATTCATGTTGCTATGCAAATTTATGAGTACAAATGTATTATAATCTTAAAACTCCACCAGTCTGGCGACTATGTAATTTGTACAAAGATTTCAGATTTGAACAAAGAAATATTCTGGTGATTGAATATTATCACTTGCTGGTAAATTTACCATGGTCATACTTAGAATGATAGAACAATTATCTTTCAAATAATGTTGGTCGATACTAGATTTTTCAGCCAATTATGATTATAGATTCTGCATTTTCTAGATGTCAAGATGAAACATTTACTTAAGTTGGATGTACCTCATGGGTGGTGAATGGAACAGAGATGATAACTTACATCACATCTTGAGAAGCTCCATGTGAGACGAGCAGCTTAACAACATTCACATGTCCATTCTTTACTGCATCATGTAAGGGAGAATCATTTTCATATCCTGGTGTGTTCACAAGAACACCAAACTGCAGTAACAGCTGCACAACCTTCATGTGCCCATGGTTACAGGCTTCATGCTATAAAAACACAAATATTAATTACTTAAGGAGGACCTACACAAAACTCATAATGTCAACAACTTGTCAATCAAACAATATTTAGAAGTTCAGAATGTCATACATGAAGGAAACAGGCCCTTGAGCCCAAGACAAAAGCAAGTTTGCCAAAAGCACACTGTCAATTAACACATTTCAAATTTCTAGTGGATAAACAAATTGCCTTGAATAAAGTAATATTTAATGAATATTTTTTTTAATCAACTATCAGACTTTATCTTACACTAAATGTTGTACCCGTTATCCTTAATCTGTTTACTGTGGACAGCTTGATTGTAGAGTGTTTTCTTTGACATTATAGCACACAAACAAAAGCTTTTCACTGTAGCTCAGTACATGGGACAATAACAAACTTAACTAAGCTAAGCATGAATTTTCTCAAATGATCTGACACTGATTGGTCTCATAATAATTATTGTCCCAAGTGAGAATTTCACCGAGATAAACATGAAGATCGGATAAGAGTAGCTTTCCCAGAGGCAAGAATGAATAGATTCTATGCTCTCCAGAGATTTTTTTTAATATAAAACTGAGTCTTAACAAGGCAGATCTGCAAGATTTTTTCCAATGGTCAGGAAACTGAAAATAAAGTCAACTTTTTGGAACAAGATGTTCTCTCACTTACAATGGGTTCCTTCACAAAAATCAATAACATTTTCAGAAAGTGATCCAATTTTGAATTTGGCACTGGGAAACAAAGAAACCATCTGACTGTACTCCATCCCTCCAGCTCCTGATCCATTGTCAATCTCACTCAACTTTTAATACAATAATGATCATTACATTGATTTTAAACACTAACATTGTTTCACCCCGTCTAGAATACTGATTGACGTCGAATATTTTCAGCACTTTGTTCTTTTTTGCTTAAGAAGCAAAATATGAAATGGTGTTCCTCCAATTTGCATTTAGCTTCATTCGGACAATGGAGGAGGCCCAGGACAGAAAGGTCAGTGTGAGAATGGGAAGGGGAATTAAAATGTTTATCAACCAGGAGATCAGGTAGGTGCAGGAGGACTGAGCGAAGGTATTCAGCGAAATGGTCAGAGTGAGGCTAAACGTAAATTGGAGGTACAGCATCTCATATTTCGCTTGGGCAGCTTACAACCCAGTGGTACGAATATTGATTTCTCTAACTTCAAGTAACCCATGCATTCCCTCTCCCTCCATCCCTCTCCCACCCAAGTCGTACCAACTTCTCGTTTTCACCCAGCAAATACATAACAATGGCCTGGTTCATTTATCATCGTTACTTTTTTGCATATCTTTCATTCATTGTTGTATATCTTTCTACATCACTGTCTATATCTCCCTTTTCCCTTTCCCATGACTTACAGTCTAGAGAAGGGTCTCAACCCGAAATGTCACCCATCCTTTTCTCCAGAGATGCTGTCTGTCCTGCTGAGTTACTCAAGCATTGTGTCTATCTTCGGTTTAAACCAACATCTGCAGTTCCTTCCTACACACTTCTAGACTTAATACCCTGACTGATAAAGACTAATGTGCCAAAAGCTTTCTTGATCTACCTGTGATGCCACTTTCAAGGAACTATATAACTGTACTCCTTGATCCCTCTGCTTTACAACATTCCCCAGGGCCCTGACATTCACAGTGAAGGTCCTGCCCTGGCTTGACATCCTAAAATGCAACACCTCACTCTTATCTGCATTGAACTCTATTAATTATTCCTCAACCAACTTGTCCAACTGATCATGATCCTACTATAATTTTTGATAACCATCTTACTATCCACAATCGTAGAAAACATTTTTGTGGAAACTGTTTTCTGTAAAAGCAAAAAGCCTGACGAGATAGGAAATGTTAAACAAGGGAACAGAAAATGTTGTAAATACTCAGCTAGTCAGATAGCACCCATGACAAGAGAAACACCATTAATATTTCAGCTCAACAACCTTTCTTCAATCTAAAACGTTAACTCTAAATTCACAGCTGCTATGTAACCTGCTGATTATTTCCATCTTTTCTTTCTGAAGCTTTCTGTTAGGTATTCCAATCCAAGGAAATATGTAGGCATTGCTAGTTTTATCTATCTAAATTATTTCTCCTTATCATCTCCTTATCCTTCACAGACATTTTTAACATCTCACTCAGCCAGGCAGTAGTGCCCAACTGTCTTAAGAGTGCCACCATCGTCCCTGTCCCGAAGAAACCAAACCCAGCCTGCCATAATGACTTTCGACCAGTGGCTCTAACACCCATAGTAATGAAGTGTTTTGAGCGACTGGTTATGCAGCACATCAAAAAGAGTCTACCTGCCGACCTAAACCCACTGCAGTTCGCCTACAGAGCCAACCGATCCACAGAGGACGCAGTCTCAACAACACTGAACCTCGTACTGTCACACCTTGATCGGAAAAATACTTATGCCAGGATCCTCTTCATAGACTTCAGCTCTGCGTTTAACACAATCATTCCGCAGCAGCTGGTGGAGCAGTTGGAGCTATTGGGGGTTGATGCTGGCACATGTAACTGGGTCCTGAACTTTCTATCACAACGGCAGCAGACAGTCAGGGTGGGCAGTAGGACATCAAAAACCATATCCGTGAGCACTGGCTCGCCCCAAGGCTGTGTCCTAAGCCCCCTGCTGTTTAGTCTACTTACACACGACTGTACTGCTAGACTCAATAACAACTTCATCAACAAGTTCGCTGATGACACAACAGTGGTGGGTCTCATCAGTGACAATGATGAGTCGGCGTACAGGATGGAGGTGGAGCTGCTCACAGGATGGTGCAAATCCCACAACCTCATTCCAACGTGGGAAAAACTAAGGAGATGGTGGTTGACTTCAGGAGGGCGGGAAAACAACACCATACACCTCTGCACATCGATGGAGCTGATGTGGAAAGGGTCAGCAGCGTGAAGTTCCTAGGACTCCACCTGTCAGATGACCTGATGTCCACAACCAACACCACAGCACTGGTCAAGAGAGCCCAGCAGCGACTACACCCTCTCCGAAGACTACGTAAAGCAGGTCTCCCACTACACATCTACGAACTTTTTATAGGGGGACAATCGAGAGCACATTAACCAACGGCATCACTTCCTGGTTCGGGAGCTGCAAGGCGTACGAACGGCACCAACTTGACAGGATTGTGAAGACCGCCAGCAGGATTATTGGTGCTCCACTCCCTTTCTTGCTGGACATATACAGGAAGAGATGTATCAACAGAGCCATCTCCGTCATCAAAGACCCCTACCACCCATCGCATCACATATTCTCCATCCTGCCATCTGGGAAGAGGTACAGGAGCATTAGCTGCAAAACCAGCAGGATGCTCCTCAGCTTCTTCCCGCAGGCTATAAGACTGATAGAACGCCTGTTGATGTTTAGTAGAGAGTAGAGTGTTTAATTTAATTTGTTCATGATATATGTTTTTTATTTCTAGTTATTTGTTGTTATTTGTACTGCACACTGAATGGACACTGGTTGAGCAATGTTTTTTTGTTTCCTCTGGGTATGTGAGTACTCAGGAAAATGACAATAAATATATACTGATACTGATACTGATAACAAATAGAAATCAGACAATGCTACGGCTTCTGTTGCAAAATGTGCATTTCTCCTAGACCAAACTAACTCATAACAATACATGTGGGTATAAATTTTGATCATACTTTGATGTACAGAGGGATGCTGCGGTTCCAAGTCCATAACTCCCTGAGAGTGGCAACACAAGTAGAGTGGTAAAGACGGCATATGGTACGCTTTCCTTCATTGTTTGGCGCATTATTAGCCGGGGAGAGGTTGGACAGACCTGGATTGTTTTCTCTGGAACTCCAGAGGATGTGGGAGACCTGATAGAAGTATATAAGATTATGAGAGACAGATGGATAGCCAGTCAAAACCATTTTCTCAGGATGGAAATATCACCTGCTAGAGGGCATAGCTTTAAGATGAAAGGGACAACGTTTAAAGGAGATGTGCGGGGCGAGATTTTTGTTTTACACTGTGGGCTAGGAACGTACTGCCATGAGTGGTGATTGAGGCAGATATGATAGTGACATTTAATAGACTTTTGGATAGGCATATGGATATACAGGAAATTAAGTGACATGGATTATGTGCAGGTAGATAAGAGTTGGGAAGATGGGCGCAGCGTTAGAGTTGCTGCTTTACAGTGCCAGAGATCCGGGTTTGATCCTGACTATGGGTGCTGTCTCTACATAGATTGCTCGTTTTGCCTGCGACCGTGTGGGTTTTCTCCGGGTGCTCTGGTTTCCTCCCACATTCCAGAGATGTGCAGGTTTATAGGTTAATTAGCTTGTGTAAATTGTCCTTAGCATGTAGGATAGAACTAGTGTACAGGTGATCACTGGTCAGCATGAACTCAGTGGGCTGAAGGGCCTGTTTCCATGCAGTATCTCTAAGATAAACTGAGTTGGTCTTGGCATCATGTTGGGCGTAGACATGTGGGCCGCAGGGCCTGATCCTGTGCTGTACGGTTCTATGTTCTACTTGAATGGTCATTAAGAAGTAATATATCAATAATAAGTTATTTTAGTCATATTTTCATTTTTAAATCAGATGTAGAAATGTGAATTTACGGCTCCAAAAATTGAGTTCACCAATACATACCAAAGGCGTCCATCCTGCATTGTCCTTGATGTTTGGATTAGCTCCATTCTCCAAGAGCTGCTCAACTGCTGCAATGTCCCCCTGAAAAAAAGCAATATCACACTCCTTAACATATATTTAATATGCATCTTAAAAAGAGTTTTAAAGCCCACATACTGTAAGGCAATCTATTCAATAATTTACTTGTTTCTCTAAATTATAAACTTCACATTTCATGATAATCAACATGCATTTTTTACAGAGATCTTCAGCTATTATTATCTGATTGAATGGTGCACAACAACAATCTTGCTCTCATTGTCGGCAAGACCAAGGCTTTGATCATTGACTTTAGAAGGGGAATACTGAGGAATTACAAATCTCTCTTCATCAATGGGTGGCTGTGGAGGAAAATAACAACTTCCTAGGTATACATATCTCTGCGGATCTATCATGGGCCCAACACATTCATAAAGAAAGCCTATCATAGCTTCTACTACTTTAGAAGATTGAGAAGATTTGGTATGTTGATGAAACTACTCTGGAACATCTCCAGGTGTACAACAGAGAGCTTATTATTTGGTTGCATCACAGCCTGATTCGGCTACTCCAACATCCAGGAACAAAGAAGATTACAGGGTGATAGACAATGTGCGGCCCATCACAAGTATTATCCTTCTCAACATCTAAAGGCATTTACAGGAGCACTGCCTCAAAAAGGCAACAAATATTGTCAAAAACCAACATCACCCTGGCTATGCTCTAATTTCACTCCTACGATTGGGAAGAAGGTATAGTAATCTGAATACCGTGATCAAATGTGTAGGAATGTGTAGGAATAAACTGCAGATGCTGGTTTATGCCGGAAAAGGAATAGGTGACATGTCAGGTAGGAATTCTTCTTCAGACAGCAAGATAGAGGTGGGGTGAGAAACTGGAGCCAAAAAGGCCAGAACAAATCACAGCCAGCAACAGATTACCTCAGGAAAGGTGGTCCATAATGGCCCATTGTTGACTGAGGAAGATGTGCTAATGAGAGGGATACAAGGATGAAATGTCACATATTCCTTTTCTACAGAGATGCTGCCTGTTTGCTGAGTTACTCAACCATAATGACCACCATAATTTCACCTTCATCCCAACAACCACCAGGCTCTTGAACACTATACAACACAAACCTCAACTATGAACTTCTACCGACTCTCTTTTGTTACCTTAGCATTGTGATTATTAATTTAGTGATATATTGTTTATTATATAGTCTCTATGTTTATCATTACATATAACAATGAAACACTCTTGGCAATCTCATGTACTCCAATTACACCAGGTAATCAAATTCTCTCATTTTGGAACTAGTTAGGATCATAGTTAAGGGCCTGTCCCACTTACGTGTCCTTGGCATGCAAATTACGCGACCTCTTGGTCGCGTTGAGGCGCACAGGCATCGTATGGCCGCGCAGGGCCGGACCCACTTAGAAGCGCGGAGGGGCATGTAGTTGTGCGCGACATCGCTCGGGGCTCCGAAATTTTTGTAGTAAACGAAATCTTCACGCTCCAACGGCCTGTCGCGGTACTGACGGCCAAAATGGGACAGGCCCAAGACCGTGGTGCGACGCAACGTCTCACCTTCAACAGCAGCAGAAGCAGGCAAACGATCGCCAAACTCGGCCTGGGGCTCACGACCGTTGCGGTCCGGTTCCGCCCCCCCACTTCTACTCCCAGAGCGAGGCCAAGAAAATTGAAGATAGACACAAAATGCAGGAGTAACTCAACCTGAAGAAGTCTCAACATGAAACGTCACCCATTGCTTCTCTCCAGAGATGCTGCCGGTCCCGCTGAGTTACTCCAGCTTTGTGTCAATTTTCAAATGACGTCACGCGCTCCAGACGGCTGTGCGTACGCATGTACTCGCACCCGACCTTCGCGGGGTGGTCGCTGCTCAACGCGACCACGAGGTTGCGTAATTTGCATGCCAAAGACACGTAAGTGGGACAGGCCCTTAAAGCTAAAACAGCCATACCAATTTGTCCTTGCATTCTCAAAGGTCTCTCTTCCTACACCTGCTAATTTTTTTGCCATTCATTTAAAAAATCTCTCAGATTTTTGACCAAAACTGCATAGTGTAGTTCTACATAAGGTCAACATTAATTAATAGAAGAGGGGTCTAAATATTCACCTCTGGAGTTACCAAAACATTCCACCTATCTGAATTCATCTAAACATATACGTGCAATAGTTATACATAATTAGGAATTGATGATTTTGATTTTTATAAATGTTTGATAAAATTGAATACTGGTATTAAATCAAGTGATTCATTAACTTTTAATCTCCACACATGCAATATGTTGAGAACCGTTCCAATCAATATTGCTGCAAAAGCGATTTGTACACTTACACAACTTCCATGGTGGACATTACAGTATTTCATACATCAAGATAGAATATCAAAAGGATACTCATAGCTGGATTCCCATGAACCTCAGGGCTCTCTCCAAGTGCAAAATGTACTTTTCCTCTATTACTCACTGTGTTGCAATGCATTCAAACTTGCTGTGTGCCAAACTTCTCGCTACAGGGACTTTATGGCAAAAAAACTTAAAAGAGTTAAAGTCATTTTTTTAAATGGGTCTCCAATTGCATTATTACCCAAACAAATTTATAACCAATGTCCTGGCCTTGTAAAATAATAAAATCAGAAAGGAGAAAGGGAGAATGGGGCCAAATGGTAATGGACCATTTTGGATAGCTGCCATTGTGGTTTTGAAGAAAACCAAAGCATGTGGGTGTATCTGCCCGAGGTGCACGATTTACAGCAGTTGCGAGAGCATTCTGATAACAGAGGAATGTTGGTGCCTTTGTGAAATCTATAATGGGTTAATTAGTGTAAATAGACAATGCAGAAAAAACTGTTTAAAAGATCACTTGAATCTTTGCTCTGGTTTAGTCTAGTTTATTTTGACTAATCCCCAACTGCCGTAGTATTGGGCTCTCTTAAATGAAGTGTAGCCTTGATTGCCTTACTCGATCCTTGTGGTGTATTTTAAAGTTTTCTTTAACAGTCTACCTCATGATTTCTTCTCATTCTAATTTGTGTTTCTGTTCGCGAATATGCATAGTTAACATTTATTGTCAGGATGGAATCAGGATGAGGGGAAAAAATATTTTTTTTCTTGATCGGCTTTGTTATTTTTTGAGAATATTTTAAAATAAGTTAAAACCGTAAACAATCTATGTACAATCATTATTTGACACTGAATGTTCCTAAAATTATTTAAGTATTTCAACAAAAATTTGGGATAGGAGAAAGACCATATTAAAAAATTAAAAAGGACCAATTATTATTTCCTGCAATCTGTTCCAGAAAGCAAACCAAAGAAATATTATCTATGTTCACGGAAAAGAGGCAGTGTAGCAGTGGAGAATAATGTACCTGATAGCAAACAAGGCTAATTCTACAGAAGAAACAGCCACCAGATATGGCTTATAGGGACAAACATGTGTTTGCAATAACAAAAACAAAGTGGAGTGGATGTCCCTATTTGGAAACATGACTACACTTGACCACAAACCAAACAGATCAGTCAGTGTATGCGAAATAAAATAATACTGATAGGTTTGTTAATAAGGGGGGTGTTTCCCATCATAGAGAATATAAAATATAAACATTTCTACAAATACTGGTATTTGTTGACATTGGACTACTGTCTACTACTGTCTCTCAGCTATTGAATCAATACAGATTCAGATTCACATTCACATTTATTGTCACATGCACCAATTAAGGTACAGTGATATTTGAGTTACCATGCAGCTATACAATTAAAAGAACACAACACAATTAAAAAGAACGACAGAACTTAACATAAACATCCACCACAGTGATCACTGTCATGGAAGGCAATAAAATTCAGTCAGTCGTCCTCCTTTTGTTCACCCATGTTTGAGGCCTTGACCCTCCGTAGTCGCCGCTACGGACGGCCCGATGTACAAGCCCCCCTGTCGGGATGATTAAAGCTCCGACGTCGGGACGGATGCAACACCATCAACGGCTTGGAGTGCCTGAATCGGCCACTTTCTTACCCAAGACCGCGGCTTCTCGATGTTATAGGCCGCAGGGAGGCCAGCGGTCGGAGCTCTTCTCCTGCAATCCCTGCTCCAGGGGGTAAGTCCGCTCCACGCCTGCTGTTAGAAGCTCCACAGACCACAGCTTCACGATGTTAAAGTGATCGGAGCCTTTCTTCTGGCTCCGCGATGGAAGTCCGCGCCGCGTGCTGAAGCTCTGGGCCGGTCTCTGGGAAAAGCCGCACCAATCCAAGTTATTAAGCCGCGAGGGAGGGCGAAAATGCGACTAGGAGAAAAGTCGCATTCTGCTGAGGTAAGTGAATGGAAACGGTTTCCCCCCCCCCCCCCCCCCCACCCCCCACCACCACCCCCACATAAAAACATACTAGAGACATTAACACATGCATTTAGACATATCAAAAAAAATAGTCGAATGACCGACAAACTGCTGGCGAGGCTGCCGCACGCGGCGCCACCCAATCTTTCAACTTTTATTGGTTTACTGTACCTTTATGGAAGCGATGTGTAGTGGAGTTTCACCCTTGTGATTTTTCTTCATCGAGGGAGTAAGAGGAGAGATTGGAGTTGTCGCACAACTTCCAACCAGATTGCTTTTAGGTGTAGATCGTGGTGTGCACGGAGATTTCTGTGTCGCATGTTGGGTTTTTTCATCGTCGCCTCTATTCAAAGAGGTGTTGCAGCTATTGTCTGTTGAAGAAATAGCTTGTGTCTCATTAATAGCTTCGCTCAACTCAGATTTAAGTCGTAGTGGAGTTACAGATTGATCTTGTGTGTCTGATCTAGATGGATCACATGTATTCTTACTGCAACTTGGCGATGTTTTAAGGCAAGAACTCTGACCTTTTTTTATCTTTTTTGAGGGGGTTTTAGAGCTAGAATCTGATGATTTTCTTGATCTTTTAGCACTGGCATGTGCTTTGGGTAGAGGAACAAGATGTTCCTCGTCGACGATTTGCGGCAACTGTCCTGGAGAAATAGCCTTGCAACTGGAGGTTGCTGCATTGTTACTTGCTTCAGAAGGATTATCTGCTGTTCGTTTGGTCACAGACTCTACCTTGGAATCAATTACATTGTGAACCGGTGAAATTGTATCTGAATGGTCCAATGCTTCAGCAGTATCATCTGTAACTGCTTGTCTTTGACTGCTACAAACCAATGGTTGACTGGAAAATGAGACTACTCTGTCGTGATCCATATCTCCAGTACTGTCATTCTCTCTCTCTATGTTCATGATTGTTCTTTTTCCAAATCCCCAATCCTTATTAATATCAATCAATCTTTTCCGACTCCCTTGTTTTGACTTGTCTGAAGTCTTCTTCTTTGGTGAACCATGTGGAGGTGATGGTGATGATATGAATTCAAACACAGAAGATGGCGTTCCATTAATATCAGAACATGGAGTTATCTTCTGAGGCTTCTTCACAGCATTCATATCCAGAACACACTTCAATTTTCTACTGCGTGGACTAAACCACGTTCTGATTTGCCACTTTTTACCAGTTTTGCTTTCAGCTTTCATTTCCGGTGTAGCTGGGTTACTTTTATCAGCTAAAAATCAACAAAAGAGCAATGATTAAAAAATGACAAAAAAAACTAAAAGTTTGTTTTGGAGACACTTTCATTAAATTCACAGGAACCCCCCCCCCCCCCCCCCCCCCTCTTAAATTCACAAAACCAGAATGAGAGAAAGAATCCAATAAGGATATTCTGCCGGAAAATGTCCTAGCTTAGATCTGATAATTTGCCACACAAATTCTCCCATATGCTGTTTTTCCATTCTGACAACTCAGAAGGCTATTTCAACCTCTCAAGCTGATGTTGGCTCGCAGAGCAATCCCACTGCCATTATTATTTTCCAACATCCCTGCAGCCCCCAAGATTCTACACCTGAGGGGCAATTTACAGTGACCGATTAATCTACCTTCTACACATCTTTGGGATATTGGCAGAAACTGCAGTACCCAGGGTAAATCCATGGAGTCATAGAGAAAATATACATTGATGCTGTATTGAGCTGTGAGATAGCAACTCTACTTACTGTGACACCCAATACAAATAGCTTTAATGAACAGTTATGTTCCTCTACTTCAAAATCAGGCATTCATTTAAGGGTTCCATTTCTCGATTTCTTTTCACTCAACATATGGTCTCAGCCCAATCTATCACAAACACAGCTTTCCCCATCATCAAGAGCATCTACACGAGGCACTACAAGCCAGTAGCAACAAGTATTTCAACCATCTGTGCCATGAACGTTTCTCGCCTGAAGTTCCACATGACCAAGTTCACAAACAGCTGTCAGATATCTACAACTATCAGATTTGTGAACCAACCTGCACAATCACTATCCTACCTTGGACCATCACTCTACTACCTTGTACTTGTTTTCCCATTGTGTATTTTTGCACTAAGTTATTTTCTTTTGTAGTCTCTATTTTTTACACTGTCTTGTAGAATGCATAGTTTGTGTTTTGTGTTTTGATGCTACTACAAGCTAGATTTTTTATTGTGTCTGTACTTCATTGTACCTGTAGTTATGACAATAAACTTTGCTTATCTCATGATGGATGAAAATGATACCTTACAGACAATTACAATAAAGGTAAATCTTATCTATTGTTTCTCATTTAACCTCTCATGAACAATAGATAACAAAATAATATCTGGTTCATTCAACTACTCGAAGAGCATTCTAACCATCACATTCCAACCCCAAACATTTACCCTCCCAATAATCACTTGTATAAGTAACCCGATTTTATTGGTGCAGAACAGCAATGATTTAGATACATATTCACAAATTATTTATATTAATGAAGCTATTGGAAAAAAATAAACATCAAGAACAAGGATGCAAAGTAGTGTACTATTTTCATTAATTTACACCTAGTTCATTAAAACATTAAATCATAAAGCCATGACGAAAATATTTTGCTCCGGGAAGATTCATGCAATAACATGCAGAAGATAAAATACTCAAACTGGAAAGGCTACAACCTTTAATTCAAAACTGATAAATATCGACAATTTCCAAAATTACTGCGCTCTGCGGCTTTATGTGCAGTGTGAATGAGAATTGAATAGATCCCATTATAATTCTCCCTAAAGATTTGCTGTTATCAAAGTGAAGGAAACGAGCATTCAAATACATTAAAGCAATCTAATATCCTGCAATTCAACAAATAACAAAAAACTACATTGGCATAAAGCTTTACTGAAGTCAATTTTCTTTCAACCATATATTTAAAACCCATTCTTGAAACTTTTAATCAGCAACTTTTAATGGCACTGAATAGTTGGGATTGAGCAGCTAGGTCTAATTGCATACAATAAATTCAGCGATTATGCACATTAAATAATAAAGCATAAATAAAAGAGCCTTTTAAAAACATGATCCAAACCCCATAAAGATAACAGACTGCACTTCTGAAGTGAAATTGTTTTGACATTTAGAATTAAATGCAGGTCATTTCACACAATTGGGTTTGAAATGAGGTCAGTTACATATTCTGCTCATAACTGCTTGGAAAGAAGTACAATTAACTGTACAATTGTACTATGCCAACATGTCTCTGTCCAACTACTACCTGACTAAATGTAATTTTCTACCTAATCAAGATCCTGCTACAATAAAATCAATAAATGTAACATGACAGAATCTTTGTCTCTATTCGTGATTGTGCTGAATAATACTTCAAAATGATGCCATGAAAACATATGTCAGAGGTTTAATGCCGCTGCACAAATGTTCACACTGTCTAGCTTAATCATAGTTGTTTTGAATGGTTATCTCCAGTCACAGAAACTGAACTATGCAGATTTGTGCAAAACTGTCTTGCAGTTGATACAAACAAATAGGTTTTCGGCAGTAGGAAGAGGATGTTGGTAGTCTGTGGAGTGTAGCTAGCCATAACTTGGCAAAAGGATTAGTTTCAACTTAGTCCTCATTGGCAAACTCACTAGAAATTTGGTGGAGATAATATTCTCTTCCATTTTCTTCACCAAGGCATGCTCATTTGCCTCAGGGAAGACACACTAGGGTCTGGTATGATAGCTAACACCATAAAATGATTGAGTAAATTGGGTGTACAAAGTCCAAGAACCATCATTTGCTTTTACATGGTATCTTTTGCAAAATAGATCATCCCAAGTACGTACATCTCGTTCTATCCCAGCATCTTAAAAGGCATTGATCACTTATCGTATGTACTAAGGTCCAATTATCTCTATACCTATAAAACTCTCATCTTGTATGTACGTGTGCGTGTATGCATGTATACGTGTGCGCGTATGTGTCTTTCTGCCTTCATCAAAACGGCACGTGCTAGCGCAGTAGTTTTCACAGATTATTAATCACATTAACCCCGTCGACAAAATAAACTGCTTCACTTCACATTTCATGCTACATTTCACAAGTTACACGGTTTCAAAATACCCTAAACCGAAAACTCTCAACCTGGTTCCAAAGTCACAATGCCCCGCAACGGGGGGGGAGGGGGGCGGACACCAGCTTCAAGTGATGACAGGGGGAGGGCCACATATAAAAAGGGGGTTGCATCGAAGGTCATAAGGTCAAAGGACGCACGGAGTCGCTCAAGCCTTCTGGAGTACCACACACGCAACACGTACGTTCTTACCTGGAAAAAGCCGCCAACATCACTGCTGCTCATGGACAGCGAGAAGATACAAATGTTTTTCGTGACTGACTTGCGAAAGAGCAGCGTGCCGGCGGATTGAGGGCAACTCCCGGCCCACGACCGCCCGGGACTGGAGGGTGACTGCGCCCGAGCACCAAGGGACACTCAGACACCTTGTAAGCGGTGGAAGGAGCGGATCCCTCGCTCCTTCGGGACAGCCCCCACTATCCCCCCAGGGTCAGCACTGTCTGGCTACGGCCACCCTCTGCCCCCTCTCCTCCTGTGCGGCCGCACTATGATGGGCTCTAGGTCGGCAGCGCCCACGCATGGGTCGGGTGGAGTGGGGCCGCGGCTCCAGGCAGCGGACACACGGGGACACAAACCCGGCAATGTCCCCGTCAGCTGTAGCAGAATTGGGGGCAGTCTGGTCCCTCTGCCCACCCAGAGTCACAGACCGGCACCGGCACTGCACCGGCACCGGACTCTGACCCCCACACCGGGGTGATTCATCCCCCTGACCCTGACCCCAACCCTCACACCGGGGTGATTCACCTCCCCCCGATCCCGACCCCCACACGGGGTGAATCACCCAACCCTGACCCCCACATGGGGTGATTCACCCTCCCAAACCCCTTGGACCGGGTGATTCATCCCCCCGACCCCGACCCCAACCCTCACACCGGGGTGATTCACCTCCCCCCGATCCCGACTCCCACACGGGGTGAATCACCCCCCCCCCCCCCCCCCAACCCCCACATGGGGTGATTCACCCCCCCCAAACCACCGGACCCAATCTGACACACACACTGGGTGATTCACCCCCACCACGACCCCACGAAGGGTGATTCACCCCCACCCCCCCGACCCTCACACGGGGTGATTCACCTCCCGACCCTCACGGGGTGATTCACCCCCGACCCTCACACGGGGTGATTCACCCCCCAGACCCCCACACGGGGGGATTCACCCCCTTCCCCCCCGACCCCTGCATTATTTCACTGTGCCGAGGATCAGAGGGGGGAGAGGAGAGTGGGGGGGAGGGGGAGGGGGAGGAGAGGAGAGTGGGGGGGGGAGGGAGGAGGAGTGGGGGAGAGGTGAGGGGGGGGGAAGAGGAGAGTGGTGGAATATTGGGGGATCGGATTGCGTTAGGGGAACAGGTGAGTAATGGAATATTGTGTTGGGGGAGCTGCACTTGGTCTAGTAGTCAACTAAAATCTTATGCCTTTCCTTACCTATTCTTTATTCCTATAATTGCTCCTTAAGATGGCAGTAAATGCAACCATTGCAAAAATTTCACAATCTCAAGATGTCCCAAAATGTCACTCTGCCAATTAAATACTTTTGATATATAATCAAAAATAATTTTTAAAGTTGCCAATTTGTGCAAAACAAGCTCTAAAAACAAGCAAAGAAAACAATAGCATATTCTATTGTTACTGAAACATTAGTTATCGGGATAAAAATTAGCCAGGAAGCCAGAATTTTCCAAAACATTTGAAATATTCCAAATTTCTAACTATCTTTCCACTTGGCAGTGCTTTCTTAATTTCACTCCTGAAAGGTAATGACCTTATTTTCAGACCATATATTCCAGTCCTCAACATCCCAAAATGTGAAAGTAGTTTTTGCCTACCAATCCCTTGCAAAAGTTGGATGAATCATCCTGGTCATGGCTCATAGAATGGAGAACAGTACAGCACAGGAACAGATCCTCCAAGCCACAATGTCAGGAATTACCTGGTTTCTCTCAGTCTTATCTTTGCATAATAGAGGTTATACTATCTTAACAAATGATTCCCAAATCAAGAACGTCATCCACAACATAGTGACCAATATAACGTGAAGATGGAAAGCAGCTGACTTTCACTTTTTAATGTCATAGAGTCACACAGCATGGAAACAGTCCCTTTGGCTCAACCTCTCCATGCCGACCAAGATGGCCCATCTAAGCTGGTCATTTCGTTTAGCCCATATCACTTGAAACTTTCCTATCCTTGTATCTGTCCAAATAGCTTTTAACTGTTATTATTGTACCTGCATCAACTACTTCCTCTGGCAACTCAATCCATATATCCAATATGTGAAAATATTGCCCCTCAGATTCCTATTAAATCTTTCCCCTCTCACCTTAACCCATGTGTAATGAGTCAACTCGAACACACATCAAGATACAACACGTTTGTTAAATCTGCAAACAGCAAGGATCTGCAGTCATCACATCTCCGAGCTGCTACTCATTCTAACTAACGTAAACAGGCTCTTGATAATATGAAGTACATACTAGGCGGAGTCACTACTAACAAACACCATAATTGGCTAGTATGAAATAGCCAATCTGCATCCTTCCTTGTAGAAACAAAAGAAGCATCAGTGGCTAAGCAATATAGGTGGAATGTTAATAATACATTACACAAAATTACACAAAATCACCATATCTAAGCATTCTTTACCTTCTTTAAAAGCAACCTATCTACATACAACACCGGTTTCAAGAAACTATGTTCTTGTACTCCTAGATACTTCTGCTGTACACACTCCCCATGGTCATACCATTCAGTGTGATGGTCCGATTGTGGTTTGTCTTCCCAAAATACAACACCTCACACTTGGACCACGCCCAATTGATCAAGATTCTGTCGTAATTTTTGACAACTATCTTCACTATATATACCATGTATTTTAATGTCATCTGCAAACTTACTAATCATGCCTCATATGTTCTCATACAAATTGTTGATATAGATGAAATGGGCCTAACAGCGATCCCTAAGGCACATCACTGGTCACAGCCCTCCAGTCCGAAACTCCATCTTCCACCACCATCCTCTGCTTCCTATCATAAAGGCAAATCTCTTTCCATGAAGCCAACTGTCCATGGATCCCTTACGAACTTTCCAGAGCAGTCTATCATGTGGAGAACCTTATTAAAGGCTTTGCTTAAATCCATATAAACCACAACAACAGCCCTGTCCTCATCAACTTTTTTGGTTACCTCATCAAAAAACTAAAGACATGATCTCCCATGCACAAAATCATGCTGGCTATTGCCAATCAATATACATGCTTTCGACAAGGTCCCACATAAGAGATTAGTATACAAACTTAAAGCACACGGTATTGGGGGTTCAGTATTGATGTGGATAGAGAACTGGCTGGCAGACAGGAAGCAAAGAGTAGGAGTAAACGGGTCCTTTTCACAATGGCAGGCAGTGACCAGTGGGGTACCGCAAGGCTCAGTTCTGGGACCCCAGCTATTTACGATATATATTAATGATTTGGACGAGGGAATTGAATGCAACATCTCCAAGTTTGCGGATGACACGAAGCTGGGGAGCAGTGTTAGCTGTGAGGAGGATGCTAGGAGGCTGCAAGGTGACTTGGATAGGCTGGGTGAGTGGGCAAATGCATGGCAGATGCAGTATAATGTGGATAAATGTGAGGTTATCCACTTTGGTGGCAAAAACAGGAAAGTAGATTATTACCTGAATGGTGGCCGATTAGGAAAAGGGGGAGATGCAACGAGACCTGGGTGTCATGGTACACCAGTCATTAAAAGTAGGCATGCAGGTGTAGCAGGCAGTGAAGAAGGCGAATGGTATGTTAGCATTCATAGCAAAAGGATTTGAGTATAGGAGCAGGGAGGTTCTACTGCAGTTGTACAGGGTCTTGGTGAGACCACACCTGGAGTATTGCGTACAGTTTTGGTCTCCTAATCTGAGGAAAGACATTCTTGCCATGGAGGGAGTACAGAGAAGGTTCACCAGACTGATTCCTGGGATGTCAGGACTTTCATATGAAGAAAGACTGGATAGACTCGGTTTGTACTCGCTAGAATTTAGAAGATTGAGGGGGGATCTTATAGAAACTTACAAATTTCTTAAGGGGTTGGACAGGCTAGATGCAGGAAGATTGTTCCCTATGTTGGGGAAGTCCAGAACAAGGGGTCACAGTTTAAGGATAAGGGGGAAATCTTTTAGGACCGAGATGAGGAAAACTTTTTTCACACAGAGTGGTGAATCTCTGGAATTCTCTCCCGCAGAAGGTAGTTGAGGCCAGTTCATTGGCTATATTTAAGAGGGAGTTAGATGTGGCCCTTGTGGCTAAAGGGATCAGGGGGTATGGAGAGAAGGCAGGTACAGGATACTGAGTTGGATGATCAGTCATGATCAGGCTCGAAGGGCCGAATGGCCTGCTCCTGCACCTATTTTCTATGTTTCTATGCTCTTGGAAAGAGAAAGATTGATTGAGAGATGTTCAGCTTATTGGACATTGGACTATAGTTCTCAGATTTTTTTTCTTTGCAGCTCTTTTTAAATAGAGCACAACATTCAACACCCTCTGATCTTTTGGCACCTCAGCCGTGTATAACGATGATTCATTTACAGGTCCCCCGCTGATTTTCTTACTTCATATTATTTATCTACCTTGATATACGTTACGATGCCCATCACCTGCTTGACAATATAATGTTCCTAATGTTCATGTCTTTCTCCGCAACAGAGGAGAAATATTCATTGAGGACTTGCACGTCAGCTATGGCACCACACATAATGACCACATTGGTTTCTGAGGTGTCTAATCTTTCTTTAGTTACATTTTTTCTGTTAAAACAGTCTATTTGGATTCTCCTTATCTGCCAGAGCTATTCCATGCCTCCATTTTGACCTCCTGATTTCCTACCTAAGTATGTTCTTTAATCACCAGTAATCTTTCAGAGAAAAACTTGATTCCAGTTGCCCATACCCGACATGCCTCCTCCTTTTTCCTGAACAGAGCCCTAGTGACTCGTCATACAGGATTCCTTACTCCAACCTACATTGCCCTTCTTTCACTTTAACAGGAACATGAACAGGAACCTTGCATTCTCACTATCACACTTTTAAATGTATCCCACATAGATCTGTAACGTCACCTATTCCTTCGCTCCATACAGTGGCAGAAAACCCGGGGGGACTAGAGGGGTCACGTCCCCCCCATATTTTGAGAGGTGGGGGACATCCCCCCCAAGTATTTGTCATCCCGATTTTAAAATCTCCGCTTTTAGTGCTGGATTGAGCCTCCGAAGCCTCGCGTGCATGTGTGAGTGTGCGCATGCGCGAGTGGCCACCAAAAAATTGTGTCCCCCGTCCCCTCCATGTTTTGATAGCGAGTTCCGCTCTTGGCTCCATAGATGCTGCCTCACCCGCTGAGTTTCTCCAGCATATTTGCCCACCTTTCAGATGTCCCTTTGCACTCAAAAACCCTACCTCAATCAACTTTTGCAAACTCTTTCTAACAATATTTCCTTGCCCCAATTTTGAACTAATTTTCTTCTTCTTTACTATTATTTTGTTGACATTAATTATTATGAATTCCTACACGGTTAGTTGCTTTGAGATTCTGAAAATACTGACCCTAAGCAATTATTCAACAAGCCTGTTTTTTTCTTTTCATTTACAATACTATAGCTATCTGTTTAAGCAGCCTGCAGTTGACCCAAAAAAAAGACCACTGGAGGAACTCAGCAGGTCAGGCAGCATCTGTAGAAGGAGATGAATAAACAATGTTTCAGGTTACAACCCTTCTTCACAATGATGGAGGTGAGGGGAGATCAGCGAGAGGAAAATCTGACAAGTGGATGGATTCAGGTGAAGAGGTTGATTGGCAGATGAGTCAATGCAGGTGAGAACGGCGGAGGTAGTAATAAAAGCTGGGGGTGATAAATGAGGAAGACAAAGGGATGCAAATGGTGAAATATGATAAAGGAAGGTGAGGAGAGGAATGTAGAATCAAAGGGAGGGTTGGTGGATGAAAGGGAATGGGGTGATGGAAGAAAAAAGGCAAACCTGAATTAGGGATAGGTAGGTGATGAGTAGATGGAGTAGGGGGAAGGAATTACGTTACCGGGATAGGGTGTGTGGAAAGAAAGGTGTGCGCGAGGGTGGGGAAGAAGAATGATCTGGATAGATGAGGAGAGGGAGCGCGTTTACCTGAAATTAGATAATTCAATTGTCATGTTGGCTACCTGAGAGCAATACAAGGTGCTGTTCTTTTAGTTTGTGTCCGTCCACTGACAGTGGAGAAACAGTAGCTCATATTCCACTGCTGTCAACTAAATCTGGACCCCAAAATACTGTTTGTCTATTTCCCTCCACAGATGCTGCCTGATCCACTCAGTTGTTCCAGCAGTCTGTTCTTTGCACAAGATTCCAGCATCTGCAGTCTCATGTCACCTGTGCTTCTGGCCATCTTCTTCATCATAATATATCTGTAAAAAACATCCCTTACTAGTTTCCTTTGGCTCAGTTTACCATTTTACCGTTATACCTTTTTATTGTTCTACGTATCTACCAGTTGCAAGAAATGCACAAGTTATCTGCCTGTTTCAACTGTGTTTTCCTTTACCCGTTTAGCTGTCAATGGCTAATTCATTAAATAGGAAATATATTCTTATCCTTACAGATATATTCGAAACGTTTTTTGTACACCTTTTTTTCCTTATTTTATGGGTTAGCTGGTTGGCCCCATGTACCATGCCAGTCGGTCATTCCTTAATGCAAACATTTTGCAATTATTCCCTTCAAACAGTACACTGGACAAGATAAATGTTCATGCGCTGTTGTCAACTAAATCTGGCTCATTATTAATCTCATTATTCAACACAACTTGCTCTTATGTTGGTTCTGGCATGAGAGCTTAAATAAAAGATATCCTCAAGACCAAAACAATCCAATCTTATCAACTTTGTGTAACATGGAATCAGTAAGGCAACTGATGTCAAACTAGAGTATATAGAGTGCATCAACAATTCAAACATATTGGCTACAATGACTAAACAGCAATATCTGAAAAGAAGTGACAATTATCCTGATTATCATGCAGGTAAACAAATATATTAAATATGTTCCAAAAATATATAAAAGATTGACTGCATGAATGAGATTTTGGAACCAGTGCTAAACAACCACTAGAAGCATGGGCTGCTTAATCAATTGCCAACATTTTTTGTGCACCATATGAAAGAAACGCTGCGTATCAAATTTTAGCTTGCAATCAGAGGCTGACAAATGAAGCAATCTTGCAGTGTGCGATTTCTACAAGTTTGAAAGGACCAAAAATAATGGAATCAAATGAAAATGATTGAAGTTGAATTCCATTTGAAGAAAGAGCCCTGTGGTACACTCTCGAAAATTAAATGATAAACTGTACTGCAATGGAATAGCTTAGCAACTAAATGGCAATCCTAATTATCTTGATTCATACAGCTTGCAAGAAATCTGTATTGAAGTCACACTGGTTTTTATCTTGGAAAGAAAATACTTTAAACCACAATTTGGGGTTTTTCTGACAAAGGGGCTTCTCCTGGCAATATAAAAAAAAATTCTAAAACCCTCCACACTCAGCAATTGGTCAGGGAATTTACCCATCCCTTCAGAATGTCTCCACTGCTGTCTTTTCTGCGACAGTAAATATTGATTTATTTATAAATATAGGACTAGAATGGAACAACTTTTTTTAACACGAGGGGAAGAAAACAAATTGACTACTTGGGCCCTACCATTCAACATAATCATGATTAATTTACCTCCTACTTCAACTTGTCTCATTCACTATAGCCAATTCCCCAATCTTTCAAAAATTGATCAACTACTTAGAACATAGAACATAGAAAATAGGTGGAGGAGGCCATTCGGCCCTTCGAGCCAGCACTGCCATTCATTGCTATCATGGCTGATCGTCCCCAATCAATAACCCGTGCCTGCCTTCTCCCCATATCCCTTGATTCCACTAGCCCCTAGAGCTCTATCTAACTCTCTCTTAAATCCATCCAGTGATTTGCCTCCACTGCCCTCTGTGGCAGGGAATTCCACAAATTCACAACTCTCTGGGTGAAAACGTTTTTTCTCACCTCAGTCTTAAATGGCCTCCCCTTTATTCTAAGACTGTGACCCCTGGTTCTGGACTCGCCCAACATTAATAATTATAATAATAATACATTTTATTTGTATAGCGCTTTTCAAGGACTCAAAGTCGCTTTACATGGTGAGTCAAGAAGAAAACAAAATAGAGCAGTAAGACAGAGATGCAAATGGGAGGGGGACATGGGACTAAGGGTATGCAGAGGTGAAGAGATGGGTCTTGAGGCGGGACTGGAAGATGGTGAGGGACTCAGAAGTTCGGATCAATTGTGGGAGGGAGTTCCAGAGCCTGGGGGATGCCCTGGAGAAGGCTCTGTCTCCGAAAGTGCAGAGGTTGGATTTCAGAATGGAGAGGAGACTGGCTGAAATGGATCTGAGGGACCGTGAGGGTTGGTAGGGGGAGAGGAGGTCAGTGAGATAAGGGGGGGCCAAGTGGTTGAGAGCTTTGTAGGTGAGGACCAGGATTTTGTAGATGATCCGGTGGGAAATGGGAAGCCAATGAAGTTCTTTGAGGACTGGGGTGATGTGGTGCCAGGATTTGGTGTGGGTAATGAGTCGGGCGGCTGCATTCTGGACCAGTTGGAGTCGGTTGATGTTGCTGGAATTGATGCCAAAGAGAAGAGAGTTACAGTAGTCCAGTCGGGAGGAGATGAAGGCATGGATGAGTCTTTCAGCAGCAGGGGGTGTGAGAGAGGGTCTGATTTTGGCAATGTTGCGGAGGTGAAAAAATGATGTTTTGACAACATGGCGGATGTGAGGCTCAAGGGAACATTGGGAACCTTTTTCCTGCATCTAACTTGTCCAGTCCTTTTATAATTTTATATGTTTCTATAAGGACCCTCTCATCCTTCTAAACTCCAGTCAAGCCTAGTCTTTTCAATCTTTCCTCATACGACAGTCCCGCCAACCCAGGGATCAATCTCATGAACCTACGCTGCACCGCCTCAATCACAAGGATGTCCTTCCTCAAATTAGGAGACCAAAACTGTACACAATACTCCAGGTGTGGTCTTACCAGAGCCCTATACAACTGTAGAAGAACCTCTTTACTCCTATACTGAAATCCTTTTGTTATGGGACCTGCACGCCAACTATTTGTACCTGCACGGCAACTTTCAGTGACTGGTGTACAAGGACACCCAGGTCTCGCTGTACCTCCCCGTTACCTAACCTAACCCGATTGAGATAATAATCTGCCCCCTTGTTTTTGCCGCCAAAGTGAATAACCTCACATTTATTTAAATTATACTGCATCTACCACGCATCTGCCCACTCACTCAACCTGTCCAGGTCACCCTGCAACCTCCTAACATCCTCTTCACAGTTCACACTGCCACCCAGCATTGTGTCGTCCGCAAATTTGCTAGTGTTGCTCCTAATTACCTCTTCCAAATCATTAATATATATGGTAAACAGTTGCGGCCCCAACACCGAGCCTTGCGGCACACCACTCGCCACTTCTTGCCATTCTGAAAAGGACCCATTCACTCCTACTCTTTGCTTCCTGTCTACCAACCAATTTTCTATCCACGTCAACACCCTACCCCCAATACCATGTGCTATAATTTTACTCACCAGTCTCCCGTGCGGGACCTTATCAAAGGCTTTCTGAAAGTCTAGATACACTACATCCACTGGCTCCCCTTCATCCATTTTACTTGTCGCGTCCTCAAAAAATTCCAGAAGATTAGTCAAGCATGATTTTCCTTTCATAAATCCATGCTGACTTGGACTAATCCTTTTACTGCTATCTAAATGCCCCATCATTAACTCTTTAATAATTGACTCCAGCATCTTTCCCAACATCGAAGTCAGGCTAACTGGTCTGTAATTCCCCGTTTCTCTCTCACTCCTTTCTTGAAAAGTGGGATAACATTAGCTATCCTCAAATCCACAGGAACTGATCCTGAATCTATTGAACATTGGAAAATGATCACCAATGCGGCCACTATTTCTAGAGCCACCTCCCTGATGCAGACCATCAGGCCCAGAGGATTTATCATCCTTCAGTCCCATTAGCCTACCCAATACTATTTCTCACCGAATGAAAATTTCTTTCAGTTCCTCTACCCCCTTAGATCCTCTGTCCTCCAGTACTTCTGGGAGATTGTTTGTGTCTTCCTTAGTGAAGACAGATCCGAAGTACCTGTTCAACTCTTCTGCCATTTCCTTGTTCCCCATAATAATTTCACCCATGTCTGCCTTCAAGGGATCCACATTTGACTTCTCTATTCTTTTTCTCTTAACATATCTAAATAAGCTTTTACTGTCCTTCTTTATATTCCTGGCCAGCTTCCCCTCGTACTTCATCTTTTCAGCCCATATTGCCCGTTTTGTTTCCTTCTGTTGTCCTATGAAAGTTTCCCAATCCTCTGGCTTCCGGCTACTCTTTGCTGTGTTATAAATGTTTTCTTTTAGTTTTATTCTATCCCTAACTTCTCTTGTCAGCCACAGTTGCCTCCTAGTCCCCTTAGAATCTAGCTTCCTTTTTGGAATGAAATGATCCTGCGTCTTCCGGATTATGCCCAGAAATTCCTGCCATTGCTGTTCCACCGTCAATCCTGCTAGGATCCCTTTCCAGTCTACCTTGGCCAGCTCCTCCCTCATGCCTTCATAGACCAGTTTGTTCAACTGCTTCACTGACACTTCCGATTTAACCTTCTCAAACTAATCACATTATGATCACTACCTCCAAGCGGTTCCTTTACCTCTAGTTCTCTTATCAAATCTGGATCATTGGACAACACTAAATCCAGAATTGCCTTTTCTCTGGTCGGCTCCATTACAAGCTGCTCTAAGAATCCATCTCGGAGGCACTCCACAAACTCTCTTTCTTGGAGTCCTGAACCAACCTGATTTTCCCAGTCTACCTGCATATTGAAATCCCGCATCACCACAGTGGCATTACCTTTGTTACATGCCAGTTTTAACTCCTGCTGCAACTTACACCCTACAACCGGGCTACTATTTGGGAGTCTGTAGATAACACTAATTAGTGTCATCTTGCCTTCAGCGCGACCTGTCCACTAAACGGAAGTCACGAAATGAGCGGGATTTTTGGACTAAACACAGTCGACCCTAATAAAGCATTTATTCCTTCCAAACACAACCGAACCTAATAAAGCATTTATTCCTTCCAAACACAGTCGGACCTAATAAAGCATTTATTCTTTCCAAACACAGTCGGACTTAATAAAGCATTTATTCCTTCCAAACACAGTCGGACCTAATAAAGCATTGCAGTTTCAAGCACAGGCAGGGCAGCAGGCCAAACAACTCATAGCATTGTCATTTCCTTTCCAATTAAGCATTGCGCTTTCAAGCACATGCAGGGCAGCAGGCCAAACACTCATGGCATTGTCATTAAGGGCTAACAAATCATTTATTGCAAGTACATTGCAGACTCACAGTTCAGTTGATTCACAGCTTGGAATGACAGTCATGGCCTCTCCCTCGCGATCTTGCAGAGTGACTGACTCATGTCCAGGTATCTGGGGTTTTATAGTCCTGCCCCCCTCCCCCTCCCCCGAAAGTGGCGTTACCTTCATCGCGGTGATTGACAGGCGAGAGGACCAATCATCTGATCAAGGTTTTTTAAACACTCATTATTTTATTTTTTTCATCAATGGGAAAAATCCTCGGGGCTGGCTCAGCAGAGGAGGACTGTAAGATGGCCCCAAAATCACAGCGATACAGGGTAGCGTTTTTTCGAAAATCAATATACAGCGTAGACAGGAAGTGGTCAAGTTGAGACTTTTAATTATAGAGATTTCTAATGGTCGACACATGAAGGGAGAATGAGCTCTAGCAAAGGGAGAGATAGTGGGTAGGATAAACAGTCCCCTAAGACTAATTTTCCTACTTGAGGCGTGGACTCTAGGAGCCGATGGGCATGTTTACATGCTGTATCTCTCTTAATCTAAACCATCACACCATCAAAACTATGGCTTCTCGTGCACAAAATATGTCCAATAACTGTATAGCTTATGACTCTGGAATGCAACCCTGACTTGTGTTAACAATGATTTCTACATTACCAAACAAAATTTTACAGAGCAGATTTGCTAAAACAAATCATGAACTGACAACTCGAGGGAGCCCTACTTTATCTGGTAGAGTGGATGCTATTATCTGTCAACTATATGCCAGACTACCTCGCCGTCTTGAGGGAATAGGACTTGCTACTAGCCATGTTATGCTGAGCAGAAGGAAAAGGGGGAGGGGGAGGGGGAGGAAAAGGGGGAGGGGGAGGGGGAGAGGGAGGGGAGGGGAGGGGGAGGGGGAGGGGAGGGGGAGGGGGAGGGGGAGGGGGAGGGGGAGGGGGAGGGGGAGGGGGAGGGGGAGGGGGAGGGGGAGGGGGAGGGGGAGGGGAGGGGAGGGAGAGGTTCAACAAGGAAAAGACAAATCTCATTCGTTAGACTGTGCACTTGTTTGATCATATCAATAAATACAATCTCAGTCACCATCATCCCTACGCTGGTCAATCATCACAGCATTTGTGTTGTCACAACGCAAAAAATAAAAGTCAATGTTAGATAAACGTTCCAAACCAAGTTTATACATCAAAACACACCATTATTCAAAGAAATCGGAACTATTTATCTTTGGCAATTCCTTCAAATGCCTGTCTGCTGCGTGGTTACAGTTTGACCAACAGAAGGCCGCTAATCTCAGTGAAGGATTCTGCAAAAAGATCATCTAGAGCAGTTATGGCAGTTCCAATTTCATATGGTCTCATCTTGAGATGAGCAGCAGCAGTGTGACAGCCATTAGCAAAGGCAACATTGGAGCTAAAAAGATGACATCTCATTATTACCCCGAAAGAGCAAACACATTCAGACTCCAAGCACAATGGCATCTACAGAAATGAGGATAGCATTTTGATCTTTGGCTGCACCCATAGTGTTTGACATCAACTTGTGGTGTAAAAGCAATGCAGTCATCAATATTTGGTTAATAGTTGGATTCAAAAGTGGTATATGGAGTTTCTTCCAAATCTCTGCAGGTGTGCATGAGCTTCTGATTGTGCTCCACGTCAGATCAATACTCATTATTTCCATGCTCCTTGACATAACACTCAGGCTTTCTGGCAGGCTTTTCGTTTCAAGCATCTCATTGTTCAAATTTACCAGAATTCTTCTATATCTTGCAATAGTGCTTTGGAGCAGAACTCATGCAAGACCTTGCCACCTGGAGTGCTACCATATGCATCGGTCTTTTCCAGCATGGCTGCAAGCCACGAGGCCAATGATTCACTGCGTGCAATTCCCCACTCTAACCCAACAACTAACTTAAAAACAATTTTATTATCTAACATTACGGTGCTGCTTAGGTGTTTATCAGATGAGAGGTATATGTCCATCTTCAATGGTTTATAGACCTATCATTCCCTATACAGTTGGTTCACTAGGCAGTTGTAAAAAATCAGAAGACCGTTGAATGGGAGTGGAAATAAGATGTGAGAATAATGTTATCTTCCATTGTTTTAGCCGCACAGGTAGTCATAACTCAGGAACAGCTGCTCCAGATAAGTCCTTTCCATGCAGATATAGTTATGCCAACAAGCCTATCATTTACCAATCAACTGTTACTGTCGCTAATTAAGTGCCATCCTACCCTGCAAGAGAGAAAGGGGGCTGTGTAAGTGGGTTTTATGCAATGTACTATGAATGAACCAATTTCATGGCCGAATAGCTGGGAGTGTGTAAACTAAAAAAAGCAAGCATCAGTACTGAGTATTAAGCCTACAAACGCCTAGACAGAGAAATCAGGCAGATGAATGATGCAGCCATGGTACAATAGACAATAGACAATAGGTGCAGGAGTAAGCCATTTGGCCCTTCGAGCCAGCACCGCCATTCAATGTGATCATGGCTGATCATCCCCAATCAGTACCCCGTTCCTGCCTTCTCCCCATATTCCCTGACTCCACTATTTTTAAGAACCCTATCTAGCTCTCTCTTGAAAGCATCCAGAGAACCTGCCTCCACCGCCCTCTGAGGCAGAGAATTTCACAGACACATACACTGGGGCACATTGATTTTGAATTTTAAAAATCACTTTAAATGATTTGACCTGTGTTAAGTTGTCCTCAACAGTCAAAGTATAAAGCAATGGCAGCACTTTTGTGATATGGAGCCCAATGTGTTGCAACATTTTCAGCATCTTGTTTCACTACATGGTCGTATTTTTTCAGCTATTGCACAGTAAAATCTTGCTAATTATTAGAACAGAAACAAAATGGAAACTACAACTTTGTCTTGGAAAATTATGTTTTGTATATACTTATTAGGAGGTTATTTTTGGTCAGTCATTCGATTACAATCCATTGCATTTGCATGATCCATAAACATTATTGTCAACATTGTGCCCCAAATATTAAATGTTGTTGCACAGCAGTCTGTTAAACATATCGCAGAGTCCAATTGTGGAAGAAATTGTGGCAGGAGCTCCAACTGATTAGTAGAGTAAACAGGTAAATCTTAAAGAAAGTTGTTAATGTTGCGCTGGGTCCATCAGATACAGAAGCAGCTGCCAGTGAGTTGTAAGAAAGCCTTCAGTGCATCAGCCACGAAGCAGGAGAAATACTCGTCAGGTACAATCACCTCCAAGCAATAAGAATTCTGAATCATTCAACGGTGTCGAGGCTGATTTTACATACATTCATAGTCGATGGGTGGAAAATCTAGACCCGAATATATTTTTCACAGAAGAAAATGGTCTCAACAACAGTCCAGTATGTCCTACTTCTTCTAAATCACGTAGTGGGTCAAACCACATGAGCAAATGAAAAATTGAAAAGCAAGAAGAAATTGCAGATGGTATAAATTTAAAATGGAATATTAGAAATATCCAGCTCGGGTTGTATTTATGGAAAGAGAAAAACAGCATACAATAAAGACTCAGTCACTAGCATAAAATTGAAGAATTGTTACATTGCTGGAGATAGCATTTGGAAAAACGTTCCGTTATGATTATAAACACTCGTGGGGCCACGTGGAGTATTGTGTTCAGTTTTGGTCACCCTGCTATAGGAAAGATGGCATTAGCTGGAAAGAATACAGATAAGATTTATGAGGATGTTGCCAGGATGTTGCAGGTACAGCAGGCAGTGAAGAAAGCGAATGGCATGTTGGCCTTCTTAATAAGAGGAGTTGAGTATAGGAGCAAAGAGGTCCTTCTGCAGTTGTATAGGGCCCTAGTGAGACCACACCTGGAGTATTGTGTGCCACAGTTTAAGAATAAGGGGAAGCCATTTAGAACGGAGACGAGGAAACACTTTTTCACATAGAGTTGTGAGTCTATGGAATTCTCTGCCTCAGAAGGGGATGGAGGCCGGTTCTCTGGATACTTTCAAGGGAGAGCTAAATAGGGCTCTTAAAGATAGGGGATATGGGGAGAAGGCAGGAATGGGGTACTGATTGGGGATGATCAGCCATGATCACATTGAATGGCGATGCTGGCTCGAAGGGCTGAACAGCCTACTCCTCCAATATTGTCTATTAAGGGCCTGAGCTGGAGGGAGAAAATAAGCAAGCTAGGAATTCATTCCTTGAAGCATAGGAGGCCAAGGAGTGATCTCACAGAAGTGTTTAAAATCATGAGGGGAATTGATAGGGTAAATGCAATGCCCTTTACCCAGGACATCAAACCAGAGCGCATTGGTTTAAAGTGAGAGGGGAAAGATTTAATAGGAACTCGAGGGACAAATTTTTACGCAGAGGGTTGTGGGTATGGTTACCAGAGGAGGTAGTTGAAGCAGGTACAATAACAATATAAAAAAAGACACTTGGACAGGTACATGCATAAGAAGAATTTAGAGGGATATGGGCCAAATGCAGGCAAATTGGACTAACATAGAAGGGGCACCTTAGTCGGCATGGACAAGTTGGGACAAAGGGCTAGTTTCCGTGCCGTATGACTATGTGATGACATTAAACGGAATTCATGTTTACATTTTTTTATGATGTCACCGACTATGTCACCATTAAAAACGCAGCAGACAAATTATCTCTGTTGCCCTGGAAAATATTTCTCCCCTTAACCAAGACTGCTAATGCTTCTTTACAAAGTGGCTGCCAAGTATCCTAGTGCAGAAAACACATGCAGAAGGCTGTAAACCGCTCAAGACGTTCTATGACTGTGCAGAGAGCTGGAGGAATACAACCGCTTCCTTCCAGGATTCTTGATCTTTGGTTGAAAAACTTGTTATACTTGATATCCCACTGCCATGTTCTAAGAGAGGTGGAAATCATGGGAAAATGCGCAAGTTTGTTTGTGCCAAAGTGTGTGCCACTGAACTGCGTCAATAACATGAGCACTCCGAGATATGCAGGAAACATAGGCATACGAAACAGTCAGGAATGATTATCTAAAGAGAACATTATTAGACTTACACAGATGTTTTGACCGAATCTAGCCCTCAGCCATTTAGTTAATTGAGATGAGTGGTTCATTTCCAAAATTCAACATTGAAAGGGGAAATGCAATTATATTGTTGTCAGAATGTAACATCTAGCAAGTGTTAACATAGTGCCATAATTTAATCCTTGATACATGTGCAATGTTGTGTTATGGCATGAGGGGAGAAGTGTGTATGTCGATCTTCACTAATCTAACATTTGTCAGCTGATATATTCAGTGATTCCGATCTATCAGGTCCTTACAAAGGTTTGCTTGCACATAAGGAAGAATTTCTATTAAGGACAAAGATAATTAAATGCAATCAACAAATTATTGCAGCACTATTATGGAATACAAGCACACCTTTAGAGGTGCGGCAAAGGTTCACCTGTATCTCCTCCAACCTCATCTACTGCATCCGCTGCTCTAGATGTCAGCTGATTTACATCGGGGAGACTAAGCGGAAGTTGGGCGATCGTTTCGCCGAACACCTCCGCTCAGTCCGCAATAACCTACCTGAACTCCCGGTGGCTCAGCACTTCAACTCCCCGTCCCATTCCTAATCCGACCTCTCTGTCCTGGGTCTCCTCCATTGCCAGAGTTAGCAACACCGGAAATTGGAGGAACAGCACCTCATATTCCGCCTGGGTTGCTTGCGTCCGGATGGCATGAACGTTGAATTCTCCCAGTTTTGCTAGCCCTTGCTGTCTCCTCCCCTTCCTTAACCCTCGAGCTGTCTCCTCCCATCCCCCCGCCCTCGCTCCTCCTCCTCCCTTTTTCCTTCCTTCTCCCCCCCCACCCCCCATCAGTCTGAAGAAGGGTTTCGGCCCGAAACGTTGCCTATTTCCTTCGCTCCATAGATGCTGCTGCACCCGCTGAGTTTCTCCAGCATTTTTGTGTACCTTCGATCTTCTAGCATCTGCAGTTCCTTCTTGAACACCTTTAGAGACTGCCATTTGGCAGTTCTCCTCTCAAAGATATGAAGTCAATTGTACAATAAACATAACAGATACATTTTCTCAAACCTAAAGTGCAAACGCAATTAAGGAAGAGCAGGTCTCATGATTTCTCCCCGCTTAAAATTTAAATCATATGACCAACACTCCTTAAAACCATTATCCTTAACTGTAGTAGATCATTATTCTTCTACTGTATATCTGAAACTACCCACACAGAAACCACTGAGAAAATAATTTGCAATAGAATTGAGGAACATCAATGTCACATTTAATCACAGAGGCACATTCAGGAGAAAACATTAATTGTGCCCCTTCTTGCACCCAGCACTATAATGCTTAGATACTCATTGCGTTTACGACGTTTAATAAAGATCTACTAAAAATAAATTAAAAAATAATACATATTTGCTTCTTAACATCTTGAATGTTTCATTGCACTGCATAATATTATATTAGAGCAGTATAGCACAGAAACAAACCCTTCAATCTACAATGTCGGTCACATTTTTGATATCAAATTAACCTCATGTCTTCTAGCTGTATGTGAGCCATATTCCTCCATTCCATATATTCATGTGCCTGTCTAATAGCCTCTTAAACACCATTATTGTATCTGCTTCCACCAGCAGCCTTGGCAACACATTCCAGACACCTACCACTCTGGGGAGAAAAGGATTTTGATTGTTCACCCTATCTATGTCTTTCATACTTTTATAAACTTCTATCAGGTCACGCCACAAACTCCGACATTTCTGAAAAAAACAGTCCGGATTTGTCCAATCTCCCTTTATAACTAATACCCTCTAATTCAGGCAACATTCTGATAATCCTCTTCTGCACACTCCAAAGCCTTCACATGCTTCCTATCATGGTGAGACCAAAACTGCGCACAACACTCTGCATGTCTGAGCAAAGTTTTATAAAGCTGCAACATAACTTCCTGACTCTTGTACTCTATCACCTGACTGATGAAGCCAAGCATACCATACACCTTCTTTACCACTATCTATTTGTGATGCCATATTCAGGTAGCTTTGGACTAGGACCCCCAGATTTCTCTGCATATCAATTCTATTAAGGGTCCTCCAATTAAATGTATATTTTCCTCTTACATTTGACCTCACAAAGTGCAACACCTTACATTTGTCTGGATGAAACACCATGTCATATCTGTAACCAATCTACATTCTGCTGTATCCTTTGATTGCCTTCTGTCCTCAATTAAGGCCATAAGGTCATGTGATAGGAGTAGAATTAGGCCATTCAGCCCATCAAGTCTACTCCACCATTCAATCATGGCTGATCTATCTCTCCCTCATAACCCCATTCTCCTGCCTCCTCCCCATAACCGCTGGCACCCAATTCTACCAATTTTTGTGTCATCTGCAAACAAACTATTTGGCCCCTCTACATTTTTGTCCAAGTTATTACGCGTTATAAACAATGGTCCTAGCATTGATCGCTGCAGAACACCACCGGTCACAGAGCTCCAGCCAGAATAGCATCCTTCCACCTCTATGGGCAAGTCATTTCTGAATCTAAATTACTACATTACCATGGATCCCATGCATCTTAATTTTTTGGATCAGCCTATCATGAGGGACTTTGATTATTTCAGTGATACGATGCAGAAACAAGCCCTTCAGCCCACCGAGTCCGCGCCGACCAGCGATCCCCGAACATTAACACTATCGTACACACACTAGGGACAATTTACATTTATACCAAGCCAATTAACCTACAAACCTGTACGTCTTTGGAGTGAGGGAGGAAACCGAAGATCTCGGAGAAAATCCACACAGGTCACGGGGAGAACGTACAAACTCCTTACAGACAGCACCCGTAATTGGGGTCGAACCCGGGTTTCTGGCGCTGTGATCTCTGTAAGGCAGCAACTCTACCGCTGCTCCACCGTGAAGTGAGAAATATCTGATCAGAAAATAAATGGAAACAAATCAAAGAGATGGGAATCACGTTTCATAGAGAGGAATGAGGATACCAACATGAGCATGCCAAATTTTAAAACATGCAATTTCGTTACAAGCAAGGCTTAAGAACCAGCTGTAAACTTAATTTTAAAGTGATTATTACAGTGAAGTTTGGGTTTACCAGCTCAGACCGAAATTGATTCAAGGAAACCCTTCATCATTTCAGAGAAAAATGTATATTCGCCCTCTAATATATGCATAATTTTTATGTCATGCTAAAAATATGAATATCAGAAGGAGAAATGAAGGAGATTTGAACATTTCATCTAAGATATAATAAACTGAAAATAAATGATCAACCAAGGAATTCCGGACATTTAATCAATTACCCACATACCTCAACTAAAACTGAGATCTGGAAACTGGGTGTTCCGAGGGCTGTTCAATAAAAAAGTATTATTTATGTCATAAGGGATAGGAGCAGAATTAGGCCATTTGGCCCATCAAGTTTACTCCGCCATTCAATCATGGCTGATATATCTCTCACTCCTACCCCCATTCTCCTGCCTTCTCCCCATAGCCCCTAACACCTACACTAATCAAGAATCAATCTATCTCTGCCTTAAAATATCTATTCATGGCCCCCACAGCCTTGAGGCAAATAATTCCACAGATTCACCACTCTCTAACTAAAGAAATTCTTCCTCATCTCTTTCCTAAAAGAACATCCATTCATTTTGAGGCTATGACCTCTGGTTCTAGCACTAATTTCAACAAGATCACTGACAAATAGAAAACTCAAGAAAACCTATAAAGTGCTCAATCTGAAAAGTTCTATTTCATTGGTTGTTTCAAATATTCAAGTCAAGTCAAGTATTATTCGTCACTTGCACATAAAGTGCAAGTGAAATGAATTTGCTAGCAGCGGTACAATAAAAAAAAAGAACACACAATACTCAATAAAAATTTAACACAAACATCCACCACAGCATTCATCACTGTGGTGGAAGGCACAAATTTTGGCCAGACCTCCTCCATTTTCCCCCGTGGTCGGGACCTCAACCCTCCGCAGTCGTCGCTGCGGGCATCCAGATGTTCAAACGAGGTAAGTCCAGGTAAGTCCTGAATCGGTGTCTCCCCACCGGAGGTAACTGTTGCCAGAAAATGAGGCAGAGAGAAGCCGTTGCAAATATCAAAGATCAAATCTGCTCACGATCTTCCTGCAGTTACTCAAATAACTGCTGTTATTTTACATACTAGGCAAAGATAACCATTTATCTGTTATCAAATTGGCCTCCTACTGATCCAAAAGCCTTTGCCAAGATGCTGACCTCTGTGTAATCAGCTTTCCAGTGGAATTATACTTTCGGAGGGCCGCTGAGAAGCCGAGGCCTCGCGAGTCGATGAAGCCCTTGGGTTTGCGGAACCCGCTGCTGGGGCCTGGGTCAGCACCATGCAGGCGTCTGGAGAGGACCCGGCAGCGATTGTGGAGAGGCCCGGTCTGGCGGTCGATGATGGCGCCGACCGACAGATGACGACGGACCACGTGGAAGTGAGGACGCCGCAGCCAGGGGAAGGAACAAAGGAGGACCCGGCGTGGGGGGACCATTTTGATGAAGTGGGAAGAACAATGGACAAATGGTAGGAGGCACATTTCTGTTTAGAGTGAAACACAAATCTATAAGAATGCTCAAGAGAATCATACAGCATTTTATTATCATACATAACAAAAATGAATTAAATTCTTACTTGCGGCAGCAAAACTAATTTGTAAACAGAGAACTCGAAAGATGGTATAATAAACAAATATAAAAATAAGTTCAATAAATAGAAAAAACAATACTGTGCAAAAAAAAAAAAGTCCAAAGCCCCTAAAGCAATAAAGACCATTTGTAGTTTAGTTGGAGTTGCAGCATTCAATAACCTGATGGTTGTTGAGAAGAATTGAACATGGAGCTCACAGTTTTCAGACTGCTGTACTCCTTAGAGATGGCATGTGAAATGCTCTATGCTTACACTAGGATTATGTTATTCAGCAAACTCCAACCAGTTCAAATAAGTTTCATGGAGCTCATTACAATTGAAGTTAGCTTTCAATTTTGTTTGGGGGAATCCACACATCACTGCCATGGCCAGCATTTATGGCTCACTTGCATTTATCCCTGTGATGGTGCTGGTAATAAGCTGGGACTGCAATAGACATTCTGGTGAGGAACATTTCCACTGTTCCAGAAAGTTGTGAATCTGTGGAATTATCCGCCTCAGAAGGCAGTGGAGGCCAATTCTCTGGATGCTTTCAAGAGAGTGTTAGATAGAGCTCTTAAAGATAGCGGAGTCAGGGGATATGGCGAGAAGGCAGAAACAGGGTACTGATTGTGGATGATCAGTCATTATCATATTGAATGGCGGTGCTGGCTCGAAGGGCCGAATGACCTACTCCTGAACCTATTGTCTATTATCCTTTGTGGATGAAGTTCCGGGATATGGGCCTAAACCATGGGAGAAGAGATATGCATTTCCAAATCGGGATGTTCTACAACTTAGGAGGACAACTTGAAGACGGTGGTGTTCTCACATGCCCATTGTTCTTGCCCTGCACGCAGGGGAAGGGAATTAATGTTCAGGAGTGTGGATGGGTTACAAATCAAGTGAGCTGCATTGTCCTTTATGAAATGGTCAATCCTAAACATTGCGCGAGTGTACTCATTCAAGCATTGGAGCATACTCTGACCTGCTCTTGTGGCAGATCCAGTTGAGACTTTGATCAACAGTGACTCTGGAATAGAGGACTTGACAATGACGATGCCATTGAATATCAAGAATCAGTGATCAGAACCTCAATTATTGATATCTGACATTTTTGTACTTTACGCTACTTTTCAGCTTTATCTCCATAGGAGTTGCAAATGGGACTTCATATTACATTATCCTCAATGGACATCCTCCCGATAGAAAGTAGGTCATTGATGATGCGGATGAAGATGGCTGCACCTGGGATGGTGCCCAGAGGAACTGCTGCAACAATGCTTTGAGCTCAGGGTGACTGATGAACTGCGATTGCTGGTCGACGTGGACTTGGTGGACTGAAGGGTCTGTTTCTATACGGAAACTCTAAACAAAGTAAACTAAACAACTACCACCTTTCTTTGTAAGGTATGATTACAGCATAGGAATGTTTTCCCCTCAATGCTCCACTCAGGAACAACGATTAACCTCCAAAATCAACAGCTACATTATTTTGTGAAGTATGATTCAAACCATGGAGTGTTTTCTGCTTGATTGCACACTTGGTCAAATGCCACCCTGATGTCAAGGGGAAGAAACAAATGATGACTAAGATTTTACTAATGCAACACAATGAATTGCCTTTTTTAAGGAATGACAATGTAGAAAGTTGCACACTCTCATCTTACCACAGGAATTCAGCTCACGTTTGGATCAAAGCAGTTGCGAGGACCAGACCAGAATCAAAATACCGCCTCCAACCCTTAGCAAGATGGGTATTGGTAAGATAATTGGTAATTAAGCACTGCTTGATAGCATGAACACAATACTGTCCATCACTTTGCGGATGACTGCAAGTAGCCTGATTTAATGGCAATCCGACAAATTGATGCAGCCTGATTTTTGTCGCAAAGGAAGTAATTGGCAAATTTTCACATTGTCATTCCCTACAAAGGCAATTCATTATGGTGCATTCGTAAAATCTTAGTCATCATTAGTTTCAATCTACTAATGGGTATGCAAAATAACGAACTAAAGAAATCAAACCTTATTTTTAATTATGGCAGCAAGAAACTGTACACAAGAAACATTGAAACACTTTAAACTGTAAATTCTAGATATCTTAAATAAAAACAGAAAATAATAGAAATACACGGCATGTCAAGCAGCATCAATGGGGAGAAAGAGAGTTAACAGTATCTTTCCAAAGATGCTACCATACCTATCGATTGTATTTTATTATTCATACTCAGGAACCATGTATCACTGGCAATGGGCATCCCCAATAGATCTTGACGTGGCGATGATGGTGCACCATTTTGATCAACCACTGCAGTTCTTCTGGTGAAGGTAATCCACAGTATTGTTCGGTGCAGAGTTCCACAATTTAGACCTGAAGGTGGTCCCAGCCCAAAATGTCAAGTATCTATTTTCTCCAGATATGCTGCCTGACCTGCTGAGTTACTCCATTTTATACCTATCACAATTTAGACCACTGATATACTTCCACATCGTGGGGGGGGGGGGTACTTGCAGATGGTTGCAGATGATGCCTGCTGCCTTAGTCTTTCTAGGTGGTAAAGGTTGCAGATTTGTGAGATGCTGCTGGGGAACCTGAATGAGTAACTTAAATGTATTTTATAGATGGTGCATCCTGTTACCATTGTGCATTGGTGATGGGAAGAATGAAGGTTCAAGCTGACTCTTGTCCTGGATGGTGTCAACCTTCCTGAGAGTGTTGGATCTGCACTCAATCAATCACATGGCGAATATTCCATCATTCTCTTGACTAGGCATCGCAGAGGCAGAAAGGCATTGAGATCTCAACTGCACTGAATGCACAGTATCTTGTTGTGCAGTACTTAGATGCAGATCGAGTTGAGTATCTTATCACTGATGACGCAGGCGATGGTAATGCCAATGATTGTCAAGAATAAGTGGTCAAACTCTTTTGTTAATATTGCCATTGTCTGGCATCTTTGTGATGTGAATGTTACTTGTTGCTTATCAGTTGTTGCATGAATGTTGTCAGTTATTGCTATATGCAAGCATGGATTGGTTCTCTGAAGAGGAATTTCAAATGGAATTGAGTATTATGCAATCAACAGCAAACAGCCACCCTTCTGCCTTTTCTGATGGTCATAGAACAACTGAAGAGGACTCGGCTTGTGACTGGGCGATTGACATCTGAGATTACCTTCCGTTGTGAGAGATGTCATGGTAAAACTACAGTTGACATCAAATAATGTGGGTTGACTAATCCAGCATCTGCAGTTCCTTCTTAATCAAATAATGTGGAATGTTTATCCTTTGATGCCGATTAATTTTGGTCTTACCATGTTGCTTTAATTCCTTGGTCAAATGTGGCCTTTGATAGCAAAGGCAGTCACTTTCAGCTTACCACTGGAACTTTGCTCTTTAATCCATGGTTTGATCAAGGCTGTTATTTTTTTTGTTCTTAGTACATAATTGTCCTCTATTTATCCCATCGAAGTTTGTCCACTCCAAGTAATGAGAATAGGAATTGTTCTATTTAAAGAAAAAAGCAGCACATAGATTTGGCTTGGTGTCATCATTGAGTTGGTGGAAAACTTCTCTGCTAAACCTGCACTTCACCTGACTCTTGGAGTTGCACATTGTGGTAGCAGGAATCAGAGGGATGAGTACTCACAGCTTGCCGATGATTTCAACATCTAGCCGAAAACAGTACTTTGTGGTATCAATTTGTTTAAAACCATGAAAGAGCCAGAGAGCGAAGGTGCCAGAGAGCAAACAGAACAATGCATTATATTCAAGGTGGCAGTCCACAAACTAACAAGATCACAGCACAGGACGTTGATGGATCAGTGTCATTAGCTTCCAAGTCTCCCAAAACAACAATTAGCATATGTAGGATTTTAATTGCACTATTGACAAAGGTTGCACATATCTGTAAATCTGTTGGGAGTTTAATGGCAATAATACCAATGAGCTAAAATATAATAAAGAGTTATTGATTCCTACTACTGATTGCCCTAAAGTGTTGTGGAAGATAAAACAAAAACCCAAAACAGCAAAGGCAACTGATGCAATTAAGTGCAACTATGTTCCAATGGAAGTCCAATGTAATTTTGAAGAGAGGAAGGTTGGATATGTGATATGTTGTTTGATTAGATGAAAAGAAATAGTGAAGAAGGCACCATAGTCCAGCCAGCCTCCCCTCCGATCTTCCCAGATGTTCATCCGTGGTCTGGGCCTTCTGAGCACCCGCAGTCGCCGCACCAGGCGGCCCGATGTTCAGGCCCTCACGCCGGGCTGGTGGAACGCCGACGCCGATCCCCGACGGTGAACATCCTCCTCCTCAGTGGCCCGGACCTCCCGATCAGCCGCCTCCCGCAGCCGAAGTCCGCAGCTCCCGAGTCCGCAGCTCCCGAGTCCGCAGCTCCCGAGTCCGCAGCTCCCGAGTCCGCAGCTCCCGAGTCCGCAGCTCCCGAGTCCGCAGCTCCCGAGTCCGCAGCTCCCGAGTCAGCAGCTCCCGAGTCAGCAGCTCCCGAGTCCGCAGCTCCCGAGTCCGCAGCTCCCGAGTCCGCAGCTCCCGAGTCCGCAGCTCCCGAGTCCGCAGCTCCCGAGTCCGCAGCTCCCGAGTCCGCAGCTCCCGAGTCTGCAGCTCCCGAGTCCGCAGCTCCCGAGTCCGCAGGCCGAGCCGGGCAGAGTCGCAGGACCCCGCATTGTTGATCAGCGCCGCCCGCGTTGGGAGCTCCGCAAACCGCAGCTCCATGATGACGGTGCAGCAGGTCCAGCACTCCGGGCTCCAGACGGCGATCCCCGGTAAGGCATCACCAGCCCCGCGATGTTACAGCGCTGTCCCGCCGCTGCTGGAGCTCTGGTCGATCCCGGCAGGAAAGGCCGCGCCAATCCAGTAGGTAGGCCGCTGGGGGGATGAGGATGCGACTCGAATAATAGTCGCGTCCTCTCCAGTAAGCGACCGAAGGACGGTATCCCCCTTACCGTGCCCTCTTCCCCCACATAAAGACATTTAAAAAAACATAAAAAACACACTTTAACATAACAAAAAAAAACAAAAAAACAAAAAGATACCCGGCTGCAGGTGGAGGCTGCTGGCACCAGCGCCACTGGAAGTACAGTGCCAGGATTTGTGAACATGTCTTCCCCACATTTAGGTTTAGATTTATTATGTCACAGTCGCTGGACTACAATGAAAAGCATTGTTTTGCATGCTATCCAAACTGATCAGCAATACGTACATAGATGCAATCAGTTAAGTATTTCCCGGCAAGGAAGACGCACCCCCATTTTGAGTAGCTAAATTTTGAAAAAAAGGCTGGTGGGACAGCATCAAGGGTTTGGTTTAGTCGTGAAGACATGATCAAGAGTTTTCTGCAGTTTCCAGGTCGCCTGCGTGCCCCAGGACTGGCTACAGTTTCCAGATCGCCTGTGTGCCCCAGGACTGGCTACAGTTCCCAGGTCCCTCGCGTCCCCGGGACTAGCTGCAGTTCCTAGGTCGCCTGCGAGCCCCGGGACTGGCTGTAGCGCCCAGGTCGCCTGCGAGCCCCGGGACTGGCTGTAGCACCCAGGTCGCCTGCGAGCCCCGGGACTGGCTGTAGCACCCAGGTCCCTCGCGTCCCCGGGACTAGCTGCAGTTCCTAGGTCGCCTGCGAGCCCCGGGACTGGCTGTAGCGCCCAGGTCGCCTGCGAGCCCCGGGACTGGCTGTAGCACCCAGGTCGCCTGCGAGCCCCGGGACTGGCTGTAGCACCCAGGTCCCTCGCGTCCCCGGGACTAGCTGCAGTTCCTAGGTCGCCTGCGAGCCCCGGGACTGGCTGTAGCACCCAGGTCGCCTGCGAGCCCCGGGACTGGCTGTAGCACCCAGGTCGCCTGCGAGCCCCGGGACTGGCTGTAGCACCCAGGTCCCTCGCGTCCCCGGGACTGGCTGTAGCGCCCAGGTCGCCTGCGAGCCCCGGGACTGGCTGTAGCGCCCAGGTCGCCTGCGAGCCCCGGACGAGCTGCAGTTTCCATGTCGCCTATAATGACAGATTTTTATATCGTATCAAGGATTAGTCCTTTAGTCACTATTTGAAGACGGGATCAGAAGATAATCGATATGCACCCACGAGCTCTCCACAAGAAATACAAAGCAGTCGAAAGATAAATCTTCCATAACATAGTCGCTTGATTAATAGTTTCTTTATTGTAGTATAATATTCATCCAAACTTCTTGTTGTATAAGAACATTTTAATCTTACTCATGGTCATACTCGTGCATGGTCGAAAGCTGTGACCTCTCCCCCATGCTTCTTCAAACTAAACTAACCACTAGGGAGTCTGCACGAGAGTCCCAGCTGCAAACATGCCTCAGACTACGCATTAATCACACCCACATAATTACAGGCAGATAAAATTTACTGGTTTATAGTTGCACAGAAAAGTGCAATGACAATAAAATTGAAATTGAATCCATAACATACCGAGTTAAGCTAAATGGCTACTACATACCGGCCCCTAATTGTTCTGAGTATGTAACGAGGCAATTACTAATAGACATTAAAAAAGGAGCTATAAAAGCTTAACATATATCAAAAGGCAAAAAATAACATGCATTATATATCAGCACTCAGACTTCTTTAGCGATTTTTCCATCTTCACCTTCGCCTTCTAGAAGCAAGCATAACTTGGTTATTGGTCTTATTAAAACATTGTTCTTAGTCTGAAGTCGTACTGTGCGCACCAAACCCTTAACGTCAGGCATGATCTCCAGTATTCTTCCCATCAACCAAGAACCTCGCGATGTAGTAGAATCAACCACCAAAACAATATCACCTGGAACAAAATTTCTTCCAACCCTCGATCATCGTTTTTGCTCTTGGATCAGAGGCAAATATTCTTGTGTCCATCTCTTCCAAAAAAGATCTGCCATATATTGTACTTGTCTCCATCTGCCTCGTATATACAAATCTTCTTTCACAAAGAGTCCAGGTGGTAGTATTGGATTGGTCTTCAACAGAAGAATATGATTTGGTGTAAGCGCTTCCAGGTCCTTCGGATCATCAGAACTCTTAGTAATAGGTCGATCATTTAAAATTGCTTCAACTTCACAGAATAGTTTTCAATCCTTCGTCGTCCAGAACTTGTAGTTTAAGATGGGTTCTGCTGTTAGTCCACTAGAAGCTTCATCCGCAAGATTTTTCTTTGTGCTAACATATTTCCATTATGAAACATTAGTAGCTTCCAATACAAAAGAGATTCTGTTTGCTACAAATGTCAAAAAACGTCTGTTCTCATTGTTGAAGTATTTAAGCACCGTAATACTATCAGTCCAGAAGATAGATTCTTCCAGTTGAAGCTGTAGTTCTTTTTGCAGCATTAAGTCAACTTTAACAGCTAAGGCTGCGGCAGTAAGTTCCATTCTGGGAATTGTCATTTACTTCAATGGTGCCACACCTGGCCTTTCCCATTAAGAATGCGGCATATACTTTTTTGTCATCATTTTCCAGTCTTAGACATGAAATAGTACCGTAACCACTTTCACTGGCATCTGAAAAAGGTTGCAACTGTGCACTTCTGATCTTACCAAAGCTTGTAGGCTTCATGCACCGGTCTACTTTGAATTCTGAGATCTTGTTGAGATCTGCTAACCATTCTGTCCATCGTTGAGGGGAAGTTTGCGTTATACTCTCATCCCATCCAAGTTTTTCCTTACAAAGATCCTGCAAAATCAACTTGGCTGGCATTGTAAATGGTGCAAGAAATCCCAAAGGGTCATAAACAGAATCAATCATGGATAGGATACCCCTTCTAGTGCATGATCGCTCTTGAATCGAGATTCTGAACTTGAACACATCTGTTTCAATGCACCAGTGCAGTCCCAATGCTCTTTTTCATTGGCAGATTGTCTTTGTCCAAATCCAACTCTCTGGTCTCCTTGGCTCTATCATCTGGGGGAATGCTTTCCAATACAACACGGCTGTTGCTAATCCACTTGGAAAGTGTGAATTCTCCCTTGTTACAGAGGGAGGTCAGATGTTTTACCATTTGAATTGCTTCCTGCTCCGTAGACATGGATTTTAAGCAATCATCCACGTAGAAATTATTCTTCAGTGTTTATCACTTCTTCTGGAAAGTGAGCTTTATTTTCCTCTGCGGTCTTCTTTCATGCAAAGTTCGCACAACTTGGTGATGACACTGCTCCAAAGAGATGTACCTTCATCCGGTATTCAAAGAGATCTTGTTGTGCATCACCATCAAGCCACCACAGGAATCGCAAGAGGTCAATGTGTTTTTCTGATACTTTGACTTGATGAAACATCGCTTTAATATCAGCCATCAAAGCAATCGGTTCTTGTCTGAATTTAACAAGAACCCCAATGAGTGAGTTGGTAAGGTCTTGCCCTTGTTGAAATTAGCAGTTGTTATGTTCCTTTGAAGACTGCAGCACAGTTAAAGACCACCCTCAAGGTCCCTTTCTTTGAGTGATACACCCCATGGTGCGGAATATACCAAAGCTCTCCATCACTTCGATTTAGTTGGTTTGTTGGTACCATTTCGGCATCATTGTCAATCATATCCTTTAGGAAAGACGTATATTCCTCATGAAATTTCGTATTCTTGCCAAACTTGCATTTCAGATTCTGGGTGCGTTGCTCTGCCATACGACGATTATTCAGCAGACTATGTGAAAGGTAAGTCCGGACAATAGTGTCCTTCTATCATCTTTACTGAGTAGTTCATAATATCTAAGAACTTTAACTCTTCCCTGGACATTTCTTCAGATTCCTTACTGGTACTTTCATTGAAGTCATGATTGTATTGCTTGATCAATAGCATTTCTAATTTACCAGTTGATATTTGATTAACAGCAGCAGCAGGGTAGTTCTTCTGGTTCCTGCTTTAGTTGTTCCTTCTCAAGGAGCCATAGATAACCCATCCTAGTAGGGTTTTCACAGCAAACTGTCCATCCCCTTGGCTCCTCAGTCTGTATAGGTTCTAATACCTTCAAAGTATTTGTTCCGATATGTAGGTCGATACCAGAACTTATTTTAGGTATCTTCACATCCTTCAAGTAAGGCCATTGTTTCAAGTCATCACGCCCGGGTATATTTTGATGACAAACAGGCATGGTCTCATGTGTAAACACCTCAGATATTGGTATAAAATTGTCTTCATCCAGACTAGATATTTCCATACATGCAATGTAATGACTAACGCACTCCTTCTCAAAGGTCAAAGGTCAAAAATGTATTTGCCATTTGTGCTTACACACAGGAACTCTTGTGCGGCTATTCAGAGAGTCGTCAAGTCAAATTAAAAATTAAAATCATGGTATGCAATAGAATCTTAACCTCTTCTCCAGTAATGTCCAGCCTTCTCATCAAGCTTTCTGTACAAAAGGTAAGTCGAACTTCCATGATCCAAAAATGCATATGTTTGCAACACTGTATTCTCCTTGCTATTCCTTACCTGTACTGGTAAGATAGAGAAGATTCAGGTTTCTACCCCGGCCCCAATATGGGCAGTTATCTGAGGTGAGGTGACAGCATCACTAGCAGCTGGCTTCTCCTTCTGTTCTATTTGCTCCAGCTTCTTGTGCTCAGTGTGAAGTGCTTCAAGATGTTCTTGCTTGCACTTATTACATGTTATAGGACTCTTATAGCCTTTAAAAATGTGTCCTTTTTTCAAACATCCAAAACAGATTTCCTTCACAGTTTAGGGGTCATAGGGGGTCACAGTTTAAGGATAAAGGGGAAATCTTTTAGGACTGAGATGAGAAAAACATTTTTTACACAGAGAGTGGTGAATCGCTGAAATTCTCTGCCACAGAATGTAGTTGAGGCCAGTTCATTGGCTATATTTAAGAGGGAGTTAGATGTGGCCCTTGTGACTAAAGGGATCAGGGGGTATGGAGAGAAAGCAGGTACAGGATACTGAGTAGGATGATCAGCCATGATCATATTGAATGGCGTTGCAGGCTCAAAGGGCCGAATGGCCTACTCCTGCACCTATTTTCTGTTTCTATGTTTCTCCTTTAAGAAATCCATCTTTTCTTTATATTCCTTTTTCTTGAATTTCCGACACCACCTTATGGTGTGACCAACTTAGTTACATGAGAAGCAGAACCATCTTGGTTTAACAGTAGATGTATCTCCTTCCTTTTCGCCTTTCGTTTCTGCAGGTATTACAGCGGTAACAAAGCCACTTCCCTGAGGTCCTGATCTTCCTTTTGTTTTAGTAAAGGTAAAACCTTTGACAGTTGCAATTGGTTTAGGATTGTGAATACTCCCATAGCGTAAATTTGACATTAACCGTTCTTCCTTCTCCATGAAATTCACCAGATCAGGAAGCATCGCTTCTCAATTCTCAAGTTCCTCTATCAGATCTCCACTTTTCTCCAAGTCTGTCGGGCAGTTTTAGAATGATAGTTTTCATATTGCGTTCATTTCTTGCATGGAGTTGAGATGTTTCAACGAGCTGCTACAACAACTTCTAAGAAATATTGCGAACTCCCGCAATGCTTTCGCGTCTTCTGGCTTGATAGCTGTCCAAGCATAGGCCTTCTTCATGTATGCATTGGTGATCTAGTGCTCATTACCAAATTGTTCTTTGAGCAATTTTCTTGCCGTTCGATAGCCCTCACCGGCAGGCAACCTCCGAGAACTTGCAACAAGCTCCTTTGGATATTCGCTTGTGTAATACTCCAGAAATTGTAAACTATTTTCATCATCAGTAGTTTTCCTCTCCACACCTCTCAAACTGGTCTATGAAAGTCTCATATCGCATGGGATCACCATCGTACTTAACAATTTCCATTTGAGGTAAAGTGGAAGAGATATTATGTTGAGCTAGAGACTCGCTAATTCTCATTTGATTCCACATCAAATCACAGACTTCTTCTCTAAATCCCTCCTTGGACTCAGGGGAATGGTAAACATGCCTCTGAGAAGAATGCTGGCCTGGATAAGTTTTGTCACGAGTCCCTTGGCTAGATGTTCTTCCCAGACTAGGCCTCAATGTATCATAAACAGGCATCGGCGAATTTCGGTTTGCTCGACCCTGTATATTAGGCATCTGAAAAGAGTGCTGAGCTGCGTAGGTCTTATCACGAGCCTTAACAGATGGTCCAAAGGTTATTTGCTTCGTTTTAACTACCTGCGGCTGAGATGGAGTTTTATCGACCATCCACTTACTCAGTGCTAGATTTGAATGGCGAGACCACTTATTCTGGTGGCTGTAGATTTAATTCAGCTGCTGTTTCCCTTTGAGCAGTTCTTTTTCTCAAATAAGAGCTCATCCCATCAGATACTTTAGAGCCGCCTCTTGAACCTTGGTCTTCGAGTATCTCAATCTTAGTCCTGGCTTCATCCAACTTTGTATCCAGTTCCAACTGTTCCTTCTCTCTTTAACTGCCTTCTTTGTTCCTCAACCTCTCTCTTCATCTGTTCCGCACGTGCCTCGGCATCTCTCCTCGTCTGTTCCAACTGTTCTTCCTGTGCTCCAATCTTACGCTTTCTCGTCAAGGCGGCAACTTGTAGCAAAAGAGCAGCCATAGTTGCTTCAGCTTCCATACGAGCAGTGGCCCTTGAAATTGAACTGGCTTCTGAACCAGACATGTCGATCTTCGTGTTCAAACGTTTGAGCTACTATCTAGTGGCATTATTTCTTGCTTGATTTCGACACCTTGTTGCGTAGCATCTCCTACTATAGCACACGCGGTCCTTTGTTCAATTTCAGCCATCCATTTCTCTACATTGCCAACGATGTCGTTAAGATATTCCATCGCTTCTTGAAACCACAGATTTGGCTCTTTGCTTTCCTCCTCAGGCAGTGATAGGCTCAGTAATAAGTGGTTTTGTGCAACTCAAGACGAGGTTGACTAGCCGCCCATGATTAGATTTTACTTTTTCAGCATTCTGTTTAAGGCGCATGAGTTAATCCTATATCTATTAAATGGATAACCTGCTTCTATAGCTTGTTTTTCTCCTTCTGGCATTTCTCCAGAAATGCAACACTGGCCTTTTCGGTGGGCTTCTTTGTTCGTTCGCTATATCGTCTCTGTTCCAGCTCTTCTTCACCTGGCTTACATGTTGAATATTCCAAGGCTCCCTCTGGTGGCGCTCCTTCGCCTGGCTTACCTGCTTCTTCTGGCTCCATGAATTAAACAGGTCTTGGCAGACTGCCAAATCTTCTAATAAGAGAAACAGGATTTCTTCAGTCTGCTTCTTCTTTACTGATAAACATTCAATAGTTATGGCATTACTTCGTGTTCATTCTGGTGCAGTGTTCCATAAACACCCGAAAGAATCAAAAAAAAAAACTGGACTTTCAGAAACATCCAATTATTTTCGAAGTATAGAAGTGACCAGTTTAGAAATGTGTTTTATCTCAACTTCAAAACATACCAAGGCCGAGCACCTGGTAGCCCAGTCTTACTAGCTTCTTGGCTGCTTTCCAAAACAGAACTTGAACTTCTAATACATCTCGAGACTCTTTATCAGAGCCTGTAATTTCACTTTAAACGCGACAAATCAGTCGAACAATCCACAGCGTTAAGAAGCTGTTCTAATTAAAGCGTTCCAGCTTTCAAATTTACAGCATAATACAATAGCTGTTCATTACTCACGCTCTCGATCAGTTAAGTTTTCAATCTTCAGATAAGTCGCGTGGCTGTGTCAATTAACCTACCGGCAGGCAGGCTCTAAACCAATCTCTGGCAGAAATCTAGTTTCTTCAGTTCCTCTTCTACTGAACCAATCTTCAGTTCCACTTCTATGGAACCAGTTCTTCTGACAGTAATCTCTCAGAGATCCAGCCCAATCTTCTGTCCCTCTTCTATGGGACCAATCTTCTACCTCCTGGTAGTAAGGTAGCTTTCGACTCTAATGTAGTGACAGATTTTTATATCGTTTCAAGAATGAGTCCTTTAGTCCCCATTTGAAGACAGGGGATCAGAAGATAATCAATACCCACCCACGAGCTCTCCATGAGACATTCAAAACCGTCGAAAGATAAATCTTCCAAACACAGTCTCTTGATTAATAGTTTCTTTATTGTAGTAGTAAAAACAATAGACAATAGGTGCAGGAGTAGGCCATTTGGCCCTTTGAGCCAGCATCGCTATTCAATGTGATCATGGCTGACCATCCCCAATCAGTACCCCGTTCCTGCCTTCTCCCCATATCCCCTGACAACGCTATTTTTAAGAGCCCTATCTAGCTCTTTCTTGAAAGCATCCAGAGAACCTGCCTCCACCGCCCTCTGAGGCAGAGAATTCCACAGACTCACCACTCTCTGTGTCCAAGCCATTAACAATCTTTACAAGCCCTTAACAATCTTCCAAGCCCTTAACAATCGAAACAGTATGATATTCATCCAAACTTCTTCTTGTATAAGTACATTTTAATCTTACTCGTGGTCATACTCGTGCATGGTCGAAAGCTGTGACCTCCCATGCTTCTTCTAAACTAAACTAACTACTAGGGAGACTGCCCGAGAATCCCAGCTGCAAACACACCTCAGACTATGTATAAATCACTCCCACATAATTACAGGCAGATAAAATTTAAAGGCACTGGTTATAACATACTAAGTTAAGCTAAATGGCTACTACATCGCCTGCGACCCCTGTGACTAGCTACAGTTCCAAGGTCGCCTGCGAGCCACGGGTCTAGCTGCAGTTCCCAGGTCGCCTGCGAGCCCCGGGACTAGCTGCAGTTCCATTGTCCGGTCCCGGCGGCCGCTCGCAGCCACCCGAGCTACTGAGTGAGTTGCTGGCATGACCCCCGACCCCCTCCTTCTCAACGCTCCTGCCCTCCCTGCAAATTTACCCCTGGCGCCCCAGCCGTGCTGACCCGGGCCAGACTCCTCACACGCTGTGGAAAGAACTCTACCCCCCAGCAGTGCTGTCCTTTTACAGCTGCTGTACTGAGTGATAGCCAAGTGTATCTTTCTTGACATTCGGCCTCCAAGGCACTTGTGTAGATAGTAAACAGGAAGGGAGAGAGGACTGTACCCCTGTGGGGCCCCTGTGTTGCTCACCACCATGTCCAAGACACAGTTCTGTAGCCTGACATATTGTGGTCGTCCAATCAGGTAGCTTGTGATCCAGGACATTGCCTTCGGCTGTCCTCAACTGCCTGTAACTAAATAGCGACCCCACTCCACTGCACTACGAGTTAAAAAGAACCATGCCGACCAAATTTCAGCATGTTGAAAAATTTTACGCGACCTAGCTGAGGCCGCGAGTATGCGGGAACTTCCCTCGAGCATGAAGGATAGTTCCAGTGCCGACCATGCTGCGAGTTTGAGGCGAGGGCAAACTCTTCTGAACTCGAGGATTCGGTCGCCGCAGTGGGACAACCCCTTTAGTTAATCACACTCTCTGACTTATTAAAATTTAAAGGGTAAAAATTAAATACCCTACCATACAGACTTCAAATTGGGATATCGAACAAGCCAAGTAATTCCTCCTTATTTAAAATTAAATCGGCTAATTTGCATAATTAGACACCTGCAATTGCAAGATACAAAACGGCTAGATCTAGACACTAAGATGATTTGTAAAATATTTTTATCTTTATAACATTAAATGTAATTTTTTGCCAAGGTAACATCTCTATAATACTAAAAGTCTAGTGTGTGTGTGTGTGTGTGTGTGTGTGTGTGTGTGTGTGTGTGTGTGTGTGTGTGTGAATATCTGGTTAATTCCTCTTTTCTTCCAAACGCTAGGCCACAGCCATCCCATTTTCAAAATCCTGCTCATTTTCTCGTCAAGGCGATAAACATCTTCCCGTCGTATTTCTACCTATATTTCCTAAGTTAATAATCGTTTAAAGTTTTAAAAACAGCCCGAAAACTCACCCATTTTGGGAAAATAATCTGAGTGACGTCACAATGCACTCGCAAGGCAGGACAGGACACTCCAGGAGAGAGGGGCAAAGTCGAGTTCCAGGCCCTGGCGCTGCTGTACGAACTGGGTAGGTCCTAGGGCAGGGAATGGGAGTGAGGGGAGGAGGATGAGGGAAATGAGGAGGGAGGAGATGGGGTGGGGCGGTAAAGGGAGATGGGGGGGGGGATGGAGATGGGGAGGCGTGGAGGAGGGATATGACCCCTCCCTATCTACCCTCACCCTCCCTCTCTACCCCCTCCCTCACCCTCTCTACCCCCTCCCTCACCCTCTCTACCCTCCCCCCCCACTCTACCCCCCTCCCTCTCCGTCTACCCCTCTCTCTACCCATTCCCTTTCTGCCCCCCTCCCTCTGTACCCCCTCCCCATACCTCTACACCACTCCCCTCCCTCTCTAACCCCTCCCCCTCTGCCGTCCCCCCCCCCTCTCTGCCCCCCCCCCACTCCCTCTCTGCCCCCCCCCCACTCCCTCTCTGCCCCCCCCCCCCCCACTCCCTCTCTAGGGATTGAAGAGGGAGGGTGAAGAGGAGGAGGAGGGAGTGCTGGGGGATGAGGAGGAACGAGCCACGTCTGTGCAGTTGGGCGCTACGAGTGAGTGGTGCAATATTGCATTGGGGGAACGGGTGAGTGGTGGAATCTTGCGTTGGGGGAGCAGACCGGGTCTGCACTTGGTCTAGTATTATTTTAAACGTTTTCTAATTTTACGCATGTAGGTATTTTAATAATATTTTGATTACATAGCTGTATTTATAAAGAAAAACTAATATGAGAGAAAATCTCAAACAACCTGGGCAAATAGCAGAATCAAGGTTACTTTTTCCAAAAGTATCTCATTATCAGACTGCCATTCCAAAGTTAAAACCTTACCTGGAGAGCCTTTGTTATTCAAGAGATCTTGAAGTTGGCTGCATAAGTGGGCAATATTGTGCAGCTGTCGATTTGGCTGCAGATCTTTCACCCATGCTGGGGCATGACATACTGGACATCCATTCCCAAGAGAATCAGCAACGCAAACACTGTAAAGCAGCAAAGACTTCTATTATATAAACATCATCACTCTTTATTAGAACACTGGCATTTTTCTTTCTTTTCCTGATCTTTCCCAAAAATCATAACAGCTCTCATTCCCCAACTGAAAGAGAAGCCAGACAACTTATGTTTACCCAAATATTGCTCTGTCACCTCCCAAGTGGTTTTTTTGTCCCAGGATTATTAGCCTGGTAGCTGTTCTCTTGGTCCAAGCGAGAACACCTTGATTCTAATCAGTGCCAACCAAACGACTGGGAAAGAGCTGGCTGAAATTTAAAAAAATACTGCAAACATCTTTAAAACAAAATCTAAAAGATCTGATAGTGTACACAAGAAAATTGAGTAGGGCATGCTCAAGTCTGCAAGCCATTCAATATTATCATGGCTAATTTGGCTCAGACGTCAAGTCAAGTCAAGTCAAGTTTATTCGTCACATACACATACGAGATGTGCAGTGAAATGAAAAGTGGCAATGTTCGCGGACTTTGTGCAAAAAATAAACAAACAACCAAACAAACTACAAACAGAATGGAACAGAATCACATATTCTTTTACATATTAAATATTGTGGGTGGAAGGAAAAAGGGGAAAAAAACAGCAATTTACAAGAAAGCAGTAGAGTGGTACAGTAAAGTTAGTCCCTGGTGAGATAGGAGTTTACAGTCCTAATAGCCTCTAGGAAGAAACTCCTTCTCAACCTCTCCATTCTCACAGCATGGCAACGGAGGCGTTTGCCTGACTGTAGCAGCTGGAACAATCCGTTGCAGGGGTGGAAGGGGTCTCCCATGATCTTATTGGCTCTGGAGTTGCACCTCCTGATGTATTGTTCCTGCAGGGGGGCAAGCGAAGCTCCCATAGTGCGTTCGGCTACACTACTCTCTGCAGAGCCTTCTTGACCTGGGCAGAGCAATTCCCAAACCAGATTGTAATATTTCCGGACAAGATGCTTTCCACAGCCGCTGAGTAGAAGCACTGGAGGATCCTCAGATACACTCTGAATTTCCTCAATTGCCTGAGGTGGTAAAGGCGCTGCCTTACTCACGAGTGCTGCAGCGTGTGATGTCCATGTCATATACTCAGACATGTGGACTCCCAGGTATTTAAAACAGCTCACCCTATCCACAGTATCCCCATTTATCCTCAATGGTGTGTACGTCCTCGGATGATGTGCCCTCCTAAAGTCCACGATCAGCTCCTTAGGTTTATTGATGTTCAAGAGGAGGCTGTTGTCCTGACACCAGAGTGCCAGATCAGCCACCTCCTCCCGGTAGGCCTTCTCATCGATGTCCTCTTTTCTGCAATTTCTCCATCACCCTCGATTCCCCAATATTTCAAAATGTATCTACATCCTCTTTAACTGCATCCAGTTATCTAGCCTTCTCTGTGCTGAGGGAGTGAAGCACTATTTACAACCTCTGCAGAAGATACCAATGCTCCTCACTTTTAAGTGATCCTCTCTAGAGCTTGTTATAATATCTCTCGTTCGACATTCTTCTGTTAGTAATAACATCTTAATAGCATTAACCCTAACAAGAAATACCCAATTTTCCAGACTCATTGATTTCGATGTGATAATCAGTCTGCAATGCTTGCTAAATCACTTCCACCAAATATTGCAGGTATTATCACATGCATCAGCCTCTTATGTGGCATGTGTCAAATGTCTGCTGGAAATCCAAACACTGACAAGTTCACCTCTATTGACTCTGCATGTAACATCCTTGAAGAATTACAGTAAATGTCAAACATTATTTGACAGTTTTGCCTTTTTTCATTAAATCATGTTGATTTGCTTTGATTACATTGTTTTTATAAATGATAGAAAAAAATCCCTCTTTGTGCAGATAATCTTTAAAAATAAATTTATATATTGCAATGGAAAAGGAAGGAAAATGCATGTATTCATGCATTTTAGCATGAAAACTAGATACAAAGCAAGGTGAGAAAGACAGAGCCAGGAAACAAGGTCATCAGCAGAATTCTCAAGATATGAACTAATGAACTACAGTAAACCCACCGGGAGGGCGTGGGATGGTGTCCAATGTTGCCGATTGTCCATTATAACCGACAGAGCAGATGAGGGGAGGGCGGGAGGAGGGTAAATTTTAACTCGAGGTCAGGAGGGAAGAAAAGTGGTGTTGGGTTTGGGGGGGGGGGCGCTGGTTAAACAAGTGGGAATTCACAGGCCGGCGAACCGCAGAGACCCATGGCCCCACACGCAGTGCACCAGGGATGTGTCCGGTACTCATGCCGCCTTCATGCTGCTCGTTCTCTCTACTCCCACAATCGGAAGTACGTCACGTGGCGCCAGCTCATTGAGTAACTGGTGGAAGTGGGGGGTGTTGCAAAAGGAGCCTCCGCGATAGTCAAAATCCACTATAAAGAGGCCCGTTATTGCGAGTGTTTACTGCGAGCGAGGAGCATGCAGAAGATATCTCACCTGATGTGTGAGTGGACACACATCTGCCTATACCAACAGCAACCTTAATTGCTAAAAATTGTATGGTTTATTACAGTATTAAGAAAGATCTCATAGCTCATTGTCAAATCTCATGCCTGATGCCTTGTTATAGAAACATAGAATCATAGAAAAATAGGTGCAAAAGTAGGCCATTTGGCCATTCAAGCCAACACCACTATTTAATATTGTTATGGCTGATCATCTAAAATCACTACCCTGTCTTGTTTTTCCCCTATATCACTTGATTCCTTTAGCCCCAAGAGATAAATCTAACTCTCTCTTGAAAACATCCAGTGAATTGGCCTCCACTGCCTTCTGTGGCAGAGAATTCCACAGATTCACAACTCCCGAGTGAAAAAGCTTTTCCTCACCTCAGTCCTAAATGGCCTACCCCTTATTCTTAAACTGTTACCCCTGGTTCTCCTCCAACATCAGGATCATTTTTCATGCATCTAGCCTGTCCAATCTAAGAATTTTATATGTATTCATAAGATCTCCTCTCATCCTTCTAAATTCCAGTGAATACAAGCCCAGTCGACACATTCTTTCATCATATGTCAGTCCCGCCATCCCGGGAATTAACCTGGTGAATCTACGTTGCACTCCCTCAATAGCAATAATGTCCTTCCTCAAATTAGGAGCGCAAAATTACACACAATACTCCAGGTGTGGTCTCACCAGGACCCTGTACAACTTGCTCCAAAATGCAAATCCTCTCGCAATGAAAGCTTTCTTCACTGCCTGCTGTACCTGCATGCTTACTTTCAGTGACTGATGCACAAGCACACCCAAGTCTCGTTGCATCTCCACTTTTCCTAATCTGACACCATTCAGATAATAATCTGCCTTCCTGGTCTTGCCTCCAGTGGATAACCTCACATTTATCCATATTATACTGCATCTGCCATGCATCTGCCCACTCGCCCAACCTATCCAAGTCATGCTGCAGCCTCATAGCTTCCTCCTCGCAGTTCACAATGCCTACACCACATCCCCTGGCTCTCCCTTATCCATTTTACTTGTTACATCCTCAAAAAATTCCATAAGATTAGTCGAGCATGATTACCCCTTCAAACATCCATGCTGACTTTGACCAATCCTGTCACTGCTTTCCAAATGCATTGCTATAATATCTTTAATAATTGACTCAAGCATCTTCCCCACCACCGATGAAAGGCTAATTGGTCTATAAAATTTCCCGTTTTCTCTCTCCCTCCTTTCTTAAAAAGTGGAGTTACATTGGCTACCATCCAGTCCACAGGAACTGATCCAGTCGAGAGAACATTGGAAAATGATTGCCAATGCATCCACGATTATACTGAGAATTATCTGAGGGTTTCACATGCAACACTTTTTAAGAAAGGCGGGAGAGAGAAAACGGGGAATTATAGACCAGTTAGCCTGACATCGGTGGTGGGGAAGTTGCTGGAGTCAATTATAAAAGATGAGATAACCGCACATTTGGATAGCAGTAACAGGATCGGTCCGAGTCAGCATGGATTTACGAAGGGGAAATCATGCTTGACTAATCTTCTGGAATTTTTTGAAGATGTAACTAGGAAAATGGACAAGGGAGAGCCAGTGGATGTAGTGTACCTGGACTTTCAGAAAGCGTTTGTTGAGGTCCCACATAGGAGATTAGTGGGCAAAATTATGGCACATGGTATTAGGGGTAGAGTGCTGACATGGATAGAGAAGTGGTTGGCAGACAGGAAACAACGAGTAACGATTAACGGGACCATTTCAGAATGGCAGGCAGTGACTAGTGGGGTACCTCAAGGCTCGGTGCTGGGACCGCACCTATTTACAATACACATCAATGATTTGGATGAAGGGATTCAAAGTAACATTAGCAAATTTGCAGATGACACAAAGCTGGGTGGCAGTGTGAGCTGTGAGGAGGATGCTATGAGAATGCAGGGTGACTTGGACAGGTTGGGGGAGTGGGCAGATGCATGGCAGATGAAGTTTAATGCGGATAAATGTGAGGTTATCCACTTTGGTAGCAAAAACAGGAAGGCAGATTACTATCTAAATGGCGTCAAGTTGGGAAAAGGGGAAGTACAACGCGATCTGGGGGTCCTTGTACATCAGTCTATGAAAGTAAGCAAGCAGGTACAGCAGGCAGTGAAGAAAGCGAATGGCATGTTGGCCTTTATAACAAGAGGAATCGAATACAGGAGCAAAGAGGTCATTCTGCAGTTGTACAGAGCCCTAGTGAGACCACACCTGGAGTATTGTGTGCAGTTTTGGTCCCCTAATTTGAGGAATGACATTCTTGCTATTGAGGGAGTGCAGCGTAGGTTTACAAGGTTAATTCCCGGGATGGCGGGACTGTCATATGCTGAGAGAATGGAGCAGGTGGGCTTGTACACTCTGGAGTTTAGGAGGATGAGAGGATATCTCATTGAAACATATAAGATTGTTAAGGGCTTGAACACACCAGAGGCAGGAAACATGTTCCCGATGTCGGGGGAGTCCAGAACCAGGGGCCACAGTTTAAGAATAAGGAGTAAGCCATTTAGAACGGAGACGAGGAAACACTTTCTCTCACAGAGAGTGGTGAGTCTGTGGAATTCTCTGCCTCAGATGGCGGTGGAGGCAGGTTCTCTGGGTGCTTTCAAGAGAGGTATATAGGGCTCTTAAAAATAGCAGAGTCAGGGGATACGAGAAGGCAGGAACCGGGTACTGATTGAGGATGATCAGCCATGATCACATTGAATGGCGGTGCTGGCTCGAAGGGCTAAATGGCCTACTCCTGCACCTATTGTCTATTGTCTAACCGCTTTTGAGAATGGCTCGTGTAGTGGAAAATAATGGGCTACCATGCAACTAAATACAAGTAATAATGATCAGCTGATTTCATGTCTCTCCCCAGCTGAGGTAAGTAGGAAAGTTGAAAGGGGTGCCATTTTCCTTCAATTCTGCAGCATTAATATTTCGTGAAAAAACAGATCATATATTTCTTAGCATCTCTGTAATTTATATTTAATTTGGAAAAAGCAGCTGAGTAAGCAATGAGTGGCTTTCATAGTTGGGTCCCATTTGAATTTTGTAAATGAAGATATTGTCTGGAGCCCTAGCAAATCCAAATCCATCCTTTCTCTAATCTCTAGGCAAATAATTGCAATGTCTGGGACCATAATTCTACAGACTGTTAGACGTCTTTTCTAAAGTGAACCTAATTATCATTCCTACCAGGTGCAACTTCTAAATTAATGTTTTTTATTCAAGATAGCAAAATGAATATAATTTTATTTATTCCATACAAGAGATGAAAATATGTTTTCATCAATATTGCATCCAACAACAAAGAACATAAACAATCAGTTGACTGCTGCTCTGGGAGGGAGACTTCAGGGTCATTATGCTTCCACATAAGACGTACTGAATGCCTTTCCTCAGCAACAATCAATGTGACCATCAGAAAAAGATGTCAGGCAATTGATTAGACGTCCTCTTTAAAATATTGCCAAGCCAGAACCATTGATCAAACTTGCAATTCCTGACCTGTTCTTGCCAACTATAGATAACCTAAAATCACAAAAAGTAAATGACTAGATTCCATAATTTTAGAGATCAGTCATCTGTCAATATCAATGTGGCCTTCCTACTCTCCAACAGTGCACTTCATTGACAGTAAAGTATCCTATGACATCCCAAGGCCATGATCAGTACTTTTTTTTTTTTTTTTTCTTTAAATGTAGAAAACTTTGGCAATGGTAAAGACACAAACATTGCAACAATCTTTAAAGAGCTTTGGAAATTACTGTGGATAAATGACACTGGTTGTTAGGCGTCTAAATATAAATTGAGAGGCCCAAGTAACCAATTATATTGAGAACAACCAACATACAAAGTACTTTAGAAGTACATAAAATATTAATTTACCAGCAAGCACTGTTCTGTATTTCAAGATTTAAAAAAAAAATCCAAATATTTGTTTTCCAACAATTATTTTGAAATTGTGACACAAACTTTTGAAATATTTAAATGATCTGGACTGTACCTTATCTGCTTGGTGGAAATGTACTTGTGGAAATTTATTTGAGATAAGACCCTTCTCTTGACTGAAGCTCTTCTTGTGCTGAACAGCATTCTGGACTGAATTAGGTACCTGCTAACATGACCTTCCTTGACCACTTCTAATTTTACTACAAAAGAAACAAAATGCTGGAGTAACTCAGAGGGTCATGCAGCATCTTGAGAGTGATAGAGAGGTGACGTTTTAGGTTGAAGTCCTTCTTCAATCTGCAGGTGGGGGTGGCGGGGGAAGAAAGCTGGAAATGAAACAGGACAAAGTCTGGCAAGCTATAGGTGGATACAGGTGAGGGGGGGTTTTGATAGGCAGATGGCTGGACAAAGGCCAGAGATAAAAAGACACAAAGGTATGAGGTAAGGATAGAAGTGCAAATTGTGAATCCGGAATATAGGTGGAAAGGTAGTGGGGAGAAATGGGTGCACATCAAGGTGCGGCACAGCAAATGGGGGGGGGGTTAAAGTTAGGTACCTAAAATTAGATAATTCCAATGTTCATACCAGTAAGTTGTAAGCTACCCAAGTGGAATATGAGAAGCTGTCCTCCAGTTTGCATAGGTGAGGGATCCATCTATGACAGTAAAGGGGATTTCACGTTTTCAAAAGAAGACATCTTATATGTAGGTATTCACCTCTCCTCACCTGGTTCCACATCATTTGCCTGCCCATGACTCGCCCCTCCCTCTCACACCTTCTTATTGGCTGTCTTCCCTCAGTTCTGATGCAGGGTCACAACCCGAAAATGCCCAGTCAAATGACAGTGAGGCATCACTCCTGGACGAGCCCAATGAAATCTATGCACGCTTTGATAGGGAGAACACTAATGTGCCTTCTGGCCCCCATGGCATTGCAATCTCAGTCACCAAGGCCGACATCAGAAGATCCTTTATGAAGTTGAACCTTCGGAGGGTCTGGACCTGACTGCGTACCTGGTCAAGATCTCAAAACCTGCAAGGACCAACTGGCTGGTCCAACCTCTTTACTGAGGTCTGAGGTTCCCATCTGCTTTAAAAGGGAATTAATAATACCGGTGCCCAAGATTAGGATGACATGCCTCAATAACTACCAACTAGTGGCACTAACATCTATGTTGATGAAGTGCTTTGAGAGGTTGGTTAAGGCACATGTCAACCCCTACATCAGCAAAAACCCACTACAATTTGCCTACAGCCACAACAGATCAACCGGGGATGCAATATTGTTGGCTTTCCACTGGACCACTTGGACAATCAAGCTGTTATTCATAGAATACAAGAGAATACAATTGTGCGTTCAACACCATCATCCCCATCAAACTTGTTAGCAAGTTCAGGGAACCAGGTCTCTGCACAAGGCTTTGCAATTGAATTCTTGACTTCCTCATTAACAGAACAAAATCAGTATGAATTGGCAACAACACTTCCTCCTCAATAACAAGGGCATCGCAAAGCTGTGTGCTCAGCCCCCTGCTCTACTCACTCTATACTCATGACTGCGTAGCTGGACACAGTTCCAACTCCATCTTTAAATTCGCTTACGACACCAGTTGTTGAACAAATTATGGCCAATGATTAGTCAAAGCATGGGAGGAAGATCGATCGTCTGACTGAATGGTGCCAGAACAACTTTGCTCTCAACGCCAGTAAAACCAAGGAACTGATTGTTGACTTAAGAAGAGGAAGGCTGAGGATCCACAAAGTTTTCTTGATTGAAGGGTCAGTGCTGGAGAGTGTCAACAACAACAAGTTCTTGGACATCTCTGAAGATCTGTCCTGGACCCAGCATATTGATGCAATCATGAAGAAAGCCCTTCAACGCCTCTACTTGCTTTGAGATTTTAGTAGATTCGGTATGTCGACGAATACTCTGTTGAACTTCTAGAGGTGTATGGCAGAGAGCATATTGACTGCTTGCATCAGGGGCTGCTTCAGCAACTCAAACGCCCAGGAATGAAGATCACAAAAAGTGGCAATCACTGCCCGGTCTATCATGGGTACTGACCATCCCACCAACAAAGGGATCTATAGGAGGCGCTGTCTCAAACAGCAGCCAGCATCATTAAGGACCCACATCAACCTGGCCATGCTCTCATTTAACACTTGCCATCGGGAAGCTGGTATAGGAGTTTGAAAACTGTGACATCCAGGTTTAGGAACAGCTTCTTCCCAACAACCATCAGGCTGTTGAACATTACGAACTTCAACTAAACTCCAAACCATTAACATCCTTGGATGCACCATGGAATTTAGGCTTTGTTATGTTTTTTGAATGATATTGGCTTTTTTATTTATTGAACTTTTTTTCCTGTTTGTTCATTATATCATCTATTGAGTATTGTGCTTACAAACCTGTTGATCTGCTACAACTGAAATGTAGTTATTCTGTTTTAGTACATATGATAATAAAACACTCTTGACAACTATGTCTTTGCCTCTAGATGCTGCTCGATCCGCTAAGTTCCTCCTGCACTTTGGGGTTTTGTTAACTCCAGACCATAAAATCTGAATTCTCGTGTGTCTATTTAGATTGTGTGGTCCTCAATATCACACTGAATGAATTGAATTAGCTGAAAACTGTCATTTGTGTGGTGTGTAAGAAGGAACCGCAGATGCTGGTTTAAACTGAACATAGACACAAAGAGCTGGAGTACCTCAGCGGGGCAGGCAGCATCTCCGGAGAGAAGGAAGGGTGACGTTTCGGGTCGAGACCCCTCTTCAGACTGGTTAGGGATAAGGGAAACAAGAGATATAGACGGTGATGTGAAGAGATAAAGAGCAATAAATGAAAGATATGCAAAAAAGTAATGATGATAAAGGAAACAGGCCATTGTAAACTGTTTGTAGGGTGAAAATGAGAAGCTAGTGCGACTTGGGTGGGGGTGGGATAGAGAGAGAGGGAATACCGGGGCTACCTGAAGTGAGATAAATCAATATTCATACCACTGGGCTGTTAGCTGAGATGCTGTTCCTCCAATTTGCGTTTAAATTGGGGTAGTTGAGTAAGCTGATAAGGATCATCCACTCAACATTTCTGATTGAAGATGGTTTGAAATGTATCAGCCATGTAATCTGTACTCGGGTGCTAGTCCTAGCATCACCAAGGATTAGCATTAATATAACTTCTCAAATGTCACTTTCACAAAATGCTTCACTCAATAAAATACTTTGAAGATGTAATCGCTGCAGCATTGTACGAAGCATGGCGGCCAATTAGCACAGCAAATGACTACAAACAGCAATGTACAAATAATCATATAATGTTTTAGCAACAATGAATTGGGTGCAAATATTGGCCAGATTATTATTCTTTAATACAGACTTCCAAGAGGGATTTCAAGTGCGTTCTTGTAATTTTATCCAGATTAAAGCAGGTGCCAGACCGCCATTTGTATAATATCAATGGTGGACCTGTACTATAACCAAGCTAGATTAGCCTGAGAGACTTGATATTCTAAAGACAACACCACCAAGAGTGCCACACACTCTCAGCATTGCACTAAACTGTCAACCTACATTTTCTACTCAAATCTATGAAGTGGGACTTGAACTCTGAATAGATGTCCCACCTTCCACTGCTATTTAAATGTCCATCAATATAGATTGGACATGATAGGACATTGAAGACCTATTTACTAATCTTCGTTCAATGGCATCTTATGCTTGCAGTAACTTGAAAAAAAATCAACAATATCTTTACCAGTAAGTTTTTATTCGTCAGTAGTTAGTTTGTGACAGTACACTCAATGGGATGTTCAATACATAATTGACAGTACACTTAATGGGTGGCAGTGTGAACTGTGAGGAGGATGCTATGAAAATGCAGGGTGACTTGGACAGGTTGGATGAGTGGGAAGATGCAGTTTAATGTGGATAAATGTGAGGTTAACAGGAAGACAGATTATTATCTAAATGGCGTCAAGTTGGGAAAAGTGGAAGTACAATGGGATCTGGGCATCATTGTTCATCAGTCAATGAAAGTAAGCATGCATATACAGCAGGCAGTGAAGAAAGCGAATAGCATGTTGGCCTTCATAACAAGAGGAGTTGAGTATAGGAGCAAAGAGGTCCTTTTGCAGTTGTACAGGGCCCTAGTGAGACCACACCTGGAGTATTATGTGCAGTTTGGGCCTCCAAATTTGAGGAAGGAAATTCTTGCTATTGAGGGAGTGCAGCGTAGGTTCACACGGTTAATTCCCGGGATGGCGGGACTGTCATATGCTGAGAGAATGGAGCGGGTGAGCTTGTATACTCTGGAATTTAGAAGGATGAGAGGATATCTTACTGAAACATATAAGATTATTAAGGGTTTGGACACGCTAGAGTCAGGAAACATGTTCCCGATGTTGGGAGAGTCCGGAACCAGGGGCCACAGATTAAGAATAAGGGGTAAGGCATTTAGAACGGAGATGAGGAACACTTTTTCACACAGAGAGTTGTGAGTCTGTGGAATTCTCTGCCTCAGAGGGCAGTGGAGGCCGGTTCTCTGGATAGTTTCAAGAGAGAGCTAGATAGGGCTCTTAAATATAGCGGAGTCAGGGGATATGGGGAGAAGGCAGGAACAGGGTACTGATTGTGGATGATCAGCCATGATCACATTGAATAGTGGTGCTGGCTCGAAGGGCCGAATGGCCTACTCCTGTACCTATTGTCTATTGTCTTACCAGCAAAACACATGCTCACAGCCTCCAAGACAGACAGGCTCCTGAAGCAGCTTGCAACTGAAATACAGAAACACAATGATCAAAAACTCATTCAACAACAAAAAACATACATACATCCCATCATGACCAACCACACATAAATTTATAAGTAGAAATATATCACAAGCACTGAAAATTATTGCAAAACAATGTTATGCACTTAGCAACATAATGGCCATACCACATGGGATGCTTTTTACAACCTTACTGTTATACAAATTCCCTGAAGGGACAACGCTGAACAGAACAACAGGAGAGTGGTTTAAAAAATAAACACCATGCACGATAAACATAAAGTAACTGTTCTTTCTCGAGCAGACTCAGTATGTGCTACTTCCCCCGTCCAGTCAGTGACTCCCTGTCCCCTATTCTAGCCAGTGAGCCTAGCGCCCCCCCCCCCCCCCCCCCCCCCCCCCCCGCCTCCACGGGCCACCCAGTAACCCGTCTGGACACCCAGTGACCTGAACCCATCTACTCCATTCAATCAGTAACCCCTGTCATCTCTGTTGACCCAGTGACATCCCCCACCACCATTACCCAGGGATGCCTCCTAGTCAGTAACCTCCGGCCACTCAGTAGATCACGGGTATCTCCTCCACCTTTTCGAGTGACCCCAATTCACTTCCTCTTAAGCTGTCCACAGTGACCCCTCCCACCTTTTGTTCACTGTGACTAGCCAGCCCCTCCATTCATTCAATGATGTCCACAACCGCCTCGTGACCCCTTCCAAGTGTATTCATCTCCTCAGATCACACAATTACACTTTCCCTTAGCCAGTCACCTGCTTCCTATGTTCACCCAGTAACCACCTTCTCGTTTAACTCTCATCTTGTGATCCCCACCCATCTCATTGAAGCACCTACTGACCCCGGCACATCCAGTAGCCCCACCGTGGGCAGTTAGTGAACCCCCTTTCCATGCCAGCGACTCCACCCAGCTCTTCCGTTTACTCAGACTCTTCCCCCCCCCCCCCCCCACCCCACCCCCCACCCAGTAATAACCATATAACAATTACAGCACGGAAACAGGCCAGCTCGGCCCTTCTAGTCCGTGCCGAACACTTATTCTCCCCTAGTCCCATCTACCGGCACTCAGCCCATAACCCTCCATTCCTTTCCTGCCCATATACCTATCCAATTTATTTTTAAATGATAAAATCGAACCTGCCTCCACCACTTCCACTGGAAGCTCATTCCACACAGCTACCACTCTCTGAGTAAAATGTTCCCCCTCATGTTACCCCTAAACTTCTGTCCCTTAATTCTCAAGTCATGTCCTCTTGTTTGAATCTTCCCTACTCTCAATGGGAAAAGCTTAATCCCTCCCCAAACAGAAATTGACATCTCTTCCAGAGACCCCCTTCCTGCTTACCAGGTCCACCCAGCGACAGGCCATCCCGCCGCCACCCCACCCGCAAGCTCACTAGTTATGGCCTCTTAGGGCTAACGGAATCAAGGGATATGGGGAGAAAGCAGGAACGAGGTACTGATTTTTGATGATCAGCCATGATCATATTGAATGGATGTGCTGGCTCGAATGGCCTACTCCCGTAACTATTTTTCATGTTTCTACTAGCCCACTCAGTAATCCGGCCCACTTCCCTAATCACTGTGACAGCCCCTTGGCGGGTCCAGAGCGATAATCCCCTCCCTCCTTCCCGGTGCACAGTGAGGGTCTGCAGTCGAAAGGTGGCCACGGCCTGACCCCGGTCGCCCGAGATGCCCAAACGGGAGTTACCAGCTGGAGCATTGCAGCATCTGCTGAAGCGCGGCCACAGCCTGGCCAGTCCGAGCCCACGAATGAGTCTGGGTCAGCCCGGGCCCAGCGTCACGCTCCGACATGGTGAACCCGTCCAACTTCAGCGCTCGCGCCAAAACTCTGAGCCGGTAGAGGGCGGGGACTCCCCGTTGACGAGTGACCCAAGGGGTGGAGACAGCGGGAGGGACGGGGACAGCCCGGGGAGGGAGGGGGGGGGGGGGGTGGGCGAGGCCTCTGGGCCAGGGCGGAGCCTACACCACAGGCTGCCCGGGGGAGGGGGGGGAGGGGGGGGGGCGAGGCCTTTGGGCCGGGGCGGAGCCTACACCACAGGCTGCCAGACGGGGGGTGGGCGAGGCCTCTGGGCCGGGGCGGAGCCTACACCACAGGCTGCCCGGGGGAGGGGTGGGCGAGGCCTCTGGGCCGGGGCGGAGCCTACACCACAGGCTGCCGGGGGGGAGGGGAACCAAAGATAGGCAGCGGGATTGGTCAAAGATTGGTGGGGCGGGTCCGCCACGAGAGGGGCAGGGTCACGGCTGACTGACAGTTGGAAGGGCGGGGCCTCTACTGACTGACAGCAGGAAGGACGGGGATGGAGACCAAAGATCTTATAGCCTTTGACGGAGACGGGTCTTCACGAACTTGGATGTCAGAAATGGTACGTCGCATCTTGGGAGCTGATGCAGTGGAGACGGAAATATTGAGAGTAGGTGTCTTTGCAAGAAGCAGAGCAGGAGGAAGTGTTGGCCAAATAACTGTGGAGGTAGGTTGGTGTTAGACGTCAGTCGATAGTCGTGTGATGGAGACAGAGAGAACAAGAAAGGTGGAGAGAGGTGTCAGAGATAGTAGCAGTGAATTTGAGGGTAGAGGGGAAGTTTGTGGTAAAATTAATTAAATCAACGAGTTCTGCACAGGTGCTGGAGACAGTCCCGATGCAGTCATCGATGTAGCGGAGATGAATTGGTGGATGGTGCAAGGACTCCAAAAGTTTAGAACAAGGAGTCCATAAAGGGAAGCAGGGCTGGCTCCATTATTATTAATTGTCATATGTACCAAAATGCCAACCAGTCAGTGCACCATTCACATATTATCTAAAAGCTAACGATACGTAAAAGAGAATATCTGAAATAAACAACTAAAATAAATAACATGAAAAAAACAAGCATAAACACACAACCATACATTCTTCTGTCGATTGCACAATCCCTTTGGTATGTAGCGCACCTGGTGGCTATATTTGGTGTAGTTATTGCTGTGGGATAAAAACTGTTTTTGAGTCTGTTTGTCCTTGTCCTCATTGATCTGTACCGTCTGCCTGACGGCAACAGTTCAAACAGCGAGTGTCCGGGGTGGGAAATGTCCTTTATAATGTTCTGGGATTTCTTGAGACAGTGGGAACTGTGTAGGTCCTCCAAGGTGAGGAGAGGGCAGCCGACAATCTTCTGGGCGTTGTCAATAGCCCTCTGGAGCGCTTTCCTCTTAGCCGCTGTGCAGCTGGTGTACCACACGCATACACAGCATGTTAGGATGCTCTCTATGGAGCACCGATAAAAGGACAGCAGCAGTCTCTGAGTGATGTTGTTCTTCCTGAGCACCCTCAGGAAGTGCAGTCTCTGCTGGGCCTTTTTCAGCAGCGCAGAGGTGTTCACGCTCCATGTCAGGTCCTTCGCAATGTGGATTTCCAGGAAGCGGAAATCCGCCACCCTCTCCACACAGTCCCCTCTGATGATTAATGGTGTAATGTCCGTTTTCTTCTTCCTGTAGTCTATTATGAGCTCCTTGGTCTTTGAGGTGTTGAGGAGCAGGTTATTCTCTCCACACCACACTGTCAGCTGCTCCACCTCATCCCTGTAGGCGTACTCATCCGCCAGATTATGGTTCAAGTCTATTTGAGGAGTACACAAATCCAGGATATGCCGAAGAATTTTTAATGGAGATTGAATGCTAGCACATTGCAATTAATTTGGACCACTTAATTTTACATTTATTATTTATAATAATCAAATAAAGGCAGTAGAGAACTGTTTTTGTACACCTACGTGAAACCAACTCAAATAAATTGTGACAATCTGCAGTTGATTCCTATAGCATGCCATTAGTAAAATATGCCAACCTGAATTCTGACTGCCTTCAGTCATTTAACAACTTATTTTTCCCCACAAATGCGTTACTCCAAACATATGGGCCTTTTATTTTTGTAACATTATGTTGTGTGGTATCTTTTGAAAATTCACTGGTTCTGCCTTTCACCTTGGTGAGCGTCCTCAAAAAATATTAATTTATCAAATGTGATTTTCCACATCATAAAACTCTGCAACATCAACTCCGAGACATCAACTCTGTCTAATCATGTTTTTTTCCGATTTTTGGAGTGTAATAATACTTAGAAACCCTGCAGCTAATTAGCACAGATGATCCAATAAACAGCAATGTTGCAATAAAGAGAAAGTTATTTTAATACTTACAGCCCAGTGGTATGAATATTGATTTCTCTAAGTTCAAATAACCCCGGCATTCCCTCTCTCTTTATCCCTCCCCCACCCAAGGCGCACCAGCTTCTCATTTTCACCCAAAAAACAGCTAACAATGGTCTGTTTCCTTTATCATTATTACTTTTTTACATATCACTCATTCATTGTTCTTTATCTCTCTAAATTATCTTCTATATGATTTATATCTCCCGTCCTGTATTATGTTTACATATTCTGTTGTGCTGCAGCAAGTATGAATTTCATTGTCCTATCTGGGACACATGACAATAAAACTCTCTTGACTCTTGACTCCTTTCCCGTGACTTTCAGTCTGAAGAAGGTACTCGACCTGAAACGTCACCCATTCCTTCTCTCCAGAGATAATGGCTGTTCCGTTGAATTAATCCAGCTTTTTGTGCCTATCTTCGGTTATTTTAATGATGTTGGTTTGAAGATAATTTTGGTAATAATCCTTCTTCAAATATTCTGCAAAGTTTCCAAATCAGCTTATAGCTGCAAAACTAGATAGTAAAAATGTCTGGAATTAATTAATTTTTATTGTAGAGTCACGAGATTGGGTTGTACTTTATTAACTTTATTAAAAGTTGTCTGGCTTCTTAAAAGTGTCTCCCTCTCCCCCCTTCTCTCCCCTTCTCTCCCCCCTCCACGCTGTCTAAAGGACTTACCGTAACTGTGTCAGCCGTCTTTTACCTTCCTGTTCATCGCGGGTATGAATTTCAGAAAGCGCTCCCCCGCTTTCCCTGGCCCCCGCCTTTGCGATTTGTTTGTGTGCGTGTGTGCAGACGGTGGAACTTGTTCGCGGTTTCATCGCTGACGGTCGATCCAGCTCAAGGTTTTTCAGGTGAGTGCCCTCGGGCTTGAAGGTCGAAGACAGTCGCTGAAAAGTCACGTTAGTGGGACAGGCCCTTTACCACTGACCCAGGTCATGTGAGAAAGCAGACAAATCATTCATTTACCAGTGGAAGAAAACTTCTACACACTATGCACAAAGTAAAATTACACAAAATAAAAACCTTTTGATGGGTACATCCTGATTTCTCAAATCAGACCCTGGAGTCTTTCGAACAGAAATGTCTCACAAGATGGTTGGAATATTAAGTACACTGACATTCACCTGTCTATTTGATACATTTCTTTGCGTTGGATCCCTGTCTTTATAATGTTCTGCCATAGCCAACTTCATATCATTTGAAAGCACTGACATTAAATATGTCACATGCCCATTCTATTCAACAAGAAATTCTGTTACTCCATGATGAACTCTACATTGGGTCTGAACCAAGGGCATTACATTCAAGAAAGTCCAGCTCTGCTTAATATTTGATGGAGAGAAAAAAAAATGTTATTGATGCAAATTGATTATTTAATTACCAACTACAATCTGCCTCGCCTTCTCATTTGCTGAGTTCACTGGGGGGTTAGACTTCCCCAGTGAGATAATTATCAATATTGTCAACATTATATCTTTCAAAAGCTCCAAAATGATGTAGCACTCCATCGCATCCTGGGAGTTTCTTGGCAGGACAAAATCACCAATGAATCTGTCTTCTCCCTGACCAACATGCCTAGCATCCCTGTGATCCTCTAACAGAAACATCTCTGCAGGTTTGAACATGTACACAGGATGGAAAACGGACACATCCCCAAATGTGCTATACGGGGAGGTTGTCAATGCACAGAGGCCAAGAGGCAGACTATAGCTTTGCTAAAAGGATATGATTAAAAGAGAGATGACAAATTTTAACATTTGCACTGACTGGGTCTTGGAAGTGGGAAACGTCTGCTAAGGATCGGGAGAGGTGGAGAAAGGACTTCCAGGTGGGTATGAAGCACCACACAGCATATGGTTCATGAATTTGGAAGCCAGGCACTAACGCCACAAAATGGTCAAAAGCAACAACAACAACACACTCCCCAATCTAACAATCAGAGACACCTTTGCCTGTGGAAGCAGTAAGAGGGTCCGTCTGTCAATGATTGGCCTCGTCAGCCACAGCAGGAAATGCAACCAAGATGAAAAATTCCCTTTTCCAAGCAGGACAATGTCAAAAACACACCATCATCTCTCACAGATAGACGGATGCCAACTATTGGTATCCATGCCTTTAACCCTCTAAACTCAGTAATTCACACCCTGAAACAGTTTGTGCCTATACCTCACTACCCTCCTTTGAATCTTCCACCACTGATCAAGCTTTTGCTCATGTGACATTTGGGACATTTCCATCTACAAATTCCTAAAATAAAAATCCAAATTGAAATTTCAATTATTGTTGTTGAATGTGAACTATTTGATTGTCACCTTACAAACTCACCAATCTACATTTGAAATGTTATGCATTAGTTATTAGAACACTATAATTTATAGTCTGAAGAAGGGTCTCGACCCAAAAGTCACCCATTCTTTCTCTCCAGAAATGCTACCTGTTACTCCAGCATTTTATGTCTATCTTTGGTTTAAACCAACATCTGCAGTTCCTTCCTACACAATTTATAAATTAACTGTTAAAATTTTCATGGCGATGAAAATACTATCCAATTTGAATACATTTCAACATTGTGGCTCCAATTTAAGTGCTGGTAATTTGGATGTGTATATGACCTCGATTTCATATGAAAAGTTAAAGAAGGGCAGAAAAGTTCAAGTTCAAGTGAGTTTATTGTCATGTGTCCCTGATAGGACAATGAAATTCTTGCTTTGCTTCAGCACACAGAACATAATAGGCATAAAATGTGATGGAGCATGGAGTACGTTACCCTTGGTTATAGTTGGTAATCAAACAGCAATATTCTCATCTGCTTCTAATGACATGAAATACAGAGCCAGATATGCCACTTCTCTCAGAACAGAATGATTGTAGTTTAAGTGAGTTAGTTTTGACAACTTGTTTAGCAAAGTAGCCTTTTAGCTCTCTTTAAAGAAAATTAGATAGAGCAATCATGTCTGAGTGCCAAAATATTAGCAACAAATTATGCTTCTACATATCTGTTTTGAATTTCAATTCTTTAAATTAAACATTGAATACATTTTCACCTGCAACTCGGCGATAAATATGGGAAAGTAGGACAACGATTACATCTTCATCATGTGCTAATCAAATGCTGGAAAGAAGATGAAGCAGCACAAAACCTGTGGAGCCATTATTATTACTGTCTAAAAATAAAAGAGGTAATAGTGATTGTAACAAGTCACATAATACAACTGGAAATGTTCTTGAGGTACTTGCAACAGATGTCAGGCCTATCATGAATCCCATTGTAATTCTTGCAGCAATTTCTACATTTTACTTTGTTTTCTTGGATTTAACTAAAGCATTAGTAAGTAAGTAAGTAAATTTTATTTATATAGCACATTTAAATCAACTCGCGTTGAAACCAAAGTGCTTTACATAGAAGAAATTAGGTTTCCATACATCCATATAAAATGAAAAAGGGAAATGACACAACACACTAGAGAATTTAACATGAATGTCCCCCCACAGCAGAATCAGCATTTTCCACTGAGAGGAAATGCACTAAAAAGTTCAGTCCTTTTCCTCTGTTTTTACCCGAGGTCAGGGCCTATTTGAGGCATCCGCAGTCGCCACAATGGCGGCCCGATGTTACAGGCCCTCTCGCTGGATGATGGAATTCCGGCGTCGGGAGAACACTCTTCAGCGGCTTGGAGTGTCTGGAACGGCCGCTTCCTCCCCGGAGACCGTGGTTCCCGAAGTTCACAGGCCGCGCTGGTAGGAGCTCCAACAGTGGCGATCTCGGCGAGATCCCAGGCTCCGCGGTGTTTGAAAGTCAGCGCCGCCCATGGCTGGACGCTCCGCGACCACAGCTCTGCGATGTTGGAGTCGCTGGTCTCAGCACTCCGGAGCTTACCACACAACGATCCTCGGTAAGGCATCGCCCACTCCATGATGGTGCCTCAGCGCTGTGCCACTGCCGAAGCTGGGGTTCTGGCTGGTCCCAGCAGGAAACGCTGCTCCAGTTCCGATGGTAGGCCGCGAGGAAGAGGCGAAGATGCGGTCCGGAGGAAAGCCGCCTCTCCGACCAGGTAGGGGACTAAGAAATACAGTTTGCCCCTTCCCCTCCCCCCACCCCCACATAAAAGAGCTAGAAAACCTCCAAACTAAAGTTTTTAAACACACTGAAAATAAGGGTGAAAGGACTGACTGTAGGCAGAGCAGCCATACACAACGGCGCCCCACTCCTGCAGTCCGCCATCTTAAAGGACTACACTAATCAAAGCGTTCATCTCATTTTTAATACCTGATCAGAATAGTACAAAGGATGAGGCTGTGGATATATGGGACGTGGCACCACTGGTTCACATGCCACTTGTCTCCGTTTCTGCGCAGACAACAACACACATTAAATCATTGTGATTATCCCATATGAGAAGTGAAGAAATTGCAGCCAAACGATGACAGAAGTACGTATAATTGAAATGACATATTTACCTTATCGCAGTAGGCAATTGCATTAGTTAAAATAAATCTCGTGAACGACCACGTCCTCTGTGGGATTGACGGTCATCAGTGAGGCCACACACTCACAAACTTTCAATACATGGTCGTATTGCGGTGTACTTTCGCTGCGTGCAGCCCCAATCACTTTTAAACCATCATCAACTGTGCTGGCAAATTTGTAGTTCACTAAAATATAGGAGCCTACCAATCAAGTTATCTCATCAATGCTCTTTCCATGACTACATTAAGGTCTGTGTTCAATTTAAAAGGTCTACTGAAGACAGCTTTAAAATGGTGTGAAACGAGAAATTGTTCTTGTCCTTTGGAATCTTTTTCTTGAAATCGCTGAATTGAAAGTTTAAAGGCATGTAAGGTGGACCATGTCCAAACACAAATCAAATGAGTACTTTTTGCATGAACATCAGGGAAACTTTTATTTAGAGTCATAGAGTTATAGAGTGATACAGCATGGAAACGCCCAACCAGTCTACATGTCCCAGCTACACTAGCCCCACCTATCCGTGTTTGGCTCATATCCCTCCAAACCTGTCTTATCCATGTACGTGTTTAACTGTTTCTTAAATGTCGGGATAGTCCCTGCCTCAACTACCTCCTCTGGCAGCTTATTCCATACCCTCACCACCCTTTGTGTGAAAAAGCTACCCCTCAGATTGCTATTAAATCTTTTCCCCTTCACCTTAAACCTATATCCTCTGGTCCTCGATTCACCTACTCTGGCCAAGAGACTCTGTGCATCTACCCGATCTATTCCTCTTGATTTTATACACCTCTATAAGATCATCCCTCATCTTCCTCTACTTCAAGGAATTGAGTCCCAGCCTACTCAACCTCTCTCTATAGCTCAGACCCTCTAATCCTGGCAACATCATCGTAAATCGTCTTTGTGCCCTTTCCAGCTTGACAACATCTTTCCTATAACATGATGCCCAAAACTGAACACATGTGGCCGAATAAATGTGGCCTCACCAACGTCTTATGCAATTGCAACATGACCTCCCAACTTCTATACTGAATACTCTGACTGATGAAGGCTGATTTGCTGGTGATGGTGCCCTTATAACACACCACAATCTACCACAAGAATTGTAAAAAGCTTGTCAATATCAGCATGAAGACAACTTGTACTGACCGATCATTTTACCAAGTGAATTAGTTACATTTAATGGGAAATAGTTATTTCAAGACCTGATTCATAGGTTTGACATTGGCCACCAATCTTTCATGAAAGACTCAATATTCACATTATAAAAGCTGCTTCAGTGGATCAACTAAAGCGGTCAAACAATTCCAAGATCATCAGCAAAACCAAAACACCAGAGTTCAACATTGTCATGAATGTTAGGGAGCTGTGGGCAACTTAATGCATACCGAGAGGAAAACATCAACATTTCTGATGTTTACACCACATACACTTATCAAATGTCGAACTAGACGTCATGACAGAGGAACTTCAAAAGGAAATTCAACAAATGTGTAGGAAGGAACTGCAGATGCTGGTTTACACTGAAGATAGACACAAAATGCTGGAATAACATCGGGACAGGCGGCATCTCTGGATAGAAGGAATGGGTGACGTTTCGGGTTGAGAACCTTCTTCAGACTTAATTCAACAAATGTGATGGCTATCAGTGTAGATTGGAAGGAAGGGGTGGGGTGATAACAAACCCAAAGACATGTTATATTTGAAATTTTCTGTAAGAAAATCACAGATTTGCTTTAAAGATCATACATGATATGGTATTAGAAATTGAACCTGATGAATGGGAACAATATAGCAACATAATTTTCAGCAGTGCCTCTGTCCAAGACAAGACTGAAAAGGTGATAGAGAAAAGAACCCTGGACGAATGCAGTTACATGGCCAAATAATCACCATTTGTTATGCGTCATAGATTAGAATTGGAGTTTTGCACAATATGATATAATTCACATCTTTGTAGTGCAGCAAATGACAATGGAAATTCTTCATACTCCTTAGCTTCTGATTAATTGGTTGAAAGTGCAGTTGTTGCTGTAATATAATAACTAATGTGAACACAATGAGAACCACAAACAACCACATAATGATCATGTAATCCATTTTGTTTAAAAGAAGTTGGTTGAAGGATGTATTTTAGTGAAATTTTCCTTGATCATCAAAATGTTGCCATTAAATCTTTTGTATCCATTTGCAAGGGTGATATTGCCAAAATGTAGAAACAAGGAACCAAAGATACTATGTGTTCAAAAGGGAACTGCAGATGCTGGAATATCGAAGGTACACAAAATTGCTGGGGAAACTCAGCGGGTGCAGCAGCATCTATGGAGCGAAGGAAATAGGCGACGTTTCGGGCCGAAACGGGTCTGAAGAAGGGTTTCGGCCCGAAACGTCGCCTATTTCCTTCGCTCCATAGATGCTGCTGCACCCGCTGAGTTTCCCCAGCAATTTTGTGTACCAAAGATACTATCTTTGCAAGGAACTGAACATGCTGGTTTACACAAAAAGACACAAAGTGCTGGTGTAACTCAGTGGGTCATCCGGCATCCATGGAGAACAGGGAACAGAGAAAAGGTGACGTTTTGGATCAGGACCTTTCATCAGACTAATCGGGGGAAAGAAAGCTGGAGGAGAGGAGAGGCAGGACAAAGCATAGCAAGTATTAGGTGGACACATGTGAGGGGGGGGGGGGCCCTCTGATAAGAAGATAGTTGGAACAAAGGCTAGAGATTAGAACAGAAGATGTGGAACAAACAAATTGAAGAGTTGTGAATTGTGAAGCCAGAGGGAGGAATGTAGGAGGAGATGGGGAGGGGGAGGTGGAGAGAAATAGGTACATCCAGGAGGAGCATTAGGTAGGGCGGAGTGAAATGGGGTAGGGATGGTGTGGGGGAGAAAGGAGAGGGGGGGCCGTTAGAGGTTACATAAAATTGGAAAATTCAATGTTCATACGGCTGGGTTGTAAGCTACCCAATCGAATACGAGATACTGTTCCTCCAGTTCGCGTGAGATCTCATTCTTGCAATGGAGGAGGCCTAGTGCAGAAAGAACAGTATGGGAATGGCAGTTAACATGGTTAACAACCGGGAGATCCTATAGGCCTTGGCGGACTGAGCTCAATGTTCAGCGAAATGACCTCTGAATCTACACATGATCTCACTGATGTACAGGAGTCCACATCGGGAACACTGGATACAGTAGATGAGGTTAGAGGAGGTACCCTGAAGGAACCCTTACTCTGTTGCACCCGGAAGGAATGCTGGGGTCCTTAGATGGAGGCTAGGCAGGATGTACAGGGACAGATGCAACATCTCCTGCACTTTCATGTAAAAGTATCTGGGGAGATGCTGTTTGACCCACTGAGGTATTCTAGCACTTTGTGGCCTGTAAGGGAAAAACACCTTGGTTTATCAATTTCATCTGAAAGATGGCCAATCCAACAGTGCAGCACTACCTTAGTGTGTAATTCACTTGCCCAACAACAGTTTGCTGAAATTGACATTCTATTCTCTCATGGGACATAGTAACCGGGCAAAAAGAAATAAAGATTCAAGGATATGCTTAAACCTCCTTGAAGGAATGAATTATCTTACTGACTCCTGTGGATTTTTGACCTACGGCTGCTCACAGTGAAAAGGAGAATTGTGATGATATTCAGACATCGAGAGCATGCATCAGGATCATGCCAAAGCCCTGTGTCAGCAGAAAAGGCAGTACACCACCTCCAAGATGCAGGGCAGAGCGCCACAGGAGATCCTTCATCCCTGTGGCTATCAAACTTTATACTCCTCCCCCTTCTGTCGTGGGGTAGACTGAGACTGAGACTGACACCCCCTCCCCCGAACCTCCACAATCTTTGCACATCACCAAAGCCTTACCACTCGTCTTTTTATTTTCATGTTTCAGGTATTTGTGTTTTTTATGACTGTTGGCAAATTAATTTCCCTCCTGGGATAAACATAGTTCTATCATATCGTATCGTACAAACCTATCAATGGGCAGTTCCTTTGTCAAGTCGTAGCAGGTTGCTGAAAAACCGGCGACTGGAACGGCGACTGTCAGTGGAACACACGCACACACACATACACACATCGCTTCCTTCACCAGCCAGTTATGCAGGCGGGGGACAGGGCAAATGGGGGGAGCGCTGTCTGAGTGAAATTCACACGATTTAAAGACAATGTGATACAGACACACCACGATGAACATGAAGGTTGGCGCTGTAATTAAGATGGTGAAAGCACAGTGTACGGGATGGGTCACGTAAGTTCTTTTAAAGGGGGGGGGAGGGGGGAGAAGGAGTGGAGACAACTTTTAAGAAGCTAGAGATACACAGCTATGAAGCTCGATGGATATTAACATTACCGGTCGGTTATCCTTGGTTCTGAAAACTACTGTTTACGTTTTGCCCAATGAGCCAATGAAATTCACCGGTCAGCACCGGCGACAACCTATGACAACCTACGACCTCCAGGCAACCCACTACCACTGCACCTTTCCATGGCGTCAAAATTCTGGTCGCCGCTAATTTTTCAACACGTTGAAAAATTAGCGGCGACCAGAATGAAGCCGCGACTAGTTATGAGAATGCGGGAACTACTCACCACCAGGCAGGCGACTCCCCGGCAACCTCCGACGAACATGTGGCGACCCCATAGTCTCCTGTAGTCGCCTAAAAAAGTTGCATAAGTCGGACAGGCCTATTAATCACCTCTGTCACAACTGCAAACAAGTTTTTTTGTCCATTGTTGGCATCATCTGTCTTCACAAAACCCAATAAACCAGGGTGCAAGCAAAATCATCCTGGATCACAAGCAATAGCTTCAGAAAAAGATTCCCTTCATTCTGCTATGGATTAGTTCGTCAGGTCTTTGTAGTGGGACCTGAATCCATGATCTCATGGCTCAAAGACCAAATTGCTATTGTGGATGTTTTTAATGTCATAGTTGGCATGTTTAAACCAAAGAGCAATTGTCTGCACTAGTCTTTTATTAATGTCATAATGGCATTTGAACGTTTCTGTACAGGCAATTACTAGCATAACAGAATCTAATGAATAACTGCTGCCAGTCCAACAATGGCTAAAGAATAATTTTCAATAGGCACCAACATAGAAGTCACTAAAATGTGCTGATGGGTCAGTAGGTATTGCAAGACAGTCCACAAAGCCACAGCACCTGCTTTTCATTTATTTTTCCTGATGTTTCTGTTGCCATCAGCACTATGCTAGCACTACTTGTCACCTCAAAAAACATGTCTTAATGTAAGATACAAGCTTCATACCTTTGACTCCACATCTATCAACAAGAGAAATGATTAGAATGCAGTCAGCACCAAGAATTACATGTCACACATGAAAGCCGTGAAAGAAAAAACACATTAAACAACCCACTGACATATTTCAATAGACTCTCTCGATGACAGGCTATCTCAAAGCACTTTTGAGTCAATTATGTAGTTTTGCAGTCTCGAGAATTATTTGATAAATACAGTATCAATTTCCACGCTAGCTTCTCAAACCAGGTGATCTATTTTAAGCAATACACAAAGTGCTGGAGGAATGCACCCCAGGGTTCTGAAAGTGGTGGCTCTAGAGATTGTGGAGGCATTAGCAGTGATCTTTCAAGAATCACTAGTCAGGAATGTTTCCAGACAGTTAGAAAATTGTTCAAGAAGGTTGCGAAGCAGAAGAGTGGAACCTATAGACCAGTTAGCCTGAATTCAGTGGTTGATCCCCCCCTCCCCCACCCCCCACATAAAACATACTAAGAGACATTAAAACAAACATTCAAGACATACTTAAAATAATAAAAACAGTGAAGGGACAAGACAGACTGCTGGCGCCACCCAAATAAGAATGATCCCAGGAATGATTGGTTTTTAACATATGATAAACGTTTGACGGCTCTGTGCCTTTTCTCGCTGGAGTTTAGTAGGATGAGGGGAAACCTCATTGAAACTTAATGAATAGTGAAAGATCTGGATAGAGTGGATGGGGGGGAAGATATTTCCACTATTGAGAGAGTCTTGGACAAGAGGCCAGAGCCTCAAAATAAATGGACATACCTTAAGAAAGGAGATTTCTTTAGTCAGAGGTTGGTGAATCTGGAATTAATTGCCACATAAGGCTGTGGAGGCCAAGTCAATGGATATTTTTATGTTGGGGATTGATTGATTCTTGATTAGTATGGGTGTCAGGGGTTATGGGGAGAAGGCAGGAGAATGGGATTGAGAGGGAAAGATATATCAGCCATGTTTTTATAGCGGAGTAGACTTGATTGGCTGAATGATCTAATTCTGCTCCTATAACTTATAACTTGTAACTCAGCAGATCAGGCAGTAAGTATCTGTGGAAAGAATGAACAGGCGCATTTCAGGTCAGGAGCTGTCATCAGACTGATTGATCCGAAATATGACCTGTTCATTCCCTCCACAGTTGCTGCCTGGAATGCTGAATTTTTCAGCACCTTATATTTTGCTGAAGATTCCACCATCTGCAGTGATCTGTTTTAAGCATTGGTTGAGGAATAAATTTGTTCTGAGCACTGAGAGAATGACTCTGGCCTTCTGCAAATTCCTGAACAGGAAAGCTTAACTTGCAAGCAATAAGGTGGCAGAACAGGCTTCAGTTTAATGTATCGCCTTCAAGATGACACTTCCAAGATCACAGTAATGCACTGGAAATATTGGCATAGATTTTGTTCTGCATCTCCGGACCGATGCTGCAATGCATAAACTTCTAAAACTGTCCGCTAGGGCTGACATTTAGCATTTTAACAGAAACATTAAACTGTTCAAAATAAACTGGATGACTGCTCCGAATACCTAAATACAAAAAAGGTGAATTGAATTAGAAACATTAAGAACTTCACTGAAATCTGGAGAAATCTAACGTCCAGCAAATCTGGCCACACTGCTGGCCTAGCCTCCTGCAGTTTAGCACATTTTAACAAGGAAAAAAGAAGTAGGGGGACATAAAAGTTTAGGAAAATAATTCTAGGTAAAGGCGGTGAAAACCTAGAGCATGGTCATTAATAGTGGTGGAATGCAAACTGCAGATGCACAAGAGAGCAAAATTGAACAGACCTGGAATAAGTGAGCAAAGCTAAGAGAAGGTTTGAAAATAAGAATGAGGAAGTGAATAAAAAGGCATTGCTCGAATAGATGCCAATTTAGCTGAGCAGAATTTGGCACATTCATTGGATACCAATTACTCAATTAATATAAGTAAAATGTGCTGTGGATGAAGGGAAACTGGTGGATGTAGTTTAGATTACTAGAACTATTTGGTAAGATTCTGCATTTAATGTTATTGCAGAAAATATAAGCTAGTGGTATAGGAGGTGACATATTGGCATGGATAAGAGTCAGATCAAGTTTATTGTCGTGCACAATACAGGTGCAATAAAAAATATCACGCAGCAACATACAAGGTGCATTGACTTAGACAAACACACAAAAACATAAATTATACATAGGGTACACATAAAATTATTCAAGACAGTAATGAGAAAAATAGAAAAAAAAACACAAGGCATTATTGCAAAACATATTTAGAATAGAAAATTGTCCCTGGTAGTGCAAGAGGTGGTCCATAGTGTTCCTTTATCAACATAGGATTAGAGTTGTGTGGGTTGGTTAAAAAACCTTATAGTTGTAGGAAAGTAGTAGTTCCTGAAACTGGTGAAGTTCCTGAAAATGATGAAGGTTCTTAATGATAGATGCTGCCATGTTGAGGCAGCGCCTCATGTTGATGCTTTCAATGGTGGGGAGATTTGCTGGCTTACATATAAAAACCGAGTAGGCATAAATGGTTGGCAAGATGAAATGAGTGGTAGATCTCAGGGATCTGTGCTGGGTCATGACATTTTATAATTTACATAATTGACATTAAAATATAAAGTCGCGCCGCCCATCTTCGGTGGGCGGCGCGACTCTCGTCAGCAGCGGCCTCTGCAGTCCGTCTGCGTTTTTATTATTTTATGTCTTATGTTTTTATGTAGTTTTTGTTATTTTTGTTGGGGTATGTGTGTGGGGGGTGGGGGTGGTGTGGTGGGGAGGGGGTAACTTTTAAATCTCTCCCTGCACGGGAGACCCGACCTTTTCTTTGTCGGGTCTCCGTTGTCGTTGGGGCTGCAACGAGGAGCGGCCTCCAACAGGAAGACCGGGGGCTGTGGTGCCGACTACTCACCTTAACGTCGCGGAGCTGGCCGAGTCCAGAGCGGGTGGAGCGGTGGTGGACGCTGCTGCGACCCGACCCCCGGAGATTCGGAGGCTGCAACTGCGGGTCTGGCGGACAGTGACACCGGGAGCCCGCTGGTCCCTGGAGGGAGTCCGCTTTTCAGGGCTCCCGCAACGGCGACTTCTCCCGCCCGAGTTGCGGGGTTGAAGAGCTCCTGGAGCGGGGCTTTACAGCATCGCCCCGCGCGGCTTGGAATGGCTGCGGGTCTCTGAGCGCGCGCCGGGGGCTCTAACACCAAGACCCGGTGCGCGACCTTGCATCACCCGGCGTGGCTTTAATGGCCACGGGACAATTCGCCATCGCCCGCCGGGGGCTTTGACTTTGACTCTGACATCAGGGGGGGAGAGTGCAGTGGAGAGATAAGTTTTTTTGGCCTTCCATCACAGCAATGTGATGGATGTTTATGTAAATTATGTTGTGTCTTGGGTCTATTTGTTTGTAATGTATGGCTGCAGAAACGACATTTCGTTTGGACCTCAAGGGGTCCAAATGACAATAAATTGAATTGTATTGTATTGTATTGTATTGTATTGTATTGTAAAGGGTCTGGTTGCTGAATTTGTTGTTGACACAAAGATGATCAGGAAAGTAAGTTGTGAAGAGGACAAGAGGTTACCAAGTGATATATGCAGGTTAAATGTAGGCAGAGATCTGACAAATGGAGCATAATATGCGCACATTGTAAATTGTCCATTTTGATAGGAAACATAAAGAGGTGTATAATGTCAATGATGAGAGATTGTAGTGCTGTAAAGGCAGAAAGATCTGGGTATCAATGTATGTGATTCACAAAAGGATAGTATGCAACCGGTAATTAGGAAAGGTAATCGATTGATCTAATTTATTTGTTAGCTGAACTGAAAGGTAGACATTCAATGTGTTGTGAGACCACATCTGAAGTACGGTACACACTATTTGTATCTTTATTTATGGAAGTATTTCAGAGAAGGCTTATTAGATTATCACATTGAAATTGGTGGCTGGACAGACCAGGCTGATTTCCACTGGAATTTAGAGGAGGGAGAGCTGATTTGATTGAAACATATAAGGTCATGAGGAGTCTTGACAAGGTGGTTATGGAAAGGTGATTTGTTCGTATAGGAAAATCTTGAACTATGGGCCTAAAACAGCACAACATAAATGGTGGTTCAGAGTAAATCTTACCCTAAACCCATACAAAGGATTACTTTGGCTGCAATCTGGAGAAATGCATCCACTTCAGGGGGGAGCAAATAATTTGGAGAGGGTAGAGAAGGAGTTATTTTTTGTGGTAAAGGGGGATTAAATTAAATGTGTGGACCGGAGAAGCTGGGCAAGTCCCCAAGTCTGTGATTGCTTTCTTTAGCGAAGAAAGCCCCGAGAAGATATTTGACAGGTGTAGAATATTATGAAAGAATTAGGTAAAGTAAATAGGATGACATTGTTTACAATGGCTGAACATACCTAAGCAGAAGGCAAAGGGAGCTTGAGGAAAACAATGTTATACAGCAAAAGCTTACAATTTGGAACACACTGAAAGAGCAATAAACTGACTGGATAGCAGCTATCAAAAAGGGATTGGATAACTATTTGAAGAAGATTATTGAAGAGCTTTGGGAAAAAGTGTGGAGTGATACTGGCAGAATTGCTCTTTGAAAGAACAGATGCAGACGAATGGCTGTACAATGCTTCTAGGATGGCCGGGAGAGAACAGGTTGTCTACTAAACAACGACCATGTTCCCGATCAGTGAAGAGAATCAAAAGGAGAATGGATAGTGCATATGGTGAGAGGAAAGCGACAGTCCAACCAATTGGCAGTGATTATTCTGGTAGTGCAGGAGCAGTAGTATTACCAGTGAATGAACATGGGGAAAGATTGACAAAACAAAATACCAAGTTACGTTATAATAAGCCACTCAATAATCAGTTGGTGAAAAATATTTCAATTGCCCTATTTTCCAGGCATAAATTAAATGGCAGAATTACAAGTAGTAATACTTGGAATGCTGGGCTGAAGATCAGAAATAGATTATTTCCAGGCCCGATTGGAAAATGGATGGCTTTGCATGTCGACACCAGCGATTGTCCCCTCAGCATTTCATGCCTTCAAATAACCCGGTAAGGAGAACACCTTAGCTTTGTTACATCAGAATCATCAGTTCCCCCATCAATCACCTGCATTTGAGGCAAAAAACGCATATTCTATGCAACACACCCTGAAACATCTGTCCTGGTATAATTCTGGTAAATGTGAACTTCATTTAAATAAATGTCATTATTACAGTAAACTTTTGTATTATGAACCTCTTTATAATGGATTTTGGTTATAGCGGACAGGCCTACCAACCTTCACTGCCAGGCCAGGCTGCCAACCTTTCCACCATCCCGCACCTCCTCTCCTAGCCGCTTCCAAGCCAAAGCTATTGTTGCCACCGCCGGCCCATACAGCTTGACCCTTCTCTGCACTGCAACCACCTGCAACCAATGAATCCGCCAATCCCAGCCTCTCCCCCAGCCGGCAGCAGGCCGGGGCCGTCAATTTACCTAATTCCAGGCCCAATTCCAGACTGAGAATCTGAAGAAAGGTCTTGACCCGAAATGGCACCTAGCCATATTCTCCTGAGATGCTGCCTGACCTGTTGAGTTATGCTAGCACTTTGACTCCTTTTGTGCATTGACCAGCATCGGCAGTCCTTTGTTTCTACTACTTGCACAATGATACTCAGTTATAGTGGACAATCAACAATAATAATGGACACCATTGCCACCCCACCCACCCTCCCTATGGTCTGTTATAACAAGGGTTTACTATATTTCTGGTTAAGCATCACAATGACTGAAATATTGAGAAACAGAAATGTGAGCAGTGATTTTAAACTTCAGTGAAACAATACCTGTCTGCTGTATTATGAATCTGTTTCAGTCCTACACCTGGTAACCATCAGCTTTGCAATTATACATGCCAAGCTCTATTGCCAGGTATTTTGGCACAGAGAATAATTAATGCATTGTTAGATTGCATTTAACAAGATAAAATGCCACAAACCTTGTACCAAAAATTGAGATGTTGCTCATAATTGTTCTGGCTGTAGCTGGTAGCCCAGGAGGTCAGTGATCAACCATTCAAATTGAATTAAGTCCTTGATTTGCATCACTGAATCTGAAATCCCATTATTATCGATGGGGATTGTTGGGCTGCGGATTGCAAGGTAAAGAGGAAGATAAATTAATCTCTTTTATTACTTTGCTTTATTTTTGTTTTTAATTATTTATGTTTGGTTTATTTTGTTTAACTGTAATTAATCATGGTTTTAACTTTATTGAATCTTTAATGATTTACTTCAACATGAATTAGTTTAAAACATCTCAGAATGTCTTCAAAACTGTTAAATCCATTTACAGCTGTGACACAAGAGACAATGTTATTCATAAAATTGTAGATGGGGAACAAACAACCTTATCGGAGTTGAAGGTAGACAAAAATACTGGAGAAACTCAGCGGGTGAGGCAGCATCTATGGAGCGATGAGATAGGTGATGTTTCGGGTCAAGACCCTTCTTCAGAGCTTAAATGTCTTTGTAGTGGCAGATTATTATATCGTTCAAGAGATCGCTCCCTCAGCCACTTCGGATAGGAGAATGTCGTTTTACGCATGTGAGCTCTCCACGAGACTTTCAGAGCTTTTCGAAAGATAGATTTTCATAACAGTCTTTTGATTAATAGTTTCTTTATTATTGAAGAAAAACAGTAAGATATTCATCCAACCTTCTTCTTTGACTCGTACACTTTAATCAATCAATCAATCAAGTTTTATTCATCACATACACAATAAAGTGCAGTGAAATGAATTTGCCAGCAGTGGTACAATCAAAAAAGAACACACAATTCACACTAAAATTGAACACAAACTTCCACCACAGCATTCTTCACTGTGTGGAAGGCACAACATACAGTCAGTCCTCCTCCATTGTTCCCCCGTGGTCAGGGCCATAAACCTCTGCAGTCGCTGCTGCGGGTGGCCAGATGTACAGGCCCTCGCATCGGGACGGTAAGTCCCGAGTCGGCGCTTCCCTACCAGAGACCACGGCTTCAGGATGTTGTAGGCCGCAGGCCGGCGGTCGGAGCTCTTCTCCATGGATCCCCGGTGAGGGATCCCGCTCCGGGTGGTAAGTCCAGGCCGCGCCCGCGGCTAGAAGCTCCGCAGACCGTGGCTTCAGGATGTTATCGGCCGCGGGCCGGCGGCAGAGCTGTCTTCCGTCGATCCCTAGCGAGGGGTCCCAGGCTCCGGACGCTGCGCCCGCAGCTAGAAGCTTCACAGACCGTGGCTTCAGGCTGTAGCAGACCGCGGGCCAGCGATCGGAGCACTCCCTTCTGGCGACCCCTCCGCTGCTGAAACTCCGGTCTCGACTCCGGGAAAGGCCGCACCAATCCATGGTGTTAGGCCGCGAGGAAGGAGACATAGACAAAGGCACCTCTCCATGGAGGAGGCGACCAAAAGTGTTTCCCCCCTTACCCCCGCTCACCACCCCCCACACAAGACACACCAAGAGACATTGAAACACACATTTGGACACACTAAAAAAAACAAAAAAAGGTAGAAATGATGAACACGCTGCTGGCAGGGCAGCCGACTCTCAGCGCCTCCCACTGCCCCCTTTGTCAAACTCCAGCATATCGCTTTTAAACGTTAGAAAACTCCTCATGTCTCAGCATAGCTCCACATGGTCGAAGGATATTCCTTCCTACCATGTTAGCTCCAAAACTAAAACTAACAAAATTAACAGCTTCTGCGCAAGAAACCCAGCAGCAAACATGCCACCAACAACCACCACGCCATAAATCCCACCCACATAATAACAGGCTGGCAAAATTTAAAGGAAAATGCCATAATTTATGACACACAAAATAAAGCCAAATGGCCATTGCATACCGGCCCCTAATTGTTCTGAGCATATAATGAGGCGATTACTAATAAACATAAAAAAAGTAGCCTTGAAGACATAACATAAATCAAAAGCAAAAAATAGCATGCATTATATATCTGCATTCTGACTTCTTCAGCGATTCTACCATCTTCATCTTCGCCTTCTAGAAGCAAGCATAACTTGGTTGTTGGTCTTATTAAAATATTGTTTATAGTTGAAAGTCGTACCGTGCGCACCAAACCCTAAACATCAGGCATGATACCCAGTATATAGTCCAAAACACAAAAGTCCAAAGTTTTGATAGCATGAAATTTCTTCCTCCATGTCCGATCAACTCATGGATGTGTTGTAACAATAATGTCGAAGTGTGAAAATCCTTCGAGGGAATAACAGGATTTTTAGCAATAACGTTCACTGTTAGGTTTTGTTTAATTTCCGGATCATTAGCAGAGATTTTAAAGCCCAGCTCAAGTTTTGGCCATTCTCTGTCTGGCTTACAGAGAGACTCTTGTCATTTGATCCATCTCTTATTGCTTAAGAAGTGGTCTGCAGTCAGTCCTCCAGAAGCTTCATCCGCAGGATTTTCTTTTGTGTTAACACATTTCCATTGTGAAACATGAGTAGCTCCCAATGATCTTTCCATTAGTAAATTATCTTTGTCCAAATCCAACTCTCTGGTCTCTTTGGCTCTATCATCTGATGGAATGCTTTCCAATACAACACGCTTGTTGCTGATCCACTTGGAAAGCGTGAATCCTCCCTTATTGCAGAGGGAAGTCAGATGTTTTACCATTTGAATTGCTTCCTGCTCAGTAGATTTTAAGCAATCATCCATGTAGAAATTATTCTTCAAAGTGGTTATTACTTCCTCTGGAAAGTGAACTTTATTATCCTCTGTGGCCTTCTTTAAAGCAAAGTTTGCACAACTTGGTGATGACACTGTTCCAAAGAGATGTACCTTCATCCGGTATTCGACAAGATCTTAGTTGTACATTCCCTTCAGGCCACCATAGGAATCGCAGGTAGTCAATGTGTTTTTATGATACTTTGATTTGATGAAACATTGCTCTTATATCAGCCATCAAAGCGATTAGTTCTTGTCTGAATTTAATGAGAACTCCAATGAATGAGTTGGTAAGGTCTGGACCTTGCAGTAGTTGACAGTTAAGTGATGTTCCTTTGAAGACTGCTGCACAGTCAAAAACCACCCTCAAGGTCTCTTTCTTCAAGTGATACACCCCATGGTGCGGAATGTACCAAAGCTCTCCATCACTTCGATTCAGTTGGTTTGTTGGTACCATTTCGGCATAATTATTATCAATCATATCCTTTAGGAAGGATGTATATTCCTTGTGAAATTTCGTATTTTTGCCAAACTTCCATTTCAAATTCTGGGTGCGTTGCTCTGCCATATGACAATTATTCGGCAGATTAACACTTTCTTGTTTGAAAGGTAGGTCCAGACAATAGTGTCCGTCTATCATCTTTACTGAGTAGTTCATAATATCCAAGAACTTTAACTCTTCTCTGGACATTTCTTCAGATTCCTTACTGGTACTTTCATTGAAGTCATGATTATATTGCTTCATCAACAGCTTTTCTAATTTACCAGCAGATATTTGATTAAACATTTTCCAGCATCTGCAGTTCCTTCTTGAACAGGTATGTAGGTAAATTGGCTTGGTTTAAGTGTAAATTGTCCCTAGTGTGTGTAAGATAGTGTTAATGTGCGGGGACTGCTGGTCGGTGCGGACTCGGTGGGCTGAAGGACCTGTTTCCATGCTGTTTCTCTAAACTAAATTTGATGCATTTATTCTATCTATATTCTCCTCATGATCTTAAACATCTCTATAAAACCATCCATCATCCTCCTGCTCTCCAAGGAATAAAGTCCTGGCAACATCCTCGTAAATCTCTGCACTCTTTCCAGCTCAACAACATTCTTCCTATAGGGTGACCCAAACTGAACACAATACCCTAAATGCGGCCTCACCAAAACCTTATACAACTAACATGAAAACTCCATAGGATTTTCCTTTATATTATCTGCCAGAGCCATCTCCTGCCGCCTTCTTACCCTCCTGATTTCCTTCTTAAGTATGACTTGGTCAACACCCTAGCAGTGAAATAATTTAAGATCTGTGGCCCGGCACATTGGCCATGAATTCTCACAGATAAAAACTGAATTTCAGGGATTAATGGCTAAGAATGGGAGAGCTACAATTAAGGTGTTGAGTTGTTCAACTGGCTTTGTACAGCTAGCCGGTAAGGGAGTCTCTGTGACAACATTAAGAGAAGTTGGGGAGTGTTGATGGCCTGATGATTGCATTTACCATCCCATTGTTGTGCATCATTGGACGCGATTCTGTTGGGGTCTTTAGTCAAGATGTGATGGGTACACTTAAGCATCGACTCCTTATAAGTCCAGCACACCCCTCCTGTCTGAAAGTCAGATTGTCCGCCTACAAACTGTGAAAGGCCATGACCGCCTGGGTGTTGTGAGTAAAATCGCTCCTGAGCCGCGTTCATCCCTGGTTAAGTTCGATGGTGGTATCTACCGACGCAACATCCTTCCAGTGAGCAAGCCAGCACCTTCTCTGCAGTATCCAGATAGTCTGAGCAACTTTGCTTCGGCACCCCGCCACACCATTGCTGTGGATAACCAACTGCCGATTGATCCTGATCATGTTGTCCTGCTGGCTATCATGCCTCCTGGGTTTCCTTTAAAGCCTCCGGCTCCGCATGCAGTGCTGTGTCCAGTCAAGCCTGCGGTGCTGTCACCTGTGCGACCCTCTGCCGGTCCTCCCACATCTGTGCCTGCCACCCCGATGTTGTCCCCGGTGAAGGGAGGAAATGTGGCACTGTACCGTACATGTGCAGGACACACCTGCAAACCGAACCCCAAGTACAAGGACTTGGTTTAAACGCTGTCCATGGACTTCAACGGGTTTATGTTCCTACAATCGTTATTTTAATCACTTATTGTATCCTCCCGAGCATCATTGTAGTTTAGTGCTTACATCAGAATATATTATGATGCTTAGCTGTGTGTGTGTGTGTCATTTGTCATGGCTTGATTTTAAGAGGGAGGAAGTAGATCAGGGGTCAGCAACTTATGGCCCCCGGGCTGAATGTGACCCGTAACCTAAAATCATCCGGCCCGCAGGCGGATTTTTTTCCCCGTAATCATCCGGCCCGCCAAGCGCCGAGCGTAGCCGAGTGCCGGACGCGGCCGAGTACTTAGCTCTGGCTGTACCGCATCCTGCGCAAAGCCGCTGGCACAGCCGCGCACCCTCTGTGAACACATTTAAGAAAGAACTGCAAATGCTGGAAAAATCAAAGGTAGACAAAAATGCTGGAGAAACTCAACGGGTGAGACATGCAAGGATTGCATGAGGCTGCCTCACCCGCTGAGTTTCTCCAGCATTTTTGTCTCCCTTCTGTGAACACGTGATTTGTTGCCTGCCATCCAGGGCGGGATGGGGGCGGGATCCATGTGATAGATATGGCAAGCCATCCGCCCACAGACATGCGTCCTGGCCCCTATGCAGAACAAGGTTGCCGACCCCTGATGTAGATTAATCATATTAGCCTACTTGATTATATTTGTCATTCATATTACATATCTGGTTCATATAGTCCATTCCGGGTTTCCCGTATGTCAGTAACCATTTAAACTGTCACATCTAGTGGGCATTAGTTAGTTGGAATCGGACACAGGGATGAAAGCACGTTCAATGTTACCTCTGTAATAAGAACTCCAATAAAGAACTTATACTTCTATTTGATTCATAGTAGTTTATTGAATCATGAACAGGTGCTTGCAGTTTCAAAGTCGCCAAGGAACTTGTCCTACTGCAGGATGAAAGGTCTGCCTCTTATTTCTTACTTGGTGCTGATGTACAGTAAGTGATGGTTTTGCATGTATCTCACAAAGAATGAATAAATATGATTACAGAGATGAAAAATGGTTGCTATTTTACACTGCAGAAAGATGAATTACTTTATTTTGACTGAGGGCAAATCACATCGTAAGTCAGCAGCAGAGCTTTCTGCCAGAGAAAGCCATTGTGACTGACCTATGTGATGCATTGAAGCGTCAAATAAGATATTTTGCTTTGGGTGCTGGAATAAGTCACACTCAGAAACCTCTCTCAGAATTAAGATCGTCACTGACTGGCCTACGGCAGATGCTATGGCAGTCTACCACTCCCGCAGAAAGGCACCTGCGTATTTTCCATTTTGGAATCAGATATTTACTGAAATATTTGATTCTGCAGTCTCAAGTATCACTATTCCAATTGGTTCTGCAGTCTCAAGTATCACTATGGCACCATATTTGTGTGGAAATTAAGGAAAATAAGTTTTAAGTTCAACTATATTTTGCAATGGCTAGCCATTGAATCATTATTAATAGTCATTATTAGCCTCAAGCCTCCCCAACATTCAGCCCACATATATACCAGTAATGTCTTTTGGTGGGAACCAATAGTTCCTTCAATGGATACATGAAACATAAGCTAAAGTGTAGAAGGGAAAAGGCAAGTTATTTGCATGTCATTGTTTTCATCCTGGGGACATTACAAAGCACTTTGCAGCCAATGAAGAAATGACATAATGCATGCAAATGCACATCAACTCTGCTACCCTCAGCAATATCAATTACATGAAAAAACAGTCATCTGTTTTATTGGCACTGGTAGGACAAATATTGGCAGGAAAATGGGGGAGCTCTCTATTTCTTTTTCAAATAACACGTTTATGTAATGTATCCATTCACATAAAAAACATTAACAAGTTTGACAATCATTTTTAAAATTTGAAAATATAAATTGATCACATGATGAGTACAAAGTGGGACTTTTTTAAGTGCAATCTGTGGCTGAAGAGTGTTTAATTATCATGTACTGAAATAGAACAATGAAATTCTTACTTCCAGCAGCATAACAGGTCTGTAAACACAGTATTCAATAGATTACATCATAAAACAAACAAAAAATGTTTGTTTAATAAAAACAATATTAGTGCAAAACAAAACCAAAGCCCCAACGTCCCATGGTTCAACTCCCTCTGCAATGATGTGAGCATAAAATCTGGACTGACACACTGGTGAAGCTCTGTGGGGGTGCTGCATTATTGGAGGAGCTGTCTGGGGCTGTCTGCGTCTGCCTCTTTTATGGATGTAAAAGATCTGTTGAAATGATTTCGAATCAGAGGAGGTGAGTTTTCCCTGCTGTTCTAATCAATGTTTTATCTTACAACCAGTATTATAAGGTAAAATAAATAGCACTGAAAACTGTCTATGGAGAGAAACACTGAAGTTTGCATTATTTCACTATTTTCTGCTTTTATTACAAATTTCAGCATCTGGAATATTTTGTTACAAATTACATATTACAAATTGTCATTTTATCACATTTTTGTTTGTAAACCCTAGTTGCCATTGGTTGCCATGTTCCCAAAGTGCAGTAGTGGCACTTCTTTGGTTACAGAGCGCTTTGAATATTCTTAGATATTGAAAAATGCTATAAAGAATGTTTATTTTTGTTCTTAACTATAGTACTTGAATTGACTTTAAAATCCTCGAGCAGTAATGATCTTTTCATCATTTTCAGGGAATGATATGTCATTAGAAATGCTTCAGCTCTTGTTATAGAAATTAAAGTGGCACAGCTTGGGGGACAGGCATGTTCATGACTGTCATATGCTGAGAGAATGGAGCGACTGTCATATGCTGAGAGAATGGAGCGTCTGGGCTTGTATACTCTGTAATTTAGAAGGATGAGAGGCTATTTTATTGAACATATAAGATTATTAAGGGTTTCGACACACTAGAGGCAGGAAACATGTTCCCGATGTTGGGGGAGTCCAGAACCAGGGGCCACTGTTTAAGAATAAGGGGTAAGCCATTTAGAACAAAGATGAAGAAACACTTTTTCACACAGAGAGTTGTGAGTCTGTGGAATTCTCTGCCTCAGTGGGCAGTTGAGGCTGGTTCTCTGGATACTTTCAAGAGAGAGCTAGATAGGGCTCTTGAAGATAGCGGAATCAGGGGATATGGGAAGAAGGCAGGAACGGGGTACTGATTGTAGATGATCACCCATGATCACATTGAATGGCGGTGCTGGCTTGATGGGCCGAATGGTTATTGTTTATTGTCTATTGGCTTGTCCTCATGCTTTTCTATCAGCCTATAATAGGCCTGCCCACTTAGGCGATTTTTCAGGCGACTGCCGGCGACTGTCAAGTTGCCAGCAGTCGCATGAAAAACCGGCAACTGGAACAGCGACTGGCAGAGTGGAACACATACACACATCACTTCCTTCACCAGCCCGTAATGCAGGCGGGGGACAGGGCAAGTGGGGGGATCGCTGTCTGAGTGAAATCCACACGGTGCAAAGCCAATCTGATACAGACACTCACTGCGATGAACAGGAAGGTTGGCGCTGTAATTAAGACAGTGAAAGCACAGTGTACTGGTAGGGTCATGTAAATCCCTTAAAAGAGGGGGGGAGGGTGGAGAAGGGATGGAGACAACTTTTAAGAAGCCAGAGATACACGGCTGTGAAGCACAGCTGAAATTAACATTCGGTCATCCTTGGTTCTGAAAACTACAGCTTACATTTTTTTTCCCCAATGAGCCAATGAAATTCACCGGTCAGCACCGGCTACAACCTACAAGAACCTACGACAACCTTTGACCTCCTGCGAACCACCACTGCAGCTACGGCACGAGAATTCTTGCTACTCCATGGCAGCTTCATTCTGGTCGCCGCTAATTTTTCAACATGTTGAAAAATTTGCGGCGACCATAATGAGTTCCCAGAATGCGGGAACTCCTCCCGACCATGAAGGCGACTACCTGGCAACCACCCTGCGACCATGTAGTGACCATTTGGCAACCGCATGGTCTCCTGCAGTCGTATAAAAAGTTGCCTAAGTTGTACAGGCCCATTATGATGCAGCAACACATTTGTGTTTAATTGTTGCAGTAGTGCTTTATTGCAGGTTGTCATCAACTGAACATCTTGCAACTACTCATTTGATCTTGTGCATAGTCAGGACTCCATCTCTTAAAGGGTAGACATAGACATTGAAGTCTGTACTTTCTGAGGAGGCTCTGCTCTTTCAATGTCTGCAGTAAGATGCTACAGATGTTGCACCAATCAGTGGTGGCCAGTGCCATCTTCTTTGGTGCTGTGTGCTGGGGTAGCAGGGCGAAGGTTGCAGCACCAACAGAATTAACAAGCTCATCAGGAAGGCACTCCATCCTGGGGGTGGCGTTGGTTTCACTGGAGATGGTCATGAAGGGGAGAATGCTCCTCAAACTGTGGAGCATCTTTGCCAATACAGCTCACCCCCTCCATAACACACTGGTCAACCTGAGTAGAACCTTCAGCAACAGACTGGTTCCACTAAGATGCAGCACAGAACGTCACAGGAGATCCTTTTCCCCTGTGGGTATCAAACTGTGCAACTCCTCCCCCTTCTGTCGTGTGCCTTCACCACATTTTTCAGGAGTATATCAGATTCTTAATAATCGTTATGAAAAAACATTTTCCTCAACAGACAATAATCTTTTTATCATTTAACTTAATATATACAGGTTATTGGTCTCTCAGCTAAACCTAATAGGTCTTTTCCATTGACATTTTGTTGCACCTAATTAGCTCCGGCCCATTGAGTCTGTGCTGACTCTCAGAGAGCTCGCGGCAGTCCCATTTCCCCGCTTATTCCCTGTAACCTATTTTCTCTCAGGCAAACCATTAGCTCCCCTCTGATTCTCCTACAACCCATTTACACTAGCAAAAATTTACAGTACTAATTAATCAACTACCGGCACATCTTTGGGATGCGGGAGGAAACCAGAACCTTTGGGACAAATCACATGGACTCTTGGAGAATGTTCAAATTTCACACGGATAGCACAAGGTTGAAATTAACCTACTGTCCCTGGAGCTATAAGGCAGTACCACCACCTGCTGTGTTATTATATAACCATAAAGTATTCTGCATGGAAACATAAGCCTTCAACTCCCCCCCCCCAAATCCATACCAAGCATCAAACAGCCATTCACACTAATTACACTAATCCTGTTTTATTCTCCCCACATATCCATCAACCCCACCCAGATTCTACCACTCACCTACAATTTGCAATGGAAAAAGTAACTTTCCAACCTGTACGTCTTTGGGAAGTTGGAGGAAACCGATGTGGTCACAAGATGAATGAGCATACTCTGCACAGTAGGCATCTGAGGATATGATTGAACATGAGTCACTGGAGCTGTGTGTCAGCAGCTCCACCTATGGTACCACTATGCCACTTCATCATGCAAAGCCTATGTACCTTTAATACTAAAGTCTGCAGCAACGAGTCCTTCTTCGCCTCCTCTCTTGATGTCCTCTTACTTGTCGATCCTGACACCAGACTTCTACTGGAGCTCCTGTTTGTGTGGCTCAACTAATGAGACTGACACTGAAGCACTGGGGCAAAAAGGTAAAAATGTTTCTTAGGCACTCAAAAATCTGTGCGTGTACCTTAGCCTCCACTCCCGTGATCCCAGCATGCCTCCAAGCTTGAGTGCAACTGAGTCCACCACAAAAATTAAAGTTGCACTTCTAACATGTGTTGCCTGAGGTGCCATCCAAGGCAGCTTGCCTATGAGTGACCCATTCTGTTTCCTAAGCGGGCATGTGTGATACAATGTCAGCAGAGTGTATCAGAAAATGAGTTGCATGGGAGTTGATATTGATCTTTTCCGTAATATGCTTGGAAATGTTGTCAGGAGTAATGCATGCTGTGTACAATGTGTGTTTTGGCTGTGCCTAAGTAATTTGCATGGTAAATTAGTGGTATTCAGTTAAGCAGTGCCTAACATAAATTCCAACTAAACATAACTAATTTTAAATAGCACTTAACATTGGAGAGAAAAAAATATTTTCAGTTGGATGAAATCCAAATTAATTAGTGTAATGAAACAATCCTAATGTAGTTCTCAGCATTATTGATTATCTCTGTTTCATGGTCAAAGCTCCGCACAAGTACTACAAATTATACAAAGTTTTATATTACATTGAATATAGAATAATACTGCATGGGAGCAGGCTCTTTGGCCCATAATATTTGTGCTGAACCTGATGCCAAATTAAACTAACCTCCTCCATTTGCATATGATCCAAATCCCTCTATTCCCTGCATAGGCATTTGCTTATCTAAAGAATAATTAAATGTCACTGCTTCCACCACTGTTCCTGTCCATGCGTTCTAGGCACCCATCACTGTGTGTGTGAAAAACTGGCCTCACACATTACATAGAAACATAGAAAAAAAATAGGTGCAGGAGGAGGCCATTCAACCCTTCAAGCCAGCACCACCATTCATTGTGATCATGGCTGATCTTCCACAATCAGTAACCCGTGCATGCCTTCTCCCCATATTCCGCTAGCCCCAAAAGCTCAATCTAACTCTCTTTTAAATGCATCCAGTGAATTGGCCTCTACTGACTTCTGTGGCAGAGAATATCCTTCTTTATATTCTTGGCCAGCTTAACCTTGTACATCATTTTTTCACCCTGTATTGCCCTTTTTGTTACCTTCTGTTGTCATTGGGAAAGTTTCCCAATCCTCTGGCTTCCCGCTACTCTTTGCTATGTTATACACCTTTTAGTTTTATTCCATCCCTAACTTCCCTTGTCAGCCACGGTTGCCTCTTACTCCCCTTAGAATCTTTCTTCCTCTTTGGAATGAAATGATCCTGCATCTTCTGGATTATGCCCAGAAATTCCTGCCATTGCTGTTCCACCGTCATTCCTTTTCCAGTCGACCTTGGCCATCTCCTCTCTCATGCCTTCATAGTCCCCTTTGTTCAACGGCAACACTGACACTTCAAATTTAACCTTCTCCTTCTCAAATTGCAGATTAAAACATATTATGGTCCTTTACCTTGAGTTCCCATATTAAATCTGGTTCATTAGACAACACTAAATCCAGAATTGTCTTCTCTCTGGTAGGCTCCAGTACAAGCTGCTCTAAGAATCCATCTCGGAGGCATTCTACAAACTCCCTTTCTTGGGGTCCAGAACCAACCTGATTTTCCCAGTCTACCTGCATATTGAAATCTCCCATAACTACAGTGGCATTACCTTTGCTACATGCCAATTTTAACTCCTGCTGCAACTTGCACCCTTTATCCAGGCTACTGTTTGGGGGCCTGTAGATAACTCCCATAATTGTCTTCTTACCTATACAATGGATCAATTCTATCCACAGCGACTCTACATCTTCAGTCCCTATGTCACCCCTCGCAAGGGACTGAATTTCATCCCTCACCAACTGAGCAACTATTTAGTTTAAACCCACCCGTGTATCAGTGGCAAACCTGCCTGCCAGAATGCTGGTCCCCCGCCTGTTAAGGTGCAACCCATCCGTTTTGTACAATTCACTCTCATCCCAAAACAGATCCCAGTGGTCTAAGAATCTAAATCCCTGCCCCCTGCACCAGCTCCTCAGCCACACATTCAGATCCTCTATTGTACCCTGATCCACAATCAAATGCAGTTTCATACCATTTCAAGCAGGGTGAAACCACCATAAAACCACCATAAAACCACACAAAACACCACACTCACAGTTCAGTAGACAATCAGTATGTTCAGTTGATTCACAGCTCAGACAGTCATGACCTCCCCCTCCCCCATCATGCAGAGACTGAGCCACATCCACACTTCTGGGTTTTATAATCCCACCTCCCACCGGAAAAGGTGTGGCCTTCATGGCGTGATTGACTGGAGAGAGATTTTTTAAACACTAATAACACTTTTATTTTTCATTGATGGGAAGAATCCTCTGCACCTGATGAGCGGAGGGGGACTGAGTAAGATGGCCAAAAATCACAGCCGTAAGTGGTAGCGTTTTATTTAAAATCAATACACAGTGCAAACAGGAAGTTGTCAAGTTTAGACTTCCAACCGTTTGCAGTGCTTTTACTTCAACCCAACCCCCCACCAACCATTTGTAGTGCTTTTACTTCAAACCAATCCCCCACCAACTATTTGCAGTGCTTTTACTTCAACCCAAACCCCCACCAACCATTTGCATTGCTTTTACTTCAACCCAAACCCCCACCAACCATTTGCAGTGCTTTTACTTCAACCCAAACCCCTACCAACCATTTGAAGTGCTTTTACTTTAACCCAAACCCCCACCAACCATTTGCAGTGCTTTTATTTCAACCCAAACCCTCACTAACCATTTGCAGTGCTTTTACTTCAACCCAAATCCCCACCAACCACTTGCAGTGCTTTTACTTCAACCCAAACCGCCACCAACCATTTGCAGTGCTTTTACTTCAAACCAACCACATTTTCATTTTCAAATCACATTAAGGGCACTCAAGGTCAGTAAAACTACAGTCACAGTTTAGTAGACATGTGTTCAGCGTTATTCACAGCTCACACTGAGAGACGTGACCCTCTCACTTCCCCCATCTTGCAGAGACTGACTGTGGCTCAACACTTCCGGGTTTTATAGTCCCTCACCCTCCCACCAGCAGAGGGAGCAGAGAGAATCTCAACATTTTTTAAACGTTAATAACTACCCTCTATTACCCCCTTTGCCCCCCCCCCACCCATACACTCCTCCCCCCGCAACCCTTCCCCCCACAACCCACCTCCCCACACACCCCCTCACCCCCACTCACTCCCTCCCCCCACATCACCCCTCCCCCGTGGGATGGGGGAAGTGCGTGTTAATCGAAAAGTGGAGTATTGGGTTATATTTGGTTTGAGATTTTGGTTGGTAATCAGGACTGCAATGACGACAAGTAATGTGATAGATGATGTGGAGATGTGATGGTCAGTTGCAGGGGTGGGGAGTCAATGTTGGGGGCTGTGATAGCCAGGAGGGAGTGTCAGTAGTTTGCGCAGAGTTCGCGCAGGTGGATGGAGGTAGTCAGAGAAGTGGATGGATATGTAGTTGGGTCTGATGGTTAGTTGGAGCATTATATCGTGGTCAGTGATGATCAGGATTGTGATGGCCAGTTGGGAAGGAAGGAGGGAGATGCTTTTGGCTGTGAGTCAATGTATCAAGGGTAAAGCGAGTGTGTGAGGGAAGAAAACAATTCAGTGTGAGGAAGAGACTAAGTTGATGTGGGAGAAAGTGTCAGTGTATGTGGAAAGGAAAAAGTACACAATGGCAAGAGTAAGTCATTGCACAGAGGATTGAATCATGGGGGAATGAATCAACCTGCAAGGGAGAGGTACTGTGCCAGCAAGGGAGTGAGTATACGAAGGGTGCGCGGGAGAAGATGAAACGGTTGGGGATGTGTGTTAGTGTTTGATGGAGAGAGCAAGTCAATGTGCAAGTGAATGAGGGAGAGTGTGAATCAGTGTGGATAAGAGTGAGTATGTGTGCAGCGGAGTGAGTTGGTGTGCAAATGTGAGAGTGTGTCAGTGTGTGAGTGGGAGTGAGTCAGTGTGTGAGAAAGAGTGAATCAACGTGAGAGAATCAATTGAACTTGGGTCAGTGCACAATGGAGAGAGGGAGTTAGATTGGGTGGAAGAGCAATTCAGACTACAAGTAACCAAACCAAGCACCAGGGATTATTTCTCGTGGATAAAACTTAAAAAGACTGCTAAATTTCTATCAAACTGTCACTGTTATACAAAAAAATTATCAAAAATATAACATAAAGAAAAGATTTCCAAGGAGACACAAGAAGCTGCAGATGCTGGAATATTGAACAATGTACAAAGTGCTGAAATGACTCATCGGATCAGGCAGCATTTGTGGAGGGAATGAATGAGCAACATTTTGAGTCGGGACTTGAAAAAGGATTTACAAGGTTTTGAATTTTTATCACTAGCAAGAAAGAATGCAAAGCTTAGCTCTCGAAGAACTGAGAAGTTAGCGTAAAGATTTATTTAAGGAACGTTTTGATGTGGTAGACGAAAGACATTTCCACTCATGGGACTGAGAAAAATAGGACTTCTTAGAGCACAGAGTACTGAGAATGTGGTGCTGGCTACCACAGGGAACAGTTGAGACAAGTGATTTTTATTAAATCTAAGGGGGGGAAATAAAGGAGCACAAATAAAAGGGCAGGGTGAGAGGAGGCTCAACTGCGTCATAAATATTGGCAGAATGCCTGATTCTGTCCTGTCTAACATGTAATTTTATTCATTTAATTAGACTAAAATAACAAACATTCTTCCGGCAGCCATCTACAGTTGTCAAGTTATTTTCACTTTCACATTATGACAAAGTGCCTATTTCTACATCATTAATGCAAGAGATTGTTTTCCTCTGCCTCTTTTTGACAGCCAGACTTCCATTCTGCTGATTCCACTCTCCTCAGTATTTTAACAACTGGGATGAGGCAAGAATTACATGGGAAGTACGCAATTCGATCAGTACCAATATCATGTTTGCCAACAAATAATAAAATGTAAATTAATTAATATTGCAGAGAGAATATTTACACAGTCAATACAATGCAAACATGCAGAGAGGTATTCAATACATTTCTGGATAAAAAGGCTAAAAAATATGAAAGTTCAGAATGGATATTGAGCGTGAAGTACAGGAACAGATATGTAGTCAAATACGGAAAGATGCAAAAGTAACAGGGTTGTTGTTGTGGGTGAATTTAGCATCCCCAGTATTCCCTTGGTGGACGAAAATGCTGGAGAAACTCAGCGGGTGAAGCAGCATCTATGGAGCGAAGGAATAGGTGACGTTTCGGGTCAAGACCCTTCTTCAGACTGATGTGGGGGTGTGGGGGTGGGGGGGGGGGGGGCGGGAAGAAGAAAAAAAGAGGCGGAGACAGTGGGCTGTTGGAGAGCTGGGAAAGGGAGAGGAAGGAGGGAGAAAGCAAGGATGACCTGAAATTGGAGAAGTCAATGTTCATACAGCTGGGGTGTAAACTACCCAAGCGAAAGAGGTGCTGCTCCTCCAATTTGTGGTGGGACTCATTCTGGCCATGGAGGAGGCCTAGGGCAGAAAGGGCAGATTCGGAATGAGAGGGGGAGTTGAATTGCTGAGCCACCGGGAGATCAAGTTGATTAATGCTAACTGAGCGGAGGTGTTGTGCGAAGCAATCGCCAAGTCTGCGCTTGGTCTCACCGATGTAGAGCTGTTGACACCTAGAACAGCGGATGCAATAGATTAGGTTGGAGGAGGCGCAGGTGAACCTCTGTCTCACCTGGAAAGATTGCTTAGGTCCTTGAATGGAGTCAAGGGGGGAGGTAAAGCGACAAGTGTAGCATTTCCTGCGGTTGCAAGGGAAAGTGCCAGGGGGGGGGGTGGTTTGGATGGGAAGGGACGAATTGACCAAGGAGTTACGGAGGGAGCAGTTTCTTCGGAAAGCCAAAAGGGGAGGAGATGTGGCCAGTGGTGGGATCCCGTTGGAGGTGGCGAAAATGTCAGAGGATTATCTGTTGCATGTGATGGCTGGTAGGGTGGAAGGTGAGGACAGGGAGTGAGAGCGGAGCTACGGGATATAGAGGAGACCCTGGTGAGAGCATCATCTATAGTCGAAGACGGGAATCGCTGTTCCCTAAAGAAAGAGGACATCTTTGGTTTGGAACACCTCATCCTGGGTGCAGATGCGGCGTAGACGGAGGAATTGGGAGTAGGGGATAGAGTCCTTACAGGAAGCAGGGTGGAAGAAGTGTAGTCCAGAAAGCCATGGGAGTCAGTGGGTTTGTAGTTGATGTCGGTCAGTAGTCTGTTACTTGCGATGGAGATAGTGAGGTCTAGAAACGATTTTAATGTCTTGGACATTAGTCTAGTTTAGTTTATAGATACAGCGTGGAAACAGGCCCTTTTGCCCATTGTGTCCACGTCGACCAGTAATCACACATACACACTAGTTCTATCCTACACACTAGGGACAATTTTACAGAAGCCAATTAACCTGTACGACTGGAATGTGGGAAGAAACTGGAGTACCTGGAGAAAAGCCACACGGTCACAGGGAGAACGCACAAACGCCATACAGACAGTACCCATAGTCATGATCGAACCCGGGTCTCTAAGACAGCGACTCTACCGCTGCACCACTGTGCAATGCCACTTGCTCAGTGCAAAAGGCTTAATCGGGGCAAAATCTGTAGGTGTATCTGAGGGTTTCCTGAAACAGTATGTAAATAGTCCAACACGAGGAAGGACCATACTGGACCTTGTTCTGGGAAATCTGCCTTGCCAGGTGACTGGTGTTTCAATAGAAACAGTAATAACAACCATAAGTTTAGAGAGTTATGAATAACGATAATTTTGAACCTTGAGGGAAGGTACTAAATTGGGCTAAGGCAGATTAAATTATTATTAGACAGGAACTTGGAAGAGTAAATTGGAAGCAGTTGTTAGTAGGCAAGTCCACATCTGACATGTGAGAGTTGTTTAAAGTCTACCTGATCAGAGTTCAGGTCCAGCACTTTCAAGTTATAAGGAAGGTTAAGGATGGCATGTAAATTTGGTCAAAAAGATAAAGGAATGTATGTAAAGGATGAAATTAGATGGGGGCTTTGAGGAACAATTAACAAAAATCCCACGGCTTTGTACACATACATGAAAAACAAGAGAGTAACCAAGTAAAAGATAGGACTGCTCAAGGATAAATAAGGTAATTTATGGTCGGAGACAGACGATGTAGGTAAGCTACTAAATGAGTATGTTGCATCTGTATTCAACAAGAAGGAGAACAAGGAGGACTGTGAGCCCAATGAGAATACTAATATTCTAGGGCAGTTTGAATCAAGAAAGAGGTGGTGTGGGGCTCTTGAAAGCATGCAGTCAAATTCCCAGGACCTGATGGGACCTATCCCACTTATTTGAGAGAGGAAAGAGCAGAGATTTGACAAAGATATTTGTATCTTCTATAGTCTCAGGTAAGATCCAGGACTGGAGAGTAGCCAACGGTGTTCCTTTATTTAAGAAGGGAAGTAGATAATCCATGAAATTAATGGACAGGGAGCATCACATCAGCAGGGCTCGAAATTAGCGGTTGCCCGGGTGCCAATGGCAACTTACAGTCCCGCCGGGCAACCTAAAAGCCATGCCATTTTGCCCGGCTTGGCAAGCAACCGGGACACCCGGCCGCCATCCATTTCGGGTCTCCGCTCGGCGCTAGCTCGCGGCTCTTGGCTCGGGCGGCTGCCGAGCACATAATTGGCCATGGTTGTGCGCATGTGCGGCCCTGCACATGCACACTGCCACGGCAACTGGTTGGCGTCAGCCACTTTCTCCCTCCCTTTGCATTGTGGGAGTTCTGGCCGCTATTGCTGTCCAGTCGCTGCCTCACCGCGACCGCTGAAAAACAACGCAGAATCACTCCCTGGAGCTGCAGTAACTCCCTGGAGTAACTCTTGATTCTTGTTTTCCTGGTCCTCCAAAAATATTCAAAATAGTATTTAAATTGGTGGACCCACCACCACCAAACTCTGAAAAATAACAGCCTATTGCATTTTATCTGTTTATTTATTGTGTATATATATGGTCTGTAGTATATAGACACACTGAACATTTATCTCCTGTTCTGTATTATGTTTACATATTCTGTTGTGCTGCAAGAATTTTGTTGCCCTATCTTGGGCACATGACAATAAAATTCTCTTGACTCTTGACTTGGACTTAAGCAAAAAAGGGTTCTTGGGAAAAAAAAGCTACCTTAAATTTAGTTGCGTCTGGTTGGTACCTATGGTAGGGTGAGGGCTATTCCATGCTTTAATTGTGCGGGGGAACTCCATGGAGCAGCCAGCATCTCTGGATAGAACAAAATTGGGTGATGTTTCGGGTAGAAACCCTTCTTTACATTTCCTCTGGTTTTAGTGTTTTTAGTTTAATTTAAAGATACAACGTGGAAACAGGCCCTTCGGCCCACCGAGTCCACGCCGACCACCGATCACCCGTACTCTAGTTCTATCCCACACATCAGCGACGTAAGTCCCACGTCCCAGTTATTCTCTAACGTCCCAGTTAGAACAATGAAATCCTTACTTGCAGCAGCACAACAGAATATGTAAACATAGTACTCTGTAAACAATGTTATAAACGAGAAAACAAAACTCCATACAGACAGCACCCATATTCTGGATCAATTCCAGGTCTCTGGCAATTTTAGGCAGAAAATCTATGTCCAATGTACTGCCCCAATAGCCTTGAACTGAATTAAAACATACAGTAGCTGTAAAGGGGGACATAGCGTCACTTAGAGATTTAAGCCTGAAAATAGATAGTTTCTTTTTTTTAATAAAGTTATCAACGTATAATTTTTTGTGTGTTGGAAAATAAAATATAGAGGCACAGCTGGTGGACTTGCTGCCTCACACGCCAGAGATCTGTGTTCGATCCTGTTCTCGGGCACTGTCTGTGTTGAATTTGCCCATTCTCCCTGCAAGCATGTGGTTTTCCTCCCACATCCCAAAGTCTCTGTAAAATTGCCCCTAATGTGCAGGAAGTGGGTGAGGAAAGCGGGATAACAGAACTTGTGTGAATGGGTAGACAAAAATTGTGGAGAAACTCAGGTGAGGCAGCATCTGTGGAGCGAAGGAAATAGGCGACGTTTCGGGTCGAGACCGTTCTTCAGACTGATGTCGGGAGGGGTGGGGAGCGGGAAAAAGAAAGGAAGAGGCGGAGACAGTAGGCTGTGGGAGAGCTGGGAATGGGAGGGGAAGGAGAAAGCAAGGACTACCTGAAATTGGAGAAGCCAATGTTCATATCGCTGGGGTGTAAACTACCCAAGCAAAATATGAGGTGCTGTTCCTTCAATTTGCGGTGGGCCTCACTCTGGCCATGAAGGAGGCCCAGGACAGAAAGGTCGGATTCGGAATGGGAGGGGGAGTTGAAGTGCTGAGCCACCGGGAGATCAGGTTGGTTATTGCGAACTGAGTGGAGGTGTTGTGTGAAGCGATCGCCAAGCCTGCACTTGGTCTCACCGAGGTTGATCATACGCTGAATAACCATATTTTTGTTTGGAAGTGGAAAGAGATAATAGAAATTGCATTCATCGCAACGTGTAAAAAGAGATGAGATAATGTATTGTAATTTTGCTGCATGTCATTGTGGTATATATCATGTCTTGATTGTTGAATATGTTAAACTGAGTTCTAATCAATTCTTTATTCTGACAGCGCTGGATAATTCTTTAAACCTTCCAACAGAGTTAGAAACTCTGGAGCAGGTCGAAAGAACTACCACTTTGTTATAAACGTAACACATTATATAGGTAATAGACAAGGATGGTACAAAAGGAGTGGACAACTATTAACCAATCATTATGGTTTACCATACATTTAACTTATTTGCATTAACCAATCAACTAAATCCTTTCCATTGATTGACAACATGTATAGTCACATGATTTTCCCTTTTCCGGCCACTTTACAACCTTCTTCCCCTCTGAGGTTTCTTCAACCTCTTTGTTCAAAATAATTTTATTTCAATAAAGTAAAACCACAGATATAAAACGAATTCTCAGAGAACACTTCTCAGAATATCCACATCATACAGCAATCACACAACACATACACACAAAACATATTTTCACTTTTGGAAAAGAAAGTTATTTCTAAAACTTCAGATTTAAACAAAGTCTAATACAGTACTTACAATCGTAATTAAAACACAATACACTTCATAAATAATTTCCTTACAACTACATATTAAAAATACAGTTACTTATGGATTACAAAGATTAAATATGAGTTTTGCCTCATTCTTACAAAGCGGTAAAGACTTAAGTTATTTCTAATCACACAATTCCCAACTCCAAGCACACAAAGGCCACTAATTGTCACACTTGATTGCTTCTTCCCAAGTTTGGGTCTAAATTCATTCTGTATTAGCCTCCCCCTTGCTCATCTCTGGAGGAAAGGAATGTAAGGCCTCTTCACTAATAGCATTCCACACAACAAATGAAAGATTATCAAAACAGAGTTACTTTCTCAGTTTTCTATAACCATAAGAAACCCTTTTGCAAAGGTCACACAACCATCACCTATGCCTTAACTCTTATCTCAACATAAATACATTTAAACAGCACAAACCATCTCACAGACTAGTATCTACCCTTGGTGCCTACAACCCAATATAGACAACCATAAATCCACTTCATGACACAGCCGAGCTCAGAGATGTGTCACAAAGGAAGAAGAATCGTGCCCATGTCCTGGAGAAAGATCCCATTAACAACCTCCATTCTAAACACCAACCTAAACCAAATACAACCTCTGACAGTTATAGCCGCTTCAAAGCAAACAAAGCGATGCGTATTTACATCAACACCTCCATGTAAAAACAAGCCATCTGTTCCCCTATGTGTGTGTGTTCTTTATTCCTTTGTGGAGACATGTATGCAAGTCCTTCTCTTGCAACTTATCATTTGAGCAATTTTATTGTATAATATTTCCTCAAATATTTAGTTTGTGACTTTATTTGAAGCAGAAATAATATCTGAATGCTTCATTGACCATAATTCCGACTGGTAACTACGCACTTCGTCCGAGCACATTATCGCACGCGTCACGCAAGCCATCTTAAATGACCACCGAAACTGTCATTTGGCAACCTAAAAAGCTGCTGAGGTTGCCCGGCTGGCAACAGGGAAAGAAAGTTAAGCGAGAGTCCTGATCAGTGGTTGGAAAACTATTGGATAGGATCCTTTACAATTGGATTTACTCTCTTTTGGAAGAAAATGGACTAATTAGGCACAATCTGATGGCTTTGTCGGTGGCATGCCATGTCATAAAGACGATAGAGTTTTTCGAGATGGTGACGAAGGTAAACAATGAGACGAGGGTGGATGTTGCCTACATGGGTTTTAGTAAGGCATTTGATAAACCCCCTCATCATAGGTGGCAGAAAATTTAAATGCATGGGATCCATGGTGCCTTGGTTGTTTGGATTCAGAACTCACTTACCCATAGAAGACAGAGGGTTGTCGTGGAAGGGTGTTATTCTGACTGGATGTCTGAGACCAGTGTTCTGCAAGGATCTGTGGTAGGACCTCTGTTGATATATGTATCATATGGCAAGCTAAGTAGATAAGAGTGGTAAAAAGGTGTATGGTATGCTTTCCTTCATCGGTTGGGACATTGAGTATAAGGGTTCGGAAGTAATGTTGCTGTATAGGACTTTGGTTACGCCATATTTGGAATGTTGTGTGCAGTTCTGGCCACCCCATTACAATAAATATGTGGAAGTTTTGTAGAGGGTGAAGAAGAGGTTTGCAAGAATGCTGCTTGGATTAGAAGGTACTGTAGCGGCACCTAGTGGTGGCTTGAGGCAATGCGAACCCTCGCTATTGGCTGGCGCCGTCACGTGATCACGGGTGTGTTTTCGCGGGCTTTTGGTTCCTCAGTTATTCGAGCTCCACCCGTGTAGCAGGTGCTTCAATATATTTGGCTGACCCAGCATGCAGTTTTGTTATACTTCTTTTGTTTGTCGTTCCAAATAAAGATTTATTTTACTCAACCTGCTCGTTTCGCCAAAGTGGTGACCCCGCCGGTCCGATCATGATTTCGGACCCCAACAATGAATACCGCCGCAGACCTCAACGCCCCGCCCGCCCAGCAAAACGCCGTGGGCCTGAAACTGCTTGTTTTCCGGGCGGTGCAGCCTCAAGTGTGGTTTGCCCACATTGAGGCCTAGTTTGAACTCCTCAATATCGTCGCGGACGCCACCTGCTATTTTCACGTGGTTGGGGCGCTCAGTCAGGAAACTGCCACCCGATTGCTGCCTTACCTGCAGAATCCACCCGTAATTGGCAAATACGAGGGCCTCAAGGCGCTGCCGCTCTGCACATTCGGGCTCAGCTGCCGCAATCGCGCTGCCCGCCTTCTCCATATGGACGGCCTCGGCAATGGGAAGCCGTCCGCGCTGATGAGCGAGATGCTCTCCCTGGTGGACGGCCACCAGCCCTGCCTGCTTTTCGAACAGGCTTTCCTGGAGCAGATGCCCGACGACAGAGGTCATCCTACTCGGCTGTTCCGGGCTTTGCTTCCTAGTTGACTCCGGAGCTGTGGTAAGCAACCTCCCCCCTACTGGACTCGACATCTGTGCCGGTAAGCATGGCCCCGTCCTGACCACCGTCAACTGTAGCCCCATTTGCACTCACGGCACTCAGACTCTTTCCCTCGGTCTCGACTCCCGCCCGTATTTGTGGACTTTCACCGGCGCGGACGTTTCCCAGCCGTTACTGAGCGCCGATTTCCTGCGGGCCTTTTCGTTAATGGTGAACAAGTGGGGCCGGCGCCTCGTGCCTCTGGAGTCCCCTAGGCCCCCAGCCCTGCGGCCCAGGGACCCTTCCATCCTGCTGGGTGCGGTGGCTGATGGGGACGGCCTGTATACCTCCCTGCTCGCCGACTTCCCGGAGCTTCTGACCCTCTGTTTCTGCGCAGCTGCTCTTAAGCACGGGATGGTACACCACATCCCTACCGCTGGTCCCCCACGGCATGCTCCCGACCAACAAGCTGCGGATCGCGAAGGAGGAGTTCTGCCAAATGGGCGACATGGGGATTGTGCGGCGCTCTGACAGCCCGTGGGCATCCCCGTGGCACATGGTCCCCAAATCATTTGGGGGATGGAGACGGTGTGGGGATTATCGACGCCCGAACGCTGTCACGACCGCGGACCGCTACCCGATCCCGAATATTCAGGATATTATGGCCCACCTGGAGGGTGCTACCTTCTTTTCCAAGGTGGACCTGGTGAGCGGCTTCCACCAGATTCCCGTCCACCCCGATGATGTGCCAAGACAGCTATCATCACCCAATTCGGCATTTTTGAATGGCTGCGCATGCCGTTTGGGTTAAAGAACGCCGCGCAGGCTTTCCAGTGGCTCATGCATATGGTGAGCCTTCGCTCCATTTCCTTCCTGGGGCACCACGTCACCTCACAGGGCACGTCCCCGCTGCCTAGTAAGATGGAGGCCATTTGGCAGTTCCCTCGGGCGCACACCGTCAAGGGGCTGCAGGAGTATGTTGGCATGGTTAATTTTTATTATCGCTTCGTGCCGGCGGTGGCCTGAATCATGCGGCCTTTGTTTCAGTGCCTCGCTGGTAAGCCGTGGGACCTCGTGTGGGATGATGAGGCCGCGGCTGCGTTCGACGGTGCAGAGGAGGCGTTAGCCACCGATCGCCCTCACCTTGGACGCCTCTGATACAGCTGTCGGACGGGTGCTGGAGCAGCTCAACACCGGCCGCTGGCAGCCGCTTGCATTTTTCAGCCGTCACCTGTGACTTCCAGAGCGAAGCTACAGCGCTTTCGACCGGGAGCTTATGGCCTTTTATTTGGCTGTCCGCTGTTTCCGATACTTCCTTCGAGGGCACGCCCTTCACGGAACACAAGCCCCTGACGTTCGCCTTTACCAAGGTGTCCAACCCCTGGTCAGCTCGACAACAACGTCACCGGGCTTTTGTGTCAGAATTCACCACCAACATTCAGCATGTGGCCGAAAGTCAGAAAGTAAGCTGAACCTGGTCGCGGACGCTTTGTCATGTCCTGCGGTCCTGGCTGTGCCATCTATGGATGGATTATTCGGGGCTGGCCGCCGCGCAACACGAGGGTGGCGAAATGGACGTTTACCGGATGGTTGCCTCAGGGTTGACGTTGGCCAATGTCCCTTTTGGTCCGGCAGGGGTGTCGGTCCTCTGCGACATGTCCACCGGGAGACCATGCCCTATTGTCCCCGTGGGTTGGCGGCGACGGGATTTCGACGCTATCCACGGTTTGGCGCATCCTTCCATCCGGGCGACTTCTGCGTTGGTGGCGGACAAGTTTGTCTGGAAGGGCCTTCGTAAGCAGGTTGCGGCTTGGGCCAGAGCCTTTATTCTCTGTCAGACGTCGAAGGTCCAGCGACATGTGCGGGCGCCAGTGCAGGATTTTGTGGTTCCCTCTTGCCATTTCCAGCACGTCCACATTGATTTGGCGGGCCCGCTGCCACCGTTTCCCGGTGCCACCCACCTGCTGACTGTCGTGGATCGCTTCACGAGGTGGCCAGAGGCAATTCCGCTCACTGACACCTCCGCCGCGTCTTGTACTCCAGCTCTCACGGCCCACTGGATTGCTCGTTTTGGCGTGCCTCAGGACATCTCCACTGACCGGGGTCTCAGTTTACTTTGGCTTTGTGCCCACTTCTTCTGCGTTGGCGAATCTCTGGGAGAAAGTTGGTGGCCTGGCTCTCATCCCGACCTCTCGGCATGTGACAGCTCCGGTATATGTACTGCCGGAGCTTAAGAACTGTTTATTTGTGTTTCACCGCAGGGACTCGCACCGGACTCTGCTGCAGCGGACTTATGAAGGTCCTTTCCAGCTGTTGTGCCCCAACATCGCGACTTTTCTTTTGGATTTTGGGGGTCGGGAGGAGATCGTTTCGATCACTCGCCTCAAGCCCGCCCACCTGGATATTGATAGCCCGTGGTGGTGGCTCAACCCCGACGTAGAGTTTGTCCGCTGGTCGTCCCAGTTGCACCAGTTGTGCCTGTCTCCCTTGCATCTTTAACGTTTGCTGGCTCTGTTCCGCCAGTTACACCTGTACCGCAGATTGTGCCCCTTGTTTCCACTCGGTCCGGTCACCTTATTCGGCCTCCCGCTCGGTTCTTTACCTCGGGTTCTGGGGGAGGGGGGGTCCTGTAGCAGCACCTAGTGGTGACTTGAGGCAATGCGAACCCTCGCTTTTAGCTGGCGCCATCACGTGATCGCGGGTGTGTTTTCGCGGGCTTTTGGATCCTCAGTTATTCGAGCTCCACCTGTGTAGCAGGAGTTTCAATATATTTGGCTGATCCAGCACGGGGTTTTGTTATACTTCTTTTGTTTGCCATTCCAAATACATATTTATTTTCCTCAACCTGCTCGTCTTGCCAAAGTACTATCTTTCAGGAGAGATTGGACAGACTTGGATTGTTTGTTCTGGACAGCTGGAGGCTGAGGGGAGACCTGAAAGAAGTACATCAAATTAAGAGAGACATACGTAGATAAGGTAGACATTCAGAACCTTTATCCTAGGGTGGAAATATTAAAGATTCCCCCACACATTATTATTATTCATTGGCTCCTTTTACCGCATCCTCACCCTATACACCGACGCATTACTGCCTGTTCAGTGGCTTCAATCCAGAGCCCTGGAGGGGGAGGGCGGCTGGGCTGCGGGCGGGGCGGGGCGGATAGCCGGCTGAGTGCGAGTCGACTGCGAGTTGGGGGAGGGTTAACGTAACTCGCAGCTCATGCAGGGGAGGGTTAACGTAACTCGCAACTCAGCTCAAACAGTGCCCAGCAGGCTGCACTTTGAAAACTTTCAGATGAGCCGATTTTTGAGATCATGAGGTAAATCTCTATCGAAACATGTAAAGATTTCATCGTTAGCGCGTCGTGTTTTCGAGGAGATGTGAATCACAGACACACAAATAAATACACACACAACTCCGCACACAAATACATCCACAGCCAAGATCAGAGTTATATAAGTATATAGATGGGCAGAGCAAGTTTTTACACTGTGAGAGATGTGTGCATGGAATGTGGCATTTTAGAGGTGTCTGGATAGGCACATGGATATGGATTGCATGCTGACAGTGGAGATTAATTTAACTTGGCATCATGTTTGGCACGGACATTGTGGGCTGAAGGGCCTGTTCCTGTGCTGCACTGTTCTATGTTTTAGAAATTACCTGCATTGTGATTGATCAATCTTATTTCAAAGGTGTGCCCAGTTATAGTGAACATGTCTCACACATCATGCCCATATCCCTTGGGCACCCAACTCATTTTAAATAAAAAGCAAAAACAAAAAGAAATATGTATGTAGCATTTTTAACTTAGAAAAAAATCCCAAGGCTCTTCGAAGATGCAATAACAGACAACTTTGACTTAGAATCACACAAGCATATTAGAGCAATTGGTAAAGGTGATTGTTTATAATGATTGTCTTAGAAATGGAGACAGAGTCAAAGGTGAGAAGTTGGGGGAGACAATTCTAGTGCTTAATAGGTATGGGAACAAACACACGTTGACTATCAATATTGCATCAATAAATCCTGAACTCAATTTGAAAACATACACTCCCCAAGAAGTTTAGAAGGAGATTGGAATATTATTGCCATAAAATAGGTTTCAGACAGTGCTGGACAAACCTGATAAGTTGTAATGATCACGTACTAGCTGTCTTTATTCTAAGCCATATATATGGTTTTTGGGTAAGTATGCATTATTTTGGCAACAATTAACTTGGAATACCAACTTCTTCTTCTTAGCCCCCCCCTGGCTGACCATGGGTGTCTCCAGGGTTGGAGGATGCCTGTGCGTGAATTTGTTTAACGTGAGGAGACTGGTGTACAGACAGCCACCACACGGTCCTACATATCTGGGTCAGGATCCAGTGGCATGGAGTCCAAGACGACTAGGGGCCCTTTTCTGCTGCAACTTTCATCCGCCTTCCCAGCCGTTGTGATGCTCCGCTAACGTCAGCCAACGTCCTCCACTTGTTCCACCGTTGAGGTCTTGGTTGGATTGCTCTTTGTCAGGGACCTCCCCCTTGACCTTACCGCTATGGGTGGCCCGACCAGGAGCATAGCTCCAGATGGCATTGCTCTCAGGGTCTCAGGTCCACACAAGCTTCTACACCATGACAAGGTGACATTCCACAGCCAATCCATGGAATACCAACAGTATTTATTTAATGCAGACATTTCATTGGTGTTTTATCAAGCACAAAATCACATAAGGAAGTGGACAAATGATTGAGCAAAGAGGTTTTCTGGACCAGCTTGGGAGAAAGAGAAAGAGAAGTTTAAGGAGGGATTTCCAGAGCTGTAGATTGTAAAAATGGTGGAGAGTATGTATCTGGGTGCACAAGGCCAGCAGTGGAGGAGTGCAGGGGCGCAAGGGCGCCGGGGCGATGGCTGCCCTGCCAGCAGTCTGTTCGTTTTTCCATTCTTTTTGTTATTTTTTAGTGTGTTAAAAGTTTGTTTGAATGTTCTTCAGTTTGTTTTATGCGGGGGAGGGGGGGGGGGGACGAGATTGGGGGAAACTTTTTTTTCAAGTTCCTATCTTGCCAGAGATGTGATTATTTTTCGGATCACATTCTCCGGCGTTCTCTGCGGCCTTCCATCGCTGGAGCTGGAAGCCTCCTCGGACTGTCGTGAGTCCCACCGCAGGGCACGGACTTAACATCGGAGCTGATCCCTTGCCTGGGATCGCTCCCACCATGACCACCGCGGACTTTACCATCAAGAGCTTGCAGTCTCGGGAGAGGCCGAGTCGGGAGCTCCAACGTCGCAGAAGGTTCAACCAGCCCCGACGCGAGGTTCGATCATCCAGCGCGGGGGAACTGACATCCCCCCCAATGCGGGAGTGGATCGCCTCGACGTAGAGGGCACGAACGCCGCCGGCTACGGGAGTCAAGATCGTCCCGTCAATGGGGGCTCGAGGCCCACAACCGAGGAAGAACTAAGGGAAGGGACTTGAACTTTATTTCGCCTTCCATCATAGTGAGGAATGTGTAGGAGTCACTGTGGTGGATGTTCATGTTAAAATGTGTTTTTGAGTCTGTTGCTTTTAATTGTATGACGGACCTGGCCAATGAAATTCCTCGTATGTTGCAAAACATACTTGGCGAATAAAGTGTGATTCTGATTCTGATTCTGATTCTCAAAAGCTTGTAAGAGGCTGCATTCCATGAGAATAACTGATGCCTGCTTGCCTGTTACAAGGCAACAAGATGCTTATGGCCACATCAATAACTGTGAAAGGAAAAACTGAAGTGATTCACATAACCACCCAAAGCCAAGTCTAATTTTTCACTATACACTGAATTTTCACCTCAATAATTTTCCAGAGGTGTTTTTCCGTGAGGATTCTGTTGTCAGCAGTAATCCTCACCATTATGTTGGCAGACTTCCCATGCCGCTATGCACTGTGACAGGAAGAAAGATTTGCTCATTATATAATAACACCACACATTTCTTGGAGTGCAGTTGGCTGACAAAAAGAGAAAGTTGTAAAACACTTCTTATTGCACCTCTGCATTACCAGAGCTCTACAGGAAAGCACTTATTGTAGCTCCTTCTATGATTCTTCAGTTTGCCTTTTTCACTCTGGGAATTATACCAAGTAATAACCGAGGTTGGTGCACTGGCTAAGTACACCAATATCTCACCTTGGGGACCTCAACTCCAATCTCTTCCAGACTGACTGTAATCAAAGTTTTCATTAGCATTATTAATCTTTCGGTAAGTAAATTAGAGCAGGATATGGCCAGAGACAGAAAACGGCCCTTGCGCTTAGTTAATTCTTCCACATCCCCATTACTGACAATCTCAATCCTACATTTCTTTGGCATCAGGAGCGAAAATACCATATTTGGGCAGCAGGGATATAATATTAAAGATACAAAACTGGGGCAACCTTGAAACATTGTCAATTTTTTATGTTCACTCTACATTATTCTTTACTCAAGTGAAAGAGAAGGGCTCTTTATGAGGGCCAGCTTCCAATTCCTTCTCAAATCTCAGTTCATTATGAAATTTCTGAAATATCTGAACCATCTGTTAGGTACATGAAGCTAGAAAAATCTATTGATCTTATTTTGATGAGAAATCTGATTCACTTATTGTCCAGTTTGGGGGGACAAGACAACAAATATCAATAAAACTTCATGACTTTGGAAAGCAATGCAGCATTGAAAGAGGTATGACAGGTGAGTTGATCATGTTCCCTGTTTCTCATGAGCTTTTTCTTCCTCTGACTGCCGAATGTCACCAACATGACCATTCCTTTTTCCTTTCCAAACTTGAGCAGCTTTCTCTTAAGTGATGAGTCTATCCATCACTACTACCCCATGTGGGAAAAGTTTGCATATTTTTGCCACTTTCAGGGTTACAAAGCTTCTGCTCAGTTTCTTAGTGGTTTTATTTGTCTTATGATTACGGTGATGAGGTCTAGTCCCGCCGGCAACCCAAAATATCTTCACATTTTGCCTTACTACTACCCTGTTTTGCCGTATAAACATCCTTCACATGTTTAGAGATACTCCACAAGGTTTAACGTCCTCACCAAGTTCCTGTCCATGTTCTGTGACATCGACCTCCTTCTCCTGCAGCACTAATTAACTATCTTGCAAATCATAGTTATCTTCATCTCATCTGACACTTCAATAAAACACATTTTTCTTATTTTCAAAAGTAATTGACTGCAATCTACTATAATTCATGGATGCCAATTTCACCAGAATCGCGCTCACCTCCCATCTCTCTGTCCAATTCCAACCAATTCCACTATTCTCTGATCACAAATAATCACCACCTTAGTGACTATCACAACTTCAGCGTTTTAAAGCCAACACAGTTCAACAGAAAATGCTGGAAACACTCAGCAGATCAGATTTGTGGGCAGATTTAAGGAATCAGGGTGAAAATCCATCAGAAGTTCCAGCATCTGAAGATGTTCCAGCACCTGAATCCAATCTACCAAGCATCCTTGACCTACTGCAGTTCACCTACCACCATAATAGGTCCGCAGCTGATACCATCTCCTTGGCCCTACACTCATCCCTGGAATACCTGGATAAGGGAGACACATACGTCAGACTTCTCTTCACAGACTATAGATCTGCTTTCAATATCAATATCCCTTCTTGGCTCATCTCCAATCTTGTAGAACTTGTCAGCACTCACCTCTACATCGGATCCTTGAATTCCTGACTAACAGAGCACAATCATCCTCTATGGATGTTTGGCATGTCCTCCACAACTCTCACCACTACAATAGAAAGCATTTTATCAGGATGCATCACAGCATGGTTTGGGAACAGCACCATCCAAGACCACATGGATGTTGCCCAGTCCATCATCCAAAACCAGCATCCTTCCATTGATTCCATCTACACTTCACACTGCCTCATCAAGGCCACCAGCATGATCAAGGACTAGTCTCACCCTGGTCACTTCCTCCCTTCTCACATCATGCAAGAGGTACAGAAGTGTGAAAATGTGTTACTCCAGATTCAAGGACAGTTTCTTCCCAGCTATTGTCAGGCAACAGAACCTTCCTATCACCAACGAGAGACCATTCCTGACCTACCATCTACCTCATTGGAGAACATCGCACTATCTTTACTCGGACTTTATGGAATTTTATCTTGCACTGATTTTAGTCTGCATCTGTACACTTCGGATGGCTTGATTGTAATCATGTATCGCTTTCCGCTGATTGGATAGCACGCAACTAAAAGTTTTTCATTGTACCTCGCCACATATGACAATAATAAATTAAACCAAACTGAAGTTTTACGCAACTTTCATTGAATGTCAACTCAGCACAATGCTAAGACTTTCATTGCATTAATCTCTGCATGGATTCCCTGGAAAGCTGTAGGTCATTTGTAATTTTGATTCCCTGTTGATCTCTCTCAGTCTGCTCTCCCTGTCCACAAGCACCTGTACCATTCTAATGAAGGTCAATGTTAGCTTGAGGATCCTCTCTTAATTCAGCATTTTACAGCTTTCCAGATTTAACAATGGATTCAATAATTTCAAATTGTATCTCCTGACCCCATTATTTTAATCTAGCTGTAGCTGGTAATAATTCTGCTATTCCTCTACCTTTTGGGGTAGACGAATAGCAGGATTATCACGTTCTCCCAAATACCCTTGCACCAACAGTCCTTTAGGTATTGTATTTGTAATGGTTTATTATGGTACTGAAATACTTTGTTTTTGCCTAGCAATCCAGGCAAATCATACCACATATGAGTACATCAGGTAATGCAAGGAGAAAATAAACAGAGTGCAGAATAGAGTAACCATATAACCATATAACCATATAACAATTACAGCACGGAAACAGGCCATCTCGACCCTTCTAGTCCGTGCCGAACACGTATTCTCCCCTAGTCCCATATACCTGCGCTCAGACCATAACCCTCCATTCCTTTCCCGTCCATATAACTATCCAATTTATTTTTAAATGATAAAAACGAACCTGCCTCCACCACCTTCACTGGAAACTCATTCCACACAGCCACCACTCTCTGAGTAAAGAAGTTCCCCCTCATGTTACCCCTAAACTTCTGTCCCTTAATTCTCAAGTCATGTCTCCTTGTTTGAATCTTCCCTACTCTCAGTGCGAAAAGCTTATCCACATCAACTCTGTCTATCCCTCTCATCATTTTAAAGACCTCTATCAAGTCCCCCCTTAACCTTCTGCGCTCCAAAGAATAAAGCCCTAACTTGTTCAACCTTTCTCTGTAACTTAGTTGCTGAAACCCAGGCAACATCTCCTCTGTACTCTCTCTATTTTGTTGACATCCTTCCTATAATTAGGCAATCAAAATTGTACACCATACTCCAGAATTGGCCTCACCAATGCCTTGTACAATTTTAACATTACATCCCAACTTCTATACTCAATGCTCTGATTTATAAAGGCCAGCACACCAAAAGCTTTCTTTACCACCCTATCTACATGAGATTCCACTTTCAGGGAACTGTGCACAGTTATTCCCAGATCCCTCTGTTCACCTGCATTCTTCAATTCCCTACCATTTACCATGTACGTCCTATTTTGATTTGTCCTGCCAAGATGTAGCACCTCACACTTATCAGCATTAAACTCCATCTGCCATCTTTCAGCCCACTCTTCCAACTGGCATAAATCTCTCTGTAGGCTTTGAAAATCTACTCCATTATCCACAACCCCACCTATCTTAGTATCATCTGCATACTTACTAATCCAATTTACCACACCATCATCCAGATCATTGATGTACATGACAAACAACAGTGGACCCAACACAGATCCCTGTGGCACCCCACTAGTCACTGGCCTCCAACCTGACAAACAACCATCCACCATTACTCTCTGGCATCTCCCATTCAGCCACTGTTGAATCCATCTTGCTACTCCACCATTAATACCCAACAATTGAACCTTCTTAACCAACCTTCCGTGAGAAACCTTGTCAAAGGCCTTACTGAAGTCCATATATACAACATCCACTGCTTTACCCTCATCAATTTCCTGAGTAACCTCTTCAAAAAATTCAAGAAGATTAGTCAAACATTACCTTCCAGGCACAAATCCATGTTGACTGTTCCTAATCAGTCCCTGTTTATCCAGATGCTTATATATATTATCTCTAAGTATCCTTTCCATTAGTTTGCCCACCACTGACGTCAAACTAACAGGTCTATAATTGCTAGGTTTACTCTTAGACCCCTTTTTAAACAATGGAACAACATGCGCAGTACGCCAATCCTCCAGCACTATTCCCGTTTCTAATGACATTTGAAATATTTCTGTCATAGCCCCTGCTATTTCTACACTAACTTCCCTCAATGTCCTAGGGAATATCCTGTCTGGACCTGGAGACTTATCCACTTTTATATTTTTCAAAAGTGTCAGTACTTCCTCTTCTTTGAATCTCATAGTTTCCATAGCTACTCTACTTGTTTTCCTTACCTCACATAATTCAATACCCTTCTCCTTGGTGAATACCGAAGAAAATAAATTGTTCAATATCTCCCCCATCTCTTTTGGCTCTGCAGATAGCTGTCCACTCTGATCTCTAATGGACTAATTTTATCCCTCGTTATCCTTTTGCTATTAATATAGCTGTAGAAACCCTTTGGATTTACTTTCACCTTACTTGCCAAAGCAACCTCATATCTTCTTTTAGCTTTTCTAATTTCTTTCTTAAGATTCTTTTTACATTCTTTATACTCCTCAAGCACCTCATTTACTCCATGCTGCCTATAATTATTGTAGATCTCTCTCTTTTTCCGAACCAAGTGTCCAATTTCCCTTGAAAACCATGGCTCTTTCCAATTTTTACTATTTCCTTTCAACCGAACAGGGACATAAAGATTCTGTAGTCTTAAAATTTCACCTTTAAATGTCCTCCATTTCTCTTCCACATCTTTCCCATAAAACAAACTGTCCCAATTTACGCCTTTTAAATCCTTTCGCATCTCCTCAAAGTTAGCCTTTCTCCAATCAAAAATCTCAACCCTAAGTCCAGTTCTGACCCTCTCCATAATTATATTGAAACTAATGGTATTGTGATCACTGGTCCCGAACTGTTCCCCAACGCATACCCATGCCACCTGACCCATCTCATTTCCTAACAGGAGGTCCAGCACCGCCCCTTCTCTAGTTGGTACTTCTATGTATTGCTGCAAAAAACTATCCTGCACACATTTTACAAACTCCAACCCATCCAGCCCATTTACAGAATGTGTTTCCCAGTCTATGTGTGGAAAATTGAAATCTCCCACAATCACTACCTTGTGCTTACTACTAATATCTGCAATCTCCTTACATATTTGCTCTTTCAATTCTCGCTCCCCATTTGGCGGTCTATAATACACCCCTATAAGTGTTGCTACCCCTTTCCCATTTCTCAGTTCCACCCAAATAGCCTCCCTAGACGAGCCCTCTAATCTATCCTGCCAAAGCACTGCTGTAATATCTTCCCTGATAAGCAATACAACACCTCCACCTCTTGCCCCTCCAATTCTATCACACCTGAAGCAACGAAATCCTGGAATATTTAGTTTCCAATCACAGCCCTCCTGCAACCATGTTTCACTGATCGCCACAACATCATACTTCCAGGTGTCAATCTAGGCTCTAAGTTCATCCACCTTTCTTACAATGCTCTGTATTACAGCTACAGAGAAAGAACAGATTTAAAAAAATGCTAAAGCTGCAATGAGGTAGATTGAAAGATTGGGAATGTATTGGGGATAAAATATAAGCACAAATTGAGATTTGGTTAACAGTTGTGAAGTATATATGACTTTTGTAGGTGACAAGTTGTGATTAGTGGGGATACTTACAGGGATTGTGCATGGTCCCAAAGTATTTACAACCTCTATCAATGACGCCCGAAGAGACTAAAGGGCCAGTCCCACTTAGGCGACCTTATTTGCGAGATCAGGAGACTCTGAGCTCACCACAAGCTCGCCACATAGTCGGCACATGTTCGTAGGTGGTCTCTGGTGAGTCTCCTTCATGGTCGAGAGGAGTTCCCGCATGGTGGTAACTAGTCGCGGCTCAGTATGCGACTCCCAGTATGGTCGCGTACTACCACTGCACTACAACTTCAAAAGTATCGATTTTCTCCATGGTGACCAAAAATTGGTCGCTATGGAGAAAATCGATACTTTTGAGGTCATAGTGCAGTGGTAGTGGGGTTGCCATGTCGTTGTAAGTAGTCGAGGTAGCCGTAGGTAGTTTTAGTTAATCTCCTTTGCTGACCGGGCATTTTAATTGACTCATTGGGGGAAAAAAACGTAAGCACGAGTTTGCAGAACCAAGGAAAACCGACCGATAATGTTAAATGCCCGCTAAACTCCTCAGCTGTGTATCTCTGGCTTATTGAAAGTTGTCTGGCTTCTTAAAAGTGTCTCCCCCCCTTCTCCCCCCTCCCCGCTCTTTTAAAGAACTTACCGTACACTGTGCTAGTCGTCTTTAACCTTCCTGTTCATTGCGGGTATCACCTTGGCTCTGCATCGTGTGAATTTCAGACAGCGCTCCCCCGCTTTCCCTGACCCCCCCTTTGCAATGTGTTTGTGTGTGTTTGTGTTCTGCGCTGACGGTCGTTCCAGCTCGTGTTTTCTCAGGCGAGTTCCCCCGAGCTTGGAGGTCGCAGACAGTCTGCTGAAAAGTCACATAAGTGGGACAGGCCTTTAAAGGTAACGTTTGCTGAGGAATAGAATGATGTGGGAATGTGGGTAATGATAAGGACAAAGAAATTGAAGCTCTGGTCAAGAATAAGAAGGAGACATGGGACAGATATAGGCAGCTGGGATCAAGTGTATCCCTGGAAGAGTTCTGGGAACTGAGGAGCATGCTAAAGAAGGAAATCAGGAAGACTGGGACCACCAGTGCCACCATGTGGTCAAGGCTGGACTGCCAAGAAGAAGCCCTAAAAAGTCTCAGCCTCTATCAGACGCTAAGACTGAGTGGCAGGTCTGAAAGGCCAGTGCCTCTCCCTGACCATGGACTTTACTATCTCTGTCTTGAATATACTCAGCAACTGAGCCTGCAGGTACAGCAGGAAGTGATGAAAGCTAATGGCATGTTGACCTTCATAACATGAGTATAGGAGCAAATAGGTCCTTCTGCAGTTGTACAGGGCCCTATTGAGACCACACCTGGAGTATTGTGTGCAGTTTTGGTCTCCAAATTTGAGGAAGGACATTCTTGTTATTGAGGGAGTGCAGTGTAGGTTAGCGAGGTTAATTCCCGGGGTGGCGGGACTGTCATTTGTTGATAGAATGGAGCGGCTGGGCTTGTATACTCTGGTATTTAGAAGGATGAGAGGGAATCTTATTGAAACATATAAGATTATTAAGGGATTAGACATGCTAGAGGCAGGAAACATGTTCCCGATGTTGAGGGAGTCCAGAACCAAGGGCCACAGTTTAAGAATATGGGGTAGCTTATTTAGAACGGAGATGAGGAAAAACTTTTCCACCCAGAGAGTTGTGGATCTGTGGAATTCTCTGCCTCAGAAGAGGCCAATTCTCTGGATGCTTTCAAGAGAGACTTAGATAGACATCTTAAAGATAGCGGAGTCTGGGGATATGGTGAGAAGGCAGGAACGGGGTACTGAATGTGGATGATCAGCCATGATCACAGTGATAGCTCGAGGGCCAAATGACCTACTGTTGCATCTATTGTCTATTGTCTATTGAGCCTCCAAAGTCCATGAGGAGTGCAGGATGATTCACCACCTTCTGGGTGGAGAAATTAAAAATCTCCTTTCCTAAACCGTGTGAAAATTCTGTATGCTTCAGTGCATCTCTTATTCTGCTAAACCCAATTTGCTTAATCTTCCTTCACATGACAAGGTCATCTTCCCGGCAATCAATCAGCCAACCTATGATGAACTTACTCTATCACTAGTATATCCTTCCTTAGCTAGGAAAATCACATGTGAGCACAATATTGCAGGTATAGCCTTACCAGGGACGTATATATAAAGCATTCTAAGGCGGTGTAATTCACTTCTACGGTTACTGCTTGAGAAATAACAAATGCCATTGTTCATGATTTATTTGAACAGGATGGTAAAGAATAGGGATGAAGGAGAGTGGTACCATCTAAAGTAATTAATTTCTGGAAATTTTGTACAAAAGCTTTGCATCCACCTGTGAGTTACAATGTAGGAAGATATTTACATAAAGCAAATGTAATGGCAAGGAAGAAAATAGGATTGCTGAATCTTAATTGTACTTCCTCATTGTTTTGTAATCCCTTTCATGTAAATCAACCAGAATTAATCTCAACCCGTCATAACTGCTTGCTAACTGGATTGTATTTCACTACTGGAGGGGGGATGGCATTGAATTTGACATAACCTTGAAATGTGATGTTCTTGCAATATATTAAATTATTTTTATTTAATTAGCAATATATTATTTATACAAAAGCCAGCAGACAAGTAAATAGGCATAATGCAGCTTGATATACAGGGACGCAAAAGCAGATGCTAATTCACCAATGTTTATGGCTCCATATATACAACTAGAGTGATACATAATGCACTAGTTCCAGTTACACATGACTGCCGCAGAGTTTTCATCGTGTACATTTTCTTTGGTGAAGTTAGTGGAGGCCAGCATAAAAGGTGCTGAAAATTAAAGTAACTACAGGGATTAAAGTAATATTCCATTACAAGCAGAGATTGCATTTATATAGCCTATTTCATGGTTTCCAAACTTTACAATCAATGGAGTACTTTGAAAAGAAGTCCGTTTTAAAGGAGGTCAAGACTTAATGTTCCCACAGGAGATCCCGGAAACAGTGATGTCAGGACAGAGAAGAGTAGGAATTTTAGGAGATGAGTAATGAGGTTAGAATTGTCACCCAATGAATGATTTTTGAAACCTCTATCCAGGATGGTCACGGAGCCTTAATCACTGTGCACATTCAGGACAAATTCATAGATTTTTACATGTTAAGGGAATCACAGGAAATGGGGCCAGTACAGGAAAGAGGCACAAATGTAAACAATCAGCTGCAATCTTATTGTGAAATGGGGAAGGCTCGACCGGCCGAATGGACTCTCTTGCTTCTGTTTCTTGGTCTTCTGTTAATGCTGAAATGGGCAGATCCTGCTGCCTCACAGCTCCAGGGACCCAGATTCAATCCTCACCAGAGGTTCTGTATGTGTGGAATTTGCATTTTCTCCCTGTGTCCCCCCCCCGCCATCCCACTCTGCCGCATTCACCTCAAGGTGTTCCAGTTTCCTTCCACATCCTATAAAACGTGCTTCTTTCCAGATTAATGGGCAACTATAAATTTCTCCTAATGCAGGTGGATGCCAGAAGGACAGAGAAGGGTAATTGATAGTCATGTGCGAGAGAATGGGTTTATAGAAAAGAGTTGGGAATGGCATTGATGAGACTGCTCTGAGAGTTGGATTTAATGGGCTGAATGGCCTCCTATATATTCCTATTGAAAAATTGCACAACAGTTATGCAAACAAAAAAATCACATTGAGTTAATTCATGAATGCTTTTCATGTTAAATAGAAAGTTCATTGGTTTTGTACATTTGCAAGTTTTCAGGTTAACCATAGACTGAATAACAGAAAGGGTGCCAGCCCCAATTGCCAAGGGTAGAAGAAAAACTCTGTCTCTGTGACCATTATGTGTAAATAGTCTTTCAGTTTTTAAATTCCAGGTATGAAAGTGAAAATTGAAGGCCAGTTCTTTTATTTTCAGCTCTTCATGATGCATTTATATAAATATAAATAATGTAATAATGGATAATAACAAGTGTTCCTTTTACTGCACCTCTGGCTGCCTATAAAGTCCACTCTACTCAATGGTTACCATGGTAACCCACAGTTACCAATAATGTATTTCACTTTACAACTATGGGGCAGCAGTAATTAATTTGTTATTTCTCCTTTCCTACTTGCTCACTGTTTTTCAGTAACTTGCTCATTTGTGCTTTTCTTAGGTCTTTTGGCTGTATGTGACTGCAATTAGCTGCCATATTTCTACAGAAGAAAATCATTACAATTGTGTTCATTAATGCAGTGCCAGTCTAAAATTATTTGGGACCTTAGATGATAGAAAGTGGGCTAAGCAGCATCTCTGGAGAACATGGATAGGTGACATTTCGGGTCGGGACCCTTCTTCAGAAGAACGGTCCCAACCCAAAATGTAACCTATCCATATTCTCCAGTCATGCTGCCTGACCTATTGATTTACTCCAACATTCTGTGTTTTTCTTTAGCATAAACAAGCATCTGCAGTTCATGTTATTACTTCCTTAGTCTATGCTGTTCCTTGAAAACAATTGATGTCCATTATTGTGAAGTTAGCAAGCAACAGTGTTCATTCATAGCCGTACTGAACACCCTCCAGTATTTATTCACATGTAAGAATAACGAGGTGGTGATTAGGAATGTCAAAAATAAATCATACATAATCTATCTCTAAAATGTTGAATGTTTTGACAATATAGGGTATTGAGACTGTTTTTGCATTCCAATTGCTATCAGGCTAGTTAATGCTAATTGGATGGTGACACCTGGAGCTCGCGGGTCCCCGGTGGGAGACTGCTTTACGGAGCACCAGCAACGGCAACTTCTCCTGCCCGAATTGCGGGGTTGAAAGTGACCTGGAGCAGGGCCTTACATTGCCCGGCGCGGCTTTAAATGGCCGCGGACTTGCTAGTGCCCGCCGGGTACTTTGACTTTGACATCGGGAGAAGAATGAAGAGCAGGGGAGAGACAAGACTTTGCCTTCCATCACAGTGAGGAGGAGATTCACTGTGATGGATGTTTGTGTAAATTGTGTTGGTGTGTGTCTTGGTTCTTTTCTTGTTGTATGACTGCAGAAACCAAATTTTGTTTGAACCTCATGTGAGGTTCAAATGACAAATAAATCATATTGTATTATTGTATTGTATTGTATTGTAATTGAATATTCCTGTAAGTATCAAACATATCAAAGTATACCCTGATCAAAGTTCAGTCATTAACACTTAGATCTTTTTTTGAATGAAGTATTCTGAGGCGGACTCTGCAATATTTCTCAGAGATATAATAACATATATCTCCAGAATTAAGTTAATCAAGCGGTGCCAGCACCCTTGCCTTTAAGTTAAAAGATTATGGATTTCAGTCACGAGGTGAATGTATGATGTACACTGATGAAATGCATGTGCATTTTGAACAAAATAATAGAGATAGAAATTGAAAATCAATAAGCTGCAGATGCTGGAAATCTGAAATGAAAACAGAAAGTAGGGACACTCAGCAGGACAGCCAGTGACTGTTTCATTTTCTACAGAAGCTGCTTGACCTGTTGTGTATTGCCAGCAGCGCCTGTTTTCATTCATGGTACAAAGACAAACAAACATGACAAATTGAAATAAAGGTGTAGAAACAAAAAGGAGATATTATGTGAAATTATTCAACTCAGTATTAAATCTTGAGGGTTGAAATCTCAAACTGCCCTGCTGGGGAGCTGGTACGATCCCAAGACACTATCTCATGAAGCATGTGGTAGCTTACCTGAAACATTTATCAGTCAACCATTATATTAAGAAAAAGATTGATTGATCATCAATTTACTTTCAACTAATGCATTTTGCTCAGTTCTTGCATCCATTCAATGCTGTCAACAATTCATTGCCTTTGAAGCACTTTAGACTACTAACCACCATGGAAGTACGTCTTTTCTTTCAGTAGAACGTTAATTGCCACGTAACAATTTTAATATGACAACAGGCTGGTGTATGAGAATAATGGTAATTACTTTAGTTTGATGGAAGTAATAATCTGGTGCAGAAACATAGGGTTCCACTACAGGATAGTAGGCAGAACATTCATCCGCGAACAAGCCGACGTCCGCAGTGAAACACTACTAAGGGAAGGCCAGATGAAAGTCAGAGGAGTAATCTCTTTTCTTCTGTCAAATTACTTCTGAGCATCTAGTTCCGATATTGCTCATCAAAAGAAGCCGGGGGGGGGGGGGGGGGGGGGGGGGGGGGAACTGAGATGAAATCTGTAAGAAAAACTGATTGCAATCATGTTGAAGGAAGGGGAAAAGATAATGTGGGAGGTGGCTCATCTGGAGAACAAACTGCAGCATTAACTGAATAGCCAATTTTACTGCTGTAAATTCTATTAAAAGCAACTCAGTTTTGCTCATCATTTCCCACAGAAAGCCCTTTAATAAAACACTTACCCTACCTGTACACATCCAAATTGAAGGAACAGCACCTCATATTTCGCTTGGGCAGCTTACAACCCAGCGGCATGAATATTGTTTTATCTAACTTCAAGTAACCCTTGCTTTCCCTCTTCATCCGTCCCCCACACTAGTTCTCCAACTAGTTTCACTGTCACCTCGATTAATTTTAATGTTTGTATGCCTCGTTTTCACCTCCCCCACAGCCAACAATGAACCAGTCTACATTTTGTTGATCATCGTCTGCTTTATTCTGCCCTTTTCACACCTTAAATTCACTTTGTACCCTTCCATATCTCCAGTTTTCCTCTCCCCTAACTCTCAGTCTGAAGAAGGGTCTCGACCCGAAACGTCACCCATTCCTTCTCTCCAGAGATGCTGCCTGTCCCGCTGAGTTACTCCAACATTTTGTGTTTACTTTCTTTCTTGCCAGCCACATTGAAAGGGTCCTCCACTATAGCCTTCAACACCTCCAGTGTGATATTGTAGTAGATAAAGAATTCAATTCAATTAAATTCAAATCAATTGTACATCTTTCATTTGCTCTCCTTTCAGCAGTTGGAAGGGACTGTACCCACCCTGACATTCTGCTTCACTCTGATCCATCTTCGCTCTCAATTCACAATTTGTTGATCATCGTCTGCTTTATTCTGTCCTTTTCACACCTTAAATTCACTTTGTGCCCTTCCATATCTCTAATTTTCCTCTCCCCTGACTCTCAGTCTGAGGAAGGGTTCCCTTTATGTCAGAGAAGCCAAAACAAGACTAGGATTAGCATTTTCCTTTTTTTATTTACTCTTCTTGGAATCTCTGAAAAAATAATTGTTCAATATTGATTGCCACTCAATTGAACCTGTCTGTAATGAGCACATCTCCTTTGCTATTCAAATGTTGACTCCACCTTTGACCATGCTGAGAGATGGATCTCCTTTATCAGTTCCAAATTCACTTTTCATCCATCCTGATATCCCCTTCACCATGTCATTATTCTACTTGGAGGATTTCAAATGTAGGATATTCCAAGGCAGTTCACAGCCTATTAAATAGTGGTAAACATGCTTCTCCAGTCCAGAACAAGGGGTCACAGTTTAAGGATAAGGGGGAAATCTTTTAGGACCGAGATGAGGAAAACATTTTTCACACAGAGTGGTGAATCTCTGGAATTCTCTGCCACAGAAGGTAGTTGAGGCCAGTTCATTGGCTATATTTAAGAGGGAGTTAGATGTGGCCCTTGTGGATAAAGGGATCAGGGGGTATGGAGAGAAGGCAGGTACAGGATACTGAGTTGGATGATCAGCAATGATCATATTGAATGGTGGTGCAGGCTCGAAGGGCCGAATGGCCTACTCCTGCACCTATTTTCTATGTTTCTCACCCATTGTACTTTAAGGCAAGGGCAGTTAAACCATTGCAACTTCAGCTCATCAATTTTGCTCATTTGCTTGAGTCTTGTGTCCTGAGATGCCTTGCCTTGCCTTGCCGCCCCTTTCAAGAACTCTCTTATAGTCATAAAGTCATACAGCATGGAAACAGGCCCTTCTGCCCAACTTACCCATGTTGACCAAGGTGCCCCATCTATGCTGGTTCCATCTGCTCACATTTGGTTCTTATCTCTCCACAAATCTTTGAACCTGCAAACTTGGCCAAGGTCTTGCTTGGTGGCCAGTCTAAGCATTTTGATGTATAAGATGGGAAAGTTGTGATTTTGTTCAGGGAGGTGTGTGACAATAGCAGGTAGCAAGCTAAATAAAAGGAGTGAAGATTTAATGTTTTATAGCATTAAAATGGGGAGCATGAAGGTTTGTGCATTCATTTTAAATTTTGGCTGAATTAGGAATTCTCCTCGGGGACAATTAGTTTTTCTTTGAAGTATATTTTTCTTACCTTTGAAAACACTCAGCACAAAGACTAGCAACAGACCATGGATTTCAGAGACTTTTTGCTTATCTGATGTGATTAGCAGGAAAGATCATGAATCAAGATTGATGGGGTGTACAAGCAGATGCATAAATATGTGACCAGGAAGCCAGCCTTCATTATATTTCATAAGGCTGTTGTATTACTGCTATTGTTACTGCAGTGAAACAGTTTGTGTTTCAGTTCCAAGAAATGACAAACAGATTTACATGGTTCATCTTGTTTGCCGTTTCATCATATATTGTCCCTTGCTATTTAAATCAATTATTCCTGGTGCTAATATGAGTAAATTGGATTACTTTGGAATGCATCGTGTTTGCTAGGTGTTAGCTAAGCGTTAGTCTATAGCCTCAAGGTTAGAGAGCTGTGGGTTCAAGCCTTTTGCACTGAATTGGACATTGTTATCAAAAAACAAAATGCTTTGCAGAAGCTTTGAAATCTGAGACAAAATCAGATTTGTTAACAAAATCAAAATGATGGAAATACTCAGTAGGCTAGATATCATATCAGATCAATGACCAGCCATCAGGCCAAATTAAAATGTTAACTCGATTTATCCCTCTATGATTGCTGACTGACTTGATGAGTATTCCCAGCAGTTTAGCCTAGTTTATTACTGTCACATGTATCGAGGTACAGTGCAAACAATTTTTGTTGCGTGTTCTCGTGTCAATGAAAAGACTATACATGATTCCAATCAAGCAGTCCAGTGTACAGATACAGGAGAAAGGGTTTAGTATTTAGTACAAGATAAATTCCAATAAAGTCTGATTAAAAATTGTTCATTTGTCTCAGTGAGGTAAATGGGTCATGACCACACTCTAACTGGTGAGAGGACGGTTCAATTGCCTGATAACAGCTGGGATGAAACTGTCTCTGAATCTCATGGTATGTGTCTTCAAACTATTTTATGCTTTTACGTCATCTAGACCGAGTCTGCGCTATCAGATGTTTTGTGTAGGAAGGAACTGCAGATGCTGGCTTAAACTGAGGATAGACACAAAAAGCTGAGTAACTCAGCGGGACAGGCAGCTTCTCTGGAGAGAAGGAATGGGTGATGTTTCGGGTCGAGGCCCTTCTTCAGACCTGGAGAAGGGCTTCAGGTCTGAAGGAGGATCTCGACCCGAAACGTCACCCATTCCTTCTCTCCAGAGATGCTCCAGCTCGATGAATTTCTCCAGCTTTTTGTGTCTATCAGTTGCGACAGATCGTTTTCCGTGGACATAAATGATAGCAAAGCTCTATGTGCAAAAAGCAATGGAGTTGTGCCCAATTGTGCAAGAGATTATGAAAACCATGGCTGCATTCACTAACATTTCGGGAAATATGATTATTTTTTTTGTAGATATTCAGGCAATTCATAGTGCATATAGAAAAAAAATTCTTTCCATTAGACAATAAGTGCAGGAGTAGGCCATTTGGACCTTCGAGCCAGCACAGCCATTCAATGTGATCGGGGAGCTGATCATCCCCAATCAGTACCCCGTTCCTGCCTTCTCCCCATATCCCCTGACTGCACTATCTTTAAGAGCCCTATCTAGCTCTCTCTTGAAAGTATCCAGAGAACCGGCCTCCACTGAGGCAGAGAATTCCACAGAATCACAACTCTCTGTGTGAATTGTTAGCTGGTGAATTGTGGACTCATGATCAGTGTAAGAATCAGAGCGATGTTCTTACAAAGGGAGCTTAGTGATCAGCAAATTAATACATCCCGACCAAACAGGGTTTATCCCCAAACGGTATTCATTTTATAATCTGAGAAGATTATTTAATATTATATACTCCAATAGAATCCCTAACGCAGAGCTAGCAATTATCTCGTTAGATGCTGAAAAAGCATTTGACCAGGTAGAATGGCCATATTTATTTTCGGTGATGGAAAAATTTCAACTAGGAGAGAAGTACTGTACATGGGTTAAATTGTTATACTCTAATCCAACAGCTAGAATATTAACAAACAAAATGTTATCAACTAAATTTAATCTCTCTAGAGGCTGTAGACAAGGATGCTCACTATCCCCACTATTATTTGCTCTTGCAATCGAACCCCTAGCAGAAAGCGTTAGAAACCATCCAGGAATATTTGGATACAATACTAGAGACACAAGGAATAAAATCTCCTTATATGCAGATGATGTACTAATATATATTACAAAATTAGAAACTAGTATTCCAAACCTATTAAATCTAATAACTCAATTTGGTTAGTTTTCGGGATATAGAATTAATTGGAATAAAAGCGAAATCATGCCAATAACAAAATTCAATTTACATACAATACAACAATCCCCTTTTAAAATAGTTAAAGATAAATTTAAATACTTAGGAATCTATGTAACTAAGACATATACCTCTTTATTTAAACTAAATTTCTCACCCTTACTGAATAAACTACATAAGAATATTCAATACTGGAAAACACTCCCCATTTCTATGCTTGGGAGAATTAATGCTATAAAAATGATTTTTTTACCACAACTGCTGTACCTACTTCAATTAATTCCGATATATATCCCAAAAATTTTTTCAAAAAAGTAGACTCCATCGTTACAAGTTTTGTCTGGGATTATAAGAATCATAGAATAAGTAAAAAATATTTATGTAAGTCAAAGATAAATGGAGGTTTGGCTTTGCCAAATTTCTTATTTTATTTTTGGGCAGTCCATATTAAAAACATGAATTTCTGGCTGGAAGAAATGGATCAACAACCAGATTGGTTAATGATGGAAAAGGAAGACTGTCTACCTTTTGAAATTGGACCGATCATATTTGCCCCCACAAAACTGTACAAAAAAACCTATAAACATAATACATAGTGGAATACGAATTTGGAAACAAATAAAAAAAGATTTAAAATTGAATAATATACCACTCTGCCTTCCCATTGTAAATAATCCTTTATTCAGATCATCCTTTATGGACAAAGGTTTCACACAATGGAAAAATTATGGAATCAAAAATATAGGACATCTTTATGGGAAAGGTACTTTTCTTTCATTTCAAGAGTTACAACAGAATTATGGACTGCACTCAAATAATTTCTTCAGATATCTACAAATTAGAGATTATGTTAAATCTAATACACAAGTCTACAGGAATAGGGAATCAGAAATTCTTGATGAATGTTTGAACAAGCATCCTAATACTGAAAAACTAATAGCTTATATTTATAACACCCTACTAAACAACGAGGTACCACCGACCGAACCATATAGATACAAATGGGAAAATGAAATAGGTCACCCTATCACGAAAGATATGTGGGACGAAAGTTTACAACAAATACATCAATGTTCACTAAATGCCAGACATACTTTAATACAATTCAAGGTCTTACATAGACTACACTACTCTAAAATAAACTAAATAGAATCTTCCCACAAATCTCTCCTATTTGTGATAAATGTCTACATCTAGAGGCTGATTTAACACATACGTTTGCAAACTGTATAAAACTTAAACATTTCTGGACTGATATTTTTGAAATAACTTCAGAAGTTATTAATACAAAACTGGACCCAGACACAAAATTAATAATACTTGGAATATCAGAACAAAGTTTAACACTCACAACAAACCAAAGAAATGTCCTCAACTACAGTATAATAACCGGGAAAAAATTAATATTAAAATTTTGAAAAGGCCCTACAACCCCCACAGTTAAAATGTGGATTACGGAAATGTCGGAGACCCTATACTTAGAAAGAATTAGACTTGTCTTAATGGACAAACAAGATCTTTTCCATAAAATTTGGGCTCCATTCATTAACTATCTGAAGGGATAGATTGGCACAGCACGAGGACCCAACTGAAACTTGAACTCAGGACCAGATGAAAAGCTATACTTTATAACCTACGAACTTATCTCCATTGACGTATTACAGGTAACCCATTCCACCTCCCTTGTCTGTTGTGTTTTTTTTTTTCTTTTTTTATTTGTAACTTTCTACCCTCTCTTTCTCCCTCTTTCTATAAAAAATAAAAACACTAGAAGCAGAAGTAATTGATAATGGAAAATTTTAATAATGTATGACTGATGTATATGAAAAGTTTTTTTACTATAATATGTAACTACATTTTATAATATGTCTACTTCTAATAAATAAATAAATAAATAAATAAATTTAAAAAAACAAAGGGAAATTAGGAATCATTTCCACATACAAAAGGTGGGAGAAACTTTGAAATCTTATGTTAATCAATACTAGGTCAACTGTTAATTTTAAATTGAAAATTGGTTATCAAAAATATACTAAAGCTATTAAGGAATATGGCAGCAAATAGAATAACTTCACAGATGAACCATGACTTTTCTGTATCTGGATTCTTATATGTAACATAGTGCATAATGTACTTAGATGACCACCAGGTGGCGCCCACAATGGCCGCCTCGTCCCATCCTTCCTTGGGGGGGGGGGGGGGGGGGGGTGGGGGGAACCTTTTTTTAATCTCTTACCTCAACAGAGATGTAATTTTTTTCCGTATCGTATCTCTTTCCGCACTTCAGCCTCACAACGTAGAGTTGGCGGCCACTGCTGGAGATCGACTTCGGAAGAGCCAACTGCGGGAGCCTGCGGACGTTAACATCGTGGAGCTCGCGGCCCCTGTTTAGAGACCTACTTCGAGAGCTCCAACTGCAGGAGCTTCGGCCGCTCCGATGTGGGAGCTCCGATCGCCCCGATGCAGGAGCTTCGATTCAGCCCTGTGTCTTCTCCTCCATTCATTAATCTTTGACCATACTGATAGTTTCCTGTACTGACCTCATATCCCGTTATTCCCTTAATATTTAAATATCTATTGATCAAGACTGAACCAGATGCTTGGTGCATGCAACATTGCAATAAATAATCTCATGACAGTTTCTTTAAGTATTTGCAACCCCACCAAACTTAATGTAAAAATTATGCTCAGAAACTAAAATATATTTAACTCAAAAAACAAAAAAACACATACAACACCACATCTCATTTTAAAACAAAGAAATGAACAATACAACACACATATATATACACTTTAATATATTTAATTTAATGGATTTCAATTCTAAACTTGTCAGTCTTATTGCATTCAAGACTTTAACTGCACATAGATTTACTGTGATGTACAATAAATAAAAGATCTATGTTTATTGAGGGTTTTAGTCCTCTTAGTACCAATCCACAGTGCAAATGTGGACACAAAGTGATGGAGTAACTCAGTGGGTTAGGCAGTATCTTTGGAGAGACGTTTCTGTCCTGACCTAAAACGTCATTTATCCCCAGAGTTGCTGCTGACCCGCTCAATTACTCCAGCACTTTTTGTCTTTTTGTGTAAACCAGCATCTGCAGTTACTTGTTTCTACAATAGTGCAGATGTGTCTTGCATCTCTCACATATCTACTCTGAAAGTTGGTGTTGGGGACAGATCATCCCAGAACCTCTTATGGAACCCCTTTGATTCAACATCTCAATTTCACTCTGGCATGCCTCCTGTTCTAACAAATTATTCCTCTGGATCTTCCTGCAGTTTGGATATCTGATCAGTTTCAGATTCATTAACATCCTTGCAGACACATTTATTCTCTTGGACCCTTTCGGAGAAACTTGGAAACTTAGTGCACGCAATTTCTCCTCCTGGATTGTGGATGAGCACTCACCACTGATGCTATCTCTTTGAACTGAACTAGATCATGCTAGACCCTAATGCTACCAGAATTACCAATGTGTAATAACATACTTCTTGTAAACTTGTCCAATCCCATTTGTAATTAGTGAGCCCCTTCAGGAGTGCTACGATCTTCAGTAGTCAGTACCCTGTGGTAGACAGATATCTAATGAGTGACTCTTGAGACGTACCTTATTCAGATTCTGAGGTTTAAAATTAAAATACTAATATAACCAAGCCAACACTGTTGCAGATAACTAGGACATTCATTCTGGCCTGATTGAATTAGACAGATTCCATGTGGATGTTTCCAAGATATTTCCTTCTAAAGTCCTGGAGAGTAGTCCCTCTAGTCTGATATAGCAGAATAACTGTTCACCTCAAAGTCCAAATTAGACCTCCTGTATTAATCCCTTCATTTTTACTAACATATTCTCACTCTCAGGTCACTTCACTTGATGCAGCCATATTCTGCAACTGCTAAATTCAATGCCTTCTCCATTCCACTTCTATTTCAAAAAGGACCTTCTGGACTGGACTTTCTATCAAGAAACTATGCATCCGTTGCTGCAAGTCATAATTTATTGAACGTGGTTCTCAAACATCAAATGCTGAACCATATTCCAATGAGCATCCTCTTTTCAGTCTGAAGAAGGGTCCCGACCCGAAAGGTCACTTATCCCTGTTCTCCAGATATGCTGCTTGACCCAATAAATTACTCCAGCATTTTGTGTCCTTTCTTTGTAAACCAGCACCTGCAGTTCCTTGCTTCTCCATTCCCCCTTTCCTTTACGCTGTGTGACATAATGGTTGGCTTTCATCACTATCTAATGCTTTAAACAGCTGGATTGTTGAGATGTGGATTGTCGGGAAGAAGAGCAACTGTACCTTGTAATGTACACCAGAAAAACATGGAATTATTACTTTGGCTTGTGAAGGAATGAGATGTATTGTATAAGCACATTATAAATCATTTACCCCTGGAAATAATATGTGCCCAGTTATACATCCAACATTCGGTTCTGAATCTGCCCAGATATTATCAAAAGCATTAAGCATTTTACATCCTTTACACCAAGGAAAAGAAAGAAGCTTTGATACGTCTGACCAATTATCCAATCTCAACTAGGAAGAATGCTTTAGCTAATTTGGATTAACTAACATGATAATGAGTTGTTTAAGAAGAACTGCAGATGCTGGAAAATCGAAGGTAGACAAAAATGCTGGAAAAATTCAGCAGGTGAGACAGCATTTATTGAGCGAAGGAAATAGGCAACGTTTCGGGCCGAAACCAAAGGGTTTCGGCCCAAAACGGTGCCTATTTCCTTCGCTCCATAGATGCTGCCTCACCCGCCGAGTTTCTCCAGCATTTTTGTTTACCTATGATAATGAGTTGGTTGAGTCAGAACTAACGAGACCACTGAACAAATTGTTCTCATGTATCACACAAACTAAAGCAAAGACACAGTTCGGAGGCATCAGGATTTTATCATTAGGGGGATTATGGCTATTATGAAACTCTGCAACTACAGATGAGATAATTATTTGGATAGGAATAGTGTCTTATGCACTGGTTGTGATCAAATGATTTTTGTCATCTGTTTATTATATCTGACAGTGACAGATGCAATGATAGAAGAGGAGAAAACAGCAAAAGTTAAAGTGTGAGGGATTGGTTCGGCAAGATCAGGAAAAAAGGTTTCAGCAGAGTCTGATCCCTTGAGTAGTGTACTTCTGTAGCCAAATTGCAGTAAGGACGCATTTAACTCAGGATAAACCAGTATCAAAGAGGCCTTCACACATATAGGTGGTCAAATCTCCCCTCCGAACATGCCTTGGGGAGCCATGGAACATTTTGAAGAAGCATTTAAAGTAGACTGTAGGCTAAATAATCTGAAAAATAGGTCATTCATACAGTGACATAAACAAAAACTAACCCAAGGACATGATTTAATTACATTCTCAACAGCGGTTCTGCAACAACAACTGCCCACAGAAATCTCTGGCCAACAGTCATAATGTTCACCAGAGCAAGAACATTTCAATATGGTGATAAGTTCAGAATTAATTCCCGTCAAAAATAAACTTTTTGTGATAATAGATAACAAGGGCAAATTAAATCCACTTAATTTCACAATCACATTAATACTTTATTAGCCAAGTATGTTTTGCAATATACGAGGAATTTCATTTGCCGAGTCAGTCATACAAATAAAAAGAAACGGAACACACAAAACACATTTTAACATAAATATCCACCACAGTGACCCCTCCACATTTCTCACTGTGATGGAAGGCGAAAAAATGTCTTCCCTTTGCTCTCCCGCGTTCGGGGACCTCAAGCCCTCCATTGATGGGATGATCTTGACTCCCCTTGCCGGCGGCGGGCCCACTGCATTGAGGCGATTAGCTCCTGCCTTGGGGGGATGTCGGCTCCCCTGGGCCGGACGATCAAACCCCGCGTTGGGGCTGGTCGAACCTTCCGCGACGTTGGAGCTCCCGACATCCACGGCCTCTTCCAAGACTGCAAGCTCCCGATGTAAAGTCCGCAGGCCGCGGTTGGAGTGATCCCAGGCAAGGGATCGACTCTGATGTAAATCCACACTTGGTGGGGCCCTAGGTCAATCTGAGGAGGCCTCCAGCTCCATCGATGGTAAGCTGCAGAACGACCAGAGAATGCGATCCGAAAATTAATCGCATCTCCGGCAAGGTAAGAAACTGAAATAAAATGTTTCCCCCGACCCTTCCTCCTCCCCCCACATAAAACAAACCGGAGAACATTTATAAAAACTTTTAACACACATTAAAAAAATTTAAAAAGATGAAAAAATAAACTGACTGTGTCAATCAATTGCCATGGGTGGGATGTTTTTTATTATTTGGAGTGTTTGCAAGGAGGGCAAGTTTAAGGCAATTGCAGGAGAACTACAGACAGATTTAATTGCTTGGATAGATGGGAACACATTCCTGTGACAGATCACCAGAATGAGCCAAAGTACAGTCTTGCATGTCAATTCAATTTACAATTACAGCTATGAGTTAAAGCTATAGAAGGTACAGACTTTACAGTGTGCTTTAATCATTAAACCTTCTATGGTTTCTTATTTGTAGTGTTTGCATTTATATTGCAGACACAAAGGACTGCAGATGCTGGAACCTAGAGCATAAAGCAAACAGCTGGAGGAAGTCAATGGGTCAAACAGCATCAGTGGAGGCAAAGGGACTGTCAACATTTCGGGTCGAGACCCTATATTATTTTATTTATAGCCTTTATGTAGTTTTACATCTCTAAAACCTAGGGTATGCTGCTGTGTGAGATTTGATTTTTTTACACCCAGGGCAAATTGGGCATGAGAGGCAATCAGTCATTAATTACTCTGCCTGCAAGAGATACTCAACTGTGGCTCTCAATGTTTTCAAAAATCTGTCTCCTTTTGCAAACTTGTGCAACTTGACCTATTTTTCTGCCATTATAGCTACAGGATATTTTGAATGAATGAATGAAACAAAACTGCATGATTTTCCTGGGATCTATAGCATAGCCTCCTCCGTGCTGCAGTCCCATTTTGTGTAGGTTTCCTGCCGTTTGTTTCCAAGTGGCTGGCTGTTCTCCATTGAGTTTACTCTTGGCTCCTTCATGACTGGGGCCCAAAGAAGGAGGCACAACCTGTGCCCACCATTGCTGCCCCTGTAACATCGCACAATGATTTCATACCTTGAGCTGACCAAAACTCACACAAATATTCTGCACCATTTCAATTGTAACTACAAAGGTAAAATCATGAGTATTAAAGAATATTGCCTCTCGGTCCATCAGCTGATATGCAAATAATCTGTCCCGCAGCCTTTGGCCGGGAAGTGTTTAAATATCGCTTGAATAATCAACTGATAAAACAGAGTTGCTGAGAACATTTAAGAAATGTCTAGGCAAGTTCTTGAATTGCCTCAACATTGAAAACCACAGCTAAGTCTTGGATGATGGGATTAATACGGATGGGCGGAGGAAAGGGGGTGTATGGGGGATGGGGTGTGTGTGGGGGAGTGGGGTTGTGGGGGTAGGGAGGGGGGTATGTGGGAGGGTGGTGTTTGGGCGCAGCGGCTGCAGATCCTGGCTCCGGACTCACTCATCGGCTCCAAGACTCGATGCCTGTCACACACAGAGGCTCCCAGCCCTAGCTGCACTCATCGGCACCTGGCTCCTCGTGGTGGTCGCCGCCCCCACCCGCGAACAAAGCAGCCTGCAAACACAGCAGCTCCCGCCCGAGAACATAGCAGCTCCTGCCCGCGAACACAGCATCCCCCTCCGGGGAAAACAGCAGCCCACGAACACAGGGGGTGTGTGGGAAGGGGGGGGGGGGGGTGGTCGCAGCAGACGCAGCTCACATCGCACCTTCAGCTTTCGGCCTCACGCACAGCTCCCGGTCCCACTCCGACTTCATTCAGAAGCTTCCGGTTTGACTTGCTCTCTGCCCGCATGCAGCTCACAGACTCAGCCCCGCCTCCGGGACGTTATTCTCCGCGGGTGCCGGAAGGGGCGCTACCTTCATGGCGACACTCAGGCGAGAAGACCAATCTGCTGATCTCACGATTTTTTTAACATTCATAACTTTTTTACTATTTCACCGATTGGAAAAAACCTTGGGGCAGTTGGAGGAGAAGAGGACGGTGAGTAAGATGGCGAAAAAATCATAGCGAAATAGGGTAGCGTTTTTTCTAAAATGTATTTACAACGTAGACAGGAAGTGGTCAAGATGAGACTTTTAGTAATAGTATAGATACCTGGTTGTCCAATGTTAACATGACACACCTGCTTTCTGTTCTTTGTTTCAGTGTGTCATCTTTGCCATCACATCATGAACCCAACCAACAATTGTTACTTCTTACCTCAGTGACAAGAGACTCATCCATTTGTGTTGCTTTAGGTTTTGTAAGTCCCAGTTTCATTTTTTACACCGAATTTCAGTTACCACTGTAATAGATTTGGATTCTTCATGTCCTTCATCGTAGAGTATAACAAAGAGTATGAAGGGGTATAATTATTATGGCAGCCACCTCTCAGCAGAACCTGAATCCTGCAGCATACAATGTTATTATGGTTTTCAGGTAGTTTCCTATATACGTAACAATCCCACCAACCTTAAAGTGAGACTTAACAGCTAAGTTACATGAATCTCAATGTAATAAACATACACTTTCAATCACAAATGACTGGCACTGAAACAAGATCAAGGGGCCAAATGGCCTATTTTTGCTCATATATTCTTAGATTAACAAATAAATATTCAATTGCATTTCTGACAAAACAACCAATGAGGCAGTGAACTGATTGCACAGTAAAAGCAAAACTAAGATCAAGAAGTAGCTGACGGAAAGAAAGTAGCGGATGGACATTCTTCTGAGGTAACCCTGAGGGATTGAAGATAGACACAAAATGCTGGAGTAACTCAGCAGGACAGGCAGCATCTCTGGAGAGAAGGAATGGGTGACGTTTCGAGTCGGGACCCTTCTTCACCCTGAGGGATTGAGATAGACTTGCTTTAACTCTGGTTCAGGTGGTTCTGAGGTGACTGGTAAGGCCAATGTGGGATCTGCAGAATCTTCCACAGATGGGGCAAGTTTCGGGTTCAGATTAGCTACGTTAGTTAATTGTCAGATATACAAGGGTGCCATAAGGTTTCTTGCTCAGATAATGATCACAGAGTAGACACAGGAGGTAGCTATTGGAGCAGTTAGATGGATGCTTTGAATGTGGTACATTCTTTTCACTGTTTATGCAGGAATCCTGTGCATTTGTGATACATGGACAGGGTTGTCAATATCTCAAATGCTACTTCCCCACTTTAAGTAGCCCAGGGCTAGGGATTCTCAGGAGTCAGTGGGGATGTTATATTTTTTCCAAGGTAGCTTTGAACACATTCTTGAATATTTCCCTTTGTCTGCCTGGTTATCTCTTCTCGGTGCAGAGCTAAGAATAGAATGTTTGTTTCAATAATCTGAGGTTGGGCATGCGAACAATGTTGGTAGAGCACCTTTCCCAATCAGATGTGGAATGTAGTGATTAGATGGGTGAAAAACGGTGACACGGTACATGCTGCTAGTAGAGGGTGAGTAGCCATTATAAGGGGTGGGCTGAGGGGTAGGGGAGGAGCTAGTAAGTGATAGGTGGATGTAGGTAAAGAGGGTTTGATAGCAGATAACCATCTTGATGTCAAGAAAAGCATGACGGAAACACAGGCCTTTCTCCAGTTTGAGTTGTAAATGGTGAGGATGAGCTGGATAACATGGAAATGTTGAGCAACTAAGATTTTTTTTTAATTAAAATGAAAAAAAAACATAGTTTGTACGTTTTACCCCGTGACCTGCTTGTGTTTTCTCTGGGTGCTCCGGTTTCCTCCCAGACTCCAAGGACGCACAGGTTTGTAGGTTAATTGGTTTGGTAAACTACCAAAAAAAATTCCTGGTGTGTAGGATAGTGTTAGTGTGCAGGGTTCGCTGGTTGGAGCGGACTAGGTGGCCCGAAGGACTTGTTTCCACGTTGTATTTCTAAACTAAACTAAATCTGCAAAGTTAGTTGAGGGAGAGAATAGGCTGGGAGGAGATTAGATTCTGGAATCCGATAAGATAAGAAAATAAGATGACGAGCAGAACCAAATAAGGAGGGATGATTGGAGATGGGAATAACAGAAGATCTTTCCCAATCCTAAACAAATACTGTCTGAATAAGCGTCCTGACCCGGAACACCTCCTATCCATGTCCTCCAGAGATGCTGCCTGATCTGCAGTTACTCCAGCACTGTGTTTTATTTCGTAAACTGGTTTCTGCAGTTCTTTGTGTCTTTTCAAACTACCTTCTCTTTTAATAAAATATGACCACACACTTTCATTATCATCCCAGGAAGCATTCTTGCAACATCTACAGTGTCTTTATTTCTGCTTTATAATCTTAGGATCAGAAATGCTATAACCAGATATAAAATTAAAAAACAGTATTAAATAACTAACAGACCCCGGGGATTAAACTTATACTGTGATTGGTTTGTGGCTGCAGCTTTTAAAAGAACCAAGGGAGCCGATACCAAAAGCCCTACTAACCAAATTTCATAAATCATTGGAAATAGATATTGTGACAGTGGACGGATGAAGTTAGGACTAGTTATAAGATTATATCCAGGGATCTATAGAAAGGTTTGCTTAATGTTAATGGTATGAATGATAATGGAATCTGCACCGAATGACTTCAAATTATATATATAATAATAAATAACATGGATTTCAAAAGGGAAAGTCTTGTATAACTGACGTCCTTAAGTTATTTTCAGCAATTGAAGAGAGAATAGTAAATAGTAGATTCTAAAATGGTTTCACTATGGCCTAACATAATTGACTAATGAATAATCCATGAGCAATCGGAGACCAAGGAGAAGAATGCATAGCTCGCTGGTTTCAAGGTAGAAGGCGGAGAGAAGGGGTAAAGCTTATGTATTCATTCAGAGTATCAGGAGGTAGAAAAATGGATCCCCAAGGATCAGTGCTGGAGCCACTGTGTATGTGAATGATTAAGGCTTGGAATCAAAAATGCACCTTCCATACAGATGAGATGCTGGAAGAATGTTGCAATGGGCAGGGAATTCAGGACTAGGGTCACAATCTGAGGATAATAATAGGTAAGCCATTTAAGACTGAGATGAGGAAAATGTTGTCCCTAAATTAGTCAAATGTCTAACTCTATGTTTTCTATGTTTCTGTATTTTTATAACAGACTGGTGAATTAATTTAACCTAGATGATTGTGAGTTGTGAGATTTCTGTAGTGAAAATATGGTGGAAATTACTTGGAAAATAAAAATCCAGGTAAGGTAGAGTTGCAACGGAACACAGATGTACAATGTCTCAAAAAATGCTGGCGTGATCAAACCAACAAAACAAACCAAGCAGAGGGGCTGATGATAGAACTAAAAAGAGAACTTAGGACAGAATTCAATTTTGCATAGGGCAATATTTTCTGTGGTATATAAAGGGAGTTGTTTGAAAGGTTGATCACCAAGTGATAACTAGAACCTTTGTGCACAGCTGCACAGTGTCTTAAGTTTGTTCTGGTTTCAGAATGTGCAACGCATATTTCAATGCTACGAGTGCAAGATTAATTTGTACATCCAAAGTCCTTGAATGCAAGATCACTCAAACAAGTCAGAAGCAGGCAAAGCCACCTTTCCATTATTCAAAAGGAATAAATCTTTAGTCGATTCATAGTCATTGAGTGCATTTCCATCGCAGCGTTATCTGCTAATATTATGTTCACTAATCACCTTTCTAACTCCTACTGCCACCCCCCTCCTCCCACTCTATCCAATCATATTACCAACAGCAACTCCCCCATTTCATTGCATATCAAAACCTCAATGGGCTGACATCCTTCAATGTCCCATCCCCTACTTCTGATCCACCTTCCCAACATTCCTCTACTCCAACAGCTGCCCTCCCCATCCTCAGCCAACAACTCCTCCATATATGCCCACACTTCTGTTTTCCTTTGCTTTTCCTGCATTATTTATTCAAATATGCATGTAGCTGAGGAAAAATCTTCACACAAGAGCTGTTAACGCAAGCATGATACCTTTGACCTTGCGGTTTATGCCCAAAGGCCCCACATAATACTGACACAGCAAAGAAGTTGATTTAAATCATTCTTTAAGTCAACAGACAATTTTGAGACCATAAACTTGCATTGCACCTCAGTTCACTTTCAGGGTACCATTCACTGCTTTGGCCATCATTGCTTAAAGATGATAGCGAGATTGGGGAAAATTCATGAAAATTGAAACGATGGACCTAAAACCCAAAGGGTTTAACTATCTGGTGAAGATAAACAATTTGATCAAATTTCAATGTTTTGATGGATTAAATTGAAATGACGCTTATATGTTTAGATTCTTACATTTTATGGAGGTGCCCAATAATGGGATATTTCAGCTTTGGAGGTAAGTTGTTCAGGAGTGAAATATTTCTTAACACAAAGAGTTGTGGAAAACTTTTATTCAAAACATTGTTGATGCTGGAGGGATCAAATTAAAATTTCAGAATTTGAATGCGTAAAATGTTGTGCAGCATGCACATGAAAATGAAATAGATAGATGGTAATAGAATCAGATCAGCTATTGAATGATGGATGAGCCTTGAGGTGCTGAATGGCACATAACTGTTCCAATGTTACTCAGTTACTGTGCATCTCTCATCTTTTCTCATGGCATTAAAGGAGACCATTTGGCCCACCGAGTTTATGCTGGACCTGAGAGAATTCCCATCGATAAACTTTCCCCAATTCCCTCTCTGCCCACATGCCCATCCACTGTACCCTGACCTTCCAGTTTATAGGATTTGAATTGCTCAACCTGTTCTCTAATACCCACATGAATCCTCCCACAAGCCTTCTGCCACTTGCTGATCATCCTTGGCATCAACACATGCAGTGGTCAATTGTGAGTCATCATACAGTAGTTGCTTTTATGCACAACTAACTGTGACCTGCTTACAGTCCAAGAATGTCAAAGAGGAGAAGCACAAAATCTGAATTATACTGAGAATTGCAGCTACAGAGCAGAAATTAAAAAGCTTTTCAAGAAGTCAGAGAAAGTAATTTAAATAGAAGGGAAAAGCTAAATGTAATCAAAACAGATTGTCATGTTTATCTTTGCATGGGTCCACACTGTCTACGAGTGATAGATCCTGTCCTTCTTGCTGCTGCATCGTCCTGACTGCTGAATATTTTTGCACTGTACCTTTTTTCTATCCTGCCAACTGCCGAACCCTTTCACAGCACTGCATAAACAACGAGGCTGGAGAAAGGCTACAAGATTTAAAGCTGATCCATTTGTGAACAAATTTCACATTAGCATTGCATGGAGCTCAAATTGACACAACACACTTGTAGCCAGTGCTTTTTTTGTCAACAGGTAGATGCCAGTATGCACCTTTAATGAACCGAAGCTCTGAAATTCATAGTCATGGAATGCTTAGCATGTGAAGCAGGCCATTCATTCCATAATCCCCATGCTTGTTTAATCGATAATATTTTATTATTAATGTTTAATGTTTTATGTATCATTCTTAACTGTCACTGTATGTCATGTTGTCACTTGTGGGTGGAGCACCAAGGCAAATTCCTTGTATGTGAATACTTGGCCAATAAGCTTATTCATTCATTCATTCAAAAAGCTATCCAGCACTTTCAGATATCAGGTTTGTAATTCTGTGCCCAAAGGTACATATCCGAGAACCTTATAAATATGATGGTTTTACCTTCATCACCTTTTCAAGCAAATCCCTAGGAGTAAAATCTCCAATTCCACTACCAATTATTTTAAATTCTTGATTCCTGAATTCTTTGACCCATTTGCCAACGAAATATCCTTCCTATTTATTTTTCCTTGGGCCAATAGATAATAGACAATAGACATTAGACAATAGTTGCAGGAGTAGGCCATTTGACCCTTCGAGCCAGCACCGCCATTCACTGTGATCATGGCTGATCATCCACAATCAGTACCCCGTTCCTGCCTTCTCCTCATATCCCTTGACTCCGCTATCTTTAGGAGCTCTATCTAACTCTCTCTTGAAAGCATCCAGAGAATCGGCCTCCACTGCCTTCTGAGGTAGAGAATTCCACAGATTCACAACTTTCTGGGTGATAAAGTTTTTCCTCAACTCCGTTCTAAATGGACTACCCCTTATTCTTAAACTGTGGCCCCTGGTTCTGGACTCCCCCAACATCGGGAACATGTTTCCTGCCTCTAGCATGTCCAATCCCTTAATAATCTTATATGTTTCAATAAGATACCCTCTCATCCTTCTAAATTCCAATTATACAAGCCCAGTCGCTCCATTCTTTCAACATATGACAGTCCCGCCATCCCGGGAATTAACCTCGTGAACCCATGCTGCACTCCCTCAAGAGCAAGAATGGCCTTCTTCAAATTTGAAGACCAAAACTGCACATAATACTCCAGGTGTGGTCTCACCAGGGCCCTGTACAACTGCAGAAGGAACTCTTTGCTCCTATACGCCGTCATGTATGGTATGGCTGCCCAGCCTGCAGCTGTCCGTCTTTTCATCTCTTTTTTTATTTTTAGTTAGTTAAAGTGTTTTTGTTCTGGAGTTCTAGTCTTTTTTATGTGGGGTGTGGGGGGTGGGGGGGGAGAGGGAAGGGGGAAGGGGGAAACTACCTTTCAGGGTCCCTACCTGGTCGGAGAGGCAGCATTTCTCCGGGCAGCACCGTCGACCCGTCCTCGCGGCCTACCAGTGAGCCTGGAGCGGCGTTTCCTGAGGGGACCGCCCAGAACATTGGCTTCGGCGGCGGCACAGCGCTGGAGCGCTATCGCAGAGCGGAGCGGGCGATGCCTTGCCCGGGTCACCGCGCTGGAGCTCCGGTGAGCTGAAGACCATCGAGTAAAACATCGTGGAGCTGCGGGTCTGCGGAGCGGCCAGCCGTGGGCGGCGGCGCTGAACTTTTCACCGGGAGTCTGGGATCTCACGACGAGATCGCCAGTAGTGGAGCTCCATCCGGCGCAGTTTTGTTGGCTTCGGAAGCCACGGTCTCGAGTAAGGAGGCGGCCGTTCCAGGTGTCCCATGCCGCTGAGAGGATTCTCCCGACGCCGGAGCATCATCACCCGGCGAGAACGGCCTGGAACATCGGGCCTCCGTAGCGGCGACTGCGGAGGCCTCAATAGGCCTGACTATGGGTGGACATGGGGATGGGACTGCACTTAGTGCCTTCCCTCATAATGGAAACCATTGTGGGGGGATGTTTTTTATGTTAAAGTTCTTTATTATTGTCATGTTTGTATTCTTTTTTTATGTGCTGCAATGGCAACAAGAATTTCACTACACCTAGGTGTATGTGACTAATAAAGAAACCTTTGAACCTTTGAACCTACGCAACTCCTCTTGTTATGAAAGCCAACATGCCATTAGCTTTCTTCACTGCCTGCTGTACCTGTATGCTTACTTACATTGACTGATGAACAAGGACCCCCAGATCCCGTTGTACTTCCCCTTTTCCTAACTTGACACCATTCAGATAATAATCTTCCTTCCTGTTTTTGCCACCAAAGTGGATAAACTCACATTTATCCACATTTAACTGTATCTGCCATGCATCTGCCCACTCACCCAACCTGTCCAAGTCAACCTGCATCCTCATAGCATCCACCTCACTGTTCACACTGCCACCCAGCTTTGTGTCATCTACAAATTTGCTAATGTAACTTTTAATCCCTTCATCTAAATCATTAATGTATATTGTAATAGCTGCGGTCCCAGCACCGAGCCTTGCGGTACTCCACTAGTCACTGCCTGCTATTCTGAAAGGGACCTGTTAATCCCCACTCTTTGTTTCTTGACTTCCAAACAATTTTCTATCCGTGTCAGTACCCTACCCCCAATACCATGTGCTCTTAATGTGGCCACTAATCTCCTATGTAGGACCTTATCAAAGGCTTTCTGAAAGCCCAGGTACACTACATACACTGGCTCCCCCTTGTCCATTTTTCTAGTTACATCCTCAAAAAAGTCCAGAAGATTAGTAAATCCATGCTGGCTCAGACCGATCCTGTTACTGCTATTCAAATGTGCCGCTATTACATCGTTTATAATTGACTCCAGCATCTTTCGCACCACTGATTTCAGGCTAACTGGTCTATAATTCTCTGTTTTCTCTCTCCCTCCCTCGTGATTTATGCTTCTCAGCCTCCTCTTTTCCAAACAAAACCCCAGTTTATCCATATCATATATTTGGCCAGGTACACGGATAGGAATGGTTTGGAGAGATACGGGCATGTGGGACCAGCTTTATGGGCAGCTTGAGCAGCATGGATGAGTTGGATCGAAGGGCCTGTTTACGTGCTCTATGACACTATAAAATGTTCTAACCCCATTAATCACCTCATAAATCCTTCTACACCATCTAATGTGTAATTACAACCTCCCTGTAATGTGCCATAACTCAAGCTGTGGTCTAACTAGCACCGTGTATTTTTCTAAAATGTCATACATGGAACAAAAGTACAGTATGGGAACATGCCCTTTGACCCTGATGTCCGTCCCATTTATGATACCAAATTCAATTAATCCCTTCTGGCCTGCATTCCGTCCATCTTGCTCATTTCCTGCATATTCACATAGCTATCTAAAAGCCTCTTAAATGCCACTATCATATCTGTTTCTACCACCACCTCTGGCAGTGTATTCCAGGCACCCAATACTTTATATGTTAAAAATTAGCTGTAGTAGCCATTTAGCTTAACTCAGTATGTTATAACTACCTATATACTGAGTATCGTGTCTGATGTTAAGGGTTTGGTGTGTACAGTACAACTTCAGACTAAGAACGATGTTTTAATAAGACCAATAACCAAGTTGTGCTTGCTTCTAAAAGGCGAAGGTGAAGATGGAAGAATCGCTAAAATGTCTGAATGCTGATATATAATGTATGCTATTTTTTGTTTTTTCATATATGCTGTAGTGGGGACTCGCAGGAGTCCAGCCAAAAACTAAGCGGACACAAGTTGTGTGCACGAGACGTGTTTATTCTGTACGATGCAGCTCCCTACTCCTCCAAGGTCATGGGCATTGCCCGGCCTTAAATACCAACTCAGGTACAAACCCTGTGACTAGCGCCTGCCACACCGAGATGACGCCCTCCAAAGCCGAGGGTTCGTTGTGCCCGTGGCTTGCCACCAGGTGCCGTCACAATGTTAATCTTTTATGGCTCCTTTTTTAATGTCTAATAATAATTGCCTCGTTATATACTCAGAATAATTAGGGGCTGGTATGTAGTAGCCATTTAGCTTAACTCAGTATGATATAACTATAACCAGTTACCTTTAAATTGTATCTGCCTTTAATTATGTGGGTGGGATTTATTACGTAGTCAGAGGCGTGTTTGCATCTGGGATTCTCGCACAGACGCCCCAGTAATTAGTTTTAGTTTAGTTTGAAGAAGAATGGGGGAGAGGTCACAGCTTGCCACCATGCACGAGTTTGGCTATGAGTAAGATCAAAATGTACTTAAACAAGAAGAAGTTTGGATGAATATCTTACTGTTTTTACTACTGCATTAAAGAAACTATTAATTAAGAGTTTGTTTTGAAGTTTTATCTTTGGATGGCATGGAATGTCTTGTGGAGAGCTCGTAAATGCGTTTCGATTAATCTCCTAAACCCCTGTCTTCAATCATAGTGGCTAGAGGAAAGATTTCTTGCACGATATGAAAATCTGTCACTACATCTATGTCTCTCTTTTAAACAACCTCCCAAACAACTTCTTCTTGTTTGTATTCTATGCTATGACCAGAAACATCCCATAAGCAATTTTAAGCCCTGTATTTCCCACCTTAAACCCATACCCACACCTCCTCTCTTGTACAAAACATTCCTATACGTACCTCTTTAATTAAAATTTTGATCTTTGCTTCATTTTGCTCAGTCAAAGGCTTTGTAACACAAAAGAAGCTATGGTAAGATATTTAATACTTTGAAAGGGCAAAATGAATGCAAGTTATTGCTCACACAACAAAACTGTACATGTGGTGGAAACATAACATTAGATTCTTATAAGGCTTCTATATACAAATAAAATAAATAAACTTTTAATTGAAATTGTTGTAGGCAGTTTAGAAAAAGAATGCCTTTGTTAAAATACCATGCTTTCATCTCTATGTAGATTTGATAGGAATACTTGCTCTGCTTTTTTTGAAACTGCTTATGATACACATTCAGAGCCGACCTGTCAAGAGCGATGTGCTCATACCATTTCAGTTCTCACTATTTATGGATCTCCTGCAGCACTGATCGTGGTGAGGCAAGCGGTGTCCTGTTTCCTTAGTAGCAGAAGTGTTCATTAGCACAAACAACTATTCTGCTATAAAAGGTCACAATGCTGTTTCAATCCCCCCTCATGCAAGGCCTTAAGCTGCAGGCAATGTGAATCAGCAACCACCAGAATCAGTTACAGTCTCTTAACTGTTGGTCAGGCTAGCCTGTAGATTGTCAGTTTTAACTCCTTGTCCTTTGGTCAGTGAAAAAACCCCAGCATAAAACACCTGTTACTATAATATTTTTGTTTGACATCTTTCACTTTGACACTTAATTAGGGCATGATGTGGGGACTCTGGATTGTTGAGTGTTCACTGCACAACATAGAATTCCATTTGCACCTCCTCAGTAAATGAAACGACCCATGATGCATGCAGCATACATAGGTAATAGTCAGGAATGGGTTGAAGAGTGGCAAGTAAAACTTATCCTGGTGAAATGCTAGGTAGTGACCATCTTCAACATTGGAGGGCATAACCACCTACAATTGACATTCAATGGAATTATCATTGCTGAGATCCCACCATCACCATTCTGGAGCGGGGTCACCATTAACCAAACACTCAATAGGACCATTCACATAATTAGCAGGTTAGAAAGTGGGCATCCCGCATTAATGACTCCTCTCTCAATACCCCAAATCCCTCATACCATCTAAAATAACTGGTCAGGAACATGATTCTCTTCACTTGCCTTGAAGCTCATCATCATTAAAATAAAGCAACCTTTCACATTGGCATCCCATCCACTGTGTGTGCTCTTTGCTATCATCAAACCATTACTGCAACTTGTACTATGCAGTATCATGAAAATGTAAGGGTCTCGACCCAAAACATCACCCATTCCTTCTCTCCAGAGATGCTGGCTGTCCCGCTGAGTTATTCCAGCATTTTGTGTCTACCTGTGTATCTAATGTTTAGGATAAAGACCCATCATTTATTTATTTGCCTTTGTACCCCACAATTTGAGGTGTGCAATAGAAAAATCACATGTGGTTAAAGTGCACCATTGTCAGATTTTATTAAAGGCCATTTTTACACATTTTGGTTTCACCATGTAGAAATTACAGTTTTGTTTATACATTGTTCCCCCATTTCAGGGCACCATAATGTTTGGGACACATGGCTTCATAGGCATTTGTAATTGCTCAGGTGTAGTGCGTGGTTTAATTGCCTCCTTAATGCAGGTATAAGAGAGATCTCAGCACCTAGTCTTTATTCCAGTCTTTCCATCACCTTTGGAAACTTTTATTGCTGTTCATCAACATGAAGACCAAAGTTGTGCCAATGAAAGTCAAAGATGCCATTATGAGACTGAGAAACAAGACTAAAACTGTTAGAGACATCAGCCAAACCTTAGAAACATAGAAACATAGAAACATAGAAAATAGGTGCAGGAGTAGGCCATTCGGCTCTTCGAGCCTGCACCGCCATTCAATATGATCATGGCTGATCATCCAAATCAATATCCCATACCTGCCTTCTCTCCATACCCCCTGATACCTTTAGCCACAAGGGCCACATCTAACTCCCTCTTAAATCTAGCCAATGAACTGGCCTCAACTAACTTCTGTGGCAGAGAATTCCACAGATTCACCACTCTCTGTGTAACTTAGGCTTACTGTGTAACTGTGTAAACTAAAATTAGGCTTACCAAAATCAACTGTTTGGAACATCATTAAGAAGAAAGAGAGCACTGGTGAGCTTACTAATCGCAAAGAGACTGGCAGGCCAAGGAAGACCTCCACAGCTGATGACAGAGGAATTCTCTCTATAATAAAGAAAAATCCCCAAACACCTGTCCAACAGATCAGAAACACTCTTCAGGAGTCAGGTGTGGGTTTGTCAATGATCACTGTCTGCTGAAGACTTCATGAACAGAAATACAGAGGCTACACTGCAAGATGCAAACCACTGGTTAGCTGCAAAAATAGGATGGAAAGGTTACAGTTTGCCAAGTACTTAAAAGAGCAACCACAGTTCTAGAAAATGGTCTTGCGGGCAGCTGCGACGAAGATTAACTTATATCAGAGTGATGGCAAGGGCAAAGTATGGAGGAGAGAAGGAACTGCCCAAGATCCAAAGCATACCACCTCATCTGTGAAACACAGCGGTGGGGGTGTTATGGCCTGGGCATGTATGGCTGCTGAAGGTACTGGCTCATTTCTCTTCAGTGATGATATAACTGCTGATGGTAGTAGCATAATGCATTCTGAAGTGTTTAGACACATCCTATCTGCTCAAGTTCAAACAAATGCTTCAAAACTCATTGGCCGGCGGTTCATTCTACGGCAAGACAATGATCCCAAACATACTGCTAAAGCAACAAATGAGTTTTTCAAAGCTAAAAAATGGTTAAATCTTGAGTGGTCAAGTTAATCACCCGACCTGAACCCAATTGAGCATGTCTTATATGCTGAAGAGAAAACTGAGGGGACTAGCCCCCAAAACAAGCATAAGCTAAAGATGGCTGCAATACAGGCCTGGCAGAGCATCACCAGAGAAGACACCCAGCAACTGGTGATGTCCATGAATCGCAGACTTGCATGCAAAGAATATGCAACAAAATACTAAACATGACTACTTTCATTTACACGACATTGCTGTGTCCCAAACATTACGGTTCCCTGAAATGGGGGCTATGTATAAACACTGCTGTAATTTCTTTATGGTGAAACCAAAATGTATAAAAATGGCCTTTATTAAAATCTGATGATGTGTACTTTAATCAGATGCGATTTTTCATATTATAAATCTCAAATTGCGGAGTACTGAGGCAAATAAATACATTATGGGTCTGACCCAAACATTATGGAGGGCACTGTATATAGCATCTTTAATGTAAAGAAAAGCTCCATTGCATTTCACAGCATGGAGTTACATTATACGATCACTAAACCCTTGGTCGGGGATTGTATTCATGTATAGATTTTTAGATTATTTAAGAGATACAGTGCGGAAACAGGCCCTTCGGCCCACTGAGTCCACACCGACAAGTGATCCTTACACATTAACACTATCCTACACACTCTAGGGACAATATACCCTTATACCAAGCCAAGCCAATTTATCTACAAACCTGTACGTCTTTGGAATGCGGGAGGAAACCGATCTCTGAGAAAACCCACGCTGTCATGGAGAGAACATACAAACTCCATGCAGACAGCACCCATAGTCAGGATCAAACCCAGGTTTCCGGGGTTGCAAGCGCTGTAAGCTAGCAACTCTACCGCTGCTCCATCGCGCCGTCCCACTTTAACTGGATAGCACACGAACAAAAGCTTTCACCCGGTAACCTCGGTACATATGACAATAATAAACCAAACTAGAAAAATGAAACAAAATAAAGGATGTGAGAGGAAATGCCAAAGCCTAGTCCGCAGGCAGCTTGAATAATTACTGACAGTGAGTGGCTTGTGTGGTGGTGCTGAGAATTCACTTGTAAGTGTACGTAAGTGCGTACTTGCAGTGAAGGCTGAGAAGTTGTGGCAATTTGAAAGCATAATTTCTGGGGGCTGTAGTCCCTACACTATAATTTTAAGCAAACTGTCAGTTGAATAATATGAAAGTATGAAGCCTTCTGAAAAGGAAATTGGCTTCACGCTGGCTGATTCCAAATTTATTTTTGCAAAATAGAATTATAATAAAAAACTTTTATATTCTGACCCAACAAATGACAAACTGTGACTCACTTGCGAAACCATCATTGAAGAAGGTGCTTTGCTAAATATTATCTAATACATATATATGTCATTGCTCATCTAGGCAATGTAAGTACGGTACTCAGTTAAAGGTCACTTTCCACTTTCAGCAGACAAGAGCATCCCCTGCTGTATCGGAGTGACTTTACTTCAATTGCAGTATCAGATATGTGTTTGCCTTTAAGTCAATACAGGGGGAACCCACTCAGCCCTTTGGGTCTACTTCATTGTTTAATTGGACTGTGGTAGATCTGTATCTCACGTGATGTTCCACTTAAAAACACTTACACCGTAAAAACCAATTGATTTCAGTCTCAGAAATTTACATTGATCCAACATCCCCAGCTTTTTAAGCGAGACAGTTCCAAATTTCCAGCATCTCTTGTGCGAAGAGGTGCTTCCTGAATGATGCAGCTCCACCTATAAGATTGTGATGGGACTCCCCCATCAGAGGAAATGGTTTCTCTTCATTTTATCTTTCTCATCAAAGCCCGTTAGACAATTCCTTACCTTCTATATCCAGGTATTCGCAACCAATATTTAGAAAACCTGACATTCACCTGAACCTTTAAGCATGGTATAATTCTGCTCATTTTGCACTGCACCCATTCTAAAGTCAATATATTCTTCCTGAAATGATGAGCAGAACATGTCTCTGTTTGGCTGAAACATAATTTCATTCCTTCTTTGAGATGAAGGCATGCATCCAGTTTATATATTTTTTCCTTTTACACCAGTTATTCGTGATTTACAATCTTGGATATCTAACCCTCTTTCTTGTCCATTATTTTCAATCTTTGTGCCATTTAGAAAATAGTTAAATTAACCTTTCTTGAAAACAGTATGGATGTCTCACATGTTCCCACGTTGAACTCCATGTGCCACAGTTTTGCTCTTTCATTTAACACTGCTGCCATTTACAGAGCCTTGGCAATGGTAAATGTGGATCTCTTTGATTTCTCAAAGATTTCTCATTTTATTTTCTGTCTTTGATAAAAAGCTAAGATTTAAGCACAGGTCCCTGGGGAATATTACTTTCTCTTCCAGTCAATCAGAAAACGTTAAATTTATTTCTACATTTACCTTCCATTTCCAAACCAATCTATGTTCTAAGGTTACCCTAATTCCAAGCACTCTCAATATTGTGCATAACATCATTACTCTCTCCATATGACCCCCTCTCTTGTGGTAAATCTAAATAATGCAGTGAGCAATAAACAAACACTCAGCCCTGGGAAGGAGGGATCTGTTGTCAAGGAGGGCAACAGGTAGTCTATAATGAAGTAATTAAGATTTATCCCACAGAATTTCTGATTCACTTACTCCTATCACAGCAAGTCATCTCAACGTCAGCAGCAATCAAAACTTTGATGTGTGGTTTCCACCTAACACTGCCTTTTGAATGATTTTATTTTGTTTTTATACCTGACTGTCTTTTCCATCATTGTTCCAGCTTCTTGCTACTGCCATCTTTTTCACACCCATCTACCGATTTCACAACCTCTCTGCCTGGCCTCATGTTAGCTGATAACAATGGCTCTGCGTCTTGGATACAATCCGTTTTCCTTCTTATTTGGTGTTGTTACACCACTTTGCAGGGAAAAAAAACATCACCTATTTATCTCTACAATGTGCTACCTCATTTCCAACTTTCCTTCCCACTTAGTCTTCAAATGCACTGTCACATCCCAAATCTATGGACTGTGTTTTTGGCGGACCTTGTTTGAATCCTTCTAAGGTACACAGAAATGCTGGAGGAACTCAGTGGGTGCAGCAGCATCTATGGAGCGAAGGAGATAGGCAACGTTTCAGGCCGAAACCCTTCTTCAGACCCCTTTGAATCCTTCTAATTGTGTATCCACTCTTGCCATAAACACAACATTATGTAGTGCGGGGGTTTTAGTGCAAAAAAGGTGCTGGTTAACATATTGTTTCTTGCTTTTGGTGTTGATGTCAGATCATCATCCTATAAGCTGCTTAAGCTGTTTAAGTGCCTCATATAATTGATAATTATGATTTTTCAAACTTTTGTATTATTATTTGTAATACAAAAAATTCTAAACATTTGAAAATCTCTTTTTAGAAACTTTTTAAGAGGTGATGGTCTGCTGCATATCTGTACAATAAAGCACTGCTCATGTGTAACTAATGATTGTAAAAAATGGAAACTGGCCTCCTTCAGTCTTCTCAACCATCCTCCTTTCACAGCAATGCAATATTGTCTTGCTGGGTGGCACTGCATCTCTTAATTCACACCAGGAATAAACTGGAATGAGTCCAGCATCACTCCCACTGGTGCTGTTCAAGGAGCAATCGTTCTTTTCCTCATCTACATATTGTAATATCAACAAAAAATATGTGCCAGTTTCTATCTGTGTTTTGATGACACTAACTTTGTTTTCCTTGACTCCTCCTCTAATTGGAAAGTGTCAAAGTGTAGCACTTGGATGGGAAGGAATTTCCTTCATATATAGACCTTGGAAAAGACCAAACCTATTGGCTTCAATCCCCGCAACAAAATCTAATAGTTGGTCACCGACTCTATTCCTCTTCCTGGTACTCTGAAATTGATTTACAGCATTGGTGTTATATGCTTCTGACCATTGAACCACACATCCACTCACCAGGCTTGGATAGAATGGATGTGGAGAGGATGTTTCCACTGGTGGGAGAGTCAAGGACTATAGCCTCAGAATTAAAGGACGTTCCTTTTGGAAGGAGATGAGGAGGAATTTCTTTAGTCAGAGGGTGGTGAATCTGTGGAGTTTGCCACAGGAGGCTGTGGAGGCCAAGCCAATGGTTATTTTTAAGGCAGAGATAGATAGATTCATGATTAGTACGGGTGTTAGGGGTTATGGGGAGAAGGCAGGAGAATGGGGTTAGGAGGGAGAGATAGACCAGCCATGATTGAATGACGGAGTAGGGTTGTTGGGCCGAATGGCCTAAGTCTGCTCATGTCACTTATGACCTTATGACTATCACTAACAGCATATTTCCCACTCTAATTTCATTCTCTGCCTCCCCAATACTGTGGTTTTCCAGTTAACCAATGTCTTGTTTTTAAATCTTTCTCAGTTCCCTATCATATGGTCATAAGGTCATAAGGAATAGGAGTAGAATTAGGCCATTTGGCCCATCAAGTCTACGCCATTCAATCATGGCCTATCTATCTCTCCCTCCTAACCCCATTCTTGCAACATCCTTGTCACCTCTTCCAATCCACAATCTTCAGAGATTCTTCATACCTCCAATCTGTCCTCATGAACACTCCTGTGTTCCATCCACGTCAGCAAATACCCTAAACTCTGGAATTCCTGTATTTACTCACTCTACATCTCTTAAGATGCTCCTTAAATCTGACACTACGACCAGGCTTTTGGTCATCAGGTGTAATTAATTATTCTGTTGGCGCAGTGCTAAATTTGATTTCATAATTGCCTTGGGATATTTTATTGTGGTAATGTGCCATATGAATACAAATTGTTACTGTTATTTATGCAGTCTCAGATGTTGTATCAATTTATCTTTCCTTTTATCCCTGCCATCCGTATTTTAGAATCAGTCAGTGATGTGCCACAAAGGTAGACACAAAATGCTGGAGTAACTCAGCGGGCCAATCAGCATCTCTGGAGAGAAGGAATGGGTGAAGTTTCGGGTCGAGACCCTTCTTCAGGAGGGAAGGAGGAATCACAGAGAGGGAGCAGTGAGAGAGGATGTTGCTGAACTCTCGTCAGAGAGAGGAGGAGAACTTCTTCAAAGTAGATATACCTTGAGGAGATTTTGCAGAGGTGCAGATAAAATGTGTAGGAAAAAACTGCAGATGCTGGTTTAAATCGAAGATAGACACAAAATGCTGGAGTAACTCAGCGGGACAGGCAGCATCTCTTGAGAGAAAGAATGGGTGATGTTTCAGGTCGAGACCCATTCCTTCTCTCCAGGGATGCTGCCTGTCCCGCTGAGTTACTCTAGCATTTTGTGTCTACCTTTGATTTAAACCAGCATCTGCAGTTCTTTCCTACACATGTGGCACAAAGAGTTCATTGTGTCTATGTGAGCACCATTGAAACTGCAGTCCAATCTTTTACAATCATGCTGACATTCTTTTGCCTTTCCCATGTTCTTATCTTTTACCTTGAAGTATGTCAGTATTCTCTGTGAAGGATGAAGGGCGCTACCTTTGCTATTACAATGGCATAAGAATGCTCCATGATCAAATCTATGTAAAAAAATATGCAACACATGAGCCATGGCAACGGATAGGTAATATACAGGTGGGTTCACACAGTTAACCGCTTTGGCATCTGTACAGAGAAGAAAGGTTGTAAATAATGAAGTTGTTGAGGCTGAAACGTGCTTGGCGCAGAGCTCCAACCCATCTGCTTGCATATTCATGTTAAGCATGAATTGCCAAAAGCACATTAAGAGCAAGGTCAACATTGGCACATGGAAAGATAAGGAAGAAAATTGAACTGATTTCTGTAGCACTCTCCATCACCTCTGAATATACCAAACCTATTACAGCAATTGAAGCGCTTTTTGAATTGAGGTCACCATTGGCTTCTATTTTAGTTATTCCTTAATGATTGAGGATGGCATGTTTTCACCCCACTTCTGTGGGCTCTGAGATGCCAATGAGACCAGTGTGGGGATTGCCGTGGGGAAGTCATACAATGATATGCTCCTTCCATTGCCCACACAGAGCTTCTCTGTACTCGCAATGAATGAACTCAAAGGTCTCCCACATGCTCTTTGAGTGGTCCTGGGTTATAGATTATCGGCGTCAGTGTTTAAGCACATTCTTGAATCTTGTCTTCTTCCACCAGTTAAAATCTCATGTGGTGTCAGGCATGTACACAACATGGGCGGTCCAACAAGTTTCACTCAGACACTCTTGTGACATTAGAAAACCAACGGCCAATTGGAAAAAGCATTTAGAATGGGACCGCATAGAGTTTCATGACAAAAAGCAGAAGATCTACAAATGTGGGTTGAGGGACAGTTATTGACCAGGACAGCTGGGAGTACAAAGATTACTTTAAGTAGTGTCCTAGGATCTTCTAAATCTAGTCGAGAGGACTGACAGCCTCAGTTTAATATCTTAACTGTAAAGTGCCTTCTCCCACAATGTTGCACACCCTCAGAATTAAAGCAGAATCGATCCAGGTTGCATGGTCATATTTCTGGAGTAACTTTCCAACTGGGAGGCAAGTATGTGTTTTAAACCATAGTTGACAATAGGGAAAAATCTGTAATTAATCGCTTCAATTCCCTAGAGTGGGTGAACCAGTATTAGTTTAGTTTAAGTTAGTTAGTTTAGAGATAAAATGTGGAAACAGTCCCCTCAGTCCACCGAGTCCGCATTGACCAGCGATCACCCATACACCCATACACAACAGTGGTGGGTCTCATCAGTGACAATGATGAGTTGGCATACAGGATGGAGGTGGAGCTGCTCACAGGATGGTGCAAATCCCACAACCTCATTCTCAACGTGGAAAAAACTAAGGAGATGGTGGTCGACTTCAGGACGGCGGGAAAACAACACCATACACCTCTGCACATCGATGGAGCTGATGTGGAAAGTGTCAGCAGCGTGAAGTTCCTAGGACTCCACCTGTCAGATGACCTGATGTCCACGACCAACACCACAGCACTGGTCAAGAGAGCCCAGCAGCGACTACACCCTCTCTGAAGACTACGGAAAGCAGGTCTCCCCACTACACACCTACGAACTTTTTATAGGGGGACAATCGAGAGCTCATTAACCTATGGCATCACTTCCTGGTTCGGGAGCTGCAAGGCGTACGAACGGCACCAACTAGACAGGATTGTGAGGACCGCCAGCAGGATTATTGGTGCTCCACTCCCTTTCTTGCTGGACATATACAGGAAGAGATGTATCAGCAGAGCCATCTCCATCATCAAAGACCCCTACCACCCATCGCATCACATATTCTCCATCCTGCCATCTGGGAAGAGGTACAGGAGCATTAGCTGCAAAACCAGCAGGATGCTCCTCAGCTTCTTCCCGCAGGCTATAAGACTGATAAACGGACTTTGCCCCCTGCCAAAGTACCGCGCAACCTGGACACACTGCAGCAGAGCCACTGTCGTGCCGCTGCCGATCGGAACGCCTGTTGATGTTTAGTAGAGAGTAGAGTGTTTAATTTGTTCATGATATATGTATTTTTATTTCTATTTATTTTTTACTGCACACTGAATGAGCAACGTTTTTTTGTTTCCTCTGGGTATGTGAGTACTCAGGAAAATGACAATAAAGATATACTACTATACTACTACTATACTACTAGTTCTATCCTACACGCTCGGGACCATTTATAGAAGCCAAATAACCTACAAGCCTGCACGCCTTTGGAATGTGGGTGGAAACTGGAGCACCCGGAGTAAACCCACGTGGTCACAGGAAGGATGTACAAACTCCATACAGACAACACCTGTAGTCAGGATCGAACCTGGATCTCTGGCGCTGTAAAGGCAGCAACTCTACCACTGCGCCACTGTGCAGGAATTGTGGAATTTGCTTGATATCCCTCAAGAAATATACAATACATGTGCAATACATGGAAATTAATTGCGTGTCCTGCAGTGGTATGCAGGGAGGTTTTGTGAGAAGCCTGCTCCCCCACTTTGCTCCATGTCAGACAAATGTTCTAGTTTATTTATAAATCCCTGTTTGCCAGCTAAGAGTCTATAATGTTAAATTGTAATTTCTACTAGCAACAGAACAATTAAATTCTTACTTGCTGCAGTTTTACTGGCCCATTAACATAAAACACACAAATAAATATACAATGAAGGATGTTTTAAACCCGAATGAGTGCAGAGAAATATTACGAGGATGTTACCAGAACTGGAGGGCCTAAGCTACAGGGAGATGCTGGACAGGCTACACTTTATTCCTTGGAGGACAGCAGGCCGAGGGATGATCATATAAAGGGCAATCCGTTCACCCAGTGATTGAGCTCCAGAGACAGAGTCCAATCCTAACTATGGGTGCTTCTTTGTACGGAGTTTATACGTTCTCTCCATGACCTACGTGGGTTTTCTCCTGGATCTCTGGTTTCCTCCCACAATCCAAAGACGTACGGGTCTGTAAATTAATTGACTTGGTATCATTGTAAATTGTCCCTAGTGTTTGTAGGATAGTGTTAAGGGTCTGTCCCACTGTAGGAGGTAATTCAAGAGCTCTCCCGAGTTCTCCCCTGATTCGAGCTTGTGTAATGTACGTAGCGGGTAAGTAGGGGCTCGTACGAGTATACTTTTTTTCATCACGAGTATTTTTTTACTCGTGAACATTTTTCACAGTGTTGAAAAAACGCCCCGAGTTTACCGGATTTCCCGAGTACCTACCGTTACTCGTACAAGCCGCTACGTGACATCCACGAGCTCCTACGTTCCCGCTACGTACATTACGCGGGCTCGAATCAGGGGAGAACTCGGGAGAACTCTTGAATTACCTCGTACAGTGGGACAGGCCCTTTAGTGTGTAGGGATCGTTGGTCAGCATGGACTCAGTTGGCCGAAGGGCCTGTTTGAAATGATAAATGCAGTACCCAAGGTAGGTTTAAGGTGAGAACGGCAATATTGAATAGGAACCTGAGGGGTAACTTGTCACTCAGAGGGTAATGGCTATATGGAATGGGGTATCTTAGATGGGGCATCGCAATTTGGGCTATAGGGCCTGCTTCCATGCTGAATGACACAATGACTCTAATGATCAATAAAGCAATAAATATAATAAGAATATAATAATCAGTATTACTATGTAACTATTTCATAATAGTGCAAAACCGAAGTCCGTAGAGGCTTCCCACTTCTCAAGAACCCAAAAGTGTTTTGGTTTAAACATTTTAAGCTAGAATCAGGAACTGCAGAATGGCCATATTTCAGTTTTCAGAACTCAGTGCGTTACTTTATATATAACACCATTCACATGTAATAATTAATTACAGAATAATTATCATTCCATCTGTTCCCCTGTTCCTTCTAATTAAAACCACTAAATATATTTTTAAATCAATATTTTTTGTGAATACATTTAGGTTTAATGCAGATTGCAGTGAGTGAATTTTGTGGGGAACATGTGGTTTGACAGCCGGCCAGACTTTGGAAAGTCTTTGAAATTAAATGGCATCACCAAGCAAAAGATTGTTAAAACCCTATTAAAATGGTCCAATTAAATGGGGTCATTTTTCACTATGTCCAGCAGGTTGCAAACTTTCCTGTGTTGTGATCTAATAACAAATGGCTTCAGTTTTTAATAAATTATTACTTTAAGTTCAAGGTGCTGGTGAGTATTAGCAATAGGAAGTGGTAGCTGTTAGTTGAGGTTTGCTGAGTTTTAAACACAAGCATCAGCGCATGTTCACCCAAAACTCTGAGACCTGCAATTAAATTCCCACCCTGGGACTATTCCTCTTGCCATGCTGTTATCCTCATGTCCTCTTATCCTGTTTATAGTTGTGGGCTCTATGATATAAAGGCTTTAGTGAAGATAGGAGAGAAGATTTATGAAGATTATATCAACATCGGGAGGTTATAAACGTCAGTAAAATCTGAGTGACGCTTTCTCAGAAAGTTGTTGCTGGTGACCAGAGAGAAGGCTATCAAATTGAGAGAGGGTGGGAGGGGGGGTGGTTCAATAGGTTAGACATGGAGAATTGGCTTCCACGTGTGTGGACAAGAAAATTCCGGGCAATATCTATTCCCACATAAATTCAATGGGGTGTTCAGGAGAGACTTTGGTAAGAATGAATAACTTGCCACCACAGTTCAGCACATGGGAAACATAGAGAATCCTCAGAACAATATTGGGATAGAGGATATCTGGTAGACTGAAATAGAAGCCTGTGGGGAGACTCACGTGGGGCAGTTAATAGTACAGTTGCTTCACAGCGCCAGCAGCCTGGGTTCAATCCTGACCTTTGATGCTGTCTATCTGGATAGCACGTTCTCCCTGTAACTGTGTGGGTTTGCTTTTGATACTTACAGTACAAAGGTTGGTAGGTTAAATAGCCACTGTAAATTACACCTTGCGTGTAGATGAGTGGTAGAATCGCAGGGGAGTTGATAGAAATATGGGAAGCATAAAATAGGATTAGTATCAGATTAGTATAAATGGATGTTTGATAGTACTCAGCAATCTCGTGTCTGAGCTGTATGACACCATGACTCTATAAACACCAGCACAAATCAGTAAGACCACTGTAGATTCTTTGATTTTACTCCATTACAAAGCATTTCTTGCAGTTGCATGATTTATTTTCATCCGTTCTAATAAAAAAGGATAGCAAAGGAATTATTACATCCTGAAGTGCTTTGACCTTGCGTCTCTGGGTCAGGGTTGATATCTTGCACTGGAAATTCCTGTACTTCATCTGGGCTAATATTGTTGGTGCAAAGTTGATTAAGTGCTTCTCTGGCTGAGATGTTGCTTTTTTTTAAATAGACACAAAGTGCTGGAGCAACGCAGGCAGAATCTCTGGAAAAAAATGATGGGTGACGATTCAGGTCCGGACCCTTCTTCAGACTCTTCTAGTTTCTTTTCTAGTTTGATTTTAAATTGAGGTCCCACTGGTCCTCAATGTAACATATGGGATTATTTCAAAGAAGAGGAATAGAGTTCTCATCAGCATTTTCCCCTCATTGTTATTGGAGCACACTCATCAATCATCACACAATTTTTGGCGGAACCCTGATCTCCAACGTTACTTCACTTATGAAGCACTTCATTGATTTTAGTGGTTTGCTAATCCTGAGTTGTGAAAGTCGCTAAGTAAGTGCAAGCCATTCATTTTTTATTTCTGAAGGTGTGTGCGGAGGAAAATATTAATATCCTTCCTTACATAATTTTGATTGGAATTGAACAAGGTAACGAAAGGGTGTTTGGATGTGACAATTGACATCTCTCGTTGACCAGTTGTAGAAGAGGTTCGTGGGTATCGACAAAATAAGATTAGATGTATGACCTCGTGTCTAACAACTTTTAATCTTGTGTGTGGACTTGTTAAGAAAACCTCTTGTCTAAGAATGTGTTGAAGGATTGATAGTAAATGTAAACATGAAATAGTAGACGGAGATAAGGAGGCTTGTTTCTCTCAGCAGTGTGTTACAGTCAACCACCCCCTCCCCCTACCGTTAGTAGCGTAGATACATTGCAGTAAATGGGGGCTTATGATTGGCTCAGAGGGGATGGTGGCGCGGTCTGCCGAAAAGGTGAGATAGAATAATTTCAAGATGCCCTTGTAATTAGGAAACCTAACTTTTGTTTTACCAAATTGTGAAAAGAATATGGGAGACAACAGTAGTCGATCGGAGAAATCTGATCCTGCTGATAGAGAGAGATAGAAGGAAAAATAACAGGTGGTCCAGGAGGGAAAGATACAGATAAGAGAGAACACTGCCAAGGTGAAAGAAAAGATCTACGCCTGAGTCACTGATACAGTCTTATGATAGGAGAAGTCCCCGTGTTGAAACCCTGGACTCCAGCTGAAGCTAGAACCATGGTTGCCCATGGAAGCTCCAGTTCCTTTAGGAAAGCCCAATGCATTTCTTAATTGGTTTATCTAGAAAGGGAAATAAGCCATGGGAAAATGTGATAACTGCGCTTGTGAACACAGAGGGAGCGACTGTTTGCGCAAGCGAGAGAGCTGAAACCCGAAACAACGGGACAGTATTACACAGGAAGAGGGGGCTGGGGACGAGGAAGAAGTTGTGGATGTGGGGGCAGAGGAAGGGGACAATGGCAAATAAAAGAAACAACACAAGGTACATGCTGGAGATGTGGTTCTTTTATATGTCATAATTGTGTCCAAATATGCCACTTCCTCTGACAGCTCATTCCATTAGTTGGTACCTTTTAACATCTCTTTCATTCATTGTTCGGTATCATCGTCTATATCTCCTGTTCCCCTTGCCCATGTCTTTCAGTCTGAAGAAGGGTCTCAACCCAAAACGTCACCCATTCCTTCTCTCCAGAGATGCTGCCTGTCTATTGATTTGTAGTCCTTATAATAACAGTGGCCTCACACATGCCGCAAGGCTCGGTGTTGGGGCCGCAACAGTTTACCATATATATTAATGATTTGGAAGAGGGAATTAGGAGCAACACTAGGAAGTTTGCGGATGACACAATGCTGGGTGGCAGTGTGAACTGTGAAGAGGATGTTAGGAGGTTGCAGGGTGACCTGGACAGGTTGTGTGAGTGGGCAGATGCGTGGCAGATGCAGTATAATATAAATAAATATGAGGTTATCCACTTTGGTGGCAAAAACAATTGGGCAGATTATTATCTCAATGGGGTTAAGTTAGGTAAGGGGGAGGTACAACAAGACCTGGGTGTCCTTGTACACCAGTCACTGAAAGTTGGCGTGCAGGTACAGCAGGCAGTGAAGAAAGCTAATGGAATGTTGGCCTTCATAACAAGAGCATTTCAGTATAGGAGGGGAGAGGTTCTTCTGCAGTTGTATAGGGCTCTGCTAAGACTACATCTGGAGCATTACGTACAGTTTTGGTCTCCTAATGTGAGGAAGGACATCCTTGTGATTGAGGCAGTGCAGCGTAGGTTCACAAGATTGATCCCTGGAATGGCGGGACTGTTATATGAGGAAAGATTGAAAAGACTAGGCTTGTATTCACTGGAGTTTAGAAGGATGAGGGGAGATCTTATAGAAACTAATAAAATTATAAAAGGACTGGACAAGCTAGATGCAGGAAAAATGTTCCCAATGTTGGGCGAGTCCAGAACCAGGGGCCACAGTCTTAGAATAAAGGGGAGGTCATTTAAGACTGAGGTGAGAAAAACTTTTTCACCCAGAGAGTTGTGAATTGTGGAATTCCCTGCCACAGAGGGCAGTGGAGGCCAAATCACTGGATGGATTTAAGAGAGAGTTAAAGGGCTTTCTCACGGTGCGACCTGACGCAAGACTTAACAAGAGTTTAACATCGTGGGAACCTCCTGCGATAACAGTACGTCATTCGTGGACCACCGAGGACGTCCGTGGCGCTAACGGCAGGTAGTCGTGTAACTTTGTATGGTCGGGAGAAAATTCAAACATTTTTGAATTTCTCCAAGAGTGACTTGAGCACTTTTTGGTGAGCGTTGCAACATTGTATGAACGCAGATGCCAGTGTGATATCCGTGCGATATCCGTAATGACTCTTGCGGGTACCGTGGGAACTCCTGTGAACGGTAAACCCAGAAGCTTGACAGAGGGGACATAAGGTGAGTAAAAAAGGTGGTCTCAATATCGCCAATGGACCATGTGTCCATCGAGGACGTCCCACCTAATTGTCATTGTTTGAGAACCTTTTTCACAGTAAGACTTGCAGAGATGCCTCTCAGAAAAGCGCAAAGAAAGGGGTCAAAGAAAGTCAGAAAGTTTTTAGCCATGCAGGTAAATGAGGAGGAGACTCAGCAAGAGAGACAGGTGGAGAGGCAAGAGGAGATGCCAGAGATGCAAATGTTGCGCTAATGCATACAGCGCGTCAATGAAAATAACAACCAGCCTGTACTCGAACCAACTTTGTATAGGCATGTCTGCAAATGAGCCAATTCTACGAACGGAGGATATTTATATAGCGTGTGAAAAAAAGTGACATCATTTGTGCCACGTGATTAACTACACTACAGTCCACGATGTTCATTCACGATTAACGGGAAAGATCGTGAGACGGACAAGTCACTCACACAAATGACAGAATTGCCGAGTACCGTGGGAACTCTTTATCTACCCCCCGTTATATCGTGCGGAACTCGTGCTGAACCTCGACCACTTCACTCTGGTGACATCTTGCGTCAGGTCGCACCGTGAGAACCGGCCATTAGATAGAGCTCTAGGGGCTAGCGGAATCAAAGGATATGGGGAGAAGGTAGGCACGGGTTATTGATTGGAGACGATCAGAGTAATTTACAGCAGCCAATTAATCTAGCAACCAGCATGTCTCTAGGATGTAGGAGAAAACTAGCACCCAGGGGATATCCATTTAGTAACAGGGAGAATATGCAGACTCCATATAAATAGCACCAGAGGCCAGGTTCAAACCCAGGTCTCTGGAAATGTGAAACGGCAGCACCAGCTGTTGCAACACTGCACAGTCCTTAAGCCCTTGCCTTCACTTAACTGGATTTGCATTCAGACCTTATCATAGGCACAACTGTTCCAATATTTGAACGTCTCAGGGGACCTTTGTTAGATGCAATCAAAACCTTGACAGGCTTTGAAATAGTAAGTAAGAAGAAACCATTTAAGTTGATTAATAACAACAAATGTTAAAGGATCAGAGCAGGGATGTGAAGGCACTTGTTTATGCAGCTTGTTGTTATGAACTGCATTGTACAGCCTAACTGACAGGATAGTGGAAACAGTAGCTTGCAACAGGGAATTAGATAAACACACAGAAAACAAACATTTACTGCAGGCTGCAAGAAGAGAGATGGGGAGATGGGAAGGGGCTCATTTGGAGAGTCCCCTCAATGATCCAGCACGGCCACATCTAATAATACCTCAGTCAACTTCAGTCCTGAACAGGGGTATCAGCGAATCAATTACCAGCTACAGTAGATACTCAACAATTTAACTTGGGCAATCTGTTTCCCTGCTGTATTTCCACTTAAATCTTTCAGGTTACCCACAAGGGACAATTTACACTTAAACCAAACCAATTAATCTACAAACCTGTACGTCTTTGAAGTGTGGGAGGAAACCGAAGATCTCCGAGAAAACCCATGCAGTCACGGGAGAACGTCCAAACTCCGTACAGACAGCAGCCGTAGTCGGGATCGAACCAGGGATTCTGGCACTGCAAGCACTGTAAGGCAGCAACTCTACCGCTGTGCCACCATGCTGCCCACACTAATGGAAGATTTGACAATCTCCATTTCCATCACACGCAAGGTGTGAATCTCTACATTTAGCTCTAATATTTTTCCTAGATGAGTTAATTATAATGAAAACAAGGAATGAGGTTTGAAATGAATGAATGAAGTGTCTTCTACCTTGTCTTGCTCCGTTACTGAAAGACGTTTATCAAATCTGGAGGTGCTGGGGAAGGCTAGAGGGAAAGACATCCACTTGTTAAGGACTAATGAAACTCTGTTAGGAGCCAATTATGTTTTGTGCAGGGAGAATATAAATGCAGTCCTAAACACATATTCAACACCAGAGAGAATTGTGAAATATTGGAAAAGTAACAACCTCTGATTATATTGAATTGAAATAATATTGAATTGATGCTATGGATGTCATATGTCACTGTATAAAAGTAAATATTCCTTTTTTTATTACAATTCTCTAATTCACTGTGGAAGGGATCATCCATTAAGAGAACACATTGGCTTGGAAATTCTACTGCATGACTCAAAGGTTTTAGTGTGGGATGTGACTATGTGTTACCAACTCAGAAAAAGGAACGTTATCAGCACAATGTTGGAAATTGAACCTCCTTGTACTTTGTTGAATAATTTCAAATAGTGTGGAAAATTCGCATAAATAGTGTGGGCCATGCCCGTTGCCCGTTAAAGGAATTCAGCTTTATAGGGTGCAATGCCATGAAGATGAGGCATCCATTATCACGATAGTCAACCCTTTCACTTTTGAAAGTGATTTTCACTGTTCTTGTTTCCCCTCCCCACCTCTCATCAGCCCCTTCTCTCTGCCCATGCCCTATCCACCTCCTCTGGTTCACAGACCTTCTGAGCCCCTTAAATGCCACTTTACCACCTCCAAACCTCAACCTCCCCCACCCACCTCCCACCACCACCACCCATCCAATGGCCTTTCTGACTGATCACAGCCCAATGCATTCTCTGGCCAAACTTCCTCACCCCAAGCACCTAACTCTGGCATGTAGCTCTCTGCCTCTGGGATCTCATCTCCACATTCCCTTTCCCTTTCCCACCACTCCTGATCTTCCCTGTTCCACCACATTGTGGAGTTGGTAGATTAAGGATGTGTTGCGGTCTGTTCAGTGTGCCAGTGCCTAAGGCCATACAACTTCTCAGTACTTTTCAGTACCATATAACTTCTAGCCAGTTTACTTTTCAAGCAATCTACTTGTGGCCAGCAGGCAATTTGATCCTTCTGCAAATTGGATCAAATTGTTGGCCTCCTGGATTGAGTGTCACATCTGTATACATGGAGTGGTGTCCCATGCAGAGAATGATTGGTTTGCTGTTAAAGGTAGATAATATTTATTTAAATGTTAACTGATGTCCAATGCCAGTACCCCTGGAAGTAGATGTGGTATTCAGGATTAAATCCGGGTCTCTGGCGCTGTAATGCAGAAAGCCTCCCTTAATGTGCCATGATGCATTCACCAAAAAATCAAGTCGACGCCCTTCTTCATTTTGATGGAGTGGGTGAAAGATACGATACGATACGATACGATAAAACTTTATTCATCCTCAAAGGGAAATTGGTCTGCCAACAGTCACAACACACAACAAGGTAAACGAAAACTTGAAATTAAAAGTGAAACAAAAATAAAAAGACAAGCGACTGTTGGCTGGCTGCCATGTGCACAGCACCTTCACTGGAACAAATGAACAAACAAACGAGATGGGAGTGAAGCAGATACTGGTAAGTGACAAAGGGCTAGATGTGAAAGGGAGACAAAAGGGTGCCAGATAATGAAACAAGTGGAGTGAAATGCAAAGTCGAAAGGAGGGATATGGGTGATCGTTTTACCGAACAGGTGCTCTGTCCACCAAGTCCTGCAGGAACTGCTGATTGCTAACAATTTTAACTCCCATTCCCATTCTGGCCATTCTGTCCTAGGCATCCACCACTGTCACAGTGAGGCCACACGCAAGTTGGAGATCTGGCGTTGGAGAGTGTCCAGAGGGGATTTACGAGAATGATCTCAGGAAATAGTGGGTTAACATATGATGAGCGTTTGACGGCACTGGACCTGTTCTCACTGGAGTTTAGAAGGATGAGGGGAAAACCGCCTTGAAACTTACCAAATGGCGAAAGGCTTGGATAGAGTGAATGTGGAGAGGATGTTTCCACTAGCAAGAGAGATTAGGGCCAGAGGCCATAGCCTCAGAATAAAAGGATTTTTCTTTAGAAAGGAGATAAGGAAGGATTTCTTTAGTCAGAGGGCTGTGAATCTGTGGAATTCCTTGTAACAGATGGCCGTGGAGGCCATGTCAATGGATACTTTTAAGACGGAGATTGACAGATTCTTGATTAGTACGGGTGTCAGAGGTTATGGGGAGAAGGCAGGAGAGTGGGGTTGAGAGGGAAAGATAGATCAGCCATGATTGAATAGTAGCATAGACTTGATGGGCCGAATGGCCTAATTCTACTCCTATAACCTATGAACGTGACCTTACAACCCAGCAGTGCCCTGGCCCCTTCTCCATACACATATTTACCTGTAATTTCTCCTCTTTCCCCTCCCTCCTGTCCCCTTTCATCCATATCCTTCCCTGTAACTTTGCCTTTCACTCCTGCTTTTCTATCCTTATCTGACACCTTTTTGTCTCCTTTTCACCTCTAACCTTTGTCACCTTTTGTATCCACTTTGTCCTGGCCCCCACCTCTTTTTTCCAGTTCCCACCATCCAGCTCCATGTCTGAAAACAGTTCGTCAAAATATGGTCTACCCATACCGTCTCCAGGGGTTGCCTGACATGCTGAGTTTCTCCAGCACTTTATTTTTTGCGTTCTGGTGAACTGGTTTGCTACCAAATGTAAATTCTGAAAATGTTTAATGTATCTGTCAGAGGCATTTTATTACAGTCCTCTGCTAATGTTTAACTTGTATTTTCATCCCTTTCATCTTAGTTGACAAGCATCTAGCACTTTCTACGTCTGAGTACTCCTCCCAATTATTTAAGGAAGATTGGAAGATTATGGTTGGAGCCTCTGCTTTACCATTCCATCTGAACAGGATGATATTTCAAAGAACTTTAAGACTGAAAGTCTGGTTAAAGTGTGATAATCCTGCAGCTTTGGGCAGTGCTGGATGGGAGATTTTCTGAACTATTGGAATTTACTTCTATTAAAATCATTCTCCCCTCTTCCATCGCGTGGAAGGAACAAGAGCTTGAAAGCACGTATCCGCCAGATTCAGGAGAAACATTTTTTCCACTGTGTTCAGATTACTGAGCGGTCCTCCCATATGCTGGGGTGCAGTCCCAATTTGCAAATCTACCTTGTTGCAAACCTTGTAGTTTTTGTCTGTAACTGGAAAATTATAATATAGTATATTCTGCATTCCTGGTATTTTTCTCTTTGCACTATCTGTTATACCAGCGTATGGCTTGATTGTATTCATGTATAGTATGATTTGACTGGATAACACGCAAAGTTTTTCATTGTATCTCGGTTCACGCGACAATAGTAAACCAATACCAATCCATATACATGTCCATATGTTTTTAAACCTTGTACAAAATTAATTCAGTGTCGGTGGCTTTGGGGTATTTGGAGGCATGAAGAAAGTTTTTCTCTCTAAATGTGAATGCAAAAAAGAAAATTCAGCCGCAATGAAGCTATTGTTGAATATTTAGTACTGGAGCAGTATGGTTTTACTGAGGGTGATTTGTCTCTGTAGAATCTTGCTGTGGTGCTGAATAAGATCAGGTAATTTACCATGCTGTTGAGTCTGCTGACCAGTGGTGTTGCTGCTCCAATCCCCGACATATACTGAAATCATTTAGATCCTGTCAGGCACTCCATTGCCACATAAATCATGAAGCAGGAAGTTGTGATGGAAGAGTGAACACAGAGCTATAAGTATATGCTCTACACACTCACCCCTAATTGTTAAAAAGAAAATAGGTCATGTGAAAAAGAGAAAAAAAACACACTTTTGGTTCCTTGATTTAGAATTTGATAACACGCTCATAGATTTGTTGGTAATAAGTGAGCTCTATTGAAGCACAATGATTGAACACATACAGAACACATACTTTATGTGGTCTCGCTCCGATGGTTCAGTTGTTGCACAGAGCACAGTTTGCAGTTACTTTCCTTTACTCTCTAACCTTTGTGCAGTGGACATTTTTACACCAATGACAGATTGTAATTGAATATTTCTTTACAGCCACATACCGTTCCTGCTGATTTACTGTGTTATGTATCTTACCAAATATAATATAAGCAGAATAATGCTCAACAGAGCATCATGAAGCCATGCCATCCACTCCTCGTCAAGCTCTTGGAATCTGCACTGTCAATTCCAATACACAGGAAATTTCAGGATAAGATTCACGATTTGGTGCTGGGCTGTTATCAGCTTTGCAATGGGCCCCGTTTGCCTTCATAAACTGGGACTGGACTTCCCAAATAATTTCCTGGAACTTTTCAAACCCAAGTAAGCAGGAGACTTGTCTAAAGGGTGGCCAACTAATAATGGAGATCCTCTCGAACGTTGATCTCTTGCCATAACTGATGTGAGAGCCGAGAGCACACCAATGTCTCTACCTCCTGAGGATATTTGGCATGTCTTCAGTGATTCTTACAAACTTCTACTGCTGCACCATAGAAGGCATACTTTTGAGTTGCATCACAGCTTGGTTTGGGAATTGCTCTTCCCAAGTCTGGAAAAAATTATAGAATTGTAGATGTAGCCCAGTCCATCATTTTGACCTGACTTCCCACCATTGACTCCATCTACACTTCACAGTGCCTCGGAAAAGCAGCCAACATAATAGTAAGATTAAACGAGAACTTACCATTTCGAAGTTTGATCATTATTTTATGAGGAGTACGTTGAGGGAATACGTGAAGAACCCCACCAGGACGCATGCGTGTCATTCTTCAAAGCAGCGGTGTGAAATCACAGATAACTGTAATGACTGAACATAGTAAGATTCGAGAAGAAATACCAGTTGAGTATATGATCATGGGTGGGAGCGGAGGGCACGTATTCCCTCAACGTACTCCTCATAAAATAATGATCAAACTTCGAACTGGTAAATTCTCGTTTAATCTTACTATTTTACTATTTTAAATTTCAAAGCTCTGTGATTTCATGCCGTGGAAACGAGTCCATGCATCACATCTGCCTTAATGACTGTGGGAGGAATTGTGTCAACATAATTTAGACATGAATCCGACATTGAAATCCATGAAAATTTATTAACACAAAATTATAGCCCCTATTTATGGGATTAATTAAATTACAGAACTTAAAATTGTTTCTGCAAACGTTCCAGGTTTAATGACTGGTTTATGATAAAATAGTTGGAATGTTTTTTCCCCTGACCATCCTGCTGTCTTGAGGATTTGGTCCATTGGTACATCCAACTGCATAGCTGCCGATGTAGCTGCAGCCCTGGTGGAATGAGATTTTAAAATATTAGCATCCACCCCAGCCTGTATTAGAACCTGTTTCAGCCATCTTGAGATGATCTGGACCGTCACTTTTTTGTGTGGTTGCTTATGGCTGACTAAAAGTGCCTTCTCATTGCCTCTGATGATTTTCGTGTTCTCCATGTATAACAACAAATGTCTTACTATACAGAGACGATCATCTGTTGGGTAAGACCTAAATTCTATATTGAGGCCTGCTGATCCCTGTCTGTTCTGCTTAACTAATTCATAAATATGAAATGTAATATTTCCAGATGAAGAAGTCATGTTGTCCAGTCTTAATTTATGTAACAACTGTACCCTTTGTTCCGTGACCAAAGCCATTAGCATGACTGTTTTTAATGTCAGTCTATGTAGGGACAGAGCTGTTGCTGGAGACCAATTCCTGAGCATCTTCAGGACAATACTCACATCCCATATTTGAGAGTACCTGGTTCTTGGGGGATTGGTATTAAAAATTCCCCTCATAAGTTTTGTTACCAGTGGGTGAGTCCCAACAGATTGACGCTCTGTTCCTTGCCATAGATAAGTTGATAGGGCACTTCTGGTGCAGTTGATGGCACTATAACTGAGCTCCTCATCATAATGGAGGCCTGCCAGGAATTCCAGAACAGACAGGATGTCCATTTCTCTGTAGGTGATGCTGTTTTTGTGACAATACATCTCCCATTTCCTGATATAGACCAGATACTGTTTTTTGGTGGACTGTCTGTGGCCCGCCGAAATCATGTTCACTGTTCGGTCAGTCAGTCCCAGTTGTAGTAGAGGTATTTTTAGACTCTACAAATTAATAAATCCATATAGTTATGGCATGGGTGGCTATCCCCTGTTACGGGATGAACCAATAAATCTGGTCTATTCGAGATGGTGATACATGGTTCTAATACCATGTTGAGTATCACAGGGAACCATGGTTGAGTAGGCCAATCGGGTACTACCAAAATACCAGATGCAGAGTCTTGCTGTATTTTCCTTAATACCCGACTGATGAGGCAGAAAGGAGGGAATGCATAAATAAACAATTTCCCCCAATGCAGCGAAAATGCATCTGTCGCCGCTGCCCCAGGGTCTGGTTCCCATGAAACATAGTTTGATAACTGGTGATTAAGCCTTGATGCAAATAGATCGATATCTGGTGTTCCATATTGTGCTGTAATATCAGCAAATACTTTTTTATTCAACATCCATTCGGTGTTTTCATTAAATTTGCGTGACCTGGTGTCTGCCACTAAATTTAGTTTACCTGGTAGGTAAGTAGCTGATATCCAAATATGTCTCTGGATACACCATTGCCAAATTGTATTAGCCAGATTGTCACATGATGTCGATTTGTTTCCACCCATGTGGTTGATATATGCTACCACAGTGGTATTGTCAATCTGTAGTCTAACATGCTGGTGATATGACCCAGTACAATATGACTTTAGGCCATAGAATGCACCCAACATTTCCAGGTAGTTTATGCCCAGTGTTAGTAATAATGATGCCTCCTGTGCAGTCCATCTACCTCCACAGCTGGAGATGGAATTGGTGGCACCCCAACCAAGTGCACTGGCATCAGTTTGTAGCACCATAGAAGGGTTGCTGATAATGATTGGATTGAAACAAAACCGAATGTTATCTATCCGGCTCCAGCGCTCACGGTCGCTGGCCGCCCGCGGCTGCTCAAAGTCGGACTCATCTGAGTCCACGACTTTGTTGGTTTTTTGTTTTGCCTTACCGCCCGGCCGCGGAGTGGATCTGGCCGGTGCGGAGGTGACATCGGGCACAGCTGATCCCACTATAGGTGATTCAAGTGCCGCTGGCCGCTGCTGGCTGCCCACCCCCACCAGCTTTGTCGCAGCCCTCGTTGCTTTCTTCGACTTGTCCATGCTCCCCACCTGTAATCAGTATGGGAAAACACAAAAAGACCGCAGAGTACTCTTACCTGCAGGTTCCGGCTTTTAAAACTGCCGCTGCGGGGGAACGTCGTTCCACCCTGCCTGACTGTTTTGCAATGCGTGTAGCGATATGCCACGCATGCGTCCTGGCGGGGTTCTTCACGTAGTCACTCACGTGACTCCGAAGTAAAATCAATGACTTGAACCACTCCGGTTGTTCCTACTTCCCCCTGCTCCCATCTGGCAGAAGGCACAGAAGCTTGAAAGCATGTATCACCAGACTCAGGAACAACTTCTTCCCCTCTTCAGAACAGTCCTTCCATAAGCTAGGGTCATGTCTGATTCACTTCTATCCCATTAAGGACATTTGACTTTGTCTATGGAACTTATGCGCTGCAATTCTGAGAACTATATTCTGCACTCCTTATCTTCCCCTTTTCTCTATCTATTGTACAGTTGTATCTAATCAATGATCTGTTTAGATAGCATGCAAAACAAAGCTTTTCACAGTAACTCCATACATGTGACAATACTAAATCTAAACCTAAACCTGTCATTCATCACCAACACACCCATCCTCGCTCTGACACTTGTAAAGTAAATGGTTTATTTGTTCCTTCATAAACTGGGACTTGAGTGTTACTCCATCAGGCTTTTGTTGGAATGCATAAGAAACAATCTTGTTGATGGCCATGATTTTGCTCCCAGGTTATTGAGAATAATTTTTACTTCCTGGAGACTCCAAGACCATCCTGGAGGTTTCATAACACCTTCTTATCATTTCATGTCGACACTGGAATTAAAGCTCAGGTCAGGTCACTGGAATTAAAGCTCAGGTTACTGAAAGAAAAGCTGGTGCCGGCTTGGCGGACATCTTTGTAATCAACCATATTTGACTTGACATCATTATATTGTGCTGACTGAGAGATTAAATACATTATTTTGGAAGCAGACAAATACTGCATGGATAAATCAATAGAATTATCAAGTAGAGGAAGCTACTTACTGGAAGTAACTGAAAATAAAACACAATTCTAATTAGATTCGTCCCAAATGTAATATATCTACAAATTGTGGAATTGGAAGGTTTACTGAAAAAAAGAATCTTTAAAGAAAGTGCTGCTGTGATATCACTTCAGAAAGACTCAGATTTTGCTGACTGTGGCACAATGTTCATCATCATCAGATGATCCCTCATGGGTGAGGATGACCCTCCTGTATGGATCATGTAGGTGAGCATGCTGTATGTATCCTGTATACTCTGCTTCATGGGAACAAGGCACCCTGGTGTATATATGACAATAAACTAATATCAATCCGGTGGCTGTAAAATAAAAATCCTTGTGCTGCCGCCTCTTTGGCCAACACCAATACGCTGGTTCGATGGAGAGTTCCCTTTCTTTTTTGTTGTTTTCCAAGTGAGATGATTGTCGTGAAAATGACATATCTATCTATCTATACATAACTAAAACTCTGAACTTGTTATCTTCCGGTTTGGCGGTCTTTCCATTTGCACAAAAACGGTAGCGATAGCACTACGATTTTTCGCCAGTTCACTCACCGTTCTCCTGTGCTGCAAATGTGCTAAATTTCGTTCCGATCGGCTGAATGTCGTAAAACACGCGTGCGCCGATCGATCTCTTCTCCTGACAGTCAGCGCCGCACGGATTAGTCTCTTCCCCTGTCACTCCCCGGGACGGTCCACCCCTTCCTGCGCCATCGCGTCTTTACTGTAGCTGAGGATGGCAGGCAGAGGTTTCCAACCAGACACAATTTTCGGAGGGATCCGAAGCCACCCGAAGCAGCCCAACCATGAGCAGCCCAGGCCCAAGCAGCCCAACGTCGGAGACGCGATCCAGCCCAGCCCAGCGTCAGAGACCCGACACAGCCCAGCCCAGTGTGGGAGACACTGCCCAGCCCAGCCCTGAATCGAAGACCCACCCCATCCCAGACAGAGTCGGAGATGTCACCGATGTCGCTAAATGGAAAACGGTGGATGAGAACGACCAGCGACCAGCGCTGCTGTGAGTCCCCATCGCACTGCCAATTCCAGCCACTACACCTCTGGTCTCCATTGCTGGCTCCTCCCCCCCATTCTCCCCCCCCCCCTTCTCCCCCCCCCCCTCTCCCCATGGCTTTTCCCCCTCTTTTCTCCGAGCTCACTACCCCCTCCCCGCGCACACACCCCTCTCCCCCCTCCCCCCCACACAACCCCCCCGCCCACACACCCCTCCCCCCACAGCCCCCCTGCCCACATACCGCCCCCATCCACGCACACACACCTCCACTCACACACTCCCCATCCACCCACATACACACACCCCCACCCACACCCACACATCCCTCCCGCCTACACACACCCACCCCCGCTCACACACCTCCGCCCACAGACCCCCCGCCAACACACCCCCTGCCCACACTCCCCCCTCACCCACACACCAGTTGCGTTGGGGGAACAGGTGAGTGGTGGAATATTGTGTTGGGGAATGGGTTGCGTTGGGGGACCAGGCCTCCCGTGTGACTGGGACCCAACGGGTCCCACTTAGTCTAGTATATTACTAAAACTCTCATCTTGTTTGTTATGTCTGTCTGTCTGTCTGTCTGTCTGTCTGTCTGTCTGTCTGTCTGTCTGTCTGTCTGTCTGTCTGTCTGTCTGTCTGTGTGTCTGTGATGACCTGAATTATGCCAAAACGGTACACGAAAGCGCTACAATTTTTGGCCCACCTTACTCACCATTGTCCTGTAATGTGTTGTAGCAAGTTTCGTTCAGATTGATGGTACATTTTTCATTATTGACAGTTTAAACTTTACAAAAACCCGCTTTGAAAAAATCTCTTCCATCTGCACTGACAGTTAGCAGCATATGATGTCATAATGGGGTATGACGTCACAATGGGATCTCATTTACATTTTTTTAAAGTCTGTTTTATAAAACACAGCAGCGTTCCATTCAGATTGATGTTATATTTTACAAGATATTCGCATTATAAACTTTAAAAAATAACTTTTCATTTTAAATAATCAAACTTTTCACTTTAAAACTTGCCCTGCCTGTTAACATGTTACCAAATGGCAGAACACCCAGTGCAATGAGAGATTTGTTACATTGTTGTAAAGAGAGAGAGGGAGTGGGGGAGGGGAGGCAGGACTTCCAATGCAATGAGAGATTTGTTACATTGCTGTAAGGAGAGGGAGGGTGGGGAGGGGAGGAGGAGAAATGCTATTTAAACATTATATTTAGTAGGGGAGTGGGATGGGGGAGAGGTGAGGAGCAGGGGAGCAAGGAGAAAGAGGGAGAGGAGGGGGTAGGGAGGGAAGAGGGTTTTCTATGTCTGTCTACCTGTCTGTCTGTGATGTCCTGAATTACATCTAAACCGTATACGATAGTGCTACACTGTTTGACCAACCTTACTCAGCATTGTCCTGTGGTGTGTTGTCTCAAGTTTTGTTCAGATTTATGGTATATTTTACAAGTTATTCATATTTAAAACTTTACAAAACCCTACTTTAAGAAAAAATTCTTCCAACTGCACTGGCAGTTAGCAGTGTATGACGTCACAATGGGAGCTCATTTACATAAACTGCATGTCCATAGTGTTCCACCCCACAATGTCATCACAATGGGATCTCATTTACATTTTTTAAAATCCGTTTTAAAAACACAGCAGCTTCCACCTCACAATGACATCAAGGGCGGTAGGGAGGAGAGAGTGGTTATGGAAGGAGGGAGTGACTGAGGGTGGGGGAAAAGAGAGGCATGGAGAGGTGAGGGAGGGAGTAGGGGCAGGGAGGAGGAGAGGGGAAAGAAGAGGGAGGGTGAAGAAGTGCTGGGGATGAGAGGGAATGGCGGAGGATGGGATAGGAAGAGGGATGGCGAGGTGCACTTGGGGAGGGGGACGTGATTCGCATCACAATGGGGATCTCTGGCATCACAACGGGAACCCGTCAGCCACGTGAGGGAGCAGGGAGATAGAGGGAGAGGAGGGGGTAGAGATGGGTGAGGGGTTATGGAGGGAGGGAGGGAGTGACTGAGGGTAGGGGAAAGGAGAGGTGAGGGAGGGAGTAGGGCAGGGGTGGAGGAGAGGGGAAGAAGAGGGAGGGTGAAGAGAACGGGGAGGAAGTGCTGGGGATGAGGGGGAATGGAGGAGGATAGGTGTAGGAAGATGGATGGCGAGGCACACTTGGGGAAGGTTGCCATGACTCGTATCACAATGGGGATCTCTGACATCACATGGGTGTATGCGTGTGTGTGCGTGAGATCCCAAAACCCAGCCAAAACGGTACAGATAGCACTACAATCTTTGGCCCACCTTACTCACCATTGTCCTGGGATGTAAATGAAACAAGTTTTGTTTGGATTGATGTTATATTTTACAAGTTATTGACATTTTAAACCTTACAAAACCTTTCAAACCATTTTTCTACTTACCCTGCCCATCAGCCGCGCTCAACATCACAATTTTCATTGTGGGGGGGTGGGAAAGGGGGGACGTGAGGAGTTGGGGAACAGGGAGATAGAGGGAGAGGAAGGGGTGGGGAGGGGAGAGGGAGGGGAAAGCGGGGGAGGTGAGGAGAAAGAGTAGGGGAGGAGGAGGGATGGATGGAGAGAGGAGGGGGGTAGGGAGTGAGGGATAGATGGAGAGGAGGGCAGTGGGGGAGGTGAGGAAGGAGAGTGGGATAGGGAGGTGTGGGGGAGCAGGGAGATAGAGGGAGGAGGGGGGTAGGGAGGGGAGAGGGGTTGTGGAGGGAGGGAGGAAGTAGGGAAAGAAGAGGGAGGGTGAAGAGGAGGGGGAGGTAGTGCTGGGGATGAGGGGGAATGGAGGAGGATACGGGTAGGAAGAGGGATGGCGAGGTGCAGTTTGGGGAGGGTTGCCATGACTCGCGTCACAGCAGGGATCTCTGGTGTCACAACGGGAACCCCTCAGCCCTGCGCAGTTGGGGGCTATGGGTCAGTGGTGGAATATTGCCTTGGAGGAACGGGGCCCAACAGGTCCGCACCTGGTCGAGTGCCTTCTCATGAGATGGTGCCTCGGCTGTTGTTAAATGAATTCCTCCGACCCCTCAAACTACCTATCTTGAACCCTTACTTCTTGACTAAGTTGGAAGTGTAACAGTTGTTTGGATTGGGATATATTAGGCATATGCACATGATTCCTTCACAGTGATGTTTTTTGGTTCATATGACCTATACTCCTGAGCTGAGGTACTTATTGTCCAGTACTCACTCTAACTGAATTACTCCAGTACTTTGTGTCTATCTTCGATTCCGCTGAGTTACTCCAGCATTTTGTGTTTATCTTTGAGTTCTGCTGTTACTCCAGCACTTTGTGTCTGTCTTTGGATTAAACCAGCATCTGCAGTTCCCTCCTTAACATTTATAAAGTTGATATCGGTTCAAGGATATAAAAGCACCACAGGTATCAAATGCCGTCCAACAATGACTGTTAATTCCAAGGTGTTAGACAACACTCTCCACTCTGAGGAAGAAGGTCATGAGTTCCAGATCCACTCCAGGGTCTTTGAAACAGGCTGCATGACATTCCAGCGCAGCACCAAGGAAAGTTTAGTGCTGATGCCAGGAACTCAATTGAATCAGTTAATGAATTGTAGGTTACAGAGGCACATCTTTGGGAGTGGCAACACATTCAATTAATTAGGAAATAGGCAGCTGTGAGGGTTCAGTGAGGATCTTTTTGAAGATATAGTGATGACAAATAGGAGAGGAATAGGATATTATCAGAGGAGAGGAACTTTAAGTATAACAGGTAACATGGGGGCTATGAAGGGTTGTGGCTTTGTATTTCATAGGTGTAGCACTGAAAGTGCATGATGTAGAGCACAAGATAAGAGAGAAGACAGGTTGGGGTAGTGAAGAGTAGAGGTTCGGCAGTAGGGAACTTTAGTGGTCTTGCCTTGTGGATGAGGGGGTGGGGAAGAAGTGACCACCCTCCCTCCCTCCCTCTAAAATGCAAAACAGCCTTGTTTTCTCCCTTTTTCAACCTGATGGTGATTAACCTAAAACGCTAACCCTGATTCCCTCTCAACAGTTGCTGCCTGACCTGCTGAGTATTCTTGGCATTTTCTATTTTTATTACAATTGAAGGCCCAATAGGCATCCTTGAAACAAAAATCACCTTCGACTTTCTTGTTGGCGATGAGGATTGATAAGGTTTCAGAATGGAGTAAGCTGTGGTGAAGCCAGCACTGATTAAAATGGTCACATATTGCTTTGGCCATTGAAGCCATTTCGTAATGGAAATGTTGTTTTCTCTCTGCAGATCAGTTTTGAAAAAAAAAGTGAAAAGAGCAGATAATATTTCAAATGTATGCTCTTTATTAGCACTTAAGTTCAAAGGATAAGGAAATACTTAAGTATGTTTAGAAAAGTAGAATATGGGGGCAGGAAAACAGCTGGTGATCTAATCACAGAGGAAAATAATGAATTACGTTAAATTGGTTCGTTCTGATGAGCTGAGTTGGAAGAATTGTACGCTGGTCGTCTCTGTTGACAAATGACTCCTGTATTATAGCACCAGCACTAAAAATGAATTCTGATCCTCTGACATGGTTGAAAACTGTCCTGCTATGAACTAGAATAAAACAGCCTATTTTTCTAAATTGACTTTTTCTATGAAAGCAGAAAGAAAAACCAATTAGTCTTTGCTCAACAGGTTGGTGACTGCACTTTTCAGGTTAACAACATGTCTTTGATCTAGGCTGCGATCACGATATTGTCGATATTAGGATTTGCCCTAATCTTACTAGAATGCGGCTATCAGTCAACTTTTCTGGCAACCGGCTGTTGGAGTAACATTTGTTGGACCAAGAATCCCTCTTCTAAACCCAATATATTTAGCAATATAATGTCTTTCTGACTTGGAGAGTTATCAATTGTCACATTGGGAAAAGGGCATCTACCCTTTTAACTACATCCCAGAACTCTGCGGTGTTAACTAGTAATTAATGTGCAAAGGTTGAATAGTGAAATTGACAGTTTTACCTGCTAGTAATAAAGCAAAGCAAATCATCCAGAACATCCAGAACTCAAAACATATCTCTGCCTAATCCAAATGTCAGATAATTTCCACATTTAAAATGGCAAGTGCTTTAAATGTGCTGTTATTTTGTTGGTGAATAGTCAGTAAATGCAATGCGAGTATATTTCATGATGAAGAATCAATGGCAATTTACAATTTTCATCTCCGCATCTCACAGCTAAATTTTCTCCAAATTAAACCTGTGACAAACCTGAAAGTTGACGACTGAAATGTGAGTAACGATTTTTTGTTTGAAGTAATTTATAGATTGTTGATTTACTTCACTGGAAAGCAGCAGTGGAACTTTTGTGAAGCACTTCAAAATGTCTGGAAGACTTGAAATACTCTGATTATACAATCAATTGGACCAGTCCACCTGCCTCAATGTCAGCTGAATAATTGCTAACCTCCACTCACTTACCAGTCAGCCACAGATAATAACTTGTGCTGTCATGTCCCTGTTTATAGAGGGGTGCATGCAGTGAGGGGCTGTGGGAGTATGAGGGTGGATAATATGTTTTGGGTTAGTCTTAAAATGTGAAGTAGATTTAGCTCTCCACAGCCCGACAGACACATTTTGCAAGTGCAAAGCTCTTTGGCATTTTCTTAAAGATGTAAAAAGAGAGGAGAATAACATTTTAAAATACAGATAGTAGAAATAAAGAATATTGAACTGCATCTGAAAAGGAATAGTTGCTGGAACCATGCAACCAACCACAACTATAAAATATAGAGATCCAAGTAATGGTCCATGAAAAAGTGCCAGTGTTCTTGTCATGTGCAATGCTGTGGGCTCAATTTCCATTATATCTATAAAATTATGAAACAGGTTCTTGCCCACATTGGCCATCTCCCCAAGGCCATGAGCACCGTAAACCGTTTTGTGCACAGTTTGGCTGCCACATTTCCTGCATTACAGTGTCTACCATTCCAAAATACTTCAGTGGTTTTGGATATCCTACAGTTGTGAAGGATGCAATATAAATGTGGTTTCTTCCTGTTGAACATTTTCTGGGCCCTCTTGAACTCTCACTAGACTAATACTATTGCAACATTTCAAACTACCAAATTAAAAATTTGTCATTTAAAAAAAACTAATTTCCAGTGAAGCAGACAATAAATTGCTCTCAAGGCATAAATCAACGCTTAAAATGTAACATATAATGGGTAATTCATTAATATCTCTGCAAAATTCTCTCTTCTCAACAAAATTGGACTTGTGCTTATCGTGCTTTTGCTAATAAAACAATAACTATATCAATGCATCAGCACATGGTAAAATGTAACAATGAAACCATTTGCTTGAGTACCTAAGAGAATCAATTAAAACTCATGTATCGTCTAACGCTATTGACAATAATTTACCTCAGAGATTTATCCTCTTCTGTGGTCCTTCCTTTTATTTCCTCCAACTCAATTCCAACATTTCCAATTTGTTAGGTATGTTACAAAACTTACCTTCAGCGGCGCAGTAATTCTGCCACTGGCCGTGTACGTGATTTTGGCGCGTTTGAGGGGGGGGGGGAGGGGGCGGGGTTAAAACGGGGTTTTTTCCCGACATGGTCCTGAATTATATTTGTTGGAGTGCAAGATTTTGCTAAAGAATCGTTCCGGCAGCCGTTCTGTGTGTTTTTTAAAAAAAATCACCCGACAAGTTAATCGCTGTAATGATTTTAAAAGCAGCTTCTGAAGCCGTCAATGCCGACAACTGGGACGGATTTTATGCAGGACCAGGTAAAAGAAAGTAGTTTATTTTTATGTATAAAAGTGTTGCTTAAGATGGATTTAATTCACATTTTACGTTGCGAAACGGTGATTTTCCCCCCCGAAGAGCCGGCAGTGTATTTGCTGCAGATATGGGGGTATAAATTCACCGCATCTGAACGTTCTAAATGGTCCCGTTCCAGTAAAACCCACTCGCAAGCTGATTTAAATGGCCATTAATTTACAGGTATTAAACATTAAGTTCCTTCCATTTGGCCTATAAACCCATGACAATGAGATTTAAAAATTATGTTATATTCTGAATTATTGTGTGAATGTCATTTGGACACTTAGGCTATTTAAAAATGTTAATCTATTCTTAAGAAATGGATAGATGTTTAGATCTAGTAATTGAATTTTGTAATTAGCTACAATTAGGTAACTAACTAATTATATGCTTTAATTTCAAGTCATCTAAGTAAGATTGTTTCATATTTGTTTCAGAATGCTTCAATCTATAATAACTGAAAACTTCTTTCAGTTCTCTTAAATTTTAAGAAAGTTATCGGCCTTTAAATGTTCTCGATCACAGCTTTTGTGTTAAGTCAATGAAAAAGCAATAGGGAACAAGATGCCAATTTCCGAGTATGAAAATGGCCATAACTTTTTTAATACTGAAGATATGAAAGTGAATTAGGTGTCAAATTAAACTTATTTTTATGCTTTATTTGATGGGATAAATTAAAGACTTGATTTTTAAAATCTCAAAATTTTGTAACATTGCTACATTTGTACACCAATGACATCCAACTCCATCTCTACACTGCCACTCTGAGGCATGCACTACCCTTTGTGTTGATACTTTGTTCATCAAAACCAAATTTAGGCAATGCACAACTTCCTCTAACTTAATATTGAAGACCAAAAATATCTTCAGCCACAAGCCTTCCTTCCTTTAAGGAATCATAAGGATCATAGAGAGATACAGCACAGAAACAGGCTCTTCAGCGCTCTGATTCTGCATCGACCATCAACTATTTATATTAATCTTACATTCATCCTATTTTAAAATCTTGGTAATCTTTTCATTCTGGATTTACATTTAAAACTTGAATCCTATCCCTTCCATACCTTATTGCCATTACTTTAGGCTCCCTACATTAATCTCCTCGTCCATGGCTTTGTCATCGCCATAATAAACTGCTCCAATGTCCCCTTCTGCTTCTCATTCCATCTAGACTAAAAACATCTAATCTGTGGTGTTCTAATCACCCTGTACTCTATCCATGGACATGACAATGGCTTTAATTCAAACCTTCTGAATTCCTTGTCTCTCAGTTGTTCAGAGCCTGAATAACACAACCTTAACAATCTCCTCTACTGCTTAGTGTAGGAAGGAATTGCAGATGCTGGTTTAAATCGAGGGTAGACACAAAATGCTGGAGTAACTCAGTGGGACAGGCAGCATCTCTGGATAGAAGGAATGGTCTCTCTCTCCCATTCTCTCCAGAGATGCTGTCTGTCCCGCTGAGCTACTCCAGCATTTTGTGTCTACTGTTAATTCGCACAGCCAGGATTATGCAACCTGTTTTCACAACAACTCATTTAACCCCCTGAATTTTCAAATGAAATGGGAGAGAGAGACCATTCCTTCTCGTAACTCAGTGGGACAGGCAGCATCTCTGGAGAGAATGAATGGGTGACATTTCGGGTCAAGACCTGGAGCAAGTGATGGATAGAAACCAGTACAATTCTTAATGCAAGGTATCACTTTGTCACATCATTGTCACATCACCACTGGTTGCTCAACAGGAGATAAATTTGATGTTGAGCAGCCGACCCCACTCCCAATCACTTATAGGAAATGGGGATTAGACTTAATTGTAACGGTGAGGGACAGCAGATGAATTTGTGTCTGTTTGTTGTTGAGCAAAGCTAGCCCGATAGCTGCCCATGTTACAGGCTGTTCAAGAATAGAATTAAATCCCAACCCAGCAGAATTAACCGCTTCCCGAGCGTGAGGACTCTGATTTTATTTCTATACAGGCCCGACCACCAATGTCAAAATAGCAATTTCAAACATGTCATGGATCTGTATGAATATGAAGCACTGAATATTGATTGAAAGCAGAGGATATGTGGCAATACTGTACAAATCACCCTGACCCATAAAGTGCTGACCTACAAGTATATCTGACCCAACCTGCATGTTTCATCAGAACATTGCTCCAACCTAAATGAACCAAACACATTGAAGGTTTGTCCAATTTGGTTCAGGTAACGAGCTCTAAGACTATTTCCTCTCTATTTTCAGTCAATTGCCTGTAAGCCCCTAACTGATATATTTAAGCACCCTAACACTGTTTTTTTCCCTGAGGCAAAGGAGCCAGGTTGGCACTTGAACAACTTAACTATGAGCTACCAGTCTTGTCTGGCCAACACCTGACAAAGTGAGCTTAATGCCGAGCAATTTGTATCCCTTTTTGTATAAAGCTTTTGGAGCCTGGCCTGTTTCCGTAGATCACATTAGCAGAGAAATTACCTAAATCCTCCCAATGGATAAGAATTAGATTTCAAATCAATTAACATTTAGCAAAGCCTCTGATATTTCCCGAGAAGCAGTCAAGTTATACTATCCTTATCGTTTATTCATGTGCACCATCTTACTCAGTTATTACCATCAAATGACTGTTCCCACATTAATGGGTGACTGCTGGCCGCAGTGGTGACAAGACAGACTCTCATTGACTCTAATTAAACCATTGTAGGGCAGCACATGGATTAAAACAAAGAATGCTTAAAATATATTTGGTTTAATTAAAATATATCACACAATTAAACAACTGCTGGTGCATTAGAGAACCAGATCTGATGAGAATTCGGTTAACATTACCAGTGTATGTAACAGAGTGGCAATTAACTTTTAACGGACAGAATTAAATGCTTAATTGAACGATTGATTCCCAAAGTACAGTTGCCAAGCTGCCTTCTTGTTCATAAACTGTTCCATCCATCACTCTTCCCAACAGTTCTCCCTTCTGCAATCTCTGACATGTGTCGCTACCTTCTGGCCTTCCCAGCTCAGTAGCCCCTGCAGCTCCAGGCCTCGCTCTCCCAGATGTGGTGTGTCCTTCTCCACTTCATCCTGTGCCGGGTCCACACCTAAAACCTGCACTCCTTCACTAACCTGACGGCCACCAAGGATCGCATGCCCGCCCGCCCATCCACCTCCAGACAGGGACCCCCACCAGAGCACAGTCCTAACCAACCCCAGGCTGGAGGCCCCACCACCTGACCAGCTCCAGGACGGGACCCGTGAAACCTTCACCACCAGATACAGCAGGGCCAGGGTGTCATGGGGAGAAGGCAGGAGAATGGGGTTAGGAGGAAGAGATAGATCAGCCATGATTGAATGGCAGAGTAGACTTGATGGGCCGAATGGCCTAATTATGGTCCTAGTACGTATGATCTTATGACTTTATGGCCCCCCACGGCATTGGCACTGAACCCAGCCTCATCCCACGGCTGTCCGCAGACCAGGACAACACTGCCTGTGCTCACATCCTCCCTGGCTGCCTCTCCTGGGGTCGCTGACCACTGGATCTGTCTGTATCCCCCCCACCCCACCCCACCCCACCCCCTCATGCTGGGGTCGTCAGCACTGCTAGCTCCTACATCTTTCCCAGCTGCCCACAGCCCAGGACTGTTGACTCTCCTGGGTCTTACTGCTCCCCCGGCTGCCTGCACAGCAGGCACTTCACTGACACATTGTGTCCTGCTGACCTTCTTCTCATGCTAACAGCACCACTTCCCCCACACCACAGTCAAGTCAAGTCAAGTCAAGAGTGTTTATTGTCATGTGTCCCAGATAGGACAATGAAATTCTTCCTTGCTTGCTCAACACAACAGAGTATTGTAAGCATAAATACAGTCAGTTCAGTGTGTCTCTATAGCATAGACCATATATATACACATAAATAAATTGATAAAGTACAATAGGCTGTTATAGTTCAGAGTTTGTTTGATGGCAAGTTTAATATCCTGATGGCTGTTGGGAAGAAGCTGTTCCTGAACCTGGATGTACCAAATTTCAAGCTCCTACACCTTCTACCTGATGGCAGTGGAGGGATGAGTGTGTGGCCAGGTTGGTATGGGTCGTTGATGATGGTGGCAGACCTTTTTGAGGCAGCGACTGCGATAGATCCCTTCGATGGTGGGGAGGTCGGAGCCGATGATGGACTGGGCAGTGTTCACAACTCTCTACATTCTTTTCCGCTCCTGGATGCACAAGTTTCGGAACCACGCCACGATGCAACCAGTCAGCATGTTCTCTACTGTGCACTTGTAGAACTTTGAGAGAGTCCTCTTTGACATACAGACTCTCCGTAATCTTCTCAGGAAGTAGAGGCGCTGATGCGCTTTCTTTATAATTGCATCAGTGTGCAGGGACCAGGAAAGATCTTCGGAAATAGGCACGCCCAGGAATTTGAAGTTCCTGACCCTTTCTACCATCGTCCCGTTAATATAAACGGGATTGTGGGTCCCTATCCTACCCCTTCCAAAGTCCACAATCAGTTCCTTGGTTTTGCTTGTGTTGAGAGCCAGGTTATTGTGCTGGCACAATTTGGTCAATCGGTCGATCTCACTTCTATACTCTGACTCGTCACCATCAGTGATTCGTCCCACAACAGTGGTGTCGTCGGCAAACTTGATGATGGAGTTCGCACTATGTCCGGCTACACAGTCAAGAGTATAGAGTGAGTACAGCAGGGGGCTGAGCACGCAGCCTTGAGGTGCTCCCGTGCTGATTGTTATCGAGGATGACACATTTCCACCAATACGGACAGACTGTGGTCTGTGGATGAGTCAAGTCAAGTCAAGTTTAGTCATCACATACGCATACGAGATGTGCAGTGAAATGAAAAGTGGCAATGCTTGCGGATTGTGCAAAACAACTACAAAACAGAATGGAACAGCATCACATATTCACATATTACATATTTGTGGGAGGAAAAAACAGCTGTTTTAAAAAGACACCACACAACAGTAAATTGGTACAGTAAGTTAATCCCTGGTGAGATAGGAGTTTACAGTCCTAATGGCCTCTGGGAAGAAACTCCTTCTCATCCTCTCCGTTTTCACAGCATGGCAATGGAGGCGTTTGCCTGACCGAAGCAGCTGGAACCGTCTGTTACTGGGGTGGAAGGGGTCCCCCATGATCTTGTTTGCTCTGGATTTGCACCTGATGTAGGGGGGTGAGTGTAGTTCCCATAGTGCGTTCGGCCGAATGCACTACTCTCTGCAGAGCCTTCTTGTCCTGGGCAGAGCAGTTCCAAAACCAAATTGTGATGTTTCCGGACAAGATGGTTTCCACAGCTGCTGAGTAGAAGCACTGGAGGATCCTCAGAGACACTCTGAATTTCCTCAATTGCCTGAGGTGGTAAAGGCGCTGATGAGGAAGTCGAGGATCCAATTACAGAGGTATGCGCAGAGACCCTGATCTGAGAGCTTGGTAACCAGCTTGGAGGGGATGATGGTGTTAAACGCCGAGCTGTAGTCAATGAATAACAGCCTGACATATGAGTTTTTGTTGTTCAAGTGGTCCAGAGCGGAGTGGAGAGCCAGTGAGATTGCATCCACCGTTGATCTGTTGTGGCGGTAAGTGAACTGCAATGGGTCGAGGTTCTTATCGAGGTAGGAATCGACGCCATAATCAACCTCTCAAAGCACTTCATCACCACAGACGTTAGTGCCACTGGTCGATAGTCATTGAGGCACGTCACCTTGCTCTTCTTGGGCACCGGTATTATTGATGCCTTTTTAAAGCAGGTGGAACCGCAGACTTCAGAAGTGAGAGGTTGAAAATGGCCATAAAAACTCCAGCCAGTTGGTCCGCATAGGTTTTTAGAACACGGCCGGGTATACCATCAGGTCCAGGCGCTTTCCGAGTGAGGGATCTTCTGACGTCGGCCTCTGTGACTGTGACTGAAATCACGGTGAATGGGGGCTCGGGAAGGCACATCAGTGTTCTCCCTATCAAAGCGTGCGTAAAATGCATTGAGCTCGTCAGGGAGTGATGCTTCACTGACAATTAAGCCCTGCCACAGTTGCCGAGCATCCGTCCCATCCTCCAGCATGGATCAGAAGTCTCTTTTGGCCTTTTTGATGGCCTTACCAAGGTCGTATCTGAACATCTTATAGACCTGCGCATTTCCAGACCTGAATGCCTGGGATCTGGACTTCAGAAGAGTGTGGGTCTCTTGGTTCATCATAGGCTTCTGGTTAGGAAACACTCGGAAGGTTTTTGTTGGGATGCAGTCCTCCACACATTCTTCCCCCCCCCCCCCCCCCCCCCACCCCCCCCACCCCCCCCCCCCCCCCCGACCAGCTCTGTACAGTCCTCACCTCTTGGGGTGGGCTCTTCAATTGCTGCCTGATGGCAGGAAGCAGCAGTACCGCAGTATGGTCGGATTTTCAGAAATGAGGGCGAGGGATAGAGCGATAGGCCTTTCATGGTCGTGTAGCAGTGGTTGAGGGTGTTTGATCATCTGGTGCTGCAGGAGACATCTTGGTGGAAGTTAGGGAGCGATTTCTTCAGGTTGGCTTTGTTGAAGTCCCCGACTATGGTGGTAAACGCCTCGGGGTAAGCCGTCTGGTGCTTGTTGACCACGGCGTGCAGCTCCCCCAGCGCCAGATGGACATCAGCCTGGGGAGGGATGTAGACCGCGGTCAGGATGATGGAGATGAATTCCCTCGGTAGGTAGAAGGGACGGCACTTCACAGCCAGGTGTTCCATGTGTGGAGAGCAGGATAGGACTGCCACGTCTGAGCACCACGCTGAGTTGACCATGGGGCAGACGCCCCCTCCTATCCCTTTCCCAGATGCCTGCGTACGGTACATACGGTGGATGGAGAACCCTTCAGGCTGGGCCGCTGAGTCTGGGGAGCTGGGGGTGAGCCATGTCTCTGTGAAACAGAACACAGGGCATTCCTTCAGCTCCCTTTGTTAAAGCAGCCTTGCCCTTAAGTCCTCCACTGTTTTCAAGGGACTGAACATTGGCTAGTAGGATGGTAGGGAGAGGGGGTCGAAGTCCCCTGCGCTTTAGTCTGACCTGAAGTCCTGCTCGTCAGTCATGTTTCCGGACACAATGGAGGCCTCTCCGTTGATTCCAGGTACTGTGTTTACTGTAGACAAAAGTGCTGGAGAAACTCAGCGGGTGCGGCAGCATCTATGGAGCGAAGGAAATAGGCAACGTTTCTGGCCGTTTGAAGAAGGGTTTCGGCCCGAAACGTTGACTATTTCCTTCGCTCCATAGATGCTGCCGCACCCGCTGAGTTTCTCCAGCACTTCTGTCTACCTTCGATTTTCCAGCATCTGCAGTTCCTTCTTAAACACTGCGTTTACTGTACCTGCTGTTTCTGCGAACCTGTGCTGGAGCGGGGATTCCCTTGCAGACAGCAGCTCCAGCTCCGTTGCGATCGGGGATTCCCTCATAGTCAGCAGCTCCAGCTCCGTTGCTCCTGGGAGATTCTACCTATCGGCTCCGGAGGTCTTCCCGGTGTTTCCAGGTACAGTACCTGTGATCCTCAGTCGTGTCGGGTGCTCTCCAGCGATCGAGGGATCGTTGACAGTCGGGGGCTCCCGCAGCTGCATAGCTCGCGATATCGCTGGTGCCTTCAAGTGCACTAGCAGCTTGTCCGTTACGGCGCTGATTTTTGCCGTTTCTTTGATCCAGGTGAGTTGAGTGAAGCTATAAATAATTATCTTCTGTTGAGCTGCTGGCAAAATGTCGCCACAGGCAGGCGCCATCTTAGTTGCCATCTTCGTCGCCACAGGCAGGCGCAATCTTAGCACGAGGTAGTCCTACACCCCCTCCCCACTCTGCCCATTTTAAACCGTGTCTGACCCCAGCTCCAAATCTGTTATTTTCACCATCCCACTTACTTCTTCCTCTTCAATGCAGAGCCAGCCATCCTCAGTAGAGGCTTTACATTTGTACCCTGACAAATTCTGAGCCCACCATGATGTCAAACTCTTTTTCCATCTCCTGTGCCTCCATGCCTATTTCTCTGGCAAGGTCGTTCCCAATCCATTCTCAACCCCCTCCAAATGTTCACTCAGTAACAATTCCAATATTGTCTTCAAAACCCCTGAAAAATGTGGTTCCGTGGTCGTCTAACAGGCTGACCTATACTCTTACAAGGCCGGGCATCATCTCTTGGACATCTCCTCATACATGCCTCTTGACCATGAGCCCACGATCAAACACTAGGCCACATCTCCCATTCCATTATTGATCTTATCACCTTCACAGCCTCCAACCCCATAGTTCCTCAACCCAGGGACTGAAATCGCTGTCAAAACATGGGGGGGGAGGGACAATTTTTTTTGGTGGCCGCGCGCGCACGCGCTCAAACACACACACGAGACTTCTGAGGCTTCGGCCGAGGGCCCTGTGGACGGTAACATCGGGAGCTGACCTGGTTGGTGACCGACTCCAAACTCCAGCAACAGCAGTTTCTTCCGCCCCGAATCGGGCTTCAATCGGCCTGTTCACGGGGCCTTTCATCGCCTGGCGTGGCTTAAAACCGGGCGCGGGATCTTCCATCACCCGGCGGGGGCTTCAGAAGATCCCGCGGCCGATTTTAAGCCGCGCCGGGCCGGGCGATGAAAGGCCCTGCGAACGGGTCGATTCAAGCTCCACTCTACGATATTTGTTCCACCAGGACGTCTCCCTCCTCCAATCACCGCGCTCCATCCTCAGTCCCACTCCCCTACTTCCGCCTCTGACAGACACCTCTCTCCTCCAATCATCATGCCCACCCCCCCCCCCCCCCCCACTGCCTGCTGACCGACGACTCTCTCGTCCGATCGGCACCCTCGATCCCGCCCCCACTGTCTCACGGAATGCGGAGATTTTTAATAGATCTTTTTTTCACTGAATTTAAAAATCCGGATTACAAAACATGGGGGGGATTGTCCCCCACCTCTCAAAACATGGAGAGGATGTGTTACCCCTGTCCCCTCCATTGATTTCCGCCCATGCCTCAACAACATACTGTACATTCTATCCCCTTCCCAAAATCCACAGGCAGCACTGTCCTGGCAGAATCATTATTTCTGCCTGCACAAGCCCACGAAACTCATCTCCTTGATTCTATCCTGTCCCCCCTTGTCTATTTCCTTTTGTCCTACATCTGAGATACCTCAGACGTACTTCACCATGACTTTCAATTCCTAAGCCTAATCACCATCTTTATCATTACACTTCCATTCCCCATAGGAAAGCTTCAGGAACAGAGACACAATCAGATCCTCTCAACCAACACTATTTCCCACCTGATGGAACTTGTTCTCATCTCCAAGAACTTTCCTTTTGACTACTCCCACTCAAAGGTGCAGCCATGGGCATTTGCATAGGCCCCAGCTATGCCTGACTTGTTGGTTATATTGAACACTCCTTGAACCTACCCTGGCTCCATTTATCAACTCTCTCTCTGCTACCTCAATGACTGATTCGGGGCTGCCTCCTACACCTTGCAGAACTCATTGAATTCACCAACTTTACTGCTAACTTCCATCCTGCCCTGATATTTACTTGGACTATCTCTGACATCTTTCCCCTCATTCTCAGTCTCACTGTCTCCACTACAGAGGATAGATTATCAAGTGCCAACTTTGAAAAACCCACTCCAACAGGTATCTTGATGCCACCTTCTCCCACCCAGTCTCTTGCAAATGTTCCATTCTTTACTCTCAATTTCACCTCCATTGCATCTACTTACAAAATGGGGCTTTCCATGCTAAGACATTCAAGATGTTCTCTTTCTTGAGTAAATGTCGTTTTCCACCCTGCGGTTGTGGATGAATCCCTCACCTATGTCTCCTCCGTGTCGCAGTTCTGCTCTCGCTCCCTCCTCTCCCAAGATTGAATGAGGATTGATTACCCTCGTCCTCACCTTTCACCCCACAGCCTCCACATTATTCTCCACATTTACACTACCTTCAACGTAATCCCATCGTCAGTCACATCTTTCCATTTTCCATAGGGACCATTTCCCATCAAAACCACTCCCTCCCTGGTGCTTTTCCTGACAACCACAGGAGATCTAACACCTGTCCCTAACCTTCCTCTCTCACTTTGATTAAGGGATTCCAGCAGCCCATCCAGGTGAGCTTGAGGTACATGTGCACGTCTTCTAAATTAACCTACTACATTTGGTGCTCATGGTGTAGCTTTCTTTACATTGGTAAGACCAGGAGTAGAGTAGGTGACCATTTTGCTGAACACTTGCACTCTGTACGCCAAGGGCTGCTGAATCTCCCATTTACTATCCATTTTAACTCCCCCTCCGCATTCCTATACTGACCTTTCTGTCCTTGACCTCCATTGCTAAAGTAAGGCCTCACGCAAACTGGAAAAACAGCACCTCAATTTCTCTTGGGTAGCTTACAACCCAAAGGTATGAACACTGAATTCTTCAATGTCAAGTTAAACCCTTCCTCCCTCCACTCTCATGCTCTGCCCCCTCCCACCCCTGTGCCTACATATTTCTTCCACCACCCCAGTCCCCCTACTCCTTTCCCTTCCTTCATATGCTCAACCCCCACCCCAGTCCACATTTTCCTTTTATCCCCTCTTTTTCCTTCCGCTCATCCCCTACCACCCATATCCCTCCCTTCTGCTTCACACGTCACTCTTCTTCTTTCCTTATTTGACATCCTTTTGCCTCCTTTCCACCGTTAGCCTTTGTCACGTATTCCACACATTTGCCAATCAACCCCTCTTCTCACCTGTATCCTTCTATCACTGGCCAAGCTTTTCCCACCACGACTCTAATTACTCTGAGGAAGAGGCCTAAAATGGCATCTGTCCATTTCCCTCCACAGATGTTGCCTGACCCACTTAGTTACAGAGTACTTTCTTTTTTGCTCAGGATTCCAGTATCTGTAGTTCCTTGTGTCTCTTCGTTCTTGCATCTGCAATCTGCATTTGTTTAGGTTTGATGAAGACACAAATCTTGGGATTCATGAATAATGCAATGTCTACCAAAATATAACCAGCTGACATTGTGGATTTATATAATGCTTATAATGAAATAGAGAAAAGCCCCAAGCGCTTCATAGATGCACAGTCAGACAGAAATGGCTTCTGAGCCAGTGAAGATATTGCTGTAATTGTGGATGGGGGGTAGGGGAGATGAACGATGCCTTGTAAAATAAAAGTTTTATGAAGATGGCAAGATCTAAGAATAGTCTTTAAAAAAATGAGACAGGTTGGAAAGATTTAAGAAGGAATTGCAGCACTTGGCTTCAAGGCAGGTCCATTATTGTTGAAGTAATGAAAATGGAGGATTGCACAAATGTGCAGCAATGGAGGGCGGCTAAGGTCTTGGAGCGGATGTGGTTTATGGAGACATAGAGGGGTGATATCAAAGGAGTAGGGGATGGGGGAGGGGGCGGATACCTCCAAATGCCAGAATGAGAGTAGTGAACAAAAGCCAGTCAGGAGAGATTTTCGCTTGGTTGTAGTAGGAGCTTTCCTCATGGAAATGTAAATAAAAGAACGAGATGCTGGAAATCTGAAAGAAATAGAACATGCTGGAAACACTCAGCAGGTCAGGCAGCATCTGTGGAGAGATGGGGTTCATGTCTGATATATGCTGTCAAACCTGAAACACTGATCCTGTTTCCCTTTCCACAGCTTTTGCTAGATCTACTGAGTGCCTCTAGCATTTTCTGTTTTTTTAAAGTTAATAATGGAAAGATAGTGCATGTTAAAATGGTAAGAGATTAAAAGGTGCTGGTCTTCTGAGTGCCCGGCACGACTCGGGGCTGAGACGGTGCTCCGGTGGCGGCGGCACGACTCGGGGCTGAGACGGTGCTCCGGTGGCGGCGGCACGACTCGGGGCTGAGACGGTGCTCCGGTGGCGGCGGCACGACTCGGGGCTGAGACGGTGCTCCGGTGGCGGCGACCCGACTCGGGGCTGAGACGGTGCTCCGGTGGCGGCGGCACGACTCGGGGCTGAGACGGTGCTCCGGTGAGGGCGGCACGACTCGGGGCTGAGGCGGTGCTCCGGTGGCGGTGGCCCGACTCGAGGCTGAGGCGGTGCTCCGGTGGCGGTGGCACGACTCGGGGCTGAGACGGTGCTCCGGTGGCGGCGACCTGACTCGGGGCTGAGGCGGTGCTCCGATGGTGGCGGCATAACTCTGGGCTGAGGCGGTGCTCCGGTGAGGGCGGCACGACTCGGGGCTGAGGCGGTGCTCTGGTGGCGGTGGCCCGACTCGAGGCTGAGGCGGTGCTCCGGTGGCGGCGGCACGACTCGGGGCTGAGGCGGTGCTCTGGTGTCTGAGGCGGCGTTCCGGCGGCGGCGACCTGAAACCGGGGCTCAACCGCGGGCCAGTGGATGACATCGTCGGGAGCTCGCAGGTCACAGGCTGGTGACCTGTTTTTACGGAGCTCCCGCGACAACAGCTTAGTCCGCTTGAACTGGGTCGTTCGCGGAGCTCGGTTACCCGATGGGGTACCATCGCCCGGTGGGGTAACACCATATCGCCTCAGCGCAGAGGGAGAATAAGGAGGGAAGAGACAGTGACTTTAAGACTTTTGCCTCCATCACAGTGAGGAGGTGCCTGGTTAACTCACTGTGGTGGATGTTAATTTGTGTTTATTGTGTGTTTTGTTATTTATTATTATATGTATGACTGCAGGCAATTAAATTTTGATCAGACCGAAAGGTCTGAATGACAAATAAAGGAACCTAATCTAATCTAATCTCATACATCAAACACTGGAAGTTTACATGCTGGTATGGAAAGCAACTAGGAAATCAAGTGGCATGTTGACATTTATTGCAATAGAATTTGAGTACAACAGTAGAGACAGCTTGTTCCAGTTAATTAGTAATACTTCATCTGCAATCTTTTCTGCATGTCCAGTCTCCCTATCAAACAGAGAATACATTTGTGATAGAGAGAGTGCGGTGAACTTTCATCGTCAATTCCCTGAAGATGGATTTGTCATAAGGAAGGGAGATTACAACAACTGGATTTTGACTTACATGAGTTTAGAAGAATGATAGGTGGCTTCCTCAACACATGAAAGACTTTAGTGGAGCCTGATGGGGGTGTTTGTGGAGTCTGGGTCTTTATCGGCCGGGTGTCATGAACCAGTGTTCACGATCTCAAAGGAGGTTGCCCATACAGGACTGAGATGAGAAATCATATATTTACCCAAAGTATGATGAATCTTTCTACCCTAAAGAAATTCAGAATGGAGATTGATAGAATTTGTGACATGAAGGGATTCAATAGATGTACTGTGCCATTGATGTGGGAAGATGGCTCTGTGGTAGAATATCAGCCATGATCATTCTGAGTAAAGGAACAGGCATGAAGGCTGAGTGGCCTACTTCTGCTTCTATTTCATCCTCTTGTGTAGCTTTAAATTTTAGACTTCTACTAGACTAAGTGGGACCCGTTGGGTCCCATGTTCACACGGGAAGGCTGGTCCCCCAATGCAATATTCCACCTCTCTACCAATTCCAATATTGGTGGCCAGTGGGGGTGCTTTCTGGAGTGCTAGTATGGGTGGTGTGGGCCGAAGGGACTCGTTTCCAGAGGGCTAGCATGGACATTGTGGGCCGAATGGATTCTTGGGCTGGCAGCTCAGTCACTCAGGCCTGGTGGGCTGGCAGCTCAGTCACTCAGGCCTGGTGGGCTGGCAGCTCAGTCATTCAGGCCTGGTGGGCTGGCAGCTCAGTCACTCAGGCCTGGTGGGCCGGCAGCTCAGTCACTCAGGCCTGGTGGGCTGGCAGCTCAGTCACTCAGGCCTGGTGGGCTGGCAGCTCAGTCACTCAGGCCTGGTGAGCTGGCAGCTCAGTCACTCAAGCCTGGTGGGCTAGCTGAGAAAAATACTGGGGTGAGGTTTAATACTTGCAGGGGAAATACGTATTGATGGGCCGAAGAGACTCCTTCAGGGCTAGTGCAGGCCTGATGGGCCGAAGGGGCTTAAAAAATCAGAGTGAAATCTCAGTGAAAGGCACTTTTTCTGGACTTTTCGTGGCCTGGCATGGGCCTTTTGGGCCAAAATGCTCCTCCTGGGCTAATACCGGCATTTTGGGCAAAAGGGACTGGTTTCTCAGCTAATAGGGGCCTTGTGGGCCGAAATTTGTGGTTTCAGGCAGGCCAAACAACTCCATTTCATTTCCATTTCATTTCAAGCACAGAGCAGGCCAAGCCAAACAGCTCATTGCATTTTCATTTGTATTTCCATTGCCATTGCATTTTCAAGCAAAGGGCAGGCCAAACACCTCATTGCATTTTCATTTCACTTCCATTGCCATTGCAGTTTCAAGCAAATGGGCAGGCCAAACAGCTAGTTGCTTTTTCATTTCACTTCCATGCCATTGCAGTTTCAAGCACTGGGCAGGCCGAACAGCTGATTGCATTTTCATTTCACTTCCATTCCCATTGCAGTTTCAAGCACAGGGCAAGCCAAGCCAAAGAGCTGATTGCATTTTCATTTCATTTCCATTACCATTGCAGTTTCAAGCACAGGGCGGGCCAAGCCAAACAGCTCATTGCATTTTCATTTCACTTCCATTGCCATTGCAGTTTCAAGCACAGGGCAGGTGAAGCCAAACAGCTCATTGCATTTTCATTTCATTTCCATTGTCATTGCAGCACAGGGCAGACCAAGCCAAACAGCTGATTGCATTTTGATTTCATTTCTATTGCCATTGCAGTTTCAAGCACAGGGCAGGCCAAGCCAATCAGCTCATTGCATTTTCATTTCGTTTCCATGGCCATTGCAGTTTCAAGCACAGGGCAGGCCAAGTCAAACAGCTGATTGCATTTTCATTTCATTTCCATTGTCATTGCAGTTTCAAGCACAGGACAGGCCAAACAACTCATTTCATTTTCGTTAAGGGCTAACAAATCATTTACTGCAAGTACATTGCAGACTCAGAGTTCAGTTGATTCACAGCCTAGAATGAGAGTTGTGACCTCTCCCTCGTGATCTTGCAGATTGACTGAGTCATGTTCAGGCATTCCAGGGGTTTTATAGTCCTGCCCCCCCCCCCCCCCCCCCCCCACAGAATGAGCGTTACCTTAATCGTGGTGATTGACAGGCAAGAGGATCTCAAGGTTTTTTTAACACTCATAATTTTTTTAATTTTTCATCGATGGGAAAAATCCTCGGGGCCTGCTCAGTGGAGGAGGACTGTGAGTACGATGGCCAAAAATCATAGCGATATATAGTAGCGTTTTTCTAAAATCAATATACAGCGCAGCCAGGAAGTGGTCAAGCTGAAACTTTTAATTATATAGATGGTTAATCTGGGAGTCAAAGGTGGAAAGTTCAGAAGAGATTTATAAGGCTGTTCCGGGACTTGAGGGACTAAGTTATAGGGAGAGGTCGGGCAGGTTAGGACTTTATTGCCCGGAATTTAGGAAACTGAAGAGTGATCTTCACAATATCTATAAAATCGTGAGGAGCATAGATAGATTAAATGCAAAGAGTTTTTCCCCCATGGTTGGAGAATCAAGAACCAGAGGGCTTAGGTTTAAGGTGAGAAGCGAAAGGAAGGAACCTGAAGGGTGAGTTTTTCACACAGAGGTTGATATGTATATGAAATTAGCTTCCAGATGAAGTAGTTGAGGCAGAGGGGGGGGGAGTCAGTCTTAGTTTACCCACGGCAGAAGGGGGTTAGTAAAGTTTGATAGCCACAGGGAAGAAGGATCTCTTGTGGCATTCTGCCCTGCATCTTGCTTGAACCAGTCTGTTGCTGAAGGTACTCCTCAGTTTGATCACTGTGTCATGGAGGTAGTGAGCTGTATTGTCCAGGACTTTCCGCAGTTTGAGGAGCATCCTCCCCTCTAAGACCACCTCCACTCCTTTTCAACTCCACCCCTAGGATGGAGTCGGCCTTCCTGAAGAGTTAGTTGATCCTATTGACGTCCGCAGCCTTCGCCCTGTTGCCCCAGCACACAACAACAAAGAAGATGGCACTAGCTGCCACCGGTTGGTAGAACTGCAGACGTTGAAGGAGCAGAGCCTTCTCAAAAAGTACATCTGGCTCTGTCCCGCAGGGCCTCAGCGTTCCTGGACCAGTCCAGTTTACTGTCCAGGTCCACTCCAAGGTATTTATATATAATTTCAAGTCAAAACATGAGGCCTCTCTGAGATAATCTGCCCCAATAGCCTTCTTCTATGTTGTAAGAAAAGATAACAAATTATGACATCCTTCATCAGAAAAATAATTGGCCTGAAATATTAACCCCTTTTCTCTTTTCGCAGATCCCTTCTGACCAAAGCTCCTCTAGATCTTTGCTTCTGACCTAGATGAGTATTTTCAGAAATGTATCTTTTTATTTTATATTTCTATCACTGAGCAAACTTTTGACCAATCTTCAAACATTTAATTAGGTCTTGCTCGCAGAGATAAGACTCCTACCCCTGGTCAGTATGTGCTCATAATAAAACATCCCTTTAAAAGTCACTTTTACGCAACAGGCTAGTTATGAGCGATAGCCATATTCTCTCTAGTGAACAGAGCTTTCGCCTCTCCCACGGAGGATATCTGCTTCAGAATCATGTGTATGTTCCTTACATGTTTACGTTCCTTACAGATAACCTTGATTGGTAATTTGTTCGCCCAAATTCAGTTATAAAAAACAGGTCTAAATTCTGCATTAGGATTTGTTCTTTTACAACATATTTTATACCACGGTCAAAGCTTGAGTGGCATAAAAATATATTCCAACACATTTTTTTTTTTTTGCTGTAGCGTGCATATATTTACTCCATGATTATTTAGGACATATTGGGCCAGATATTGTGCAGTGGATTTATTTTCTATTGAGAAGGGCAATAAATATTAACAACATTAGGAAGACCAGTAAGGTGAATGAGGAGAATTGCTTTTGCTATGTTCAACAATGTCTGAAGGGGCTGTGAAAGCTGGTTCAATAATATATTTCAAGAATAATTGAATAAATACATGAGGATGTGAAGTTCTTACTGGAATCTGAGGAAAGAGCAGATCACACCCTTGTCCAGGCCCAAGTGCAAACCCAGGAGAAAATCCTTTGATTTATCCACATTCAGGTGGGCACTGACCAGGAGCAGGGGGACAGTGAAGCAAATGGGATCATGCGAGGTGGGATCATGGCCAAATAAACTCACTCAGAGGAAATGATTGCTGCTCCTGAAAGACTAGTAACATGGCAGTGCGAAGAAATATAATTGCTTTGACATGAGGCACTATCTTGTGAATCTTATTTGCTATTGATAAAAACAGGACAGTGCATGATTTGATCATGAGCCTCAGCTAATGGGATAAACTTATTGCAATTCAGTCATGTGAGCCATAAGTGGAATATAGTCGAATTGTCCCACACAATAATTCACTTAAACCCTTTTGCTATTATTAGGGTGTTCGTTTCGAAGTTAAAATTGGTAAACTGGGAGGAATGTGTGCAGACGGATGCATTGGGTTTAAATCTTGCATTTATATAGTACTTTGTAATTTCTCAGAGTGCTCTAAGGAAATGGTATGTTAGATGACCAGAGTCTTTGTGGAAAAAGTAGGTTCAGTGGGTTGCACTATCATCACTGTTATAAGATCATGCATCCAATCCACATTCATGCACCCAAGGGGCAGTATAGTGGTGCAGCTGGTGCAGCTGGTGCAGCTGGTGAAGCTGCTGCCTCACAGCACCAGAGACCAGGGTTCGATCCTGACCTCAGGTGCTGTTCGTGTGGAGTTTGCATGTTCTCCTGGTGATTGTGTGGGTTTCACCCGTTTTCCTCCCACATCCCAAATCCGCGCAGATTTGTAATTTAATTGGCCTCTGAAAATCGTCCCTGGTGTGTAGGGAATGGATGAGAGTATCCATGCTGTACCTCCAAACTAAACATCTAAAGCTTTGAACTAAACCTAGAAATTAGAGTGTGTTACATCCGAGATCTCACCAGTTGATGAGATGTTAATCTGGGGCACCCAACCTTGTGGACAGAATGACCCAATGGAAGTATTTTGGAGTGTTAGGCTTTCTGTCCTTTGATGCATTGTGGGATCGTGCAACGCAACATTTGTAGATGTGTTTCTTTGCTATCCTTAAAATTGTACGGAAATTATTTTAAGGTCCTTCAGAGTATGAAAGGTGTAACATTAGAGGATGCATAGGGGGACTTACCTACTTATGCTGCAAGGGGTTTGTTTCTCCCTCGGGCCCTCAGTGCTGAGGATGACTTACTTCATTATTTCTGGTGAATGGAAGATGTCTCTGGGTGAATTATTTCAAAGTGTAATGGTCATTGCACAACAGTTACCTCATAGTCTTATAGTGACCATATAATGATGTCTGAATACATTGATGAGGAGATTCCAGACAACAAGAGATCATGGTCTGCTGCTGCAAATGGACATTGATGTTTGCTCACATATTATGTTGCCCATAATCACTTCATCCATCATCCTAAATATCCATCCCCTCCACCACTGGACACATTGTGCACCATATACAAAATGCACTGCAGTGACTTGCCCAGACTACTGCAACAGCATCTCCTGCTATCCCCACTGCCAAAAGAACAAGAAAAACAGCACAGGCATCACCAGTTTCCACATGCTCCAAGTTGCATAATGCCTTGACTTGGACTATCTAATCGGTCTTTAAATGTTTGGGTCTACTCCTGGAACTCCCTCTCTCCACAACCGAACTGAGGATGCACTTTCAACAGGACTGCAGCAATTTAAGAAGGCAGCTTGCTATCACCTTCTCGAGGGCCATTTGGGATGAACAATAAAGGCCGGTTAGCAAAGATGGAGTGAATCCGACAGGTCATCAAGCACATCAAACTCCACAGACACAGGGGACAAAGTTATACCCATCATCACCCTCATCCTAATGCTCACCTTAGTATATGGCTGCATCAGGCTGAGTGGAGAGCCAAATCAGGTGGGCACTGAGTATCACTACCGGTTGAGGTTCTACTTGTCCCCAGTGTTGCAAAGGATGGATCTGGCACTGATACCACACAATGTGTCAGTCAGCTGGACATTGCCGCACCACTGTACTTTTTGGAAAGGTTCTTCCAGCCCAACACCTTTGACCATAAGTCATTGGGTAGTGTTCAGCCTGGAACATTGCACAGGCACTGTGGGACATGATAGGTCCTGTGGAGTGGTTCCCTGAGCAGTTATTTTGGTGAAATGCCTCAATGCCAGAACACACCAACAAGCTTGGTTGGTGGTAACAGGGACTCTCAGTCAGATCCTTCTTGTACCGTCCAAGTCTCATGCCCATTGCCCTTGGGACGGCTGCTATGGAGAGGAGACTGTGGATTTGTGGAGAGGGTCTAGAGAAGGATGCAATGGTCCTTGTCACGGTTAATCCTCAACAGCTCCATAACAGTTTAATGAACTGTTCCCAGGGACACATTTAGAGAAGGGTATCAAATGCCACGGGAAGACCATCAAGTTGTGAAAGACACTCTTTGGTCTGCTCTCATTTTGTTGATCTCCCAGTAGAGCGATATATCCATCGTGAAATGTTGGCGACTGGCCCATACCAGACATCAGGAGTGCATGCTGAAGGACTCACCGAAGCTTGATGCAGACGACACAAAGGCTCTGGGGGGAGGACCACAGTCTTGGATCCTTCCACTGCTGGCCATTGAGAGGTAGAGTCTGGTGGGGATACCCCTCTAATAAAGGAAGGAATATCACCACAGAGAACCACATGTGTGGCAATGGCATTTTGTTTGAAGATGGGTGCACACTGAGTACAACACTATTTAATATATTGACTAAGAATATATTAAGAGATTTTGCATGGGTTTTTTGTACATTGGTTTTATTCTGAATAAAGTTTATTTTTCAAGTAAAAATAAATAAATGCTGCCTTTGCCAATGATGCTGCAAATGAAAAGGAGCACATTTATGTCTATTCGCCATAATATAGAATGGGTTTACTAGGCCTGTACAATAGGCTATATGCTGTAAAATAGGTATATTTGCTCTATGATTATTTATTTACTGGAGTGTAGATGATTTTCCTGCAAAAATAGGTATTTAATGTGCAGGTTATTGGCTGCACGGTTGGTTTATTTGTTGTATATCAGTTATATTTTGTGCAATGGCTGATTTATTGGCGATAGAACGGGTCAGCTGCTGTGTTACTCCAACGTATCTTTTTTTGCAAATCAGCATCTAGTTACTTGTTTTTCTTTTTTTGCGAGATAGTTGTTTATTCGTTATACATCAACTCTATTTGCAGTACAGTTGGTTAATTGCTGTACAAATTAGCATATTTGTGCTAGTCGGTTATTTACTGTATAAATTAGCTTATTTGCGGTACAGTTGGTTATTTTCTGTATAAATGAATTTATTAGCGGTGCAGAGGGTTATTTGTTGTTCACCAAGTTTACCTTCGGTGCAGTAGATCTATTTGCTAAACTTGTGTAAGAAGAAACGGCATATGCTGGTTTACACCTAATATGGACACAGAATGCTGGAGTAACAGGGTTACTGTGCTACCTATTTGTTAAGCTTTTCAGGCAATGCATTTCTTTCCTGCAACGTTGTTTTTCTGTCCCTAACTCACTGCCACGTGCGACCAAAAGGATATTCTTGCAGTTATTTTTTGCTGAGTTACATGGATGAGTTAAAGTTTTGGTGTAATAATGCACACAGCATAATGCGCGCAAATGCAAGCACGCCCAAAGATCATAGAGCACGCCTAGAGGATCCTCTAGTGTCTTTGAGCACGCCGGCCTCTCCCGGCTCCGCCTGCGCCCCAGCCTTCCGCTGGCTGCTCCGCCCAGCAGCGCCCACGTGTTGTCGGAGCTGGAGCTGGAGCAGAGCGGGCAGCGTCACGATGGCATCCTCCGAGCTGGGTGAGGCGGCGTTTGCACGGTTCCTGGGTGGTGGAGGGGGGACTCGGGGGGGGGGGGCAGAGATGGAGTCTGCGCTGACCCTCTGGCGCAGGCGGAAAGGAATTTGCACCGCGCGTCTGCTCTCTGTAGTTTGGGAGAGGAGTCCGCACACCCTCCCCGGTTACCCTGGGCTGGGGTTGTGCTGTTTCCCCGGCATCGAGATTCCTAACCACTTGGGAATCGAGAGGGTTTTGTCTGGATCTCGGGATACCTGGAAATGGAGAGAGCGATTAGTATGGATTTGCAAATCAATACTAATCGCTCTCTGTTTCCGGGGCGGGGGGTGGGTTTGCTTGAATTTCTAGGCACATGAGCTGGGTTTGCATGGGTTGTTAGACACTTGGGAGCGAGAGGAAAGGTTTGGCCAGTTACCTGGGTTTTGGGAGTGTGAAATGTTTAGTTTTTTTTATGGGGGGGGGGGGGGGGTTATGACGCAACAAAAACTTTTCTTTGTACCTTGGTACACGTGGGAATAAACCCCTTTTTGAGGTTGGGGTTCCTATTGTGTACTGAATGAATGAATAAGTTTATTGGCCAAGTATATTCACATACAAGGAATTTGCCTTGGTGCTCCGCTTGCAAGTGACAACATGACTGACAATGATAGTTAGGAATGACACATAAAACATTAATAATAAAACATTATCGATTAAACATGTGAATTAAATAAAATACCAGAGCAAAAGGAGGCTACAGATTTTGGTTATTGAGTAGAGCTACTACTCGTGGAAAAAAGTTGATTTTATGTCTGGCTGTGGCAGCTTTGACAGTCCAGAGTCACCTTCCAGAGGGAAGTGATTCAAAGAGTTTGTGGCCAGGGCCAAAGATGATCTTACCCGCACGCTTACTGTAGCAATGTTACAAAATTTTGAGATTTTAAAAATCAAGTCTGCAATTTATCCCATCAGATAAAGCATAAAAATAAGTTTAATTTGACACCTAATTCACTTTCATATCTCAAGTATTAAAAAAGTTATGGCCATTTTCATACTCGGAAATTAGCATCTTGTTCCCTATTGATTTTCTATGGACATAACAAAAAAGCTGTGATCGTGGACAGTCAAAAGCCCATAGCTTTCTTAAAAATTAAGAGAACTGAATGAATTTTTCAGTTATCATAGATTGAAGCATTCTGAAACAAATATAAAATAATCTTACTTAGATGACCTGAAATTAAAGCATATAATTAGTTAGTTACCAACTTGTAGCTAATTCCAAACTTCAATTACTAGATCTAAACATCTATCCATTTCTTAATAAATGATTAACATTTTTAAATAGCCTAAGTGTCCAAATAATATTCACAAATAATTCACAATAAAACATGATTTTTAAATCTCATTTACATTAATTTATAGGCCAAATGGAAGGAATTTAGTGTTTAATTGCTGTAAATTAAAGTTCATTTAAATCAGCTTTCTAGTGGGATCCTGTGAACGCGCTGGTTTAGAACGTTCACATTGCGGTAGATTTGTGCCCTCAAATGCCCAGAAAAATACTGCGGGATATAATGGGCCCAAAATTAGCTACTCGCAACATTAAACTTTGTATAAAGGGATCTTAAGAAGCCCTTTTTAACGTAAAAATAAACAGCCTACCTTCCGTTTTCCCCTGTATGAGATCCGGCCGGTTGCCGGCGGTCGGGGGTTTAGAGGTTAATTTTTAACCTACTATAACAAGTAAATAAAGCCCTTAAAACTAATAATAGCTCAAGGGGTCACAGCTTAAGGATAAGGGGGAAATCCTTTAAAACCGAGATGAGAAGAACTTTTTTCACACAGAGAGTGGTGAATCTCTGGAACTCTCTGCCACAGAGGGTAGTCGAGGCCAGTTCATTGGCTATATTTAAGAGGGAGTTAGATGTGGACCTTGTGGCTAAGGGGATCAGAGGGTATGGAGAGAAGGCAGGTACGGGATACTGAGTTGGATGATCAGCCATGATCATATTGAATGGCGGTGCAGGCTCGAAGGGCCGAATGGCCTACTCCTGCACCTAATTTCTATGTTTCTATGGGAGGGAATCTTCCAGCGATTTTTCGTTAATAATTAACTAGGCTGAAAAACCTCGATTTGAACAGCCTAGGGAAAATCGCGTTTTAAACCCGCCCCCCTCTAAACGGCGCCAAAATCGCGCACATGGGCTGGGACAGATTTTCAGCTACGCTTCAGGTACGTTTTGCAACATACCTACTTACTGGCCCTCGCAGTGTTTAGTTCGTCAATGGAGGGAGGTATGCAGCCAGACGATTCACTGCAGCCTTCATGCTTGGTGGCTGAGCCAAACCAGACCATGATGGAGAAGGTGAGGACCGACTCTACGATGGCCGCATAGAATTGGACCATCATTGCCTGTGGCAGATTGTGCTTCCTCAGCTGCCACAGGAAGTACATCCTCTATTGTGTCTTTTTGACTGGAGTTGATGGTGCCCAGCTGTGTCACTTCCTGTCTGTAGGCAGATTCCTCCCCATCCTGGATCAGTCCAATCAGGGTTACGTCATCCCCAAACTCGAGAAGCTTGACAGAGGAGTCAGTAGAGGTGCAGTCGTTGGTGTAGAGGAGAGGGGAGAGTACGCAGCCCTGCGGTGCTCCTATTCTGAGGGTTTGCGGGTCTGAGATGTGCTTTCCCAGCCTCGCATGCTGCTTCCTGTCTGTCAGGAAGCTGGTGATCCACCGACAGAGGGGTTCAGGCACAGTCATCTTGGAAAGTTTGGAGTGGCTCTGGCACAATAGTGTTGAATGCAGAGCTAAAATCAACAAACAAAATCCTCGCATAGGTCCCCTAGGTGCTGGAGGATGAAGTGCAGGCTCAGGTTGACTGCGTCATCCAAAGATCTATTGGCCCGATATGCAAACTGCAGAGGGTCCAGCAGGGGGTTTGTGATATTTTTCAACATGGCCAGCACAAGCCTCTCAAGGGTCTTCATGACTACCGAGGTCAGTGCGGCAGGCCTGTAGTCATTAAGACCAGTAATCCTTGCCTTTTTGCGTACAGGGACAATCGTGGAGAATTTGAAGCAGGCAGGGACAGTACAGGTTTGCAGGGACTGTTTGAAAATGTCGTAGAAACATAGAAAATAGGTGCAGGAGGGGGCCATTCGGCCCTTCGAGCCAGCACCGCCATGTCAATGTGATCATGGCTGATCATCCCCAATCAATAACCCGTGCCTGCCTTCTCCCCATATCCCTTGATTCCACCAGCCCCTAGAGCTCTATCTAATCTCTTAAATCCATCCAGTGATTTGGCCTCTGTGGCAGGGAATTCCACAAATTCACAACTCGCTGGGTGAAAATGTTTTTTCTCACCTCAGTCTTAAATGGCCTCCCCTTTATTCTAAGACTGTGGACCCCGGTTCTGGACTCGCCCAACATTGGGAACATTTTTCTTGCATCTAGCTTGTCCAGTCCTTTTATAATTTTATATGTTTCTATAAGATACCCCCTCATCCTTCTAAACTCCAGTGAATACAAGCCTAGTATTTTCAATCTTTCCTCATATGACAGTCCCACAATCCCAGGGATCAATCTCGTGAACCTACGCTGCACTGCCTCAATCGCAAGGATGTCCTTCCTCAAATTAGGAGACCAAAACTGTACACAATACCCCAGATGTGGTCTCACCAGAGCCCTATACAACTGCAGAAGAACCTCTCCTATACTGAAATCCTCTTGTTATGAAGGCCAACATTCCATTAGCTTTCTTCACTGCCTGCTGTACATCCTTGTTTCATCTTCGTCTACGTCTTCCTTGTTCATCAGATTTAAGTCCTAGTGCAGATAGTTGAGCAATAAACACTGGGTGCAGTATTGAGGGGGTTTAGGATGTGGGATGAGTTTTCATGAGCACAGTCATCTTGGAAAGTTTGGAGTGTAGTAGCTCTGGCACAATAGTGTTGAATGCAGAGCTAAAATCAACAAACAAAATCCTCGCATAGGTGCCCTGGCGGTCTAGGTGCTGGAGGATGAAGTGCAGGCCCAGGTTGACTGCGTCATCCACAGATCCATTGGCCTGGTATGCAAACAGCAGGGGGTTTGTGATGTTTTTCAGCTTTGCTAGCACAAGCCTTTCAAAGGTCTTCATGACTATAGAGGTTAGAGCGACAGGCCTGTAGTCATTAAGACCAGTAATCCTTGCATTTTTGGGTACAGGGACAATAGTGGAGACTTTGAAGCAGGCAGGGACAGTACAAGTTTGCAGGGACTGGTTGAAAATGTCTAGAAGTTCGGCACAGAACTTGAGAGTAGAGGGGGAAACTTTGTCCGGTCCTGTAGATTTCCGGCTTTTCTGTCTTCTGTTCCAAGGAGTGCTGATCGGCGACAGCATCATTATTTCTTTGACTCCGAAAAAGACCTCTAACAAAATGTATCTGAGCCCGTTAACTAATATTAGGAGTCAAGTGTTTTATTGTACCAAAATGGAACAATGACTTCCTACTTGGTAACAACAGGTTTGTAAACACAATACTCAACATGATAAAGGAAGAGTTCTATAAATTTAGCAAAATCCAGTATAGTGTAAAATAAAACAAAGTCTCTAATGCAACCAATGCATTTCAGAATTTAGTTAGAGTTCGTAGTGTTTAATAGTCTGATGGTTGTGGGAAGAACTCCATCTAAACCGTCGACTTTAAAATTAGTAGTTGGAGTAGAACATTCATCTGCTTGAAGTTAGACACAAAATGCTGGAGTAACTCAGTGGGACTGGCAGCATCTCTGGAGAGGAATGGGTGACATTTTGGGTTGAGACCCTTCTTCAGACCTTCAATTTTTGAGCATGTCCTACCGTTTACAGATCGTGGCTCATTTGGCTTGAATATAAACCACATTGCACAAATCTTGAAACATTTCCTTTCTCACTGCCACCTATTGCTTAGCTAGAATCTCTCTTGCTCTATTTTTTTGCATTAAGATATTAAGACTGAATTCAATGCATATTGAGGAACAGAGTTCCAAGGACCAAATGATCAATGTTATTTTTAAACAGTGATCCTTGCACATCTGCTCGATGAGATTGGTCATTCTTTTAAACCAATAAAGGCAGGATCCTCTGCACCGTAATTACGAACAGTTCATTCCAGATCCCCACCATGTAGAAAAGAATAACACTTTTCCTCCTACTGAAATGTTCAGAGTTTTCATGTGTAGAGCTACTCCAGTTCAGCTATTCCTTGTATGTGTGGAGTTTGCACGTCTTCCTCGGGCTGTTACTTTCCTGCCATATGTCAGGGGGTATGGAGAGAAGGCAGGTACAGGATACTGAGTTGGATGATCAGCCATGATATTGAATGGCGGTGCAGGCTCGAAGGGCCGAATGGCCTACTCCTGCACCTATTTTCTATATTTCTATATTCCAATGGTATGCTGGTTGGTAGTTTAAATGGCAATTGTAAATTACCCATCAGTGTACTGTGGGTTAATGGCAATATTCATTAACAGGCTTGGATAAATCTTGTTAAATGTCTATTTTTGGGAATCTAAGAGATAATGAAGCTAATTAATTTTCAGTACCTCAAATAGCCTGTGCAGAAATAGCCATGTGGATTTGTTAGGCAGGTCTACCCTTCCTCCTCCTCCTCCGCCTGGCGTCAGCTCTCAGATACTTCCTCATACTTACCATTGGCAATGACCCCACAGATGAACACCCGGCCATCGTGTCCCAGACTGTTTCTTATTTCAACACCTCTGGCAATCTCCCCTCCACAGTGTCCAATCTTATACTCCAGCCCGCACTGCCTGCTTCTATCTCCTTTCCAAAATCCACAAACAGGACTGCCCTGGCAGACCCATTGTTTGTGCCTGCTCCTGCCCCACTGAACTCTTCTCCACAAACATCAATTCCATCCTATCCCTCCCCCCCTTGTCCAATCTCTTCCAATCTACATCCGAGATACCTCACACGCCCTTCATCTTCAATAAATTTCAATTCCTAGGCCCTCGTGCCTCATCTTTACCAATGTCCCTTTGCACCTCAAGGCCCTCCGATTCTTCCCTGAACAGAGACCCAATAATTTCCCTCTACCAACACTCTCCTCCGCTTGATGGTATTTGTCCTCGCCCTCAACAATTTCTCTTTTGACTCATCTCACTTTTTTTAAAGTTAAAAGCGTAGCAATGGGCACTCACGTGGGTCCCAGCTATGCCTGCATATTTGTTGGTTACATTGAACAGTCTTCCAAACGCATACTGGCCCCATCCCCTAACTCTTTCTCCACGACACTGGCGACTGCATCAGGGCTGCCTCCTGCAGGCGTGCAGAACTCGTTGGTTTAATTAATTTTACTACTAATTTTCACTGCCTTTAAATTAATTTGGACTATCTCTGACACCTCTTTCTATTTTCCTGACCTCTCTTGTCTCCATCACAGGGAACAGTCGATTGACTGACGCCTACTACAAACTCACTGACTCCCATAGTCATCCGGGCTACACCTATTCCCGCCGTCGTGCACCACCTCTTGCAAAGACACTATACCCTACTCTCAATTTCTCCGTCTCCATTGCATCTGCTTCCAATATGAGGCTTTCCATTCCAGGACATCAGGGATATCCTTTCTTTAGTAAACATGGTATTCCGCCCTGTTGTCTTGATGGATTCCCTCACTGGTGCCTGTGTCCCGTAGTTCTGCTCGTGCTTCCCCAGACACGGATAGAGTTCCCCATGGACCTCGCCTTTCACCCTACCACCATCCACATCGAAAACATCATACTCTGACATTTCTTTCACCTCAAACGTGATACCACCACTAGTCACATCTTCCCAGCCCCATCTCTTTCTGCCTTCCACAGAGACCTCTCCTCCTTGGTTCACTCATCTCTTCCTACTCAAACCACCCCTCTCTAGGTACTTTCCGCTGCAATTTCAGGGGATGTAACACCTGTCCCGATACCCCCTCCCTCACCTCCATGCAAGGACCCCATCAGTCCTTCCAGGTAAGACAGGGGTTCATGTGCACCTCCTCTAACCTCATTTACTGCATCCAGTGTTCCCAAAGTCGTCTCCTTTACATTGGCAAGACCAAGCATCGACGCGGCAACCGTTTCGCCGAACACTTGCAAATGGTCTACAAGATATCCCAGTTGCTAACCATTTTAACTCCTCTTTCCATTCCCATACTGATCCTTCTGTCCAGGGCCTCCTTCATTGCCAGAGGGAGGCCACATGCAAACTGGAAGAACCTCGTATTCTGCCTTGGTAGCATGAGTGTTGAATTCTTCAAATTTAGGTTACTAACGAAACCACCCCTCCCCCTGCCTCTCCTGTGCTCCACCTGAACTTGCACCTCTTTCTCCCCTTCCATTTCTTCACAATTCGCAGTTCGTCAATCCTTTTGTCTCACACCTTCTGTCTTTTCATCACTGTCCTTTGTCCAACCATATTTCTAACAAACCTCCCTTACCTTCGGCCCATCAATCCCATGCCAACCAGCAATCTCCATACACTTGCACTATCCTACACACCAGGGACAATTTATAATCTTTGCCAAAGCCAATTAACCTACAAACCTGTACGTCTTTGGAGTGTGGGAGGAAACCGGAGCACCTGGGGAAAACCCACAGGGAGAATGTATAAACTCTGTATAGACAGCACCCTTAGTCAGAATCAAACCCGGGTCTCTGGTGCTGTGAGGTAGCAACTCTACCGCTGTGCCACCAGTCCGTTGATAATGTTAAGTCTGAGTTTAATAGATTGTTAACCAATTTTATTGAGGGATACAGAGTAAAGACAGGAGTATGGATCACAGATCAGCCTTGCCTTGGCCCAATGCAGAGAAGACTTGAATTTAATGGCCTACCCCTCTGCTACTTGTGTGACTCTGTTATTTTTGTCTTGCAGCGTTGCTGAGTGTCTCTGATAAGACTGGTCTGGTGGACTTTGCCCGGAGCCTGGATTCCATCGGTCTCTCCCTGGTGGCATCTGGCGGGACAGCAAAGGTTCTGCGCGATGCTGGGCTCACTGTCAGGTGAAGGATGAGGAGAGATGCGAGCCATTTGTTAACGCATGGCTCTGCTCAGATACTCAAGCATGGAACAAACTTCTGTGTCCCGTAATCGTGTGCAGTAGACCAGCTTAGCCTTTCTGTTTTAAGTAGATACTAAGGCCGTGGTTCAATCAGCTGTTAAATAAATAATTAGAAATGTCCAAATTTCAAAATTTGGAAATGTTCAATCAAATCATAACAATTAGTATTATTTTGAACTGGGAAGTGCAAGTCATTTTATCATTCTTGCACCAGTTTATTTTTCCACCATCCATAAGGTCCTCGGTGAAGTGTAGTGGAAATCTTTAAACTGTGTGCGCTGAAGTGTATCAGTCAAAGTACTATTGGGAATAAATGGGTTGTCATTGATAAGTACTAGCTGCAAGATGTTTCTCTGCAGCACTCACGAAGTAACTAAATACTTAAAATGACAAAAGGTGCAAGGGCTCAAATGAAAGAAAAAAAACAAATATCTTTCAATAAACTGACACTAATGCAATAAACTGCGTTGCTGTTAAGTTGCACTCGTCTGTGATCTTTGATGTATAATGTGGAGACTTATCTGCCAGAGATATTGGAAATAAGTTTGCCTACGACAGAAATTGGTGCTTTGGATAGTAAAAAGGATTGTCTTAGATTACAGAATGATATTCACCAACAAATGCAGGCAAGTTGAATGGACCAACAACAGATGGGAAGTAATCCTGACAATTACAGTTTGGAAGGTGTAATAAGGCAGGGATATACATCACGAATGGTAGCCCCCCCTCCCCCCTCCCCCCCCCCCCCTCCCCCCTCCCCCCCCAAAGCAGGTGGATTGAGTAACAGAGGGATCCAAATGTAAAGTAAAAAGTATAAAATATTGTCCTGGAGCCTTAGCTGCTGAGCTAAGAAACATTGGAGCACGCTGTCAGTCTAGGAGCTTATGTTTGTCTCTGGAGTAGGATTGAACCCACGACCTTCTGATTAGGGGGGGGGGGGGTCCAAATGTGGGCAGCTGAAACTCACATGCCCACCCCCTCCCCCACGTCCCGCCATATCACATAACTGCCCGGCTTGTGGAAACCAATTAGCTGGTGCTGAATATGGACACGTATTGCTGGAATAACTCAGTGGGCCAGGCAGCATCCCTGGAAAAGGAATGTGACGTTTCAGGTCAAGCTAACAATGAACCATTCTACATTTCCGTGATTACCATCCCCTTAGATCTGTTTTCACACCTTGCCCTTCCAAATCTCTGTCTCCCTTTCCCCTGACTGTCAGTCTGAAGAAGGGTCTGGACCCAAAACATCACCCATTCCTTCTCTCTACAGATGCCACCTCTCCTGCTGAGTTACTCCAGCATTTTGTGCCTATCTTCAGTGTAAACCAGCATCTGCAGTTCCTTCCTACGCTATTAATTGGTGCTGTTTGCTTTATTCCCCAAGGGATGTGTCGGAGATTACTGGGTTTCCCGAAATGTTGGGAGGGCGAGTGAAGACACTGCATCCTGTGGTACATGGAGGTGAGTGAAGTCCCATTGTTGAGATGCTGGGAGGGTGGAATATCTCCCTTTGTGTTGCCACAGATGTATCGCTACGTATTCACAAGGAGAGGTTTTGCAATGTTCTTTGAGGATTTGTCCTTGTGTTTCTGTGTTTAGGTATTTTGGCCCAGAACATTCCAGAAGACAAGTCTGAAGTTGAGAAACTTGGCTTCAGCTTGATAAGGTGAGATGGTTGTGTGATGGAGATACTCTGCTTGAGGGTGTGTGTCGCAGTCATATGCTAAAGGTAACAGTGGTGTTGCTGTGATACAAGAAGATTGTGGGTGGTGGGGGAGAAGTTTATGTCTTCCAGCTGCTCAGAAACCCACCCCCTCCAGTGCTGATGCTGGCACAAGGCTGACTGTGTCCCTTCCTTTCAGAAACAGTCACGGTTGGGTCAGTCCAGCCATTCCTTGCTACTCACTTCTGTCATCTGCCTCTCTGGGAACCTGAGAGCAGAGCTATGCTGAGGTGCTAAATTTTAATCACTCGCGGGAAAGGAGTCTCCTCCGACAGTGCAGAGATCCATCAGTTCCTGGAGTATTGGATGTTGCTTCGAATATGACCTCAAGCCCGTGACTCTGGTGAGCGTGCCCGCCCACACTGAGTCATGAAGAAAGAACACGTGAATTGTCCAGGAGAAAAGTTCCATGTACTGTAGACCTGTAAATTGTCTTCAGCTTGATAAGGTGTGTAAATTGATCTGTAAGACCAATAAGACCTGTAAATTGATGCATGAAAGGAAAATCCTGCTTGAATTCTCTGCTCTGGTGGATTCTGTAGAATCTAGAGTGTTGACATCTGTGGCCCATCGTCACGGTTTGTAAATGGTGGCAGTGACTGAGTAAGATTTAATCCTCCAGCACTCCACAACCTGAGCTGACTTCCCAGATAAGCCAAGGGTCACGTGAACCATGTGCAACTCGCCCTGACAAAGAGTCTTTGGGCTGAGATGTTGACCATCTATCTTTCCACAGATGCTGCTTGACCAACGAGTGTTTCCAGCAGTTTCTGTTTCAGTGTCCACCATCCGTTTGATTTATTTTTGCTGTGTGAGCACACAGAGATGAAATTCATGGGTTTCTGTTCCTGGCATAGATTTGTTGGCAGCAAATCCTAATTTGGCAAATGTTGCTTGCAAAGGTAGCCAAAAGGAATTTAGTGGGTATGGAATTTCAGAAACTTGCCTTTACTTCAGAATTCCTCTATCCATTCACTCAGTGAAGGGAGTTCCATAGCACACTTAACTGAAATGTTAAATTGCCTGTTAAAGGCTAAATTGTTACAGCAGATGTCTGTGAACAGCAGTCTCACACTCATGGTCAAGTGATTAGGAATGCCTGCATTTTAGTGGTTATGGGGGTAGGTGGGGAAGTGTCTGAAATATTTAATATTGAGCCAGCAGGAAGTATAGAGACATTTCAATATACAATATAATAGCACAGCTCTTTGTACAAACTGGGATATCAGCGTGGAATGAACTGGCATCCTTTTGAACCTGAGGTTCAAAAGCTGCAAACTGGCCTAGGGCTGATTCCAGGCAGCAGAGTGCCGCAGCCATTAGACCCACTGACAATCGTGACCTTGGGCGCCGTTGGTGTGAAGTTTCCACATTCCCGCTGTGACTGCTTGGGTTTCCTCTGGGTTCCCCAGTTTCCTCCCACATTGTGATGGTGTGCGGGTCAGTTGGTTAATTGGACACTAAATTGCCCCTAGTGTGTAGATGACTGGTGCAATCTGGAGGGAATTGATGGGAATGTGGGGATAGCAAAAAAAAAAGGCAAAAATGTGGGTTTTGTGTAAATGAGTGTTTCTGGTCAGGTTACAGGCTGTTTCTGTGATGTATTGCTGTAAGATTACGACTGGTCAGTGAAGCAATGTGGACACTGGCTCTATCAGAAAGTCACTCTGGTTAATGTACAAGCACGATAGGGTGTCTGTTTTTCAAGTTTCTCAATGTGTACATTGCACAGAGTTCAGGGTTCAAGAGGCTTCCCAAGAGTTTGGCATTTTGCATATCTACCAATGCGGGCTTTGTTTCTCCCCTTCACTTTGTCCCTCTGTATTTACTGGGAAATTCAGTGCTTCTCTTTTACCCTCCTCTTTCACCATTTTGATTCATAATCCTCCTCACTAATCACTTGGTGGAGGGTTCACAGGTGCCTGTACAGGGGCCTGCTAAAGTCCCAAAGCAGTGAGCATTAGGGAGCAAGTGGGTCATGCATCTTTAAGGGTGTAAATTTGACATCGAGGCACTGGATATTCCAAAAAAGAAATCTGGGAACTCTACTACTATCTCTCAATTCCTGCAACCTGGGTTTGATCTTGGTCTCTGGTGATATCCACACATTGGTTTCCTCTCATCATGAAGACATGCTGGTTGTTATGATAGCTGCTGTAAATTATCCATAATCTAGATCAGGAGGTTGTTCACCATTTGTTGAAGAGAATAAGTTGCAAAAAGTAAAAGAGAAATAAGGTGACTTATTGGAACCAATGGATTAGATCTTCTGAATTAGATCTTCTGAGAGTGGGCGTAGACTGGATGGGCTTAGAGGGCCTTCTGCGTCCTTTTGAATAAGATGTGTTTTGCCACTGGACTGATTGTAAATTGAATGCTGAATAAAGTTAAAAGATGACCAAATGACAATTGAAAGCAATGTTTCTCTGTTTTGTAATAGTTTAATGGGGTATTTTCTCTTCTTGTCCAGTGGTAGCTGAATGAATGAATGAATACGTTTATTGGCCAAGTATTCACATACAAGGAATTTGCGTGTGCTCCGCCCGCAGTGACATACAGTGACAGTTAAGAATGATACATAAAACATTAAACATTATTAATAAAACATTATTGATTAAACATGTGAATTAAATAAAATACCAGAGCAAAAGGAGGCTACAGATTTTTGGTTATTAAGTAGAGCTACCTCGTGGGAAAAAAAAAGCTGTTTTTATGACTGGCTGTGAGAGTTTTGACAGTCTGGAGTCGCCTTCCAGATGAAAGTGATTAAAAGAGTTTGTGGCCAGGGTGAGGGGGGTCAGAGATGATCTTACCCGCTCGCTTCCTGGCCCTTGCAGTGTACAGTTCGTCAACGGAGGGGAGGTTGCAGCCAATAACCTTCTCATCTGATCGGACGATTCGCTGCGGCCACTGGGTGTCGTGCTTGGTGGCTGAGCCAAACCACACCATGATGGAGAAGGTGAGGACAGACTCTACGATGGCCATATAGAATTGTTGCCTGTGGTAGATTGTGCTTCCTCAGCTGCCGCTTCCTCTGTTGTGCCTTTTTGACTGTGGAGTTGATGGAGGAGGAGGCGCTGTCCTGAACGGCTGCCTGTCCTGCAGCTGTCCGTTTTTTCCCCTTCTTTTTTATTATTTTTAGTTCGTTAAGTGTGCAGTCAGGGGGTCTAAATCTTTTATGTGTGGGGGGTGGTGGGGGGGAAGGGGGAAACTGCTTTTCTAAGTCCCTACCTGGTCGGAGGGGTTGCCTTCCCCCGAGCAGCGTCTTCGACCTGTCCTCGCGGCCTACCAGCGGGTCCTGGAGCGACGTTTCCCTGAGGGGACCTGGCCAGAACATCGGCGTTGGCGGCGGCGGTGCAGAACATCGGCTTTGGCGGCAGTGCAGCGCTGGAGCGCTATTGCGGAGCGGGCGATGCCTTTCCTGGGTCGCCGCGCTGGGACTCCAGTATGCTTGGTACCGCCGAGGAAAACATCGTGGAGCCGCGGTTCTGCGGAGCGGCCAGCTGCGACGTTGAACTTACATCTCGCCGAGATCACCAGTGTGCGGAGCTCCGTCTGGCGTGGTCTGTTGGCTTGGAAGCCGCAGGCTCCGGTGGGAAGGCGGCCGTTCCTGGCACCCCAAGCCGCTGGGGGTTCTCCCGACGCCGGGGTACCATCACCCGGCGAGAACATCGGGCGCCGTGGCGGCGACTGTGGAGGCCTCAATAGGCCCGACTATGGGTGGACAAGAGGATGGGGACTGGACTTTGTGCCTTCCCCCACAGTGGGAATCACTGTGAGGGGATGTTTTGGTGTTGAATTTCTTTATGAATACTGTGTTGTATTTTTATTAGTGTGCTGCAAGGACATCAGAATTTCCCCTGAATAAGGGGATTAATAAAGTATCTATCTATCTATCTATCTATCTATCTATCTATCTATCTATCTATCTTCCCTTCCCCCCCCCCCCCCCCCCCCCCCCCCGCTTAAGCTCCTTGGAGATGATGGTTCCCAGGAACTTAAAAGACTCCACAGATGTGACTGTGGTGTTGATGGTGAGTGGGGTGAGGGGAGGGGAAGTCTAAGGTCCCCAATCAATAACCCGTGCCTGCCTTCTCCCCATATCCCTTGATTCCACCAGCCCCTAGAGCTCTATCTAACGCTCTTAAATCCATCCAGTGATTTGGCCTCTGTGGCAGGGAATTCCACAAATTCACAACTCTCTGGGTGAAAAAGTTATTTCTCACCTCAGTCTTATATGGCCTCCCCTTTATTCTAAGACTGTGGCCCCTGGTTCTGGACTCGCCCAACATTGGGAACATTTTTCCTGCATCTAGCTTGTCCAGTCCTTTTATAATTTTATATGTTTCTATAAGATACCCCCTCATCCTTCTAAACTCCAGTGAATACAAGCCTAGTCTTTTCAATCTTTCCTCATATGACAGTCCCGCCATCCCAGGGATAAATCTTGTGAACCTATGCTGCACTGCCTCAATCACAAGGATGTCCTTCCTCAAATTAGGAGACCAAAACTGTACACAATACCCCAGATGTGGTCTCACCAGAGCCCTATACAACTGCAGAAGAACCTCTCCTATACTGAAATCCTCTTGTTATGAAGGCCAACATTCCATTAGCTTTCTTCACTGCCTGCTGTACATCCTTATTTCGTCTTTGTCTACGTCTTCCTTGTTCATCAGATTCAAGTCCTAGTGCAGATAGTTGAGCAACAAACGCTGGGTGCAGTATTGAGGGGGTTTAGGATGTGGGATGAGTTTTCATGAGCCAGAGTGAAGATTTTTGATTAAAGCCAGCATCCACATTGTTTCACTGACCAGTCTTAATTTTATCGCAATACAGTACAGAAACAGCCCTTAACCTGACCATAAACATTCATTTTCCTGAATCTTGCCTTTTGCCATTTAGCCTTCAGATGAGAGGTTAAACCAAGTCCCAGTTTCCTCCCTCCTCTGTGTTGGGTGCCAGTGTGAAACATTAGTAGGAGATATGTCGGAAACAGTAAGTACTTGGTCCAAACTTGCCTATTACGCCATCCTTACTCTAGAGCTGTCAACTGCTGATGGGCAGGCACCATGTGTGGCTCCACTTGCCTTTCACTTCTGTCTTTGTGTTTCCCTCCCTCAGAGTTGTGGTTTGCAACCTGTACCCGTTTGTGAAAACTGTCTCCACTCCAGATGTGACCCTGGCAGAGGCTGTGGAGCAAATCGACATTGGTGGGTTTTTAACTGGAGTTTAATTTACTCGGAAAGGAGCAGCTTTGAAATTTCTTTAACTTGCCGCTAACCTGCGCCCCTCCTCGTAAGAAAATAATTTTATTTCTATGGACCCCAGGATCCAAAAGCATTTTGCATTAATGTTGGAACATTGAAAATAATACACCCAATTGGTACAGAACAATCTTTCCCAGACAGCAAGGAAATAAATGTTCATGTAAATCTGCTTTAGTGACGCTGACTAAATAATTGCCAGCCAGGAGGGAATCTCTTTTATATCTCTTTGAAAATGTAGTCAGCCATGTTATTGGTGGGTGAGTGAGAAGGTGAATGGGTTATGTTCTTTTACTTTTGTGACTGGCTCTGGGCATTTGGCCAGGGGAACCATCACCCCCCCCCCCCCCATTCACCCTCTCAAGCCCCTCGCTGGATGTTTTGGAGAGGCCTGGCAGAAGGCCTCCCGCCTCACTAGCAGCATGGAAAGGAAGGTTCAGCAAGTGGCTGGGATGCAAAACATTTTGTTGATCTTTATTACCAAAGGAATTGAGTTCATGGGTAGCGATCATAGCTCTAATTATGCAGACATAATATTTTGAACATAGTGTATTTTTCTATCTGAGCAAGGATATGCCTGATAGAGTGGGTGCAGCAAAAGATTTGCTAGATTGATTCCTGGGAGGAAATTTGCTCTACAGTAAAACATTAAAAAAAAAACTGGACTGGTAACTAATATAAAAACAAAACCGCTGGAAGAACTCTGGTTCAGGCAGCATCTGTGGAGGGAAACTCACTGTTGACTTTTCCGGTTAAGTTCAGAGGAAGCATCAATTGTTATTTCTCTCCACAAATGCTGACTGGTTTGCTGAGTTCCTCCAGCAGTTTGTGTTTTGCTGCAGATTCCAGCATCTGCAGTCTTTGTGTTTGTGAAGCCAGTGACCATCTTGAGATAAGAAAAACCTAATTGAAATGTAAATAGTTCTTGCAGGTCTTGAAAGGGTAGATAATGATCCCTGTGGCTGGGGTGACTGGAATATTTATGGTAGTGGAGGAGGGGGGGGGAGGGGGGGGGAGGGGGGGGCGGCGTCACCATCACAAAATAAAGGGTCAATCATTCAGGGGAGAATTTTTGGAAGAAATTTATTTACAAAGTGAACGGTGCATCACTGGGATTCTTTACTGAAGGACCATGGCTTCTCAGCCACAGATAATAAGGGAATTAAGGGATATCCTGAGAGCGATGCTGTCTGGAGCTATGATCCTGGTAGGGCCACCAATGGCGGTAAGGTCGAGGGGGAGATCTCTAACAAAGAGCAATCCAACCAAGATCTCAAAGGTGGAACAGGCTAAGGACGATGGCTGACCTTAGTGGAGCGTCACAACGGCTGGGAAGGCGGATGAAGGTTGCAGCAGAAAAGGGTCTCTGGTCGTCTTGGACTCCATGCCACTGGATCCTGACCCAGATCTGTCAAGGACCGTGGGGTGGCTGCCTGTGCACCAGTCTCCCCACAAGTCACGCACAGGCGTCTCTATATAGGGAATAGCACCCTGGAGACACCCATGGTCAGCCATGACCGAAGGGGCCCAAGAAGGGATATGGTTTAATTTTTAAAGTGGTGCAGAGGTAAAAGATCCTGTTGAATGTTGGAGTAGGCAGGAGGGGCCGAATAGACTGTCCTGGTTCTTATGTTTCTTAACTCCCCTTGGCTGGGTCCTAGGAAGAATCATTGGGCAAGCTTTAACCTGTAGAAGTATCTGAAGCAAGTGACCTCACTGCGATAATTAAATAGGTATTCTGTTTCCTGTTTTGTGCCTCAGTCAGAAGGGAGAGGGGATTCTTGGCGAGCTGTGCTTGAGTTTGAGATTTTTTAATACATTTCCTGACCAGAGGCCATTAAAGTTGGGAATTAAAGTTGCCCAGCATGTCCGACAATGCAGCATGTGTGTCTCAGAGCGTCAGGTGACAGGTGGCAAGGGCGACCCTTCCCACTGCACTGACTGTGTTGGGCATGTGTAATGTTGTTCATGCTGCATGTGCCGTTTATCTTCCCAAAGGTGGCGTAACCCTGTTGCGAGCAGCAGCAAAGAACCAGGCCCGTGTGACCATAGTGTGCGATCCCGCTGACTACGTGACTGTTACCAAGGAAATGGAGGCCTCCGAGCAGAAAGACACTTGTGCAGAGACCCGGAGTGCCTTGGCATTGAAGGTATTCTTTCTAAATCAACGGTGACTTTTGTTATTTCACTTCTCAAAAGGGAACGGGGTTGGATGGGGCCTAGAGTTATTTCTTCCCCTCTTACCGTGCTCCGTCCCAGCTCAAGCTTACTGTTAAGTGCCCTATTTCTGGGGCCCAAGCTCATGCCATTTGATTGTGGCCCTTGGTTGACAGGCACACACCAGGCCTTGTCGGTCTTTCAGTGGGGGTACGTTGTGGTCTGACTTCTGCAAACTGGTGTGGCCAAGAGTCTTCACATTGGCGTCATCTGTTTTCTCATGATGGAAGTCAGAACAGAGCTTGTGGTTTTTTCTTGCACTATTGCCTCACTGTCGTTCTGCTGGGAATCTAAGGTTTGTTGCAGCCCAGGGTTAAGGTCAACGTATGCTCCCCTGAATAATGATGGTGTGTTGAAGGGATCTCCACTATCAAATGCAATGGAAGGCATTTAAAGACTGCATGGATGAACTACAACAATTGTTCATCCCAGTTTGGCAAAAGAATAAAGCAGGGAAGGTAGTGCATCCGTGGATAACAAGGGAAATCAGGGATAACAAGGGAAATCAAAACAAAAGATGAAGCGTACAAATTAGCCAGAAAAAGCAGCCTACCAGAGGACTGGGAGAAATTCCAGCAGAGGAGGACAAAGGGCTTAATTAGGAAAGGGAAAATAGATTATGAAAAAAAACTGGCAGGGAACATAAAAACTGACTGCAAAAGTTTTTATAGATATGTGAAGAGAAAAAGATTAGTTAAAACAAATGTGGGTCCCTTGCAGTCAGAAACAGGTGAATTGATCATGGGGAACAAGGACATGGCAGACCAATTGAATAACTACTTTGGTTCTGTCTTCACTAAGGAAGACATAAATAATCTGCCGGAAATAGCAGGGGACCGCGGGTCAAATGAGATGGAGGAATTGAGTGAAATCCAGGTTAGCCGGGAAGTGGTAGAAACATAGAAACATAGAAAAGAGGTGCAGGAGTAGGCCATTCGGCCCTTCGAGCCTGCACCGCCATTCAATATGATCATGGCTGATCATCCAACTCAGTATCCTGTACCTGCCTTCTCTCCATACCCCCTGATCCCTTTAGCCACAAGGGCCACAAACTCCCTCTTAAATATAGCCAATGAACTGGCCCCAACTACCTTCTGTGGCAGAGAATTGAATGCAACATCTCCAAGTTTGCAGATGACAAGAAGCTGGGGGGCAGTGTTAGCTGTGAGCAGGATGCTAGGAGGGTGCAAGGTGACTTGGATAGGCTGGGTGAGTGGGCAAATGCATGGCAGATGCAGTATAATGTGGTGTTAGGTAAATTGAATGGATTAAAGGCCGATAAATCCCCAGGGCCAGATAGGCTGCATCCCTGAGTACTTAAGGAAGTAGCCCCAGAAATAGTGGATGCATTAGTGATAATATTTCGAAACTCCTTAGATTCTGGAGTAGTTCCTGAGGATTAGAGAGTAGCTAATGTAACCCCGCTTTTTAAAAAGGGAGGGAGTGAGAAAACAGGGAATTACAGACCAGTTAGTCTAACATCGGTAGTGGGGAAACTGCTAGAGTCAGTTATTAAAGATGGGATAGCAGCACATTTGGAAAGTGGTGAAATCATTGGACAAGGTCAGCATGGATTTACGAAAGGTAAATCATGTCTGACGAATCTTATAGAATTTTTCGAGGATGTAATTAGTACAGTGGATAAGGGAGAACCAGTGGATGTGTTATATCTGGACTTTCAGAAGGCTTTCGACAAGGTCCCACATAAGAGATTAGTATACAAACTTAAAGCACATGGTATTGGGGGTTCAGTATTGATGTGGATAGAGAACTGGCTGGCAAACAGGAAGCAAAGAGTAGGAGTAAACGGGTCCTTTTCAGAATGGCAGGCAGTGACTAATGGGGTACCGCAAGGCTCAGTGCTGGGACCCCAGCTATTTACAATATATATTAATGATTTGGACGAGGGAATTGAATGCAACATCTCCAAGTTTGCGGATGACACGAAGCTGGGGGGCAGTGTTAGCTGTGAGGAGGATGCTAGGAGGCTGCAAGGTGACTTGGATAGGCTGGGTGAGTGGGCAAATGCATGGCAGATGCAGTATAATGTGGATAAATGTGAGGTTATCCACTTGGTGGCAAAAACAGGAAAGTAGACTATTATCTAAATGGTGGCCGATTAGGAAAAGGGCCCTTGTGGCTAAAGGGATCAGGGGGTATGGAGAGAAGGCAGGTACAGGATACTGAGTTGGATGATCAGCCATGATCATTTTGAATGGTGGTGCAGGCTCGAAGGGCCGAATGGCCTATTCCTGCACCTATTTTCTATGTTTCTATCATCGCTACTCCTTGTTTGACATTGTTGACATTTTGATTTAACTTAAAATCCTCAGTGCATTGCAGTCCGGTTTTGATCTGCAGTGACCAGCTGCACTTTACTGTTGCCAAATGTGTAGCCAAAAGTATGGTGGCTTTCACTCTGCTGTGTTCTCTCTCGCTAGGCGTTTACCCACACAGCCCAGTATGATGCAGCGATTTCTGATTACCTCCGGAAGGAATGCAGCCAAGGAGAGTCCCAGCTGCAGCTGAGATATGGGATGAATCCACACCAGACTCCTGCCCAGGTCTACACGCTAAGGCCCAAGCTTCCGTTCAAAGGTGAATCGGCAGCTTCTTCAGCCGGGTAGAGGTAGGGTGGGTGGAACCTGCTTTGAGCATGTTGGACAAAGTTAGTTTATGCGGTGCCTTTTGGTGATCTCGAATGTCCCAAATTGTTTTGGGGCTTCTGAGGTATAGCTACTATTGTGATGTTGGAAAAGCAGCAGCTTGTGTGTGCAGAGCAAGAACCCATGCACCACAACCACAAATATGGTGTTCTTCGTTAAAACAACAGAGGGCACAACATGTTTCAGCCAGTCGAGCTGCCACCTTGCAATTCTCTCCTTCAGGTACTTTCTGTGCAGTCTGAATGCCCTCCCTGTAACTGTGTGGGTTTCTTCCAGGTGCTCTGGTTTCCCAACACATCCTTCAGATGTAGATCAGTTAATTGTTGTAAATTGCCCATATGTAGGTGAGTGGTGGATTCTGCCAGGAGTTGAGAATATAATGAGATAAGCATAAAAGGAGGGGGGGTTGACATGGACTCAATGAGCCAAAGTGTATTTTTCTGTACTTTAAGACAACTATAAATATTGGGCAAGAGAGCCCATCACTCTACACCGTCAGCTTGATGATCTTTGAAATATTACTGTGGTGTGATCAGGACTTGGATTAGAATCTTTCGCAAAATCTGGGACCTTTGTTGCATGAGTCCTTGGCCTATCAGCCTGGGTTACCTACTCAATGCCAGATGAGGCTGTGACATACAATCTACCTTTACCCTTGACTCACACCCAGGGCAGCACAGTGGCACTGCTGTTAGATCTGCTGCCTCACAGCACCAGAGGCCTGGTTTGATCCTGAACGCAGGTGATTTCTGTGTGGTGTTTGTATGTTTTCTTTATGTGGACCTCTCTTAATTGCCCCTTGTGAATAGGAAGTGGATGTGAACGTGGGATAAATGGAGCTAGTGTGTAAGTGTGATTGTTGGTTGGTGTGGACTTGGTGGGCCATAGAACCTGTTTCCATGCTGTTTCTTTCAATGAATAAATCAATCAATTGGTTATTATGTTAAGGGAGCCTATGGATGTGCTACCTGTCTTTGACCCTCATTATGTCCCCCTCACGTGACAGTTCTGAATGGGATCACCTGGCTTCATCAATCTGTGTGATGCTCTGAATGCCTGGCAGCTGGTGAGGGAACTGAAGCAGGCCCTGGGTCTCCCTGCTGCCACCTCCTTCAAACATGTCAGCCCTGCAGGTAAGGACTGTGGTTCCTTGGTACTTCACAAACTTGAATACTGCAAATGGTCGATTTAAAGTGCGTATTGCTGGATGTCTACACATGTAAAAGTCAAATATGAAAGGGCCAGATAGCACTGGCAGAACAATGCATGTTAACTGCTCTCTCCCATTACTAACATGCACATCTATTAAATCTTGGCTTGTAGATCTCCAGAATTTGCAAAACTCTGCTGTTTCTTCATAGAAAAGGCATCTTAATTGTCACCCTACTTGTTAGGTCGAGCCGGCCTTTGACATTAATTCATTGCTCAACTGCAGGAAATCAAAGCTCATAATTAGTGGAATAGCAGACACTGTCATCTCGCAAAAATAAGCACAGCTTGCCGAACTCAGCATCAGGCAGCATCTGTGCAGGAAAATGGACAGTCGAGCGATCGTGTCAAGACCATTCATCTAGGGGAGCAGTCTAGATGAAGGGGCTCACCCTGAAACGCTGACTATTCTTTACCTAACCCACTGAGTTCCTCTAGCTGCTCTGCATTTCATGCTAGTGATGTTGTAATTCTTAAGCTGGCAGTAAACTTCCAGTTTGGATAGGGAGCACAAATAGTTCTCGTAACAGTTTTCTTGAGATTGTAATATTCCAAAAAATGCTCGCCAGTCTGTTTCTAATTCCAGTCACTGATGTTTATTTTGCATATTTTAACCCTTTCAGTAAAGCTCGATTCCTTCAATGATGCTTCTCAGAGCAGATTAGATTTTTCAAGAAGTAACCAAGAAGATTGATGTGGGTAAAGCCATAGATAGAAACATTGAAACATAGAAAATAGGTGCAGGAGTAGGCCATTCGGCCCTTCGAGCCTGCACCGCCATTCAATATGATCATGGCTGATCATCCAACTGCCTTCTCTCCATACCCCCTGATCCCTTTAGCTACAAGGGCCACATCTAATTCCCTCTTAAATGTTTTCTATATGGACTTCAGTAAGACCTTTGATAAGGTTCTGCTTGGTAGGCTGCTCTGGAATGGCGGGTGGCGCCTCGTCAACAGTCTGTCTGTCCTTTTTTGTTATTTTTGGTGTGTTAAAAAGTATGTTTTAGTGCTTCTTGGTTTGTTTTATGTGTGGGGGGCGTTTTATCAAAGTCTTACCTTGTTGCTTTTCACTTGGTATGGCTGTATGGTAGCTCAAATTTCCTTAATTAGTACATTTGACAATAAGCTGACCTTGAATGTTGGATCAATTGGCATTCAGGGAGAGCTAGCTGCCTGGATACAGAATTGGCTTTGCAGAAGGAAGTAGAAGGTGGCGGTGGAAGGCTGCTTTTTGGACTGGAGGCCTGGGACTAGTGGTATGCCTCGGGGATTGATGCTGATTTAGATGAGAATGTGCAAGGCATGATTAGTAAGCTTGCAGATGACACGAAAGTAGTGGTATCTTAGACAGTGGTGGGTTATCAAAAATTATAGCAGATTCTCGATCAAGTAGGCAAATTGACTGAAGAATAGCTAATGCAGGTAAGTGTACAGTGTTGCAATTTGGCAAGTCAAATCAAGGCAGGACCTTCACTGAGCGGGGAGATCCTGTGGAGGTATTGTAGTGTAGAGGGATCTGGAAGTACGGGGCACAGTTCAATGAAAATGGTGTCACCGATAGGAAGGTCGAGAAGGCGTCCGGTTCATTGGTCACAATGTCAGGGTATTGAGTATAGAAATTGGGATGTTCTGTTATGGCTGTACAAGATGTTGGTGAGCTGCATTTGGAGTATTGTGTTCAGTTTGGTCACTGTGAAAGGAAGAATGTCACTAAGCTGTAGAGAATGTTGGCAGCTCTTGGGCTGAATGTAGGGAGAGATTGGGTAAGTTAGGACTATTCCTTGTAGTTGAGGGGGCTAAGGTGTGATCTTATAGAGGTGCACAAAATAATGAGGGCAATAGATAGGGGGAATGAACAGATCACTTTACCCAGGGTAGGGGAATCAAGAATCAGAAGACGGGTTTAAAGTAAGAGGGGAAAGATCTGTTGTTATCCTCTTGTAGATCAGTTATAGGATCCTGAGGGGCAACCTTTTCCACTCAGGTTGGTCTGTGTATGGATTGAGCTACCAGAGAAAGTAGTTGAGGCAGGTACAATAACAACATTTAAAAGACTCTTGGACAGGTACATGGATAAGAAAGGTTTAGAGGGATATGGACCAAATGAGGGCAGATGGGATTAGCTTAGATGGGGCATCTTGATCGCCATGGACGAGTTGGGTCAAAGTTCCTGTTTCCGTGCTTTATGACACCATGTTCCAACTTCCATAAGAAACAGACTATTTGGGTTCTCTTGCCTGCTTTGCTGAATGTCATGGTACTTTAGCACCAATTTCTTGGACTAACCCCATGTCTTCATTCCCTTGTGCGTGGGAAATCATGTCTCAAATTTGATAAACTTTCAAAGAGGTCATCAAGAGGATTGATGAGAGTAGGGCAGTAAACCGGCCATTTGGTCTTCAGCAAGGTCTTTTACAAGTCATACATGGTAGGTTTGTTTCATGAAAGTTAGATCACATGGGATCCAGAGTGAGCTGGATAGGAAAGGGATTCAAAATCTACTTGTTGGAATGAGTCCTAGGGTGAAGGTGGAAGGTTATTTTTTCTGAATGGAGGCCTGTCACCAGTGGTGTGTCACAGGGATCTCTCCTCAATTCTGTTTATTTGTCATCTGTATTAACAGTTAACATGGTTAGTAAATGTTCGGATGACACCAGATTTGGGGGTATCGTGGACAGTGAGAATCAACTAGAGAAGGTGGGCCAAGAAATGGCAGGTGGAATTTATTCTGAAAAGTATAAGGTTTAAACAAACCAAGCAAATGGTAGGGCCCTGGAGATTGTTGTAGAGCACAAAGACCTGAAAGTTTTTCATGGGTAGATGGGTTGAGGAGGGATAAGGATGTTGTGTTTTACTAACTTGATCGAGTTTTGTGAGGAGGTGACGAAGGTGATCGATGCGTGTAGGGCAGTGTAGGGTAGGACATTGTGTACGTGGATTTAAGTACGGCATACTGGGTAAAGTTCCCCATGGTAGGCTGATCCAGAAGATTAAAATGCATGGGAGTGAAAGAGAGTTGATTGTATGGACTCAAAACTGGCTTACTGATAGAAGGCAGGGTTGTGGTGGTAGGACAATGTTGAGGCTGTGACCAGTGGAGTTCTGCAGGGATCTGGGTAGAGAATCACAAAAATTCACCACCCTCTGGGTGAAGATATGTTCTTCGTGTCGTTGTTATAAAGAGCTACCAGTTATCTTTAAGAACGACCACCTGATTCTCACCATCCTAAGCCAGGGAAAGCATCAGCTCTGCTTCCTCATCAAACTGTGTCATTGAAATAATTGTTGTATACTGTACAGAGAAGGAATTATAATAATCAATTATGCAGGTTAACTTGTTTGGACATTTCACAGCCAGCCTGTATATCAGCTGTGAATGTGCATTTTCATTTTTATTATTGATTGTAAAATTGCAAGCCCTTGTGGGGAAGGGTGCAGTGGGTGGCGGGGTACATTGTGTTCTTTGTTGTACTGTTGTTGTTCTGCCACTAGGTGCAGCTGTTGGGGTGCCGCTTACAGAGGAGGAAGCCAAGGTCTGCATGGTCCATGACAAGTACGGTGATCTCACTCCTTTGGCCACAGCGTATGCCAGAGCCAGAGGTCAGTACACGCCCTCCAGTCCGCCACAAAATTAACTGGGAACAAAGAAAAATGGGGCTTGTTTGTGGAAGAATGATAACAACTAGAGCTACCGAGTCAACTTCTTGAGGTTGTCCCACATTTCAGGTTAATAAGCGAGTTCGGTATTCCGAAAAATACAAGGAATCGTGGGATTTGTCAAAGGTCATTCACAATTAAGAAAACCGACAGCCCCGGAATGACGGGTCACCAGCGGCCCCAGGCCCACAGCCAGCGCGGGGAAGAAGCGCCAACTCCAGCCCCCGCCGGCACCGAGGGGGCCAACCAACAGCCACTGGATAAGGAAGGCTAGCGCCTCCTTCCACGACCACGGACGAGCACGATCTCGCTCACTCACCAAAGCATAAAGCAATAAAAATGACAAAATAATCTTAGCTTTTAACAAAGGAACAATAAATACATCTAATCCACAGTTTGAAAGTATTTTCTTACCTAGAAGAATCAAAGCTGAAAAGGATAAAATGAAGGTCTATAAGTAAACAACTCCACTGCTTCCAGCAATGTTTATGCAGTGACCTTTGACCTGGACATGCGCAGTCAGAATACCGAACTCGCTTATTGTGGCTGAATCCATGTCATTAATACGAACCAGCAGGGAAAGGCCAGTCATGGCATTTTAACCTTCACAATCGGCGCTTCCACAGCCCATTGCTTTCACTCCCGAGCTTTAACTATCCTTTTTTGTGCTTTGGGTTGTTTCTTCTTTACTTTGTCCTAGTTCACCAGCTAAAATATAAACACTTTCTCCTCAACATCATCAACTATTTCACTCTGCAAATTGTTAGCTGAACCCTCCAACCCCTCCATACCCTCACTCCAGCCTACTTGCTGACCAGGCACTTGCTCCTCTGTCCCGTCTCCTTCATCGCACCCTCGCTCTTGTCGATTCTGTCAGTGACCAAAGCTGTGTTTTTTTCAGCACAATGTATTTAACAACCGGGTGTGCTTTGTTTATTTTTTGCTCACTGTCCCTCACGAATCTTAAGACAGCCTGTTCTCTGATCTGGTGAGTCTCGTTACTTGATTGTCACTGGAGAGCCGCAGGTGTGGTTTGGAATCCAACCCAACTGTACCCTTGTTCTCTGCAGGTGCTGACAGGATGTCCTCCTTTGGTGACTTTGTGGCCTTGTCAGATGTGTGTGATGTCCAGACAGCCCGGATAATCTCCAGAGAGGCAAGTCCAAGAAGCAGGGTGCTCAGTGGATCGTGAAACCAAGACTAAGAAAGTTGAGGTGGACCTTGTTGGGGTGGGGTGGGGGGGGGGGGGAAGGGAGAGGGGGAAGGGAGAGGGGGAAGGGGAGTATGAGGCAAAACAAAATGGTCTCCCCCACTGTTCATTAGAAATTATCTGAAGAGATCTGTAGTTTTACAAATCTTTACCACAGCACTTGGAAATATACAGTGGTTTTAAATGGGTGGTCATGCACCTTGGTAGAAACAATAAAAGCATAGACTATATTTTCTAAATGGAGAGAGGATTAAGAAATCAGAGGCAGAAAGGAACTTGGGAGTGCTGGTGTAGGATTCCTAAAAGGTTAATTTCACTAGTAAAGAAGGCAAATGCAATATAAGCATTCATTTCGAGAGGACTAGAGTATAGAAGCAAGGATTTAATGCTGAGGCTTTATAAGGCGCTGGTCAGGTCAGGTTTGGAATATTATGAGCAGTTTAGGGCCCCATATCTGAGGTAGGATGTGCTGGCATTGGAGAGGGTCCAGAGGTGGTTTACATGAATGATCCCATAGATGATTGGGTTAATGTCTGAGGAGCATTTTATGGCTCTGGGCCTGTACTCACTGGATTTTGGATGAATTACGAGGAATCTCGTTGAAACCTACCAAATAATGAAAGGCCTAGATCGAATGGATGTGGAGAGGATGTTTCCAGTAGTGGGAGGGTCGAGGACCAGAGAACACAGAGTAAGAATAAAGAATGTAGCTTTAGATTGGAGATGAGGAGGAATTTCTTTGGCCAGAGGGTGGTGAAACTTCATTTCAATTAATGGGTGTTTTTAAAATAGGGATTGAGAGGTTCTTGATTAGTAAGCGTGTCAAAGGTTATGGAGATGAGGTTTAGAGGAAAAAATAGATCAGCCATGATTGAATGGTGGAGCAGACTCGATAGACTGAATGCCCAAATTTTGCTTCCTAAGTTCATAAGTCTTATGAATGGCTATGAAAGCATAGGGAACGGATGATGGGATAGGGAATTGTAGTTTCCTTGTTAAATAAACTGTACTTTCGTAAAGCCTGTCTAGTCTCCTGAAACTAATCTACCCATACCTATGTTACAGGTGTCGGATGGAATCATTGCTCCCGGTTATGAGGAAGAGGCTTTGAAAATCTTATCCAAGAAGAAAAATGGGAATTACTGTGTTCTGCAGGTAAGTGGATTAATTGGCCCCATCTCTTCTGATGTGATATCCCGCTTCCCCTCTTGACCTTCATAATGCTGTGCAGCTTTATAGTGGATGTAGGTTGTTTCTCTTTTGGGAGTTTGCTGAAGATGAGTTGGAGGAAGGGAGATCTTGCTTGTCCTTTTATCTTTACACGAACTACCCAAGGGGTTGACTGGACCAGGCAAGCCTATTAATCTTAGATTCAGGCCTCGGGACTAAAAATCTGGTCACGTACGGTCTGTGAATGCAGGCCAAATATTTTATGAAGCGCATTTATGGCTTCATTAAGGTTGCATTGCTAATGGGTGTGGCACAGGAGATAGTGTAAGAATGAACTATGCGCAGATGTAAAGACTTCTCTTTTAAAGAAGATGTCTCGACCCGAAACGTCACCCATTCCTTCTCTCCAGAGATGCTACCTGTTCTGCTGAGTTACTCCAGCTTTTTGTGTCTACTCTTTTCTTAGATGGATCCAGAATATGAACCAGATGAGTTTGAAACCCGGACAATATTTGGATTGCATCTGGCCCAGAAGAGGAACAACGTACCCATCGATCGCTCGCTGTTTAAGCACCAGGTCACCTCACCCAAGGATGTAAGTGATTGGAATGCATCCGTTCTGATGGGATTCCTTGCATACCCAGTGCAGAGAGCAAACATGATCTTGGTTTGATATCTTGCCCAAAGGTTGATGCTCCCACAGCTGAATGTGATGGTGTACTAGCTAAATGCTTGTGCGGAAGTTTCTGAAATGGTGATTTAAATAATCAAGACAGGGTAAATTGGTGTGCGTTTTGCAAGCAGCGGGTTGTGGGATAGCTCAGCCGCTTCAGAAATACCTTGACACCCTGTCAATCCGAATCAACGTCACACAAGGTCATTGACCTGCCCTGTCTACTGCTTGCTCTGACGGCCCATCTTAAATGATGTTGCAACATGAGCCACCCGCCAGTCTTCGGAAACTTCACTTGTGCTGAAGATGGTGCAAATATCTCTGCAAGGGTTTCTCCAATTTCTTTCCTTGCTTCCCACAAGGTCTGAGAATGTAAGCCTTGGTTAGGCCCAGGGCATTCATCCACCTTAATGTGCTTTAAACTTGCCAGTAGTTCCCCTTTGATAATTCGCATATTATCTAATTCATCCAAGAAATGTCTAATATCCCCAGTCTGCTGTGGCTCCCGTGACAGACTCTTTTGGAAAAATCTGGGATACTATCCCTGGGTGTGATGGGGCATCATTCCGGTGGGACATTCCGCATCTGAAGCCCAAACCTCGTGAGGGCAGTATTGGCAGAATAAGCCAATCTCCATCTGCTATGTCCAGTAGATGTCTGTTCTTTCCCGTATCCTCCCTGAACGGTCAGTTGGTCTCATTCAGCCAGACCAATGCCGCAGTGTTCCTTGGCCTGGGGTCTAGAATGATTTACAGGTGGGGACGGCCACTGACATCTGGTTACTTCACTGGCGTTGACCCTCCCCTCTCTCTCCCTACAGCTGCCAGAGTCTGCCATCCGTGACCTGATTGTGGCCAGCATTGCGGTGAAGTACACTCAGTCCAACTCGGTGTGTTACGCGAAGGATGGCCAGGTGAGTGTTGCATTGAGCAGGTGCCGGGTGGGTTTGAGGCAGTGCGGCAGAGGCGGTCATCAGGATGCATGCCTTCCCAAGCCTTGCAACGAGGACTCGAGTGCATTGCTTGGTCCCAGTATTTGTCAGTGAGAGCAACTAATTCATCCCAGCCCAGCCTTAATACGCCCCCCTGTTTGCTGATACCCTGCCATAAAACACCCGGAAAAACCTATGCAGGTCAAGGGGAGAAGGTACAAACTGTACAGACAAGCATCCGTAGTCAGGATCGAACCCGGGTCTCTGGCGCTGTAAGGCAGCAACCCTACTGCTGTGCCACCATGTCTATGATTTCCCAAGACCTATATTGATTTGCTCTCTTTTACCTGATCTCTGTAACTTTCCCTCTTGCCTTCTCCTTTGAGACTGGAGCCCTTCCCACTGCCTGCTCCCTGTGCAGTCGATTGCAGGCTCCATTCCTCTGCACCTCCACTACTCTTGCTTCCCTGTACCCACCACACAACTGTATTCCAAAATTATGAGCGACTAGGTCGGGTGAGCTCTAACCAGGGGATGTAAGACGACGGTAGAGGATTAGAAATGAGATGCTGCTGTGAATCAAACTGCCCATGGATATTAAGCCTGCTCCTTTGCCACAGAAGGGATGGAACAATTGGTGGGGATGTTGTGTATCATTTTTGTTTGTGTACCTGTGCCCTCACTAATCTCTTGAATGCTTTACCAAGGTCCTGGGCATCGGTGCAGGTCAGCAGTCCCGCATTCACTGCACTAGACTGGCAGGGGACAAGACCGATTACTGGTGGCTCCGTCACCACCCCAGAGTGCTGGCCATGAAGTTCAAAGCGGGTGTCAAGCGGGCTGAGATTGCCAATGCCATCGACCAGTATGTAGGCGGGATGATTGAGGTAAGGTACAATGCAGCACCCCTGCAGGTAACCTGTATAGACTTGACGGTGAGATGCCACAGTCATGGTGCTCTATTTGGGGTCTAGCTCTTCCAGAAGCTTTGGAAGTTTAATTACCTTGAAACTGTGTGGGGGTGGAGGGGGGAGGGGGGGGGGGACTGCCTCTGTTTGCTTCTCCTGATTATACAAACTAGTCTCCATCCTTGATCTGATGGTTCAGTGTGATCATGGGAATTGTTGTGCCTCACTTTATGTACATGCACAGAAAATAACGCGAATTGGGCACTTCTCTGTAAGTTAGTATCTGTGTTGCTCCTCCTGTGATCTGAGGGCCTCAAAGCACGTTACTACCATAGTATTTCTAACAATGCAGAACCCAATTTATGTGGACCAAGCTCTCTCAGAAATCGTCACCAGAATTTACAGGGAAGGTTTCAGTGATGGTAGCAGAGAGATGCATTTTGGCATCTGCTTGACCAGTGCAGAGCCAGCCTGGTTAGTCATAGAATGATACAATGTGGAATCAAGCCCTTGGGCCCACTTGCCCACACTGGCCAACACTGTCCCAGCTACACTAGTTCCACTTGCCTGCGCTTGGTCCATATCCCTTGAAAACTTGCCCTATCCATGTACATGTCTAACTGTTAAACGATGGGATAGTCCCAGCCTCAACTGCCTCTTCTGGCAGCTTGTTCCATACACCCACCACCCTTTGTGTGAAGAAGTTACCCCTCTGATTCCTTTTAAATCTTTTCACCTTGAACCTATGTCCTCTGGTCCTTAATTCCCCTCCTCTGGGCAAGAGACTGTGCATTTACCCGATCTATTCCTCTCATGATTTTGTACACCTCTATAAGATCACCCCTCATCATCCTGCACTCCCAAGAGACCCAGCCTCCTCAACCTCACCCTATAGTTCACACCCTCTAGTCCTGGCAACATACTTGTAAATCTTTTCTGAACCCTTTCAAGCTTGACAATATCTTTCCTATAACATGGCGCCATCTATAACATGGTTGCTTTCCTATAACATGGTTGCAGTCTCTGTGGAGACAGTCTCCACTCTGGTCCAGTTGGCCAGTCAGGAGCTGCTTATTTTGCCCACACTTGTGAGGTGTTTCCAGAGATGATTGGATGTCCTCTTATTGTCTCCTCAGGTCACAGAGCTGCCCAAGTGGCAGGGAATGTTTGAGGAGGCTCCAGAGCAGCTGTCGGAGATGGAGCGCAGGAACTGGATCTCCAGGCTGAGCGGCGTTGCTCTCAGCTCCGATGCATTCTTTCCTTTCCGGGACAACGTTGAACGAGCCAAGAAGGTCAGTTTTGTAATGATCGGCCACTGCTATTCTGGATTTTATATTTTTAGATAAATACTAGGATATCAAGAGTTCCATCAAGAACTTTACTTGTTTCGCTTCTCCCACCCCAAGGTCCATCATATGGTCAACAGTGTTAAGTCCAAAGTGCATTCTTGACTTCCCAGCTGCCAGCAAGGCTGCCCAAGACAGGTGCTTACCAGGGGTGCTGAACCCACAATCGCAATGTGCCACAGGATGCTGGTGAAGACCGGTCCCTCAAGTCCCACCAGAAAATCACCATAACCATCATCCCATTAACACCGTGGTGAATGGAGTGTTAATGGGATGATGGTTATGGTGATTTTCTGGTGGGACTTGAGGGACCGGTCTTCACCAGCATCCTGTGGCACATTGCGATTGTGGGCTCAGCACCCCTGGTAACCACCTGTCTTGGCCAGCCTTGCTGGCAGCTGAGAAGTCAAGAGTGCACTTTGGACTTAACACTGTTGACCATATGATGGTCCTTGGGGTGGGAGAAGCGAAACAAGTAAAGTTCTTGATGGAACTCTTGATATCCTAGTATTTATCTAAAAATATAAAATCCAGAATAGTTATTAAATTATTATCAATTAGATTGAAAGATATTGGTATTTGGGAATGCAGCAATTATGGAAAATTAACATGCAAGCAATTTACAAGGCAAGTTTGGATGGTTTGCTGGCCTTTATTGCAAAGAGATTTGAGTACAATAATAGATATCTTGCTTCAATTAGAATATGGGACCCTGGTGAGACTATCTGGAATACTGTGTACAGTCCTGGTGCCTCTTGCACGAGAGAAAGATAAAGAGGATCCACTGGTTAGGTTTCCAGGATTTATGTAAGAAGTTATTAAGTAGATCAGGCCTGTGCTTCCTAAAGAGAAGTAGAAGAGGATGTTTCAATGAAACATATAAAGGTACTTGCATGAGAGATGTATGGAAGGTTTCACAAGTTGAATGTCTGGAACCAGTGTAACTGGTTATGGAACAAGTGCAGGAAGGTGCCACAAGGTAAGCGATCACAGAGTGGCCCAGGAGCAGAACTGGTAGTGTTACCTTGCAGAACCACGTACCAGGTTTAATCCTGACCTCTGCTCTGCTATTGTGTGGAATTTGCACATTCTCCTTGTGACTGCAACTTTTCTCCAGATACTCTGGTTTGCTCCCACATCTGGAAGACTTGGGGATTGATAAATTAAATGGCTGCTGCAAATTGCTTCTATTGTGTAGGCGAGTTGGTCGAAATGTGGGAAGAATAAAATGGGATTAATGTAAATGATTGGCATTGATTTGTGCTAAAGGGCCCGTTTCTGTGCTTTACACTTTGGCTCCCAAGGCAATGATCTAATTGAATGGGGAATCGGGGATCAGGGGCTGAATGACCTGTAGCTGCTATTTATGTTCTGAGTTTATGCAGGAGTCCATCAAAGACTATTTTTTCAGAGTTATAAGTATTGTAGACTTCAGTGAGGTTGGTCGTGCCATCTTCATTCTTCAAAATTGTTTTATCTGCAAAGTGCCCTCCACCTTTCACTCAGGTCTCGCTAGTCAGCATAATTACTCTCCTTTTGAAAGGTCTTCACCTAAGGGAATGATTACATTTAAATTCCCCACTTTCTACTCACCCACCACTTATTTTAACTGGTATGAATTCCTTTTTGAGATTTGCACCTCACTTATAGCTTGCTTTCCCAAGTAACATCAGCAAATTGGGATACTTTACCCTCCTACACATCAGTCTGCCAACCTTAAATGTATCCGTTTATTCCTTTAATCGTGCATTCAAACTCCTGATGTCCGAGTGCTGTGAATCCTTATTGCAAATCCTCATATACGCTCTCTAATTACTTTCAATGGCTCTGATCATAGAGCATAGAAACAGGAACTTCTTTCCTGTGGCAGACCAATCATTTGTACTAATCTGATTTTCCACTTGTTCGGTAGACTTCTATGCCTAGGTGATTCAGGTGCTTTTTAAATCTTATGAGACCGAGTACTGCCTCCACCACCCTCTCAGGAACTGTGCTCCAGATTCCAACCACTCTATCGGTGGGGGGGGGGGGGGGGGGGGGGGGGGGGGGGGAAATCTTTCTCTGATCTGTTATGAACTTATACCCTCTAGTTTTAGACACTTCTGCCTTTTAAAATCTTTCATATATATACTGTAATCACATTAAATTCACCTTTTTTCTTTCCTTTCTGCAGAGTGGAGTAAATTTCATCGCTGCCCCATCAGGGTCAGCCGCTGACCGAGTAGTGGCCGATGCATGTGAGCAGCTGGGTATAACTCTGTTCCACACCAACCTGAGACTTTTCCACCACTAGAATCTCACTCTATTATCAGCTCATTCATTGGGCCACATTGATGATTTGTGGGGTTTTTTAAATGTGTCCACTGCTGTTATTGATGTTGGAAATTGTTCTCTGGAGGCAATTGTTATAGATAAATAAATAAATAAATAAACCAGTCAAATGAACAAACATGTGTCTTGGATTACATTGAAAATGGGAGCCACGTGGCAATACGTTAGAAAAGTTGATGCCTTGTTTGTACCGACGTACTAGACTTCACCCCACCCGGAGTGAAGGTATCCTTAAATCTCACTGTCCTGTTCCTCACCCTTAGCCAACTAAGGCCAGTCTGAAAACATCACCCATTTCTTCTCTCCAGAGATAGAAACATAGAAAATAGGTGCAGGAGTAGGCCATTCGGCTGTTCGAGCCTGCACCGCCATTCAATATGATCATGGCTGACCATCCAACTCAGTATCCTGTACCTGTTTTCTCTCCATACCCCCTGATCCCTTTAGCCACATGGGCCACATCTAACTCCCTCTTAAATATAGCCAATGAACTGGCCTCAACTACATTCTGTGGCAGAGAATTCCAGATTCACCATTTTGTGTGAAAAATGTTTTTCTCATCTCAGTCCTAAAAGATTTCCCCTTTATCCTTAAACTGTGACCCCTTGTTCTGGACTTCCCCAACATCGGGAACAATCTTCTTGCATCTAGCCTGTCCAACCCCTTAAGAATTTTGTAAGTTTCTATAAGATCCCCCCTCAATCTTCTAAATTCTAGCGAGTACAAGCCGAGTCTATCCAGTCTTTCTTCATATGAGAGTCCTGACATCCCAGAAATCAGTCTGGTGGACCTTCTCTGTACTCCCTCTAAGGCAAGAATGTTCTTCCTCAGATTAGGAGACCAAAACTGTACGCAATACTCCAGGTGTGGTCTCACCAAGACCCTGTACAACTGCAGTAGAACCTCCCTGCTCCTATACTCAAATCCTTTTGCTATGAATGCTAACATAGCAAACCTGCTGCACCCGCATGCCTACTTTCAATGACTGGTGTACCATGACACCCAGGTCTCGTTGCATCTCCCCTTTTCCTAATCGGCCACCATTCAGGTAATAGTCTACTTTCCTGTTTTTGCAACCAAAGTGGATGACCTCACATTTATCCACATTATACTGCATCTGCCATGCATTTGCCCACTCACCCAGCCTATCCAAGTCATCTTGCAGCCTCCTAGCATCCTCTGCACAGCTAACACTGACCCCCAGCTTCGTGTCATCCACAAACTTGGAGATGTTGCATTCAATTCCCTTGTCCAAATCATTAATATATATTGTAAATAGCTGGGGTCCCAGCACTGAGCCTTGCGGTACCCCACTAGTCACTGCCTGCCATTCTGAAAAGGACCCGTTAACTCCTACTCTTTGCTTCCTGTCTGCCAGCCAGTTCTCTATCCACATCAATACTGAACCCCCAATACCGTGTGCTTTAAGTTTGTATACTAATCTCTTATGTGGGACCTTGTCGAAAGCCTTCTGAAAGTCCAGATATAACACATCCACTGGTTCTCCCTTATCCACTCTACTAATTACCTCCTCGAAAATTTTTATAAGATTCGTCAGACATGATTTACCTTTCATAAATCCATGCTGACTTTGTCCAATGATTTCACCACTTTCCAAATGTGCTGCTATCCCATCTTTAATAAATGACTCTAGCAGTTTCCCCACGACCGATGTTAGACTAACTGGTCTGTAATTCCCCGTTTTCTCTCTCCCTCCCTTTTTAAAAAGTGAAATGAGGACATCAAAAAAGCTGTTATCAGTACAGTTAACTATAGTAAAACTCAGTTGGTCAGGTTATTTGCCTGGAATGTGAGCCAGTCTCAATTGTGATCAGAGCCAAGGTTGGAGTCTGGAACAGCAGCTGCTGGAAATGGAGGTAGATTTGCAGGAGTGAGGGTTTGGAGTGATAATATATTTCCTGCTCCTTTTAAACTTGCCGGGTTTACTGTAAAATCTATTATATTTCCGAGTAATGTTTTTAAAATAAATAAATAATACATTTGTGCATTCAAGGAAGGAAAAACCAATACAGAAATCTGGGTCTACTAGAGATTTACTAATCATGCCATGTACGTTTTCATGCAAATCATTGATATAGATGCTATACAACAATGGGACTAGCATAGAACTCTGAGGCACACCACTTGTCACAGATCGCCAGTCCGAAAAGCAACCTTCCACCTTCTGCTTTCTTCCGTGAAGCCAATTTTCTATCATTTTAGCTATCTCTTGAATCCCATGGGATCCAACCTTCAAACCCTGTTCAAATGTGTTTTAAATTATGTAAATATATCCACCTCCACTACCTGGACACAGGAAATCTAATCCATTAGTACTAACAACGCCTTCCCAGTCAGTAGGAAGTTAAAATCGCTTGAGATTGTAGTCTTATTATTCCTGTACATCTGATTTCTTTAGTTTGGTCCTGCTGACAACTGGGCAGCCTGTAGTATAATCACATTAAAGTGATCGTCCGCATATTTTTACGTTCTGCACAAATGGCCTCGCTGATGATCTCCCTGGATAACCTCTCCAAAATACTCATGTGGTGTTCCTAATGAACAGTCCAATTCCCCCTTCTCTTACCTCCACCTCTGTACCCAGGAACATCGAGCTCCCAGTGCTGCCCATCGCTCAACTCTGCTATGGGGTTACATTAGCTACCCTCCAATCCTCAGGAACTACTCCAGAACTTAAGAGTTTTGAAAAATTTATCACTAATGCATCCACTATTTCTGGGGCTACTTCCTTAAGTACTCTGGGATGCAGCCTATCTGGCCCTGGGGATTTATTGACCGTTAATCCATTCAAGTTACCTAACACCGCTTAACCTGGATTTCACTTAGTTCCTTCATCTCATTTGACCCCCGGTCCCCTGCTATTTCTGGCAGATTAATTATGTCTTCCTTAGTGAAGACAGAACCAAAGTAGTTATTCAATTGGTCTGCCATGTCCTTGTTCCCCATGATCAATTCACCTGTTTTTGACTGCAAGGGACCTACATTTGTTTTAACTAATCCTGTCTGCCTGTCCCGCTGAGCTACTCCAGCATTTTGTGTCTACTCTAAGGCCAGTGTGCCAGAAAATCCTTGAAGCGGGCTCACAGCGATTTGTTCTGGCTGATACGCGTAGAGATTTATATGCTGCAGAATTTCCTTTCGCTTACTGAAATTTGCTGCTTCACGCGGTGTGTACGCGAGGGGAAGACCACATAGCTCTCTGTCGTGTTTAAACGTTTTATTGAAACGAGGTTCATCTCTCCATTGCCGGTAAGGCAATTGCTGTTTATCTGTAAACAATCACTGTTCACACAAAATATACCAGCAAAGGATTAACATCTTCCAGCACCAGTAGCATCCATGTTTATTCAACAGTATAAGAATTAGAGAATAACAACATTATATTGGGGAAAAGAAGGAAGAAAGTACTGATAAATAACAGCTGATTCAGTTACACAATTACAACTTTGATCATTTGATAGTGGGGTAGGGGCATTTGAAGAGAAGGGTGTGCATTTTATTAATTAGCAGTGCGCTCATTTAACCCATGTATAGCTTATATGTAGTAGGGAGAGAGGGTTGCAATTCTTCAGAAGCTGTGAGGCGTTTCCCCCCCCCCCCCCATTGCAGTTGTGGATTTAAAACCAGCCCATTACAATTTCCATTAAGACGACTTGAGTTGCCGCTGGCTCTTGTTGGCAGGCGATTGTAGATGAAGCGGGTGATAGGGTAGGATGGAGGAAGTGGAGAGTTTGCGAATCGAAGCCAGGAGAGTGTTGGAAGGTTAGACCCAGGCAGCCAGCAGCTCCTGTGATTTTGGGAAGTGTCCATTGCTTGCTACTTTGATCTTGTTGGCTGCCATCTTACTCCAAGGAGGACACTGCCAGTACGTCCCTCGGGCCACCGCATTCCAACGGACAGTGCACATACTGGGGAGCAATACACATGGTTAGAAACAAGCTGACATCAAACAAGCTATTATCAGTACAGTTAACTATAGTAAAACTCAGTTGGTCAGGTTATTTGCCTGGAATGTGAGCCAGAGTCTCAGTTGTGTTCAGAGCCAAGGTTGGGGTCTGGAACAGCAGCTGCTGGAAATGGAGGCAGATTTGCAGCAGGAGTGAGGGTTTGGAGTGATTATATATTTCCTGCTCCTCTTAAACTTGCCGGGTTTATTGTAAAATTTATTATATTTCTGAGTAATGTTTTAAAAATAAATAAATAATGCCTTTGTGCATTCAAGGAAGGAAAAACCAATACAGAAATCTACTAAAGGAGATTTACTAATCATGCCATGTACGTTTTCATGCAAATCATTGATATAGATGCTATACAGCAATGGGACTAGCATAGAACTCTGAGGCACACCACTTGTCACAGATCGCCAGTCCGAAAAGCAACCTTCCACCATCACCTTCTGCTTTCTTCCGTGAAGCCAATTTTCTATCATTTTAGCTATCTCTTGAAGCCCATGGGATCCAACCTTCAAACCTTGTTCAAATGTGTTTTAAATTATGTAAATGTATGCACCTCCACTACCTGGACACAGGAAATCTAATCCATTAGTACTAACAACGCCTTCCCAGTCAGTAGGAAGTTAAAATCGCTTGAGATTGTAGTCTTATTATCCCTGTACATCTGATTTCTTTAGTTTGGTCCTGCTGACAACTGGGCAGCCTGTAGTATAATCACATTAAAGTGATCGTCTGCATATTTCTACGTTCTGCACAAATGGCCTCGCTGATGATCTCCCTGGATAACCTCTCCAAAATACTCATGTGGTGTTCCTAATGAACAGTCCAATTCCCCCTTCTCTTACCTCCACCTCTGTACCCAGGAACATCGAGCTCCCAGTACTGCCCATCTCTCAAATCTGCTATGGCAACTATATCAGTCGCATGTGCCAATCGTGTTCAGATTATCTGCCTTACCTGTTTGGCTTCCTGCATAAACTAAATGCAAATTTAGCCTATCAGGCCTTCCACATTTCCCGCCTGCCTACCCATTGAAATTACTTTCTTAAGCTTGATACTGCTTCATCTTTGTCATCTGCCACACAACTACTGTGGTCCCACTCACCTGCCAGCTTAGCAAATCTCTACCAGGATATCGGCTGAATACAGACCCTGAAACAAACATCGCCTATCCATGTTCTCCAGAGATGTTGACTCACACGCTTCAGTTCAGATGTGATCAGTCTCACTTATGGGAGTTACCTCGTCCCAAGAAGGGGTCCCAATGGTGCAAAATGAATCCCTTCTGCCTGTCCCAGCTCTGTCACATATTCATTTTCCTTATTGTCAGGAGTAAACCAGTATATAACCCTTATTCGTTATGTCATTGGTCCCAATATGTGCATCAACCTCTGGCTGTTTGCCCTTCCCCTTAAGAGGAGTCCTCCTTGGAGACATCTATGACCCGGGTTGCCATTGAGGAAATGCACCACCTTGGAATCTCATTCGCTGGCACTATCCCCCTAACTAATGTGTTTCCTAAAACTACAGACTAAAATTCCCCTGCTCTGTGGCCAAGCTAGCTGGGATGCCAGGGGCTGTTGCTGCTGCTCTCTTCTGAAAAGTCATCATCCCCCACCATCTGTACTCAAAACAATATGCTTGTTACTGGGGTTAATGACCATGGGGGAATCTTGCACTTTCCTGTCCTGGTGGTCAGCCCACCCTGCAACGTGATCACCTCTATAAAGCTGCTGTTTGTGATGCTGGTACCATCATGTATTTAAAAGAACCCTTGCCCCCTCCGGGCTCGTACTCACCCTTGGATTGGTCACAAAATCAGACTCTTCCGTATCTACTGGGGAATATCCAGGCCTTCGGCAGTTGTTGCAATGCCAGCCCTGGAATTAAAGAAACATGTGCATGAGAGGCAATAGAGGCCTGTGGCTTCAAACATTATTGAACATCCCTTTTCAAATCAAATTTGACATCTGGTGCTGTGAACGCTGACCAATGGAAATTTTGGCATAATGACTTTAAAGTGTGGAATGGAATATGAAATACTTTTTGTCACGTGATCAGGCACAGTGAAATTCCTTGCTTGCGTACTGAAGGTATGTAAATAGTGGCCAACTACAGCACGCCGCTCCTCCTTTGTGGAGGGAAAGTCAGCAGATACTAAGGGAAGGTGAACAGTATTGACCGATTCTTCAAGGAATTAGATCATCTCAATTTGCTTTTAGAATGCTAAAAGCTGTAGCCATTCCATTGTTCTCTAATTCCATCCCCTTAATGCACCCCTCTGCGACGTTGGGATGACGGCCGAACCTCCTTGTAATTTTTCACCTTCCAATCGGCAGCACAGTGGCGCAGTGGTAGCGTTGCTGCCTTGCAGCACCAGAGACCCTGGTTCAATATTGACTGGGTGTTGTCTGTACGGAGTTTGTACGTTCTCCCTGTGACCACGTGGGTTTTCTGCCGGTGCTCCGGTTTCCTTGCCACACTCCAAAGAGGTATAGAATTGCAGGTTAATTGGCTTTGATTAAAAAAAAAGAATTATCCCTGGTGTGTAGGATAATGGTAGCATATGGGGTGATCGCTGGTCGGCATGGACATGATGCGCTGAAATACCTGTTTCCACCCTGTATCTCTAAAGTCTAAAAGTCTAATCTGTTAATGTTGCCAACATTGAGAGATGTACAGATTCAGAGCTCAATTTGATATGGATATGATTATCCGAAAGTGATATATTTTAATGTTTGTGGAGCGTGCATTTGCAATAATTTTTCGCCTCCTCAGTACCCGTCATTATCAAGACTAGATACAGTCTAGACTGAGTTAGATATATCTCTTGGGTTAACAGAATCAAGGGATATGGGGCGAAAGCAGGAATGGAGTGCTGATTTTGGACGATAAGCCATGATCATATTGAATGACGGTGCTGACTCGAAGGGCTGAATGGCCGGCTCCTGCACATATTTTCTATGTTTCTATGACTAGTCTGTGTCGTGTCCGTGCACTACTCCGTGCAGTGCCAGATTGGTGGGGATGGGAGTGCCAGCTGCTTCTCCCAAGTTCATAAAAATAGAACCTGCATTCCTATAGCACCCATCACCATCTAGGGGAAATCCAGAATGGTTTACACCTGGTGTCTTATTTTGGGAAATGCAGCTGTCTTTCCGATTTAAGAAACAGAGGAGCACAATCCTGCAAAAAGCAAAAACCATATACAGAGAATTTCTGGATTTAATGAGGAAATGTGCCCTTGGGATACATTCCGGGTGAAATTCTATAAATCAAACATTTTATGGGTATTTATTGCATCCTTGTATGTAGACTGTGCACAATTTGATGTAGCAAAAATACCTGTATAAATTAGAGATCTGCACCCAAAGGAGTCACCAGCATTTGAATAAAATTGCTGTGTTTCTAGATTACAAATCGGCAGCTGTAAACCTATTTGGGTATCCCAAGGTTGTGAAAACACATAAGGAGTGAAAGTTCTCTTAAATTACAAACAACTTTGATCAGGAGGTCACAAGAGCCCTGCAGTTTCTTGGTTATGTTGTACATTTGCGAAAGCCTTACGTTCCCAACCATATCTTGCTTCTCCAGACAAATATTTCTAACAACAATCTGCTTGAGGAACTCGTTGGGTCAAACAACTCCTCTTGCTGCTGGGCGTGGGATGAATTGTTGACAGGGTCAATAAGGTTTTGACCTGAAACATTGCCCATTCCCACCCCCCTCCCCCCCCCGAAGATATTGCTTGACCTGCTGAGTTTCCTCAGCAGATCGTTATCAGATTTCAACGTCTGCAATCTCTTGTCTCCAAGTAATTCCCAGAATCTTTTTAAACCTTTGCAGGTCCAGATTTGCTTAGTTAAATCTTTAACATCAAAACCACAGGTAAACAGGGACTTGTTTAGCAACTTACTCCTCAACACATCGTCCATTCTGCACTGGAGTATTAACCTGGGTCTTGCACTCCATCTCTGGGCTGAAGTTTGGGACACCAGGCATTGAAAGCATCTTACACCTTAACATTTCCAGCTAATGGTACCAGTGGAAATCTGTTAACAGTCCCTCGGAAAGATGGAATTCTAGTTAGATTTGTGCAAGAATTGTGAAAGTGCAAGAATTTCCCCAAGGATCCTTGTAGTTAATGGGAGAGGACTGGTAAAACAATGAGCAGGTGACAATATAACCACGATTTCAAGAAGGTTTAGATATTAAACCAAGGTACCTGGAATCCTCCCACGCAGGTGCATGAGCAAATGTTGCCAAGGTATTCCTTCTGCCACTGTTCTCCAATGTTGTACATGCTCCCTTCATCGTAACATGATCCTTCAACTGTGCATTGAATAAAACAGGCTGTTAGTACAAACACATTGCCACAGTGCTACATTGTCTAAGATGGTCAGTCAGAGACAGTCAAAAGATTTTGCGAAGTATGTCAGATGGAGGGAAGCTCCCCAGTTGTGGAGATTTAGAAATCTTAATGGGTGTTTTGGGGGGGGGGGGGGGGGGCAGAGGCCTGGTGAAGTTCTTAATGCAAACATGGCATGTGACCAACTGGAAGTGTGAATGTTAGGGGAGATGGGAACTTGGAGATAGAGGGAGTAGTTTAAGAATTTGCGCCATAGGATGGAAATTAATCCTTGGTCATTAGATAGATGTAAAATATACCTTTGTCCGTAGGATGTTTACAATGCTTCCAAATGCCTGCTACTTTGGTTTCATTGTCCATTTTAGGGACTTGGCAGCTGATCTCAGCTTCAAGGTGGAATAGTTTCCCATCATGGTGCAGGTGGGACTGGAATCTGGTTCTCAAACCAGAACACCTTGCTGAGTTTAGCTGACTGCCCCAAATATTACCAATGGCTCCCACTTAAGAAAGGCTGCAAGGAAAAGCCAGGGAAATTCAGACATTACCCTTGCATCAGTGGTGGGTAAATTATTGGAGAGGATTCCTTGCAGAGTATCTACCAGGATTTGGGTAGACAAGGACTGAGATTGTCAGCATGGTTTTGTGTTTGAAGATGTGACCAAGAAGATTGATAAGGGCTGAGTGGAAGATGGTATCTACATTCAATGATTTTGACAAGGTACTGCATTTTGTAAGCTGGTCTGGAAGAATAGATCATATGGGATCCCGGGCAAGCTAGCCAATTGGATGCACAATTAGCTTGAAGGTAGGAAACGGGTTTGATTTTTCTGACTAGAGGCCTGTAAGAAGTGGTGCACTGCAGGGATTGGTGATAGGTCCATTGATGTCGATTATTTAATTAACGATTTGGATGTGTTAGTAACATTGGCATGGATTACACTAAAATTGTTTATATATATATATATTTATATATAAGGTGCTGCATTTTGGTAGGACAAACCAGAGCAGCACCTACGGAGTAATTGATAATACCCTGCACAGTGGTAGAAAAAGAAGCCTAAGAGTACAGATAAGGTAGACACAAAAAGCTGGAGTAACTCAGCGGGACAGGCAGCATCTCGGGAAAGAAGGAATGGGTGACGTTTTGGGTCGAGACCCTTCTTCTGACTGTACTGATTTGTCAGAATGTACAGATACATGGTTCCATGAAGGTGGTGACACGAGGACAGGGTGGGGTGAAAATGTCTACAGTACACCAACTAAGGCCCCTTCTGGTCTGAGGCTAGATACGCCGAAACGTAGGAATCTAAAGAGTTATCCTGGAGAGGCATATACTGTAAGATTTTGAGGGCATAGATAAGGTGAATACCCAGTCTTTACCCCAAGGTTAGTGAGTCTAAAACTAGATAGCATAGATTTAATGTGAGAAATATAGGTTTTAAAAGGGCCCTGAGGAGCAACGTTTTCACACAGGATGTTGAGTACAAGGAATAAGCTGCTGAAAAAGTGTTAGAGGCGGGTTCAATAAAAAAACAATTAAAGACACTAAAGACTGGTAGGCACAAAATGCAGGAGTAACGCAGCGGGACAGGCAGCATCTCTGGAGACAAGGAATGAGTGACATCAAAACCCTTCTTCAGACTGAAAGTTACAGGAAAGGGAAACGAGAGATAGATGATGATGTGGAGAGATATAGGACAAATTGATGAAAGGTACATGGATCAGATATGGGCCAGATGGAGGTACTAGCTCAGTTGGTAACTTGGCCAGCATGGACGCTGGGCTGTAGAGCCTGATTCTGTGCTTTTTAGGGCCTGATTGTATGACCTTGTCTTCTGGGACAGTGTTAGCCAAATGCACACCTGCTGGCTTGGGGCAGGTGGAACATCAAGGAAAAAGGAAAGCTGGAAATGACGTAGAGAATGACAACAGCCTCATTGACATTTGACCATTGACTTACGTCGATCACATTTATATTCTCCATTTCTGCTGCTCAGACAAGTACAGCTGAGCAAGTGGCCAGTCTCACTGCGCCGATTCCATTTTTCACCCATGTGATAGTTCATGTTGCCATCGTGGCACGACACTGGACAGGAGGGAGTAAAGGAAATGGTTATTGATGGTTACTGAATAACTCTAGTTAACACAAGAAAATAACAATTCAACTTCTGTGCCCAAAATTTATGTGAGGTTTCTTTCCTTAGCATTCGCCTTTTAGATGACAGTGCTCTCAAAGGTTAGACAAGGTTGTACACAGCTGCATAATCACCACCAAGCTAACCAAGATCAGTGGCTCAATAACCAAATTCAAGATATGGTTCTATATCGTTCAGCGTATGGAGTGGGAGAGACCAGGAGAAATTCCTGCCATGCCGCACATTGCCCCATCTGATTGGGTAACCTACAGACTCCACAATCCTGTACTTGAAGGGTTGTGTTCTGTGGGAAAATGGCCAACACAATGTAATCCTTCCACTGCTAGAATAGCTGCAATGAAGGATATTGCTTCAATGTGCTTACTCATTACTACATTAGTTCCATGCCTGCAGCATCTTCCATTGTAGTAATGTATCCAATTCCCTTTTTTTAAATTACAACTTTATCTGCATCATGCCAGATAACAAAAACATTAATTGCCCCTGAATTTGGTTCTTCTGGTTCTAGAAGGTCCTGCCAGTAGAAAGTTTCCCCTCAACGAAATCAGCCAAACTCGGATAAGACTCGCTGTCCTTCTCTGCTCTCAGGAATACAATCCCTATCTACTATACCTCATCATTAGTATTAAATCTGCACCTTAACTGGATGCAATATCCCAGCTGAGCACAAATCATAAATAGAGTTGGGTCAAGTACAACTTTTTTGCCTCATGTTCCTTTATAAACCCTGGGCAGATTTTATGAACTTTAAAAGCCAGTGATAAAAGGAATGGTCAATACAATGTCACTCGACAGACTAATATAACTGTCCTTACATGAAGTAATATACAATATGTCCAAGATGCATTTCAATAAACTCAAGACTCAGGAGAAAGCAGATGTGAACATACTGTAAATCATGTGCATCCTAAATTCCCAGAAAATTCATTCCATTCCTAAGTGGATCTTGGCCACAGTTGCAAATTCCTGATCGAGCTCTGGAATCAAGGCATTACCCTTGTGACAGTGAGCTCACATGTCAAGTGTCAACTCTGAAAGCTTGTACTCGCTGTGGGTGCCATCTAACACGCCTGTCTGTTTATTTTAGTGTTTATTTGAAATCGGCCTCAAAATCGCCAAGAGATGTATGTGTGAAGGGGCGGGACATCTGGAGGGAGGATTGGAGAATGTGGTGCAGACTACTCACCAGGTGAGTCACAACTGATGTGACCAATTCCATCGCTTTCACTTGAACAAGTGCACACCACTTTCAATCCAGTCTCGGACAACTTTTCCCACTCCTGTCCAATTATATAATGGGTATTGGTGACGGTGTCATGGCATTTTCTCCGAGGGTTATTGGCTGTTTCGATAACTGCGGGCGAGAAACAAAGAATTAATGCAAGAAACTGGAACCATCTTGGCAATCGCGCTTCACCAAACCCAAAACCTTTCAGTGCCTTCCGTGACCACTATCCACTGTGGTAAATCTGCAGGAATACCACATTGCAGTACTCTTGTACTGTCTCAAGTGCTGCCTCACAGATGAGTCACCAAGCAAAGGCTTTGCCAATCTTTCCACAGCCTCACACCCACCCAGGTACAATCCCACGCACACTATTTTTTTATTTAACCGTTGGGTGGAAACAAAGTGATGTGTTGAAGAAGTTGATGGCTCAGGGCAATTCAGTCCATCGGCTACAGCCTCTGGGTAGAATCACATTTCCATCACTTTCCCTACTGTCCTAAAAGTCATTCTGTCTCAAATGCTTCTCTAATTTCTCTTTGGAGATCAGATATATTCTGTCTCCACTTATAGTTCCAGGTTATAATTACTCTGAGATCTCACATCCTTCTTTTATTCAGTAATGGCCCCATCTACACCTCTAGTATAAACAACACAAAGGGGAAATTTGTGGTGCAATGTTCCAGGGTTGTGAATCGCCCAACATATCTGGCAGTTGTTGTGCCAAAAGAGCTGTAACCCTACAAGAATAATCGCAGAGGCACTGGGTCATGAGACAGATTTGTTTAGCAGGAGCTTTAGTCTCAGGTCTGTCCGAACATCCCCTTCAATGGGCTGTCATGGCAAGTGGTATCTCAAAGGATATTTTTAGGGGAAAATTTGGTGTCAAATGAATGATGGGATTATGAATAGACTGAGTTTCTGTGTTGCACACTGCCACATTTCCACAAGAGTGCAAGCAATGGAATACCTTCTCATGATGGCGACACCTAGTTTGTGAAGCAGAGTGAGGCAGGATGTGAAGAGGAGACTGTCTGAGGAGTTGGATGAAGCGCCCTTGTGTGTGGGCAGAAGAGGAAGAAGCAATCTCGGTGAAGACAGGGAGCAGTCTGAAGTATGGTCATAGTAACATAGAAAAATAGGTGGAGGAGTAGGTCATTCGGCCCTTCGAGCCAGTCATTCAATATGATCATGGCTGATCATCTAAAATCAGTACCCCGTTCCTGCTTTTTCCCCATATCCCTTGATTCCTTTCGCCCTTAGAGCTAAATCTAACTTTCTCATGCGTTGAGGTAGTCATAGTTAGCTGAAGGAGGGGGAGTGGGGGAGTTAAGGCAGAATTAGTTAGGGGCTGGAGAGTCCCGCAGAGAGGCAGGCGAGTGAGCAGCAAAGGTGAGACACTCAATGACAAGGTTGAGGGGGAAGGCCATCGTGGTAGTGAGACATTAACAAGTTGAGGAGGGGGTGGAGACAGACCTGTTGGAGCCAGATTGTTTGGCTGAGCTGCTGAGGGAGATGGGGGTAGTGATGGGGGAAGATATTACATCAGGAATGTGTAGAAGTTTCTTCCCACCTGAATGTTTGTGTTGCTGCAGCAGTCATTCATAGACTTACTTGGATACCCACCAGTGACTGTCGTCTCCTTTACCATTTGTTTCTTATCACCATTCACAGCTTCCACTATCACTTTGTAATGAGTTCCAGACTCAAGGCCAGGAAGCACAGCGTAGTGTGAGGATCCTGGTACACGCACCTGGAAGACAGACAGAACAGCTTATCACTATGGCAACCCTCCACTCACCCTATCAGAACTATTTCCTATGTGCTGTCCTATCCTTTCTCTCCCCCACCCTGTCTGCAAACTTGGATTTCTCTCCTTTTGACCTGAAGTTTTCTTTTTCATTCTCCACAAAAGCTGCCTGTCAGAATTTTCAACCACTTTGGTTTTTCCAAAAACTTGAGGACAGGATATCCTGTTCTATTTGTGGAGGGCAATACTCTGGGCTCTCATTGAGGGCTTCAAATAAACGCACCTCTATTTCCTTACACACCCGGATCACGCTTTGGATGGTATACGGTTGGAGCCTCAATAAAAATAGATTAGGATAGACAAGTTTATTGATCTCAGTTGTGGATCTCCAGTGCAGCACAGTGGCACACCTTGTAGAGCTACTGCCTCACAGCTCCAGTGATCCAGTTCAATCCTGACCACAGTAAGTTTGCTCATTCTCCTTGTAACCACGTGGGATATGGTGTGCTTCCTGGGGGAATAGTGGAGGCTGTCTCACATTTTATGAAGCATTTAGTCAAGCATTTGAATATCCAAGATATAGAAGATGAGGGACCAAATGTGTCTCAGTGCTTCAGTGTTGATAAATGTAATGGAGAGCATGGACATGTGGGCCTAAGGGCCTGTCTGTGTTGCACACCAAAGTAAAGGTGTTTTTCAGCTCACCCGATCATCCCCACCTATTCCAAGATAATAATTGGAAGTTCTTCCTCAGTCAATAATTAGTATCTGAGATTCTATGGAAGAGTATCTATGGATCATGCAATCAATTACCTGCGTGGTTTGTCCGCTATGACCAACAGGGTAATATGTGACCAGGTATTCGATGGTGCCAGGAAATGGCGACCAGCTGACGCTGGACTTCTCCGGTCCTGATGGTCGGGTGCTAGGTGGCGATCCATTCTCATCGTCAGGGTTTTCAGGCCAATGGGTGGACACGGTGGGGTGTTCACCCATTGGTTCATGGTTCCCTGAATGGGGTATCTTTCCGTCCTTTGGCTTCTTGTGGGTGGTGGGTCTCTTATCGGTTGATCCTTCTGGCTTCCAGGGGCCGCGATGTATTTCTGTAACGGGAAGGGGATATCCTGCGCCATGAATGCCCGGTCCACGATGCCCTGGCCCCCGATTGATTGTGGGGTTAACTGGATTCCAGGTGGGAAATGATCCTGGAACGCCATTTGTTCTGCCCTCTGCAGGTGACATTGGCTTCCGAGTGATTGGGGGTTTATCCGGATGCCGCACAGGAGTGGCTTCAGTGACAGGCTGCGGCTTGCGGCCTTGAGAGCAGAAAAGCAATGGGAGGTTAATAAGCTGTAAGCAGCAGTAATTAGTTTTAATGGGTGTGCAGAGCAACAAGCTCAGAACCAGCATGGTTGGTCTGTTATTGGTTAAACTGGCATCTGACAACTTGTTGAAAGGCATCAGACGCTGGTTAAACTGTCATGCGCAACTGGTTAATCTGCACATCAGCAAAGCTTTTAACATTAGAAATACATTTACAAACTTAAACTTAAATTAGTATCTAAACTAAAAATACTTCCAAAAGTAAACTACTTAAATGTGCTTCCATGTATTTAAATCATATGCACACAATCTGAGTGCATTCCAGACATTCCAAAAATAATTCCTTCAAGAAATCCTTCTCGCTGCACCTCATCTCACCTCACCTGTGCCCCGCCTATGAGGAAATAGCGACAACGCAGCACTACGGAAGCACAGCACTGAGGGCTCCTTCACCCCTCGTTGGGCACATTACGCAGTTACACACAGGGTGACACGGTAGCATAGCAGTAGAGTTGCTGCCTTACAGCGCTTGCAGTGCCAGAGATCCGGGTTTGATCCCTACAACGTGTGATGTGTACAGAGTTTGTACGTTCCCCCCGTGACCTGCGTGGGTTTTCTCCGAGATCCAAGATCTTCGAGGTTCCCTCCCACATTCCATAGACTTACAGCTTTGTAGGTTAATTAGCTTGGTATAAGTGTAAATTGTCCCTGGTGTGTGTTAATATGTGGGGATCGTTGGTCGGTTGCGGACTAGGTGGGCCATGGACATGTATGTCTTCTCCCCACTCCTGCACTGCTCCTGGGAAATGTGCTGGAAAAAAGACACAGCCGTATCAAGTTTTACTGTTTTTTAATGACTGCTCAGGGGGGGGGTATATCAGTCGGGACTACAAATCTTATTTCCGCAGGATGAGAATGTACAAGACATTGGTTGAAAATGTACATGGCATCTTCAAAAACGACACTTCCTTGATCAACTGGACATGAGCCAAGGAATGAGAAATGGGAAATGGAGTTTAATTCAGATAAGTGTGAGGTGTTGCACTTTGGGAACTCAAAAGGGCAGCAGTCTTCAGCCATAAGGCCCTGGGAAGTGTTTTTGAAAGAGGGATCTAGGAGTAAAGGTACATGGTTCCCTGAACATTGTGGCACAGGTTGGTGAAGAAAGCTTTAGGCATGCTGAACTTCATCAGTCAGGGAATTAAGTTTAGAAGTTGGAATATTATGTTATCGTTGTACAAGATGTTGTTGAGGCTGCACTTTGGAAAATTGTGTTTAACTTTGGTCACCCTGTTATAGGAAGAATGTCATTAAGCTGGAAAGAATGCAGAGAATATCCACTAGCATGTTGCCAGAACTTGAGGGCCTGAGCTATAATGAGAGACTAGACATGATAGGACTTTATTCCTTGGTGGGCAAGAATCTGAGGGGTGATTTTATGAAAGTGTATAAAATCTAGAAGGAAGATAAAATGAAACCCCAGGGTAGGAAAATCAAGAACTAGAGGGCATAGGTTTAAGGTTAGAAGGGAAAGATTTATAGGAACCTGAGGGGCAACTTTTTCACAGAAGCTGTTGGGGAAAAGGGATGAGCTGCCAGAGGAAGTTGTTGAGACATGTACAATAACAACATTTAAAAGGCATTTGGATAGCTACATGGATAGGAAATATTTAGAGGGAGATGAGAAAAATGTAGGCAAATGGTTATAGCTTAGATGGGGCATCTTGGTCAGCATTGACAAATTGGACCGAGTGGTGTTTTTCCATAACTCCATAAAGAACAATGTCTCCTATCATCCCTACAAAGAGGAGAGAGCCTTGCTGAACTGTCCTGGGTGTGGTGACATAATTCTCACAGGTGAGCAGTTTGAGGATTCTGAACCCGAGTTGATGAAGTAACAGTTGAGTCTGAATGGTCTACACCTGAGAGGAAACCGACACCTCCTCCATATGCACGTGTGTATAAACACACATATATGTGTATACACTCATGTACACACAAGTCCACACATGTATAAGCACTTACATGCATGCTCACACATTAGCACACCCACAAGCATACACATAAATAAATGTGTGCACACACACCCAAACCCTACACACTTCACTCTCCACACTTCAGTGCCAAGCAGTTTGTACTAGCAGTTTTGGTCCTCTAATTTGAGGAAGGACATTCTTGCTATTGAGGGAGTGCAGCGTAAGTTTACAAGGTTAATTCCTGGGATGGCGGGATTGTCATATGCTGAGAGAATGGAGCAGCTGGGCTTGTATACTCTGGAGTTTAGAAGGATGAGAGGAGATCTCATTGAAACGGACACGCTAGAGGCAGGAAACATGTTCCCGATGTTGGGGGAGCCCAGAACCATGGGCCACAGAATAAGGAGTAAGCCATTTAGAACAGAGATGAGGAAACACTTTTTCTCAGAGTGGTGAGTCTGTGGAATTCTCTGCCTCAGATGGCGGTGGAGGCAGGTTCTCTGGATGCTTTCAAGAGAAAGCTAGATAGGGCTCTTAAATATAGCGGAGTCAGGGGATATGGGGAGAAGGCAGGAACGGGGTACTGATTGGGGGATGATCACATTGAATGGTGGTGCTGGCTCGGACCAAATGGCCTACTCCTGCACCTATTATTGTCTATTAAACCCCGTCTCGTCAACTGGCTGATTTTGCTGCCTTGAGGCATTCGGTGAAAACAAATCAGCCCTTTTCTCCAATGGCTACTGGGCAGTCGGAAACATGGATCATTATTAAATAGAACCTTACCAAAAGCTGCCAGAAAGTCTTACTGATTAAACGCAGCATTTTCTGAAGTCCAAACATCTGGCTTCAGTTAAAATAAAATTCTAAGTAGTTATACTCTATTTGCGATTTGCCTTCAAGGGAATAAACTCTACAAATGACAAGGCCACGTTTTAAGCAGTGAGAAGTTACAACAAAGCCTTGTGCAGCCAGGATGAAGTTAAAACATGCTGAATGCTTTGGTCATTTACAGGAAAAAGGGATGGTTGGTGTGCTTCAACCTTCCATTTGCTGTCTGTAGTCCCTCACCTGTTTTCTTCGTCCCAGTCAGTTGCTTACTCTGCAGCAAATTCTGAAAAGCTTTTATGTGGATGGTGTACTCGGTGTCCGGCTGCAGTCCTATTGCGAGGGAAGAAGTGTAATAGTTTAGGTCAGGGGACGCAACCTTGTTCTGCATAGGAGCCAGGACCCATGCCTGTGAGCGGATGGCGGGCCACATCTATCGCCATAGTTAATAAATAACTAATGATAGTTTTTTTTAAATCGTGATAAAAATGACTTTGGTCATCCTGATATAGGACAAACAACAACTAAAGCACAACACTGTGGCCGGAGTGGAATTCCTCACTGACCCCGCTGATGCTTTGCTTTCCTCCAGCCCGCCCGCCGCTGGGCTCCCGAAGGAAACTGCTCTCGGCCCGCTTCAGTTTCACACATGCCTCGGTACTGAGTGGGGGTGCTTTTACTCCAGGTGGTCGGGAGGATGGATGAGGGGATGGGAGGGTAGAGACGGGGAGAGAGTGAGTCGACAGGTGTTGTGATATGGAATTGGCTGTTGTGTGTGTGTGAGAATTACTCTCGGATAAGTGTTGTGTGTGTTTTGTGTTAAGGTGCTGTCCCACTGCGGCGACCTAATCTACGAGTTTAGAAGAGTGTCTTCCACCTTCAACATGGTGGACACGAGGTCCTATGAGGTCACTGGAACTTTCCTTCATGTTCGAGTGAAGTCCCCGAATACTCGCTGCCTCAGCTAGGTTGCGGAAAATTTTCAACGAGTAAAATTTTGTCGGCATGGTTCTTTTTAACTCGTAGTGCAGTGGAGTGGGGTCGCTATTTAGTTACAAGCAGTCGAGGGCAGCCGTAGGCAATCTCCTTTGCTGACCGTGCATTTTGATTGGCTCATTGGAGTTTTCAGGAATAGGAAAACCCGACTCGGTAGGTAAAATGCCCGCTAAACTTTATTATACTTCTTAAAAGTGTCTCCACTCCTTCTCCTCCACTTCCCTCCCCCAACCCCCTCCGCGCTCTCTAAAGGACTTACCATACACTGTGCAGCCGTCTTTTACCTTCCTTTTCATCGCGGTGTGAATTTCAAACAGTGCTCCCCCGCTTTCCCTGGCCCGCCTTTGCAATGTGTTTGTGTGTGTGTGCGGTCGGTTGATAAAGCTCGTGATTTCAACGCGGACGGTCGATCCAGCTCGAGGTTTTCCAGGCGTGTGCCCTCGAGCTTGAAGGTCGAAGACACTCTTCCTAACTCGCGGATTGGGTCGCCGCAGTGGGACAGCCCTTTTACGCCTGCGGGCCGGATGCGGCCCGTTGGCCGTAGGTTGACAACCCCTGGTTTAGATTGTTGAAATGCACCGCACATATAGGAATATTATCCATGGTACTTTCTTGTTTTGTCACTTCAAAGTTTTGCTTTTGTTGTAAACAGTTTGGAAGATGAGTTGTTGTTTCTCATGCTGGCACTTGGCCTTCCTATTACAGTGCAGGAAACCAGAGAGGACATAATGGATGTGAGCAGCTTCCATTTGAACTGGTGTTTCATTTGCACTTCTTTCAATCTAATGTACTACATTTGGTGCTTATATGAGCGAGAAAACAAACACAATTCGGGTGACCACTGTATGGAGCACCTGTGTTCAGTCCACAGGAGTGAGCCCTGAGCATCCGATTTGCTAGTCAGTTTAATTCTCCACCCCACTCCCACAAAATCCTGCATATCAATGCCTCCTGCATTGTACATCTCATCTTCCATCTGTACAAGTTGCAGCATTCCCAATCTACACCTTCAACTAACTTGCGTTCTCTGTGTCAGAACAGGGTAGTTCTGCATACAATAATCATTCTGTAATATCTGTTTTTCTCTCTCTCCGGACACCCATTGATCTGCTGGGCATTTCCTAAAGCTCTGATCTGCGTTTCATAGCTTTCACCATATTCTTTTGTCGCATTTCCCTCTTTTTCCCTCGCTCTCTCTTTATCCATTCCTTATAAACTTATTAAACAAATTTATTCAGAGACTCTAGCCTCAGCCTCTCAGAGATATTTCCATTCTAGTCATCCCTCCTCACCAACTGTCGTTTTTTTCTTTCCCAGATCTGATAATCAATCAGAAATGTTATTTCAATTTATTTTTCCACAGAAGCCGTTTGATCTACTGTGTATCGGCATAATTCTTTTTATTATAAATTACTTAGTATTATCCTGCGCACATGCCTACTCTTCAAAAAGCTCTCCAATTAATCTAATTCTCCTGTTCATACCTGTCTATGCTGTTAGAACAGACTGATTTCATTCCAGATCATGGTTTGCTGAGCAAGTAAGATATTCCTAGACTCTCCTCTATTAAAATCCCTTGTGAAACTTCCTCTCCTTTGATTGCATCTCCCCCTGAACCTCAACTGTTGATTTTGCTCTCCATACAAAGCTCACTGATGTGCCAAACAGGAGAAGTGCTTAGTGCATGCCGATTAATGTAAGATCCCATTGAATTGTCCGTATAAAATGGTTGTGAGTTGTCCAGATAGTCTTATGACGGGCATGCTGTGAATGCCAAAGTTCTCTGCCAGCTGATGGATCCTTGAAGAAGCCATCATTGCCAATTGTGGACAATATTTTTTTTATGGGCAACCTTTACCTGTGATAATCGCTTCTTCGGCCACGGTTGGCGGCTGAGGGTTGAGCTCCATTAGTTGCCCTCCTTTGGGTTGGTAGGTGATGTGATACCGTGTAATTCGGGAGCGGGGACGTTGCCATAGGAACATGATGCTGTCGGGCGTCGTGGAGATGAATCGGAGTTTCGTTGGAGAATCAATAACTGGGTTAAAGGGTACAAGGTTGAAACAATGAAGACATTAATTCCATTCAGTTTGTTCGGATGTTGATGCCTATCCCATTTCCCTGCATGCAACCACTGTCGCATATTGAATGGCAGCTCCTGTCCAGACAGAGCAGCTGGCATGGCCTCCAGACTGCACTCTATTCCTGAAGTCCCGCCACCTCAGGCCTTGATTTCAGGGATCAGTCACCATCAAAATAAGGAGGGGATAGACGAATGGGTGTAGAGTCATTCTCTGTCCCCTTCAATATAGCCCACTGAGCGCTGCAATATTTATGTCGGATGAGGCACACCTCAGTAATGACACAGTTGCGCAGCAGCCAGTGCTGCCGCTCCAGTGACCCACTTTCAATCCGGACCGTGGGTGCTGTCTGGATGAGAGGTGCTGCCTATCGTTAACCTTCTGATCGCGTGGTCTACCCCCTACCAGGTGCTCTGATCTCCTTCCACATCCCAAGGACCAGTGGGATAGCCAATTTAAATTGTCCCTGACATGCGTGGTGGACTGAAGAATTGGGAAGGCGTATGAGAGAGGAGTGCCCACAGGGAGCCAAGTTGGGGGGAGGGTATAGAAATGATGGGGATTATTCCAAGCACAGACTCAAAAGGCATTAGGTCCTTTATAAGAGAGTGAGGCATTAACTGTGAGTGGTGATTACCCTAAGGTACCATTCAAACACGGTCTTCCTGCAGTGCTCCTCCTGGCCATGGTTTACCAGTGCTTATTTCAGCAGTCAGGTGAGATCAGCAGTCCAGTGTTAGCAACTCCTGAGAACAACAACCTAGGGATTGCTGGGGAAAAGTTCTGCCCTGAGTTAACATTGTTCAGTTTTAAACCAAATTGAAGAAAAATTCATAAAAAATACAATGTTGTCTGGAGAGTTTCATTTTTCACGAGAGACTGGGTATAGGCTTGGATTGTTTTCTTTGCTGCAGAAGACTGTTGGGGGAACCTGAACCACACCCAATCATGAGGGGCAGTCGACAGTGTAGACAATTGGATGCTATTACCCATTGTAAGGGTACAGGAGAATTTAGAGGTTCGGAGATCTGAAGATGATTTTTTTTTTCACACAGGGAGTAACTGGAATCTGGAATGTGCTGCCTGAATGGGCAGTGGAGGCAGATACTCACACAGCATTTAAGAATAATTTCGATAAGCATGTGAATTGCTTAGAAGGCTACAGACTAAATGGACAAGTATAGCTGGATGTTTAGTATGAACGGGGTTGGCTGAAGGGCATGTTTCTGTGTTTACAACTCAATGACTAGAACAACATCAAGGCAAACAGAATTAGGCACTTGCCCTGGAGGGATCCTCACCGGTTTGGACTGTGACGGAGGCAGGTGGGCTGCGATAATTGCCACTCAGGGTGAAGATGTTGATTTTGTACTCCGTGCCAGGGTTAAGGCCTGTGAAAAGGGAAGGAACATTCTTACCATCAAGATCAAGGGGAAATGAAGAACCATCATGGGAATAAAATACAAGATTCTTCAAATGCCTCCAATCAGGGGTCAGTTTAACAGCACATACAATGTTGTTCCATTGTTTAAAAAGGGTTCTAAGAGTAAACCTAGCAATTATAGACCTGTTAGTTTGACGTCAGTGGTGGGCAAATTAATGGAAAGGATACTTAGAGATAATATATATAAGCATCTGGATAAACAGGGTCAGATTAGGAACAGTCAACATGGATTTGTGCCTGGAAGGTCATGTTTGACTAATCTTCTTGAATTTTTGGAAGAGGTTACTAGGGAAATTGATGAGGGTAAAGCAGTGGATGTTGTATATATGGACTTCAGTAAGGCCTTTGACAAGGTTCCTCGTGGAAGGTTGGTTAAGAAGGTTCAATTGTTGGGTATTAATGGTGGAGTAGCAAGATGGATTCAACAGTGGCTGAATGGGAGATGCCAGAGAGTAATGGTGGATGGCTGTTTGTCAGGTTGGAGGCCAGTGACTAGTGGGGTGCCACAGGGATCTGTGTTGGGTCCACTGTTGTTTGTCATGTACATCAATGATCTGGATGATGGTGTTGTAAATTGGATTAGTAAGTATGCAGATGATACTAAGATAGGTGGTGTTGTGGATAATGAATTAGATTTTCAAAGTCTACAGAGAGATTTATGCCAGTTGGAAGAGTGGGCTGAAAGATGGCAGATGGAGTTTAATGCTGATAAGTGTGAGGTGCTACATCTTGGCAGGACAAATCAAAATAGGACGTACATGGTAAATGGTAGGGAATTGAAGAATGCAGTTGAACAGAGGGATCTGGGAATAATTGTGCACAGTTCCCTGAAGGTGGAATCTCATGTAGATAGGGTGGTAAAGAAAACTTTTGGTGTGCTGGCCTTTATAAATCAAGAGCATTGAGTATAGAAGTTGGGATGTAATGTTAAAATTGTACAAGGCATTGGTGAGGCCAATTCTGGAGTATGGTGTACAATTTTGGTCGCCTAATTATAGGAAGGATGTCAACAAAATAGAGAGAGTACAGAGGAGATTTACTAGAATGTTGCCTGGGTTTCAGCAACTAAGTTACAGAGAAAGGTTGAACAAGTTAGGTCTTTATTCTTTGGAGCGCAGAAGGTTAAGGGGGGACTTGATAGAGGTCTTTAAAATGATGAGAGGGATAGACAGTTGACGTGGATAAGCTTTTCCCACTGAGAGTAGGGAAGATTCAAACAAGAGGACATGACTTGAGAATTAAGGGACAGAAGTTTAGGGGTAACATGGGGGGGAACTTCTTTACTCAGAGAATGGTAGCTGTGTGGAATGAGCTTCCAGTGAAGGTGGTGGAGGCAGGTTCGATTTTATCATTTATAAATAAATTGGATAGTTATATGGACGGGAAAGGAATGGAGGGTTATGCTCTGAGTGCAGGTAGATGGGATTAGGGGAGAATACGTGTTCGGCACGGACTAGAAGGGCCGAGATGGCCTGTTTCCATGCTGTAATTGTTATATGGTTATATAGCACATGTAATTCGCAACTCATGGTATACATTACTTTCTAAGACCACCACATGTGAATAGGGGGCCAGGGGCCTTGGAAAGGACACAAATATGTGCAGAAGGGTATCATGAATAAGAAATGGCCGTTAACTGCATTTCGTAAAGGAGAGAGAGCAAAGGAAAGATTTAACACAATAGCACAGCAGCGCAGGGGTGGAAGATTGCAAAATCACGTGGTCTGCCCTGTTTTGACGAATGCAATCAATCTGGTGTGCACAATCAAATAAGATCAAATAGAACAAGTTGTCCTACAACTTTAGGCTGTGCACGCCATATACGCAAGAAGAAGCGCAGCTAGTAGAGCCGTTGTCTTCCAGTGTCTGGGGCCTGTGTTCAATCCCAACTTCCCGTGCGGTCTGCAGTGTTTGGGCAAACTCCCTGTGTATGCAGGGGTTTTCTCTGGGATCTCCAGTTCCTCTCACTTCCCAAAACATGCAGGTTGATAGGTTAACTGGCCACTGGAGTGCTGGTGAGTGACGGAATATGGGGGAAGTTGATTGGAATTTGGGTAGAATAAAATGGGGTTTGAGTAAAATGGTCGCTTGATGATTAACACAAACAAGGTAGAAATTACTGCAGGATTGAAAATGATAAACAAGGAGTGACTGACTGCAATGGCAAGTCAGTAATTGGGAGAACAGGTGTTATGGTAAGCAAAGATCCTATAGCGGAGCAAGATAGGCTACTCCTGCGAAATGCAATGGGCTGACGTGTAGTACGCTACGGAGGGGATCCTGGTCATTTTTCCCCGCCCATTTTGGTAACCTGACCCGACCCACAGTATAATCAACGTTGCGGGGGAACAGTTTGTGTGTGTGATATAGGGTTAGATTCATAATTCTGTCAGTTCATACTTCTGTTAATTCTTGTCAAGAATAACATTTGACTGGTAATTGTCTTTTTTAATGTTTTTTTAAATCATTTCTTTTGAAATGGCTCATAAGCTGTGTTTGAGTTGATTTTGTAGTAACCGGAACCTACCCGACCCGACCCGACTCGCAGGGTAATCAACATTGCGGGAGAACAGTTATTGTGCGTGATATAGGGTTAGATTCATAATTCTGTTAGTTCATACTTCTGTTAATTCTTGTTAAAGAATAAAATGTTTATAAACACACATACGTGAATGTGATACAAATGTATATAATCATATAACACACACAATTCTATTTCTTCTGATTTTTATATCCAATGATGAACTTTATTTCAGACTAGACAAGGGACATTAAATAATAAACATTGTAAACCTCCCCGCAACTTCATATACACTCGGCCCTATCCCACCCCTCAACTCCCGGCACTCCCTTGCCTCCCCCCCCCCCCACACTACAATGTCTCCCCCCCTCCTATGCTGTAGTCCTTTAACCCACAAGCCCCCAACACCACAACTCTCCCCATGCTCTCTGCACCCCGGCCCCTACCCCACCTCTCTCCCAAAGATCTTTGCTCTCTCTCTCACCCGGCCCTACCCAACCCTCCTGCGCCACCACTACCCCACTTGCACTATTCCCCTCCTCTCTCCCCGCTGCCCCGGGCCACGCACCCCCTCTCCCCGCTGCCCCGGGCCGCGCACCCCCTCTCCTCGCTGCCTCGGGCCGCACACCCCCTCTCCCCGCTGCCCCGGGCCGCGCACCCCCCTCTCCCCGCCCAAGTCAAAGACTTGCGAAGATACGGGAGCGGAGGCAGAAGGAAAGATCCGATCTTTGGCCGGAAGCAAGATGGCGGAACAAGATGGTTGCTAAAATGGGTCCTATAATCACCCATGAATCTGCCCATGACCGTACTACGTGTTTTGCGTAGGAGCAGGCCATCTTGCTCTGCTATAAGATCTTTGATGGTAAGTAGCAATGTAAATAAGAGAGAAGATTTTTTTACACATTGTCATGAGCTAAAATGCAAAATATGAAATGTCAATGGAAGACATTTCAATACATTAATTCCTTGATTCACACATTTTCACTCAAATGCCTTGGACTCCTTGAAGTATGTCTTCCATAGAGTTCACTTTTGCTGTAATGCATTGCACGCCAATCTCCATGAATAGAAACTCACGTTATCAAAATGTGCTACTCAAATGCTAATCAAAATGTCCTTCCTGATGCAAAAAAATCAATTTAACTGTTTCCTGGTACACCTCCCTTTTGTGAAATCAAGGATGAAGCTGTAGTAACTTCTACAAAGAAAAAAGGATAAATCTTTGAGGGTAGTGCGATGAAGAGCAGGATGAATGGAGGACACTTTCCAAGAGCTAGCATCAAGATGGGCCAAACAATCTCCGTGTGTGCTGCATCTGTCTATGAGGAGTGTCTGGTAAAAGGTGCTGGAAGTATTACGAACTGAATTACTTAACCTGAAGGCAACAGCAGATGTAGTGGGCTTTACCTGTGATGGTGTAGGTGCGAGTGTTGGGTCCCACGGTCCTCTGGACGGTGCCACCGATGATAGAAGGCACAGCGTTGATCTGGAAGCCAGTGATAGGTTCTGCCTTGGTGCGCCATTGAAGGGTGATGGTATTCGCCGTCACACTGGACACTTTGATGTGGCGCGGTGAACTAACGCCTGGAACATGGGTGCAACATCAGCTGTCAGGTACATGGTTAAGCCCTCAGTGAGTTGTTACCGGACATGCTGATTCATGCACAATGGGAGGTGACTGGGGGCATGGACGAGTAGATGTAGATGTTTTTGCTGCGGTTCTTAGATGAGTGAAGGGGCAGTTTGAGAACCATGGCAACCAAAGGCATTGATGCCAAACAAGTGGAATGACGGAAATCACGGATATACAAGAGGCCAAAGTTGGAGGAGGGCGGCAAGCTGGAGTGGGTAGCAGAGATTTGAGGTTTGGGGAGACATGAGGGCATGCTCAAGGTTATTGTGGGTATAAACCAGCAGGTAACAGTCAAGTCCTGGAGGCTGAGAGTTTCACAAGACAATGAGAAAAGGCAGTGGGAAGAAGAGTGGAATTGGAGGTAAGGTTCCGTGGACATAAGCAGGAGTTAGGATGAAGTAGATGACTCACCGTCTAGTGTTGCTTTGATTCCCTGCAAGGCATTACTCGTCATGGTATCTCTGACGGAGTAAACCATAATGTCGTACTTCGTCGCAACCTGCGTTTAAAAATAAGATTATGCAGGTGAGTCCATAGCAATGACACAGAATGGAACAGGACTTTTGACACAACAAATCAACAATGGTCTTTGCAGGGATGGGGCGGAATTACCATGAGGCCAGAGAGTGTGGCGCTGGTGTTATCTGGGCCAAAGGTCAGTTTCTGGCTTGGACCTGTCACCTTCCTTGGACTCACTATCACAATATAACCAGTCACTGGGTCAGCAGGAGCATGCCAGCTTATCGTCATACTTGTTGGAGTGACTTGCATAAACTCAAGATCGGTTGGTGCTGGAATGGCTGCAAGGTAAGAAAGAAAGGGAGTTACATTTATTCCTCACCCCTAGCAAGATTATGAAGCACAAGTGCTTTCTAACCAACAAAGGACTTCTGATGTGCACTCATCCCTGTGCTATAGGTCATGGGCAGCTAATTTGAGAACCTTAGTTTCACCATCAGTTGCTTACAGATCATCATAGAATCATAGAATCATAGAAAGTAGGTGCGAGAGTAGACCATCAGGTCCGTCGAGCCCGCACCGCCATTCACTCATGGCTGAACACTAAACAGACACACTTACCCACAAACAGTAGACACAAGACACAGAACACAAGACACTACCCTCCCCTCTATACCGCTATCACCCCTCTCCACCCCAAGAACCGCGTGATCTCCTGGGGGAGGCAAAAAAACGGATAAAAACCCAGGTCCAAATTGGGAAAAAAATCCGGGAAATTCCTCTCCGACCCCAATCCAGGCGATCGACACTTGTCCAGGAGATCACTCAGGTCTACTATACTAACCATACCTAGGTCCATATCCCTGCCCTCTCCCCGTAGCCCCTTATCCCCTTGGCAGCTAAAAAACCATCTATTTTTGACTTAAATAAATTTAACGTTTCTGCTTCCACTGCTCCCTGGGGCAGTGAATTCCACAAACTAACCACCCTCTGGGTGAAGAAGTTCTTCCTCATCTCAGTTTTAAAAGAGCCCCCCCTCACTCTGCAACTATGTCCCCTAGTTCTAGCCTCCCCGATCATTGGGAACATCCTCGGTGCATCCACCCGATCAAGGCCCCTCACGATCTTATACGTTTCAATGAGATCGCCTCTCATTCTTCTAAACTCCAAAGAGTAGAGTCCCAGCTTACTTAACCTTTCCTCATATGTCAATCCCCTCATTGCAGGAATTAATCTTGTAAACCTTCGCTGCACTGCCTCCAGGGCTAGTACATCCTTTCTTAAGTATGGACCCCAGAACTGTACACAGTATTCCAAATGTGGTCTCACTAATACCGTGTACAGCGCATTTAGATAAAGCACTTTCAGATGATTTTTACTACCCTTCCTTCCGTTTTTGCCCCTTTTACATCTAGAGCTTTATCTTCACACATTCTGGATCCTCCTGTCACATTTTGATTTTCCGCTTCCCTAGCCTCCCTTAGCTCACTGTACCCTTACTAAATCACTGTACCCTTAACCAAAAAGCAGAAATGCTAACCTGAGGTTGCACCCAATCAGCTGCTTCCTCTAGTCTGCTCCCACCAATCAGCGGCTTCCCCAGAAACCCTCCCTATGGAGTGTGGAACGTCACGGGATTTGGTAAGCTCTGACCCTCCACCGCTGTCTCCAACGGTCCTGGGTCTCCGCGAGAACAAGCCCCGTGCCCGATTCAAGCCCTCACCGCTCTGACCCTCCACCGCTGTCTCCAACGGTCCTGGGTCTCCGCGAGAACAAGCCCCGTGCCCGATTCAAGCCCTCACCGCTCTGACCCTCCACCGCTGTCTCCAACGGTCCTGGGTCCCCGCGAGACCAAGCCCCGTGCCCGATTCAAGCCCTCACCGCTCTGACCCTCCACCGCTGTCTCCAACGGTCCTGGGTCTCCGCGAGAACAAGCCCCGCGCCCGATTCAAGCCCTCACCGCTCCGACCCTCCACCGCTGTCTCCAACGGTCCTGGGTCTCCGCGAGAACAAGCCCCGCGCCCGATTCAAGCCCTCACCGCTCCGACCCTCCACCGCTGTCTCCAACGGTCCTGGGTCTCCGCGAGAACAAGCCCCGTGCCCGATTTAAGCCCTCACCGCTCTGACCCTCCACCGCTGTCTCCAACGGTCCTGGGTCTCCGCGAGAACAAGCCCCGTGCCCGATTCAAGCCCTCACCGCTCTGACCCTCCACCGCTGTCTCCAACGGTCCTGGGTCTCCGCGAGAACAAGCCCCGCGCCCGATTCAAGCCCTCACCGCTCTGACCCTCCACCGCTGTCTCCAACGGTCCTGGGTCTCCGCGAGAACAAGCCCCGTGCCCGATTCAAGCCCTCACCGCTCTGACCCTCCACCGCTGTCTCCAACGGTCCTGGGTCTCCGCGAGAACAAGCCCCGTGCCCGATTCAAGCCCTCACCGCTCTGACCCTCCACCGCTGTCTCCAACGGTCCTGGGTCTCCGCGAGAACAAGCCCCGTGCCCGATTCAAGCCCTCACCGCTCTGACCCTCCACCGCTGTCTCCAACGGTCCTGGGTCTCCGCGAGAACAAGCCCCGTGCCCGATTCAAGCCCTCACCGCTCTGACCCTCCACCGCTGTCTCCAACGGTCCTGGGTCTCCGCGAGAACAAGCCCCGCGCCCGATTCAAGCCCTCACCGCTCCGACCCTCCACCGCTGTCTCCAACGGTCCTGGGTCTCCGCGAGAACAAGCCCCGTGCCCGATTCAAGCCCTCACCGCTCTGACCCTCCACCGCTGTCTCCAACGGTCCTGGGTCTCCGCGAGAACAAGCCCCGTGCCCGATTCAAGCCCTCACCGCTCTGACCCTCCACCGCTGTCTCCAACGGTCCTGGGTCTCCGCGAGAACAAGCCCCGTGCCCGATTCAAGCCCTCACCGCTCTGACCCTCCACCGCTGTCTCCAACGGTCCTGGGTCTCCGCGAGAACAAGCCCCGTGCCCGATTCAAGCCCTCACCGCTCTGACCCTCCACCGCTGTCTCCAACGGTCCTGGGTCTCCGCGAGAACAAGCCCCGTGCCCGATTCAAGCCCTCATCAGCTGTAGATGCCAATCTGTAGCATAAAAATGGGGATGTTCTGGTCTCCAGTTGTACTGTACACCCGCACTGTGTACTCCATGCCTGGGTGCAAGCCAGTCAGCTGGATGGAGTTATCCTTGGAGTGGGAGGTGGGTGTGATTATACATTCTCCATCCACGGGATTGAAGTAGATTACTTTGTAGGGAATGACCTTGCTGTCCGGACTCTCCCACTGCAGACACATGGAATCCTCCTCTACATCCATAAAGGACAGTGGTTGGGCGTGGACTGCCAGGTGAGAAATAAGAGGAAGCAACAAAAATTGTGTAACGTCTTCTCTTGGGACCTAAGGATGCTCTGCATAGTTTGTGCCGGGGCTGGATCATGGCTCGAGGAAAGAGACCACCCAAAATTCAACAGGAATATTGTTGTGATTATGAGGCAGCCCTTTCCAGTGCCCACCCCATCCCAAACAGTTACAGACCACTCCTGCACATTTGTTTTCCCCTTCTCTGCAAAGCATTGGCATTCCACATCAAAATTCTACACAGCTGATCAATGGAAGGGAAGGGCTTCGACCCTGCAGTCCATCTGAAAGCCAGTGCTAGACTTGTTCAGGGAGGGTGTCTGGTGTAAAAGTGCCTTTTTAAAGCAAAGCAAAGTGCCAGGAAACATCAATAGGTAACCAAATATCTGGCAGGATAACAGCAGTTGGGTGTAAAATACTGGATCTCCTTTCACGTTTGAGAACAAGGAACACCAAAAGGGCAGGCTCTCACCGATCTCAATCAGTGTCTAGTTTAGATTTCAGTGAGGCCAACTCCACATCACCAGCAACCTGGCCTCTCCGGTAGGGACCAGACTCAATCTGCCAGGAACCAGGCTGCATTCTAGGGTCAAGGAAGGGCTTTGCGACCAACTTCTTGTTGCATCGTAGGGACCAGGGTCCCCTCACAGGAACCAGGGCTTCAACATTAGAGGTTCCGTCCTCTCCTGCACACTCCCCTCTGGCATTGGATCCCAGCTAACGCCCATCTGTTAATTCCTTGTCTAGCAAGCCCACTCCCGCTGATCAAAGGTGAAGCCGAAATGGCGAGAGAGAGAGAGAGAGAGAGAGAGAGCAAGCCTGCTTAAGACACTTATAAACCATGGCTAGCCAAGGACTAGCCAAGGGGCTGTCTGCAATGTTCAGTTGACCCAATCACTTGGGTGCTTTGTAACACTCCCACCATGCTCAGTATCGCACACTTTCCAAAGCACCTACCGGTGACTGTTGACACAATGAGGGGTGTGCTCTCCCCATGCTCTCCCAGAGCGTACACACTGATCATGTACCGGACCATTGGCGACATGCCATCGAGAGTGAAGTGGTTCTGACCTGAAAGTAGACGTCATAGAAAGGTGACATTCCGTCTGAAAATTCCATTGTACTTCTCGGTGTTCATGCCACGAACTATTCTAAGTTCCAGAGCCAACCATTTTCATTAATTGCCTGCCCATTTGAAAAGGTTCCCATGTTAATCCCCTTCTGTCAGGAGCTGCCATATTTTGGCTGCCTTTTCTGACTGGAGTTAATCCGTAGGACATCAAATGATCAGCTCTCTCATACTGTCCCAACTCCCATCAGACAGCCTCTTTTCCAATCCTCAAACACTCTTCACCCTCATTCTTCATGCCTGCTTTAACCCAGCAGGCCCCATTTCCTATCACCGTGCCCCATTACCCATTCATCCCTTTAAACTTACGGGCCTCCGTTTTCCTTGTTCGCTTTTAATATTTCAACCCTTCGCCACACTCCCTTTTAACTCACCAAGCCCTGTGGTTTAAGACTTTAAACTAAACTTACTTGTTTCAAAGGAAAGTTTATTGTAAGTACACGTTAAAAAAAGGGTGTTGGGGTAATGAGTAACCTCCAGTATTTTGGAAAATCTTCTAGGTCTGGATCAACAGTGTGTGTGTGCGGGGGACAGATTATTGGCATGTCAGAACTTGTCCAGTATCCTATTATTCTTGCACTATCTGTGACCTCCCTACATATTTCTTCCACTAACTCCTGCTCCTATTCGTGGTGGGTGGGGGCTCTGATACAATCTCATCAAAGGATCATTCCCTTCTTATTTTTCAGTTCCACCCACATAGCCTAATTGGACAATGCTCCATGCATATCCTGTCTAATTACCACTGTGACGTACTCCTTGATCAAAAACATAACTCCTCCACCTCTACCCCTCCTGGAGCATTTGTACCAGAATCAGAGATCTGTCAGGTGTGTCCTCCCTCAGACAGTTCCATGGGCCTATCCATGCCATGAGTTCACCAGGCTTACCTGTCTGGCCTCTTACATTGAATTAATGTATAACTTGTCTACGGCTCCCTTTTGCTTCCTGCCAGACTGAGGGATCCTAAAATAGGAATAAAAAAGCACAAGCCATTCCCCAAGCCTTTCCATGTATCAGTTCCTTTACCTCCACTCATGAAGGAGTGACCCTTGTAGGGGCAACAACATAAAGCCACTTAAAAACATGACGCAGATATAAACACCAGACAAATGGCATGAGTCACACTAACAAACCCGACACCCTCGCCCCCCAATAGTTCGCGGTCGAGCAGACTGGAGACGTGCCTGATGTTGCAGTCCAAGTTAATTCCTGGCCATCCCCGTTCAACGGTACGCCGGTGATCCTGTAACCATTAACTGGTGCAATAGGTGGGGTGTTCCAGCTGATGGTCAGCTTGTTGTTTTCCCCCATCTCCACCTTCGTCCCGCTTCGATCTGTAGGAAGGGCAGATTCTCAGGTAAAGAGGTGGTTACCCTCACGCCACTCGCGTCCCAGGAGCAGCTTGGAGACGCCCGAGAAATGGTGGTTTAAGACATGGCCAAATGACTTGCTGGACAGCGGTGGGCACCATCAGCTATTTTGTTGTGCTCCCAATCCCATCTCCACAAAGCTGCTATCGGGCTTGTCCTGGCTTTACACCTAAAAGCCATGCCAAACCAGGAAAGCTATTCTCCAAAATAGACGCAACTGGGTGAAGTACTCCACCCCCAGTCAAAGGCCTCTTCACCCTGTCTGGAAAATACTTGCAAGCAGCACACAGTGTGATTCTCAGGGCAGGATTCCTAACCTCCAACCTGTTTCCATGACTCAACCTGTTTGGACTAGTTATCAGAGGGACAAAATAATATGACACTCATTTTTGACAGCAGCAAATCATAAGAAACAGGATTAAAACCACCTCATTCTTTCTGACCTGCTGTGTTTCCAGCACCTACTGCTTTTTTCAGTTTTCTAGCAGGAAAAACTAATCAGGTGTAGGCCATTTGGCCTCTCATGCCTGCCTCCCAATTCAATTCAATTAGATCACCTTTTATATCAGTGCTATGTTCCTGCACTAACTTCATAACCTCCATTCTCTTAATATGTACAAGATCCTATCAAGCTCTGCCCTGAATACATTTATCGACAGCCTCCATCTTCTTGTGTAGAGAATTAAAAAGATTCACCACGCTCTGAGCAAAGGTATTTCTTCTCAACTAAATCCTGAATGGCTGACCATTTATTTTGTCTGTGACCCCCCCGCAGTTCTAGAAACCCCATAACAGGGGAAACATCATGCTTCTCATCTAAACAGCAGGCAGAGGTTATGCTGGATAGAGAAATAGTTAATGTTTTAGGTTCAAGCCCCACAAGAATGTTGTTCTTCTTATAAGAATAGATAGTGTGAAGACAAGAGAGTACAGTTGCTGAAATCTGGATTACAAAACAGAATGTTGAAAGAAAGTGAGTTGAGCAGCACCTGTGGAGGTCCTGACCCAAAACTGCCCATTTCCCTCCACAGATGCTGCCTACTCCTCTTCATTCTTCCACCAGCTCTCCATTTGTTTGGTCCAAATTTCAGCATTTGCAATCTCCTGTGCTTTCATTTACTGCTCTCAATCCAAAGTGTTGACTTACAGCTTTTCCCTCAAAAGATACTGCTTCACCCGTTGAGTTCTTCCAGCGTTCTGTTGCTTAATAACCAGATAGTCTGTCTACTGAATTTACATTAAATAATAATGCAGATTAAAAGTAAACGGTTCAGAGGGGAATTGTGGAATTGTTTCTGCCGAATGAGGAATATGATGAAAGGGCAACACACACACACACACACGAGTCTATAGCTAGTTTCAAAGTGGAGATGGGTAAAGATTTGAGGCAAAAATGTTTGTGTGGTGAAAGGTAAGGTAGAGAAAATAGATATATACCGTGTTTCCCGGCAATGAAATTGCTACATATTGAAAAAAGGACGGCGGGACAGGGTCAAGGGTTTGGTTTAGTCCAGGGGTTGGCAACATTGCCTGCGTGCTCCGGAACTGGCTGTAGCATCCAGGTCGCGGGACGGAACGGGGCGGGACGGAGCAGCCAGCCTTCCGCCCAGTAGCTACCGACTAACCACCACCTCCACCTCCACCGGTTGCGCCTGTGCGGAAGGACACTGTGGCTGGCGGGGGCGGCAGAAGGCGTTGCGGTGGCGGCCAGTTCCGCTGTCCGGTCCCGCCGGCCACTCACAGCCATCCGAGCTACTTCCCTTCCCGGGCCAACTCCCCACACGCTGTGAAAGGAACTCTCTCCCCCCCAGAGGCGCTGTCCTTTTACAGCCGCTTCAAACTTTACAGCCGCTTCCCATCATCTGCCAGCAATGAGGGATAGATCTTTCAAATATCCATCATTTTTACAAACCATGTTTCTCGGGGTATCTAAATCTAAATTTTATTAGTTATTTAAGTTATGACATCGGATGGAAGCTGCAAACCCAAATCTCGTTGCACTTATGTGCAATGACAATAAAATATATTATTATTATTATTATTGGAGAACCTGCCAAAGGTTATCTTACTGTATGTACTCCATCGGTTTATAACACCATCACAGATAAACACCATTGCGGAGACATGGTGGTGCAGCAGATAGTATTCCTGCTTCGGTTCTAACGACCCAAGTTCAATCCTGACCTCAACCGGTGACTACATGGGCTTCCTTGTGGTATAACCATGTAACAATTACAGCACGGAAACAGGCCATCTCGGCCCTACAAGTCCGCGCCGAACAATTATTTTCCCTTAGTCCCACCTTCCTGCACTCATACCATAACCCTCCATTCCCTTCTCATCCATATGCCTATCCAATTTATTTTTAAATGATACCATCGAACCTGCCTCCACCACTTCCACTGGAAGCTCATTCCACACCGCTACCACTCTCTGAGTAAAGAAGTTCCCCCTCATGTTACCCCTAAACTTCTGTCCCTTAATTCTCAAGTCATGTCCTCTTGTTTGAATCTTCCCTACTCTCAGTGGGAAAAGCTTATCCACGTCAACTGTCTATCCCTCTCATCATTTTAAAGACCTCTATCAAGTCCCCCCTTAACCTTCTGCGCTCCAGAGAATAAAGACCCAACTTGTTCAACCTTTCTCTGTAACTTAGTTGCTGAAACCCAGGCAACATTCTAGTAAATCTCCTCTGTACTCTCTCTATTTTGTTGACATCCTTCCTATAATTGGGCGACCAAAATTGTACACCATACTCCAGATTTGGTCTCACCAATGCCTTGTACAATTTTAACATTACATCCCAGCTTCTATACTCAATGCTCTGATTTATAAAGGCTAGCATACCAAAAGCTTTTTTTACCACCCTATCTATATGAGATTCCACCTTCAAGGAACTATGCACAGTTATTCAGGTGTTACATGGGTGTTATATTTTCCCAAAAAATCTATCCTCTCTGGACTAGATTTCCAAAAACAGGATGTTGGCTGGGTTAATTGGTCATTTTAAATTGCTCCTTGTGCGAGCGGGTAGCATAAAGTATCCTGGGAGAGTTGATGGACATGCGAGAGAGCATAAGCAGCAGGACTAGTGGGAGCTGACAAGACCCGGTGGGCTGCAAGGCCTCCTATGTTACCATCCTCCTACCTGTCCAGTCGGTGCCCACAACGGGTTTGCTGGTTGCCGGACTGTCACCTCGGCCGGTGACTGCATACACAGTGACAGTGTACTGGGTGTCTGGGCGGAGGTTGGTGATGGTGGTCGTTGAGTCAGATCCATGCACCGTCTTCTCCTGCACTGGGCTGTGGCTTCCTGTTGTGGGGCGGGGGGAATTAGGAGAAAATAATGAAGCAGGGACTGTAACACCGGGCTAGAAACTGTCAATGCGAAACTGTGTGATCTTGTTTATTTCACATATACAGTGAGCGAAAACTCATATCACATGCCTTGAATGGACATCTAAGATACAATTCAAGGTCACTGCAACCATATTATGAGGTCCAGGCCCACACTACAGCCTGTTTGAGGCTTTCAGGTCAATGGATCAGAGTTGTGTACTAGCTTTCATCAACCACTAGAGGGCCGCCAAAAGGCAGTTAAAGGTTTATTTTGTGATCTGCCAAAATGTAAAAGCCCTGTCCCACGGTACGAGTTCATTTGAAGAGCTCTCCCGAGTTTAAAAATAATCAAACTCGTGGTAAGCACAGAGAATGAACGTAGCGGGTACATCGGAGCTCGGGGACGTCTCTTAGCGGCTCGTAACACTAACGGCAGGTACTCGGGAAGACTCGCTAATGGCAGGTAAGCTCGGGAAGACTCGTGAAGATTTTTCAACATGTTGAAAAATGGCCACGAGAGCCCCGAGTACCGACGAGTGGTCATTACTGTAAATCTCCGAGTTCGAATCAGGGCAAACTCGGGAGAGCTCTTGGAATGAACTCGTACCGTGGGACAGGGCTTTAAGGATTTCCATCTTCCCAATTACCTCCATCCCTGCTAACACTCTCCAACTTTCCACAAAACCAAGGTGTGACAATATCCACCCTCTCCCTCCAGTAGGCACTCTGGGCACGAGCTAGATTCAATATCGCAGCACACTCATTAGGTTCAAAGTCCCCAAGGTTTTACCCTAATTGGGTCGAGTATTGGCCTTGCTTGCATTTGTTGCACCCACAATCCGGGTGTAGTGCGGTGCCAGATTGGTGTTCTAGTTCGAGATTCCCTAAGGCAGCAAAGACGGTATTCAGTCGCCATTGATGACATTAGATGAAGGAATGTTCTGCCGACAGGTCGCTTGGGGATTAAGCCAGGACCTACCAGTCTCTCCATAGGCGATGCGGTAGTATTTGACAGTCAAGGGTGGTGGGGTCCAACTGATGGTTAGGCTGTCAGTTGTAGACTTGGTGAATTCCAAGTTGGTTGGGGAGTCTGAGACTGCAGAGCAGGGAATGGGTTTGGAAGGAGAAAAAACAGTGGAATTAATCAGTGTTAAATGTTCAACACCCTACCCTGACTATTTTACTCGCAACGAAATCAGCCTGGTAAATCCTGCAAACAATGTAGAGGTAGGTGCACATCATGTTCTCACCTGCCCAAACGTGAGACCGCTTGTTTCAGTGACATTGGCTGAGTGATAAATTTGATTTGCAAACCTTCTTTGGCTCTTCAAAGTTGCCCAGAATCTTTAATGTACCTCCTGATATCCTGTCTGAATGGTACAGTCTTAACCTCATGGTCACAATTCATCATGGTCGCAATATCACGCGTGTTTTCTGCAGTGCTCAAAGTGCCAATAAAGAGGCCAGTCCTTGGCCAGACCATTACTAAGGCAGTTATTTGACAGTAGGGGGTGTCACATAGACAAATATAGAAACAAGGAACTGCAGATGCTAGTTTACTAAAACAGACAAAGTGCTTGGAGAAACTCAGCAGGTCAGGCAACATCTTTGAAGAAGTGGTCTCGACCCGAAATGTCACCTATCCAGGTTCCCCAGAGATGCTTCCTGACCTGCCGAGTTACACCTGTTTTTTTTCCATGTAGACAAATCATATCTTCACTCATTGCACTTTCCAGTTGTTCTCAGTTGCCATTGCTCAGGAGAGGACAAGCTATTTGACTACAAGAGGCATCACAGAACCCCCACCTTCACCCAAGAAGGAATCAAGATGTCTGGGTTTCCCGCCGGGAGCTGCCCAGTTATTTAACCTAGGAATGCATCAATGCGTTGGCTTGATTTATTTTATGTCAGCCTAAAGGATAGTGGTGTTTCCAGACCCCATACATCCACAACAACCTCCCACCCCCTAGAGAACAATTTTATCCAGCTGGAAAATCCTTTGGCAAAGCACAGCTAACCTGTGGCCCTACCCTGAGGCCCACCTACCACCATCAAGGCTGCAGAGAATCCCAACACACAGCACAGTGTCTGAACCAAACACCCACACAGATGGGTGCCCTACACTTACTGGTGGATTGCTGTCCGATCGCAGGCAAACTCTCGTGCGTGCGGCTCAAGGCCGAGATGCTGACAATGTACTCCGAGCCGGGCAGTAGGTTGGTCAGGTGGTGGGATGTGCGGGTAGTTGGCACCCGCTCAGTCTTCACTGCGCCCCCTTTCTCAAGCTGCACCTGTACTTTGAAGCCAGTGACATGGACCTTTGGTGGAAGCCAGTTCACAGTGAAGGAGTTGGTGGTGATATCAGAGAACTGAATGTCACTTGGAGAGTCGATGGCTGTGACAAAGATAAAAAGCAAGGGTTAAAGCAGGCTAAAACATGAAACCCTTTATCTAGTGTCATCTCCCACCTAAGTATCTTCTACCAAATTAAGTATCTCTTCAAAATCATAAAGCTGTAGATGCTGGAAATTTGAAAGAAAAAGAGCGAATACTGGCAACTCAGCAGTTCAGGCTGCATCTATGGTGAGAAAAACAGAGGAAGAGACCCTTCTTCGGAATATACCCAAACGTTTTCTCTCCACAGAGCGGCACAACATTGGTTACTGCCTTACAGCGCCAGAGAACCGTGTTCGATCCCGACTATGGGTGCTGTCTGTACAGAGTGTGTACTTCCTCCCTGTAACCACGTTTGTCTTTCTCTGGGTGCTTCAGTTTCTTCCTGCACTTCAAAGACTTACAAGTTTGTAGGTTAATTGCCATTGGTAAGTTGTAAAATTATCCCTAGTGGACAGGGTGATCGCTGGTCGGCATGGACTCGAAGGCCAAAGGACCTGTTTCTGTGCTGTTAGTCTAAAGATGCTGTCTGCCATGCTGAATGTCTCTAGCATTTTGTTTTTTTCCCCCGACATACAGGTTACTAAATGTAACATATGAGCATATGACTTAAGAACAGCAATAGCCACTTGGTGGTGCCTTGAATCTGCTTCATAATGCAATAACATCATGGACAATACAGTAGCAATGATAGTGCAGGATCTATGTTTGTAGACCCCTCCGAGCCAAGAGTTATGAAAATAAGGAATATACATGGAATTGCTGAGATTTAGACTGAGATATTTGGATCAGTCTCCAGCTGTCCACAGCCATGGATTTTAAACGTAACTGTAGTACAGCTGGCACCCTGAGAAAGATGTGAGTGGCGCATAGTTGGGGTAGAATGCAGGCCTGGAGTCCACACCCAGCATCAGCATATATCGGTGTTCACCAGGGGGCACTATGGCTCCTCACTTGACACACACTGCCATCAAATCTGGGCCTCGTTTCCCTTCAGTTTCTGCAGCAACTGCACTTGGAATTGTCTGCTTGTCAAACAGCTCACACGCTGGATTACAAACTCCTCGCTTCTCGGCAACCCTTGCTCATGGGAAATTAACAGAGAAAGTGGAGCAGAGTGGAAAATGTCTGTTATTAAGTCAAATGCTTGTGGCACTGTTGGGAATAACTACCTGCACACGTTCTTGGGGCCTCCGGAATAAAGATTTAGGGGGGAGATTTAGCTGAGAAGCTGCATCAGCCCTGAATTTCTGGGCTTTTCCCCTCTAAGAACAGCTGGGGGAGATCTTTAAAAAGACAGTGAGGTTTGATGGGATGCAAGATTACAGATATGTGTTTGTATTGATGCAGAAGAGCGGTTCCATTGAAAGCAACAAGGGGACATTCTGCAGAACCAAGGGTGATCCAAACCCCCATGTTTTTTCACTTGGCCTTTAAAATGAACAATATCAGACAATGATAATGACTTCTAATCATCCCTTATTATAATGCAATCCATTGTACACATTTGAGGCCTGGAACAATAGTTACCTGTTTGCTGGGTTCCAATCAATGGGGCGCTTTGACTCTCACCAATTACGCAGATAATATGCACCATGTAGTTAGTACCAGGCTGGAGATCTGAGGAACAGACAATCTCATTAGAGTACATCAAACCAAGGGTGCCTAGACAGCGGCCGGATACCTGTAAATGAGCTCCCAGATGATCTGACACCATGTACCTATGGACAAGTTGCTCCATCAGGAAGGTGAAACTGGTGGACTGACATGAGCTGGTGCACAAAGCAGGGGTTGGGGATCACACTGTATGTGACAGGACAAAGTTTAGGACTCTCATAATGGAGGGCTTCAGCCAGGGAATTCTGTTTCAAGGTCTGTGTAGCAGTGAGATCACTGGGCCAAGCAGGCATTCATCATGTGGCTTTGTCACTGTCTCCCAGAAATTAAGTCCCAGTGCTTTTAACTAGGCCACCATGTTGGTGTGGTTGGTGTAACTGTGATATCCTGAACTCACTACACCGGTGGGAGAGGGAGTGAGGCAGAACCAGACAATAAGACACTGTCCAGTGCTCTAATGCAATAAATTTCCTCTCTCCACTGAAAAATTACTTAAACAAAAATTTAAAGACATGGATAACACAAGTCTACACACATATGGCTACACACACCATTCTATACACATACCCACACCATTCTATACTCATACAAATTACAATACAATACCATTTATTTTTCATTTGAACCTCACATGAGGTTCAAACGAAATTTGTTTTCTGCAGTCATACAAGAAAAGAACCAAGACACACACCAACACAATTTGCACAAACATCCATCACAGTGAATCTCCTCCTCACTGTGATGGAAGGCAAAGTCTTGTCTCTCCCCTGCTCTCCATTTTTCTCCCGATGTCAAAGTCAAAGCCCCCGGCGGGCGCTAGCAAGTCCGCGGCCATTTAAAGCCTCGCCGGGCGATGTAAGGCCCCGCTCCAGGTCACTTTCAACCCCGCAATTCGGGCGGGAGAAGTCGCCGTTGCCGGTGCCCCGCAAAGCAGTCTTCCACCGGTGACCCGCGAGCTCCCGGTGTCACCATCCACCGGAGTCGGGTCGCAGCCGCGCGCCACCGCAGCTCTCCATGCTCCGAACTCTCCACGCTTCGAAGCTGGCCAGCTCCACGATGATAGGTCCGCAGCTCCGCAGGCTCCGTGACTTGAGCCCCCAGGTCGTTCCGGTTGGAGGCCGCTCCACGGTGCTAGGCCCCAACGACAACGGAGACCAGACAGGGAAAAGGTCGGGTCCCCGTGCAGGAAAGAGATTTAAAAGTTTCCCCCACCCACCCCCCGCCCCCCACACATACACATTTAAAAACCAACTAGGACAAAACGGGACAAAAAAAAAAAAGACAGACTGCAGAGGCTGCTGCGATGTCTGAAATGATTCTATGCACAAACACACAAACTTATTCTAACACACACACTTGGATACACACTCACTCAAACCTTCACAAACACAAACCAACAAATGAGCATGTGTGTGTACACACTGACATGCATGTACAGCACCTCCCCTGAAGCTGTGCTCCCACCTGTCAGGGCCACCATGCTGTCACTTGAGTGGATGGTGAGGTTGGTGTGAGCCTCATCTGTCACCGGTCCGTAAAGTACGATGAAGTTGGAGAGGTCGATGGAGTCTGGTGGTGACCAGCTGACCCTCATGCTGTCTGCATCCACATTGGTGAACTGCATATTGGTAGCAGATGGCACCTCTAGGAGGGAATGGACACAGTCACTGACAGCTCTAGGTGTGAACAAGCAGCTCGACCAACACAGACACATGCCGATACAGATCGTCGGGTTTGCATGCACACACACCCAAACACTGGGCCCATTCCCTTCCTTGGAAGAAAGCATTCGGAAGGGGTGGTTACAAATATCCCCTTCAGAACCGTGTCTTCACAGAAAGGAGCTGGAAACCACATCCAAACTCTTAGCTGTCGTGCATTTTCAAACCTAACCCACATTCAGTACCCTATCCATCCTTCCCCCAGCTGTTGTGTGCCCCATCCACCTCAAATGCAGGAGAGATGGGGACAGATCACCTTCCGCAGCAAGGTTGAAAGTTACTCTTTTCAGCCTTTTTCAAGCATCGCATTTCAACTAGCAGCTCAAGAATGCTTTTTACTCGGTGTGGGAACTTGGAATTGGGTATGGACAGCAGGGACTGACTGAGATAAGAATGAAAACTGTGGTATCACATCAGGTGGGTCAGTCACTTGGGAGGAGAGATTTTACTAATTTTACCTAAATTCAGGATTTAACAGGATTGGACTGCTTGGATCATGCCCTCAATTACCATTGGGACATCTAGTCACTCAAAACAAGACCAGCCCCATCTTAGTTTAGTTTAGAGATACAGAGTGGAAACAGGCCCTTCGGCCCGCCGGGTCCGCGCCGATCAGCGATCCCCGCATTTTAACATTATCCCACACCCACTAGGGACAATTTTTACATTTACCAAGCCAATTTACCTGTATGTCTTTCGAGTGTGGAAGGAAAACTAAGATCTCGGAGAAAACCCACGCAGGTCACGGGGAGAACGTACAAACTTCGTAGACAGCGCCCGTAGTCGGGATCGAACCCGGGTCTCCGACTGTATTGGCTGTAAGGCAACTCTACCGCTGCACCACTGTGCCGCCCTGATTCCACAATCTTCAAATGCCCCTCCATGCCCACCCCCCTGGGGGTGCAGATTTCCACTGCACTTTGTGTGAAGACACGGATCCTACGTTAAAATGTGCACCCCCTTTGTCGGGTGCCATGGCCAATGCCGCTCTTGCATGCATTAACCAAACATATACATCTCAGGCCCACCATCATGTCATGCACACTTTGGGGAGGGTTGGGTAGTGCTGGATGGGGGGAAAAAGTGCAGGTGGATGAAAAACCACCCCGGCGCCTGACGCACTCAAAGAGAGTCCATTGTTTTCCGCGAGAAAATGCAGTGCTGGGTGGGGGTATTAGAATGAGGAGAAAAATTAGCTTAAAAATTCACCGGTTTGCTGTTTCCGAGTAGTTGCAACATTCCCACCACCCTCTATCAGGGTGATGACACTGATGTCGTAATCAATTCCGGGTTCCAGGCCGTGCACAGTATAGTATCCCGTCGATGCGCTCAGAAAGTCTTCAAAAATGGGAACGGTCTCCCCCGCCGCTATGACAGTGATGCGGTAGCCAGTAATGGCCGAAAAATTAAGCGGCGTCCACCTCAAGCCGATGGTCGTGTCACTTACGTCAACGAAGGTCAGGTCAGTGAGTTGGGGGATTTCTGGTCGGTTGAATGGCAACAAGGAAGCATTAAAGATGCAAAACAAAAAAAATCTGAATGCAGCACAGCGTGATATAGTTTGTAAAGAGTGAAAATTGCAAGCGTTCAAAAGGTGATATGCAACAGGATCTCCTAATTGTGCAGATGGAATACAAGCCATTATAACAGAACCAACTATAACTTTTCTTTCTCTTTCCACAGGGGTTGCCTAACCTAGTTTCTAGCGTTGACCATTTTTATTTTGGGTTTTCAGAATCTGCAGTTTATCTGACTGTCTACCACACAGGCAGTCTGCTATTGTGGGGTTTAATTCTTGGAGATATTTCCACGTCAATGTGTGGGATTTCCACTCTACCATGGCTCAACCATCTGCTGGGTGTCATCCACAAAGTGGTGCTGAAGGAATGTTCTGCACAGACCTATCCTTCACAAATGCGACAAATAGCCATCAGCCCGGCAACCCTCTCCTTCAAGAGCAGATAGTCAGACAATGAGGTGCAGCAAGTGGTCTGTTGGGCAGACCTATTACAGACTATAACACACTTGCCTTTTTCCAACTGTTCTCAACAGCCTCCAAACTTTGGATGATGCCTTGTTTGACAATATAATAACATTCAGATCTTCCTCATATCACCTTTATAACGTAATGGAAAGCTTTCAATTGCCAATGATCAAAGTTAGTGAAAGGCACAGCTCAAGGCGACAGAGGTTTAAAAATCTGAAGCAAATAAAATAAGCCCAGCTGTCAATGGAAGCCATTTTGTGGCCTTGGCATCTGCATTTTAAGCATGAAAATATAGTACTTCAGTTGTGGAGTTGGGAGAAAGCAAGCGTGGTGGTTCAGAAGCTAAGGTAGGGGGCTGCCTTAGTCGGATCTTGCAGTGTATCAGTCTCTGTCAAATCTATGTTTAGGACAAAACACAACCATCATGTGACCAGGCCTCTGTCTTAATTACCTTGGGTTATCTCCGTGGTTAATGGCAAACTTTCCATCTGGCCCTTGAGGCTAAAAACACTGATGTCATATTCAACACCAGGGGCCAATTTGTCCAGGGTCCAGTAAGTGATGTGAGGTTCCAGGATCTCCTCTATCATGTTACCAGGTTGGCCTGGTTTTGGAGTAGCTGTTACTCGATAGCCCGTGACACCTGGATCAAATGCACACACACGCAAACAGACATATAGAATATTTCAGTAAAATATGGCAGGGCAGATTTATTTCATCATGTAAAATACTCAAGAACAGGGGTGTTAATTTATGGCCTTCCATTACCTGATTGTTCTCAATGGATTTGCCAATCGTGTTAATGGGAAGTTAATCCATGAGGGATTGTCGCCCTGATAAACTGACAGCCGGCTTGGATAGCTTACAACCCTACAAATGGGCACCAAAATCTCCAATTTCAGGTAAAACGCTCCCTTCCACTCCCCCTCTTTTCTCCTGTGATCTACCCATTTCCTAAGCCATAAGGTCATAAGCATTAGGTCAAGTCTACTCCGCCATTCAATCGTTACTGATCTATCTCTCCTTCCTAACCCCATTCTCCTGCCTTCTCCCCCAAACCAGACATCAGTACTAATCAAAATGTCTTCTACTATCCCAGTTTTTCTCCCCCTCATCCCTTGGCCCCTCCATCTATATCCCTCCCTCTGGATTTATATTTCACTCTCCACTCCCTTTTGTCTTTTTATCCCCATCTGTCATCCTTTCATCTCATTTTCATCTCTTTGTCCATCCATTGTCAATCAGAGAGCCTCCTTGCTTGTTTCCACCGATCACTTGCTAGGCTTTATCCCTCACCCACCTATCTTTCAACTTTCTGCCCCCTACTACAATCAGTGTGCAGAAGGGTTAGAAACATAGAAACATAGAAACATAGAAAGGCCACCTATCCTTGTCCTCCCGAGTTACTCTAGCATTTTGAGTTCTACCTAGGATTCCAGCATTAGCAGTTCCTTTTGTCTCCAGTCGGCCCTTTGGGATGGGAATCTGGAGGCCAAAAGCATCCCGATGCCAGACAATTGATTCTGTGAGGCGGCACAAATGGTGTGCGAGTCCTGCCTTGTTTTAAAACAGTTGAGGAATGCTGGAATGAAAGACGAGGCTTAAACTCCTATAGCACCTTCATCATCCTCACAAAGTCAATGAATTACTATTTAAGGTGGTCTCTGTTGTGATGGAGGGGATGCATGGCAGCCAATATTCACATGGCAAGTTCCCACAAAGCAGTGAAATGACTGTTCTTTATCATTTACAGAGTCTCAACAATTTTATTCTTATTGTGTGCGATGGTTCCATGTAACCAAAGGCAGGTGGACTAGAGTCACAATCAGCCAGGCTGATTCATGTAGGGGAGCTTCCTTTTTAAAGGATGCTCATGAAAGAGTTGGGACTTTTCACATGTCACTTTTATCGGTTACAGTAGTCTTATTATGGAGAATTAAAGCTTACGTGGCTCACAATCTCTGGAATACATGTGCAGGGAAGGCAAGGATAGTCATTACATTGAAGAACAAGAGAAAGCACTTTTTCACGATATGGCTTGCCAGATAGAGGGAAGGAACAGGGGCAAGTTACAAGTTTAAATATCCATCAGGCTATGGTGGTTGGTGTAGAAGGGATCTGGATAGGGCCTCTGGCTGACGGTCGGCAATGAGGAAGGAGGCAGCTGCGTGATACAAAGACCTGTTGACTGGCATTGCAACCTGGCGGGGAGGGTGGTGGTGTGAAGATAGGAAGCTGTAGAATGTGACAGGAAATGGTGGGCCAGAAACATGGTCTGACTGATAACACTCAATGTTTTCTAATGACCGGGGATAGGTTTGTGAAACCTACGGGGGAATCGGAGAGCAAGATTTTTGAATAAAGGAATGGAAGGGGGTGCGGTTGGTGCTAGAGGTTCAGAGTTAGTAGCTCCACCATGGAATTATAAAATGGCAGAGCATACTCAAGGGGTCAAATGGCCTATTCCTGCTCCAATCTTTTAAAACACATACCTGGGCTTGGATTTGAGATCACAGCCGTGGGCTTTGTGAGGTGAGGGGATTGACTAAGATGGTTCTGAAACCTAGGCTACTGTGTAATGCTTCAGATATTCAGAACAGCTCCTAGATCAAGGACAATGCTGTTATATTGAAGGTACTTCTATAAGATTCCAAGCTCAATCCATTCCCGAACCATGCCCAAAGTAAACCATTTGAATTGTTGGTGGACGTTACCTGGTGTCCGTCCTTCTTCCCAATACATTTTCTTCCCCAATCTTTCCGAATAAATTTGCAGGTTGATTGGTGGGGCGATTTCTGCATGAGCACAAAAATAATTCAGTTTACAGAATGCCAACCCGAAATTGCTTTATTTATGAGGCATGTTTGATCCCACCACATGGCACCATTTTGCAATATGCATAAAGAGGCATTCCCGTGTCTTATATACTATAGGTTGGGGTTTGGCATTGGTGTGAAGTTTGGGGAAGATGGTTTGGAGTTGATAAGAGTGCTTGGTAACATCTCAATTAACAGCACAAAAAACAGCTTGTTTAATTTCCACTGGGGTTATTAGATATGAGAATTTCAAAATGTGTGGATCTTAGGAGCTTTTAAGATTTGGGAACACAGCTCAGTGAAACATCTCAGGACGACGAGCAGACAAGATCTGGTACAAGGTAGGCAGGTTACCAATGGTTTGGTAGTAAAGTCTGGTTTGCACATAGCATCACGAGGAGTATAGCAAGCCATAGAACTAGGCAGACCATAGCATGCCCACCAATGTTGGAGTGAAAGAAGTAGGAGATGTAACTCATATTAAAGGAGTGCATAGTTTTCCATGACAGATAGGGCTGGAATTGGCCAGGCAAGGGCAAAAGGAACAAGTCTAACTGTAATTACCCCATGAGCCCAAGAAGATTATCTCGCACTCTTGCTTTAGAGTGGCCGCGATCAGAGAGACTTACTTGTTACAACCTTCTTGACAACGGGACTCCCCTGTTCCTGGTTATCCACAAGTGCTGTAATGGATACAGTATAATCTATCCCAGGGGTCATGCCAGAGATGAGGATATTCCCATTGTCTGTGATTACTTCACGAGGACTTTCTCCACCTTGGGAGGGCCGGACATTAACCTTTAAGAATAAAATTAGTCAGTGAACAAAAATTGTGCAATGACTGTTAGGTCCACAGTGTTTGTGGTGTTTATTCATTTGGGTCCACTCTCAAAAACCCTGATATTCAAGAAATTCCATTGTGAAAGTTATTATTGAATCTCTTCAAATTATACTTTGAAGCTGTGTTGCAGACCATAACTCCTGGCTGTGTAAACATGTACAACTACAAAACTACAACAAAGCATCAATTCTGCACAAGAATAGCCAATTATGCTTGGCGCTCGTCACTGGACTGAGACATGAACCTACAGTATTAGAATTATTTTCCCTTATGACATTGAATCTATGTCGGCACAGAGGGAAACACATTCCCCACTGATTTTCCCTGCAACCTATCTTCCCCACATTCCCATCAACTTCCCCCAAATTCTATCATTGGGGCAATTTATTATTGGTGGCCATTTACCCTTCCAACCCACACATCATTGGCACAGGAAAATAGAGGAACCATGTATTTTTCTTCCAAGCAGAATGTGTACATTCCACAGACAGCATTAGAGATTAGGATTGAACCCATCTCACTAGAGCTATAAGGTAGTAGAACTACTGCTGCTATTCTCTGCCGTCCCTCCAACTGAGAATAGAAGTGCACCCACTGCAGTGATCCATTGTTCTAAATTCTCTAACACATACACATTTATTTTTGGCCCTTGGTTCTTGCTGTCCCCCCAATTGCAGGAAAGTATTCTCACTTCCACCTGCCCAACCCCCCTTTATCATTACTGAACATATGTGTTTGTTATCATTTACCTTGAATGATACCCTGGGCATTGGCGTCCAAGTAATTCTAATAGATGTGTCTGTCACCTCAGTGTTGAAGTTAGGTACTGGCCCCAGTGTCTCTACTGTGAAATACAAATAAACGGAATTAAATATACATCTCTGATGGACTTTACTCTGATTTTTTTGAGGTGGGGTGAGGGGCAGATTTATTCATCTCAAATTTTCAGTACCATATTAACTAGTGTAGCTGAATATAAAAATAAACCAGGCCTTGCCATTGGCAGTCAGGAACAGCTGTTAGCACTAGTTGGAAGGCAGACTCATCACCCCCACACCTGAGGATTGGGCAACTTCCCATTGAATTGTCTGCCTTGTGTAGTGGGAGGAGATGGCAATATAGCCAGATCCCAGATGTCATGGGGAGGAACAGTGGAAATAGATAGTGGCAGAGCAAACAAAGGCATTTAACCTCCACAGTCTGGTGCTAGTAACCCAGGAAATATCATGAGGAATGATCTTGGAAGATTGCACATTGATTCGTGCTTCTGGGTGGGATGAGCTGCACGATGATTGCAAGCCACTTCCTCTGCTCACCCCACACCCACCTGTGCATAAATTAAACTTCGACTAATGTGGATGGATAAGGCTGGCATTGAGCCAAAGGAAGAATGCAAGGGCTTTATCTGTGGCATAGTTGGTGCCGGTGTTTGGTGCCAGGGTAGGGAAGGAAGAGGAGAAATATTGAGGTTTGGAGACACAAAGGGGTAAGGACTTACAAGTCGTTACAACATCATGAATCCTTGGGCTTTCAATGTTGCCTTGCTTTGCCACAAGAGCAACACTGTACTCGGTCCCGGGCAGCAGTCCGCTCAGCTGATGGCGTGTGACACTTGGATGGAGTCCTAGAGTTTTGGGTTTATTGTTGATCGTCGGGCTCCAGGTGAGAAAATAGTTAGTAATTTTTGCTCTGGAAGGATTCCAGGTCACCAGCACCGACGAATTTGTGATGCCTACAAAGTCCAGGTTAGTCGGAGTATCAAGTTCTGCATGGGAAGTGAAATACACGTCAAAACTCACATCATGGAAACAACATACAGAGAGTTGAGGAGCAGACCGTAGTAATCACAGGGGCAAGATTTAGATACAGCAACACAACACTCAGAGGAAATATTCATGCCCTCCAACAATAACCATCACTACCTCAGGCCAACCCAATCCCAGCTGCATTGCAGTATGAGTGTGGTTCTAGTTGTAGGGGGCGTGAAATATAACAGTCAATTTGTGAATGGTACCATCAAAGATGCGATTATGACTACATAACCCATGTCAGTAAAATTGATAAATGTTGGCCAGGACCAGGGAGGTTCTACTGCAGTTGTACAGGGTCTTGGTGAGACCACACCTGGAGTATTGCGTACAGTTTTGGTCTCCTAATCTGAGGAAAGACATTCTTGCCATAGAGGGAGTACAGAGAAGGTTCACCAGATTGATTCCTGGGATGTCAGGACTTTCATATGAAGAAAGACTGGATAGACTCGGTTTGTACTCGCTAGAATTTAGAAGATTGAGGGGGGATCTTATAGAAACTTACAAAATTCTTAAGGGGTTGGACAGGCTAGATACAGGAAGATTGTTCCCGATGTTGGGGAAGTCCAGAACAAGGGGTCAGTTTAAGGATAAGGGGGAAATCTTTTAGGACCGAGATGAGGAAAACATTTTTCACACAGAGAGTGGTGAATCTCTGGAATTCTCTGCCACAGAAGGTAGTTGAGGCCAGTTCATTGGCTATACTTAAGAGGGAGTTAGATGTGGCCCTGGTGGCTAAAGGGATCAGGGGGTATGGAGAGAAGGCAGGTACAGGATACTGAGTTGGATGATCAGCCATGATCATATTGAATGGCGGTGCAGGCTCGAAGGGCCGAATGGCCTACTCCTGCACTTATTTTCTATGTTTCTATGAACCCTATTAGGCTTCCATGCCTTCCCTAGATTTTATCATGAAACAATGCCACTAAACCGTCCACACAGGCGCACGACTCTAAAGCAAACCGGATGGGGTGGATTGACCAGGCTCGCTCAATAGCAGGCAAACTCTCCTGTAAACAGCTACACAGCATGGAAACAGGCCTTTCAGCCCACTGCATTCATAGTAACCATCCATTCAACTAATCCTAATTCTGTTTTATTCTCCCCATGTTCTCACCAATTCTCCCCAGATTTTACCATGCATTAGGGGTAATTTACAGTGACCAATTAATTTACCATCTTGCATGTATTTGGGATGTGGGAGTGAACTGGCACACCTGGAAGAAACCCCATACACAGTGGAAATATTCATGCCCTCCAACAATAACCATCACTAACTCAGGCCATCCCAATCCCAGTTGCATTGCAGTATGAGTGCAAAGGAGCAAAGGAGGTGGGGATTGAACCCAGGTCATTGTAGTTGAGAAGCAGCAGTTCAACTAGTTGCGCTATTATGCTACCTCTGACCTGTGCCATTCCCTTCTGGCCTACATTCATCTTTCAATGAATATGATGACATCAAGATGACCTGGTCAATATGACAGTGATCCTTATGGGAGTTTGTTGCATGCAGATTGCCTCTGATATATTATGTCCAATATACAAGAATGGTACTGGCCCCAACTGTCTTGTAAAGCTCATCTTGAAATCATGAAAAGCACGCTATAAGTTGATTTTTTTTCTTTGAACACTATTCCCACATGTGTGCAGTCCCAGTTGTAATTCCCTTAGGAGGTTGTTGGTTGATACTTATTAGGATCCCATCATGCTGTGCAGTCTGCTTGCGACAATTCATAATAAGTGTAAAAACTTGGAAATAGTGGAGCCCAGGAGGGTGGGGATGAAGGACCAGCCTGTTGACAGAAGAGGAATGCAATACTGCGTGTGACAGGTACTCTGAGCCAAGAGAAATAAAGGGGATGTCATTAAAACCAATTGAATGACAAAACAATAGTAATTTATTTAACTGGAATTGATTAACTGGAATCCTTTTTAGGGCAGTAAGGGGAATGAAGCCTCTCTCCATGGAATTGACACCTCTTTTTTTCTGTAGTTTGAGGGAGCCGCGGCGTTTGCATTGGAGATGCCACATAACTGAGGCTGAGAACCTGCCTGAACCCAATCCAGTGACGGCGCTAACCTGTGCATCTCCAAGACCAGTAGCAGCAGAACTCCACTGGGGTGATTCTAGGGTTTCATCTACACCCAACTTAATTGGTGACAGAGACAATTGTAACAGGTTCCTGGCCTGACCTTGCATTGCTCAGACTTACTGGTGGCTTGCTCCCCGATTAGCGGGCTGCTCTTTCTCCCATCGTCCATTGCGTACACACGAAAGCGATAAGTAGACCCCGGCTCCAGGTTGGTGATCTGAACGTAGCTACTCTTAGAAATAGGCAGGGAGATGACTGGCCGGCCTCGATCGCTGATCTGTTGGACTGTGACCGCGTAGTTTGGTTTCTTGCCGATTGGTGGTGTCCATGAGACAATAAACGTGGTGTCAGTGATGGCACTGAACTTTATTTTTGTAGGAGGCTTCGTGATATCTGGAAGAAACAATGGATATGAGCAAGGTAGGATCACAGCAACATTACCCTCCTTGTCTCATCCTCCTCCCATTCCCAAAACCTGAGCATAGGCATCTAGGCTGCAGCACTGATCATGCGAAGTGGACAGTTCTGAACTAAAACTAAAGGAAGGCTGATTGAAGGAGACCTTTTATGGCAGGGAATGTGAAAGAGGTTTGTCCCAAGTATCAACATCTCATCTGTCAATCCTCAAGGTTATCAACAGTTCCCCTCAAGATCTTATTATCTGGTCAAAGATTCTCTGTGGAATCCTGTTTGCAGACAGACCCCCTTTCTCCTTAACAATCTCCCTTGGAAGACTGACAGGAAACCCGTAATATCATTAGGTCAATTATGGACAGATTGATTCAGTCTGACGCAGGGTTGGCTGGAAATGTTATATTCAAATATTATAAGCCAATAATTTAGGATAATCTTAGTAGTTACCCAGGGCACAGCATGGATTCCTTCATGGTCTGAATGGCATTTAGGGTGGTGTTGACCCCCCCCCCCCTTCCCCCTTGTCCCCCTCTAGATAGGTTTCAAGAGACATCTCCGCCACTGCTAACACATCCAGCTGCTCTCTGTCCACTGATGGGCCCCAACAACAACTTCTGGACCTCAATTCTGTCAATTAACCTTCTGCACAGCCACTGTTTCTGGGAAAGCAGGGTTTGTGCAGTTCTTGGTAGTGTCTCAAATGAAAAAAACACTTAAAAAGACGTAAGAGACGAGAAACAGTCCACATTGGCAGGGTTTTGGAACAGATGCGCAATATTGAACTCTTCAATATTGGCACTTAGATTTGTCTCCCACAGAATTTTCAGCGTGAAAAAAAAAGAAACTGCATTTATATAGCACAAGTAACAGTTATAAAACTGTTATTTGTAACTGTCCAGACTTGTAACAGGTTGTAAATGTTAGTGTGCAACTGATAGAGTTGCTGGCTCCATCCTGATCTCCAATGCTGATCATCTGAAATTTACCATGAACCGGGCATGATATTCACCTCCAGAAAAAATATAGGTAGTATTGTCCGAGGGTTCAGGAGGGGCAGGGTCTAGGGGCAGCGCCCCCTGAAGCTCCTGCACTTTGAATAAATTGAAGTGATTCCCAAGCTTTCTGCTGGTAGTTTACATAACCAAAGCTTAGAATTTACCTAACACATAACCAGTAAAATAACCGCCAAAGGGTATATATTTCATGAAACAAGAGGACATGACTTCAGAATTAAGGGACAGAAGTTTAGGGGTAACATGAGGGAGAACTTCTTTACTCAGAGAGTGGTAGCGGTGTGGAATGAGCTTCCAGTGGAAGTGGTGGAGGCAGGTTCGTTGGTATCAGTTAAAAATAAATTGGATAGGCATATGGATGAGAAGGGAATGGAGGGTTATGGTATGAGTGCAGGCAGGTGGGACTAAGGGTAAAAAGTTGTTCGGCATGGACTTGTAGGGCCGAGATGGCCTGTTTCCGTGCTGTAATTGTTACATGGTTATACAGGAGTAGGCCATTCGGCCCATCGAGCCAGCACCGCCATTCACTATTATCCGTTTCTGCCTTCTCCCCATATCCCTTGACTCTGCTATCTTTAAGAGCTCGATCTAACTGTCTTGAAAGCCTCCAGAGAATTGGTCTCCACTGCATTCCGAGGCAGAGAATTCCAGATTCACAACTCTCTGGGCGAAAAAGCCTTTCCTCATCTCAGTTCCAAATGGTCTACCCCTTATTCATAAACTGTGGCCCCTGGTTCTGGACTCTCCCAGCATTGGGAACATGTTTCCTGCCTCTATCGTGTCCAAACCCTTAATAATCTTATATGTTTCAACAAATTACTTCATACAGCTAAAAATATCTTTACAAAAAATGTTACCTGAAATGTCTCTTTGCCTAGCACTGAGATGAGAAAATCTTTTTCACTGAGAGTTGTGAATTTGTGGAATTCTCTGCCACAGAAGGCAGTGGTCTCATCTCCTTCAGCAGCACCTCGGTCTCCCTTCTTGAGCTCAGACACCCACTTCACCTACACTCACTTCTCCTCACCTACACCTGGACTAAATCCATCGCCTCACTAAACCCCTCGCCTTGATACCTCACTACCAAACTTCTCCTCACACCTAAATCTCACTTCGACTAAACCGTACCTCACTAAACCTCGCCCCTTAAATAAACCTCACTAAACTTCACCTCACACCTTAATCCCACCTCCCCTCAATTTAACTAAACCTCCCACCTCACGACTAAACCACACCTCACACCTAATCCGCGCCTCCACTATTCGCCGCCTCTCACTCGCTCCTGTTGGCAGCGCCTCACATTAGCGGAGCAGCTCCAACCAGGGGGGCGGGACCAGGCGCGGAGAGGCGGCGATTATGTGTGAGGTGGAGTTTAGTCGTGAGGTGGGAGGTTTTAGTGACTTTAAGTGTGAGGTGAAGTTTAGTCGACGCGAGGTTTCGTAGTGAGTTGTGAGGCGAGTTTTAGGCAAGACGAGGTTTAGTCTAATCAAGGGATTTAGTCGAGGTGAAAAAATCTAGGAAAACTTCTAGGAAAATCAAAAAAATCGGAATTCCGATTTAAATCAGAAGAATATCACGCATGCATGATCTCATTGTTTCCTCTAGTTTCCCCCTGGTGCAAAGATGTTCGGATTGGTAGGTTGGTTGGCCAGTTTAATTGCCCCTGTTTGTGTGGGTGAGGTGGTAAAATCTAAGAGGGCGTTGATAGGAATGTGGTGAGAATAAAATGGGATCAGTATGAACAGGCATTTTGAAAATGGAGCAGCCTTGAGAGGCAAGTGTCCTTTGGTATTGGTATTTATATTTGAGTAATTATGTGTACTGAAATACAGTGAATCCAGGAAAATCACACCATACAAAATGGCATCAAGGAGCACAAAATAAAAAATAACCAAGTGTGCAGAATATAGTATTACAGCTACAGAGGAAGTGCAGATGGAACATGATTGGTAATTCTTGCCATTTCAAAGAATGTAGCACCTTCTTCGGTTTGAAAATCTTTTTGATATGCTGAGACTAGCATTAAGATGCAATTCTTCAGTGCCTAAAGGGCCTGTCCCACCAGCATGCGACTCCATGTCACGTGGTCGCTTGAGCCATACGGCCTCGCTGGGCCGGTCCCACTTCGATCGCTGGAGCCATATGGAGTTATGCGGGACTGGTCCCAACATCGCGCGAGGCTCCGAAAAACTGACACTGTCCAACAATTCCGTGCAGCAACGGCCTGTCGGCCCGCAGCCGCATTGAGGCCGCCTGCAGCCGCATTGAGGCTGTACGCAGCGTCTCGACGCCGTACGCAGCGTCTTGACGGTGTACGCCTAGCGCGTGGCGTTGCGCAATGACGTCACCACCCGACGCCGTGCGACGTTTAAATTCAGTTGGCCTGCCTCCTGCCCAGCTGATTGGTGAGTTTGATGTCGGGACCAGCCCCGCACAACTCCAGACGGCTCCGCGGTTGGAAGTGGGACGGGCCCCGCGAGGCCGTACACCTCAAGCCACCACGTTTGGTCGTGCTAGACGCATGCAATCGCATGCTGGTGGGACAGGCCCTTTAAAGATATCACCTTGCTACAAGTGGATTGTGATTTCTCAGTTCGGTAGATCTACAGGGCCAACATACCTGAAAGTAGCACATTGGAGTATTGTGCACAATACTGATAACTTTGTTCAAGTAAGTTTTGAAGTACACATTTAGTTTCTTCTTTATATTCTTGCACATGTTTTCAGTGAGTTCATACTTGTCAAAAAATACACCGTGAGAAATTGGATGTACTCACGTGGATATGTGTTTGGAAACAGTTTTCTAATAGGGTGAAATTTTGAACGAGCCAGTTGGACTCCGTGGCCATTCGTTAAATTTATTCACTGTATTTTTTTTGGCTCTGTGGTGAGAATCAGCTGACTACTCTAACCGGTGTGTCTTAAATGAAGAGTAAAGAATTTGGTACCAGTGGATCTTTGTACCAACTGTATGGTTGGGTGCTGCTCCTTTGCTAGGCATAGCCCCAAGACCTTCCTATCTCTATGCAAGATCCTCCACTGTTCCTCCAGAGTTTAGAAATGAGCAGAAATGGACACTTTGCAGGACTCCCAGCCTGCAGAGCCTTGAGATTAGCTTCAGCGACCATCTTTCCATTAGTTGGTTTTCCCCAAATCAGTTCCTTCTCTTTATCTATCTATCTCTCTGCAAACAGCCTGTGCTCTAGAGATTCATGTCTGCCTTGCCCTAAACCGCACGGACGAGTGCTTTGTACCTGGGATTGGATTACCCGTTGTAGAATGCAGGATGAGCAGAGGGGCACTCTCCTGGTTCTCTTCCACGGAGTAGATGTTGATGCTATACTTGGTGCCAGGGTTGAGGTCAGTAAGGGTCAGATTGGTGGTGGTACTAGGCAGATTGATCTCGGTGCTGGCCCCTTCCACAGAGGGCTTGTACACCACCCGGTAACCTGCAGAGAGAAGCCCAGATAAAACGTTAACCATGCCATTAGTCATGCTGCACCTTCTTCATACTATTGTTGTAAGCGATCAGCAATGCTTAGCGCTCCCACTTGCTGTTTATCTCCAATCCCCTCCTCCCTCTGTCACCGGAAATTAATATTTTCGCTCCTTCCCATTTCTAACAAAAGATGCTTGACCGGATGAGTATTTTAAGCTGTTTCTGCTTTTCATTTTAGATTTCCACCATCTTTGGTTGGCCCCATGTCCACCCCAGCTGGTTAGTCTCTACCATTCTGTAACCTCTCCTCCTAGAAGGTAGTCATTGTTCAAATGGCCTACAAGCCAGTCACAGGTTATTAAACAGCAAGAGGTATCATCTCTGCCTAACCATACTGTGGTGCATTACTGGGAATCAGAGCCCTGCTGTTCTCACAAAAAATCCCCTCATTGCCTGGAGACGAAGAGAAAAGTGAGGCCATGTAATAGATATGCTACAAAATATCAATCAATGAGCAACCACTTAGGTCTTTGTGACATGCTGGTAATTCTCAATTGGTCTCTTAATTAAGTTGTATCTCTCTATAAAACTTGAACTTGCATTAAAAAGAAAGTACTGTTTTGGAAACGTTTTAGCACTTTACTGGTGCAGTGGTTAAGGTATTGAGACGAGTAACCCAGAAGACCGTGTGTGTGTATGTGTATGTATGTGTCCAATCTGGTGACAGCTATCATGGTGGGATTTGAGGCCCATGTAATTTTGGTCCTTTTTATCTCAAAATGCTTGTCTTGATAATGATGCCTGTTGTGTCAACCAAAGCACAAGGCTCAAGGTACCTGAGATGGGGGCTTCAGGTTTGGACCAACTGATAGTGATTGAGGTGTCTTCCGCCTTGTTCACTTTGGGGCGAGTGGGAGCATCAGGTGCTGCAAGGAAAGGCAGAAGATTATTGAACAAATCTAGAAATATTACAGGTTGTGCAAAAGAACTGCCCATGAGATGTCCCCACTTAGTAACCAACCTGTTTTGGGCGTCGTTGTTAGAATCACAGTTTCTCCTTCTGACGAAATTTCAATAACATTCACAACGTATTTGCGCCCAGGCAGCAGGTCGGGAATGGTAAAACTTGAGGCTGTCTTTGGAGCATCTGGATATAGAAAGAGTAAGATTGTTAAAGTAAGAAAGATACATTTTACAATTGCCCGATAAATGTGCCTCCATAGTCCACCTAAGGCCTCTCATGTCTGATTGTTATTCTGATATATTTTAGAATGCTTAGACACTTGCTGACTCACACTGGCTCCCACTCCAGCAGCAGCTCCAGTATACAGCTTTCATTCACATTTTCAACTCGCTGTGTCCTCTTTCTCCTCCATCTGCAACATTCTCAATGCCTCTCAACCATCCAACATCTCAGTGCTTCTAGAATTTTCATCTCTTACTCATCCCAGATTATTTCCTTCAGCTACAAGGATCATGACTTCAAAAATCCCCTCCCTAAACCTCTCTTAGCCATCAGTCCTAATACCCCACTGCATCAACTTTAGTCTGTGTTAAGGGTGCACTATTGAAACTAATTGTTGTGCTGCCAATTAGACCAGCCTTCTGCCTGAACAGCATTCCCAAACCATCCCACACAAGGCCAACAACTAGCTGAAATCTTCTTTTTTTTAGGTGTTTCAGGGTAAATGTTGGCCAGATATTGGGTGAATGTTGCCCTGGACATTGGGCACAGAGTTTGTTGGTATGCTGACAACTCATATTGCCAGAACAAGCTTGGTCAATGTCAAAAGAGATAGGCCATTAATAACAGTGGCTACCTGCGTGTTGTTTGGAGTCAAGGAGTTATGCAACACAGATATGGGCCCATCGGCTCAACTCGTCTATACTGACAGAGTTGTCTAACTGAGCTAGTCCCATTTGCCTGTGCCTGATCCATTTCCCTCCAAAATTTCCTTTTGTACTTGCCTCAACCATTTCCTATGTCAGCTCATTGCATGCACTCACCACCCACGGTGCAAAAAAGTTGTCTGTCAGGTTCTTTTCAAATCTTTCCCGCTCACCTTGAATCGATGCACTCTAGTTTTACTCCCATTACCTGGGGAATACACTAGCTATTCACCTTTATATTGGGTGACATGAACGAATGTAGATTCATGCTCCACTGCAGTGAACAAATATAGAATTTCTGACTCCTGCTTCCAAAGTAATACTAGAAGATGTCAAACATTGTCAGAGCCGCCACCTTTCACAGATTTTAACAATGAAGCATTAAAACGAGGGACTATCTGCTTTCTCAGGTGGGTGTAAAAGATGTCAGCGTAGAGAATGGAAGTTCCCACTGATGTCAACAAATGTTTAACCCTCAACCATCATTACTACAATACACTTTGGTCATTACCACTGCTTGCCTCTATCTTAGTTTAGTTTAGATATACAGCATAGAAAAAGGACCATAGACCATGTGGCAATAAATCACCCAAAGGGGTGAATCACACTAGTTCTATGTTATCCCTCTTTTGCATCCACTTCATACAAATTAGGGGCAATTTTAGAGGTGATTTAACCTACAAACCCGCATGTCTTTGGGATACGGGTGGAAATCGGAGCACCAGGAGGAAATGCATGCGGTCACATGGTGAACGTGCAAATTCCAGACTGTGACCGAGATCCGGATCGAACTCTGGCCAATAAGTCAGCAGCTCTACCAGCTGCAGCACTGTATTGCCCTTGTGACAACACTGATTACACTCCAGTTATATTTCCCTATTAGATGTGTCCTGCAACAAGAAAATATGTTCAGGTTTTAGTCTCCCCTTGGCCTCATACCTTTCTGAAAGTCTGTTCCGTGATAAGGTTCATTTAGCTATCAGCTCAACATAGAAACATAGAAAATAGGTGCAGGTTAGGCCATTCGGCCCTTCGAGCCTGCACCGCCATTCAATATGATCATGGATGATCATCCAACTCGGTATCCTGTACCTGCCTTCTCTCCATACCCCCTGATACCTTTAGCCACAAGGGCCACATCTAACTCCCTCTTAAATATAGCCAATGCACTGGCCTCAACTACCTTCTGTGGTAGAGAATTCCAGAGATTCACCACTCTCTGTGTGAAAAATGTTTTTCTCATCTCAGTCCTAAAAGATTTCTCCCTTATCCTTAAACTGTGACCCCTTGCTCTGAACTTCCCCAACATCGGGAACAATCTTCCTGCATCTAGCCTGTCCAACCCCTTATGAATTTTGTAAGTTTCTATAAGATCCCCCCTCAATCTTATAAATTCTAGCGAGTACAAGCCGAGTCTATCCAGTCTTTCTTCATATGAATGTCCTGACATCCCAGGAATCAGTCTGGTGAACCTTCTCTGCACTCCCTCTATGGCAAAAATGTCTTTCCTCAGATTAGGAGACCAAAACTGTACGCAATACTCCAGGTGTGGTCTCACCAAGTACACCTGCAGTAGAACCTCCCTGCTCCTATACTCAAATCCGTTTGCTATGAATGCTAACATACCATTCGCTTTCTTCACTGCCTGCTGCACCTGCATGCCTACTTTCAATGACTGGTGTACCATGACACCCAGGTCTCGTTGCATCTCCCCTTTTCCTAATCGGCCACCATTCAGATAATAGCCTACTTTCCTGTTTTTGCCACCAAAGTGGATAACCTCACATTTATCCACATTATACTGCATCTGCCGTGCATTTGCCAACTCACCCAACCTATCCAAGTCACCTTGCAGCCTCCTAGCATCCTCCTCACAGCTAACACTGCCCCCCAGCTTCGTGTCATCCGCAAACTTGGAGATGTTGCATTCAATTCCCTCATCCAGATCATTAATATATCTTGTAAATAGCTGGGGTCCCAGCACTGAGCCTTGGGGTACCCCACTAGTCACTGCCTGCCATTCAGAAAGGACCCGTTTATTCCTACTCTTTGCTTCCTGTCTGCCAGCCAGTTCTCTATCCACATCAATACTGAACCCCCAATACCGTGTGCTTTAAGTTTGCATACTAATCTCAATATGTGGGACCTTGTCGAAAGCCTTCTGAAAGTCCAGATATAACACAACCACTGGTTCTCCCTTATCCACTCTACTAGTTACATCCTCGAAAAATTCTATAAGATTCATCAGACATGATTTACCTTTCATAAATCCATGCTGACCTTGTCCAATGATTTCACCACTTTCCAAAAATGTGCTGCTATCCCATCTTTAATAAAAGACTCTAGCAGTTTCCCCACTACCGATGTTAGACTAACTGGTCTGTAATTCCCCGTTTTCTCTCTCCCTCCCTTTTTAAAATGTGGGGTTACATTAGCTACCCTCCAATCCTCAGGAACTACTTCAGAATCTAAAGAGTTTTGAAAGATAATTACTAATGCATCCACTATTTCTGGAGCTACTTCCTTAAGTACTCTGGGATGCAGCCTATCTGGCCCTGGGGATTTATCGGCCTTTAATCCATTCAATTTACCCAACACCACTTCCCGGCTAACCTGGATTTCAATCAGTTCCTCCATCTCATTTGACCCCCGGTCCCCTGCTAATTCCAGCAGATTATTTATGTCTTCCTTAGTGAAGACAGAACCAAAGTAGTTATTCAATTGGTCTGCCATGTCCTTGTTCCCCATGATCAATTCATCTGTTTCTGACTGCAAGGGACCTACATTTGTTTTAACTAATCTTTTTCTCTTCACATATCTATAAAGACTTTTGCAGTCAGTTTTTATGTTTCCTGCCAGTTCTTTCATAATCTATTTTCCCTTTCTTAATTAAGCCCTTTGTCCTCCTCTTCTGGGCTCTGAATTTCTCCCAGTCCTCTGGTAGGCTGCTTTTTCAGGCTAATTTGTATGCTTCATCTTTTGTTTTGATACTATCCCTGATTTCCCTTGTTATCCACGGATGCACTACCTTCCCCGATTTATTCTTTTGCCAAACTGGGATGAACAATTGTAGTTCATCCATGCAGTCTTTAAATGCCTTCCATTGCATATCCACCGTCAACCCTTTAAGAATCAATTGCCTGTCTATCTTGGCCAATTCACGCCTCATACCCTCAAAGTTACCTTTCTTTAAGTTCAGAACCCTTGTTTCTGAATTAACTATGTCACTCTCCACCTTATGAAGAACTCAACCATATTATGGTCACTCTTGCCCAAGGGGCCACGCACAACAAGACTGCTAACTAACCCTTCATCATTACTCAATACCCAGTCTAGAATAGCCTGCTCTCTCGTTGGTTCCTCTACATGTTGGTTTAGAAAACTATCCCGCATACATTCCAAGAAATCCTCTTCCTCAGCACCCCTGCCAATTTGATTCACCCAATCTATATGTAGATTGAAGTCACCTAGTATAACCGTTTTACCTTTGTTGCACGCATTTCTAATTTCCTGTTTGATGCCATCCCCAACTCCACTACTACTGTTAGATGGCCTGTACACAACTCCCCCTAGCGTTTTCTGCCCCTTAGTGTTTCGCAGCTCTACCCATATCGATTCCACATCCTCCAAGCTAATGTCCTTCCTTTCTATTGCGTTAATCTCCTCTCTAACCAGCAATGCTACCCCACCTCCTTTTCCTTCTGTCTATCCTTCCTGAATATTGAATATCCCTGGATGTTCAGCTCCCAGCCTTGGTCACCCTGGAGCCATGTCTCCGTGATTCCAACTATATCATAGTCATTAATAGCTATCTGCACATTGCAACTATTGCAAAATTTGTACCTCGATCCAATTCAAACAGGCAAGCTCCTCCTTACACCAAGCAGGTTGTCTCTTGACCTTGTTGCAAAGGTCACTGAAGGTACAATGCTAAAACAGATATAGTGTGAGTGTTTGCCTTTTGTGTGACGTGTGATGATTATGCTCCAATTTATTTCAGTCCCACATACCCTTATCCTCCATTATGCAGGTCCCGCACTACCCTATCCCTCCAATTAAAGAGAAAGAAACTTCCCAGTCCACAGGTCTTCAGAAGCTTGGAGAAGCATCATTCAGGGCCATTAGGGAAGAACTGAGAGTTTGGGGAAGTTGGGAGGGGGGCAAACAGGTTCACAAAGAATATTTCCTGGCCCAAGAAGACATACAGGAGATGGCTCAAAAGGCTCACCTAGTAGCGGTGTTGCCTCACAGGTCTAGCGATCTGGGCACAAACCTGTTCCTGAATGCTATCTGTGGAGCTTGCCTGTTCTCCCTGTAACCACATGGGTTTTCCCTGGGTGCTCCAGTTTCCTCCCACACCCCAAAGATGTAGTGATTAATAGAATAACTGTCCACAGTAAATTGCCCTTACTCTGGTAAAATTTGGAGAGAGTGGGAGTTAATGGGAAAATGGGAATAATAGAATAATATCAAAGTAGATTGGTGTAAGAATCTGGTGGGCTGCAGAGCCTTTCTATGCTGTATGATTTCTATGACTAAATTCCATCTCAGTGACCTAAAATGAACCGAGGAGAGTGCTCAAGATGGTCGCCCGGTAGCTTCATTTGGTGCTAGCTCACGCGTACGACAAGCTAGGAAGGGACAGTTGCCAGAGGAGGGCTTACATAGGTACTGGGGCTCCGCGCCATCCTCGCTGAGCGTGTACTTGATCCTGAAGCCTGACACCGAGTTGGAGGCAGATGACCAGGACACCACAAAACTGTTGGAAGTGACTTCAGCGATGGACTCAGGACTCCGGTACCTGTCCTCGCCTGGAGCTGTTGAGCGGGAAAAACACTTGGTGACAATACCAATAGCAATTTTAGAGTTACAAATGTGGGTTAGCTTTATGAGGCCAGGTTTCAGGGGACAGGCTTGCATTCTCCTGATTATGAAAGGTGAACTGAGTTGAAAAAAAAAAACTAGATGCAAAATACTTAAAACACGCAGCATGTCAGACTGCATCTGTTAAAAAAGAAACAAAATTAATTATTTAGGTCAGAAACCCTTTGTCAGAATGGAGACAGAGAGAAAAGGATTCTGTTTCAGATTGAATTGAAGCGTTTAATGAAGGATTGAAATTGATAATTAGGAGACACAACTTTTAAAACTTGAAAAAGACCATTCGCAAAGTGGTGTCAGAATCTCACTGTAAAGGGAATGGGGATCCTTCCATCTTTCTGCAGAACACTGTCGAGGCTGGTAGCCATTTGGAAGTTTCAAGATGGCTGGTTTTGTGGATGTTGATGGATATTCAAGAGGTAACTTTATTTAAGAGATCAAACTGGTTGGTCCTATTACTGTGCAAAACCTCCCCACATTGCACCTAATTGAGGGTCAGGGGAGAAGCATTTGCAGGGCAATAATCACAGGTTTGTGGTGAAGGTGAAAGTACTGTGATCACTACATTTCTTAAATCACAGAAAAAATTACTGCCAGTAGCAGGGTCTTTCCTGACAGGTGTGCTACCGCGGTGTACCCATGCTCTGCACCATTGGTAAATGGGCCACCAAAGAAGGCTGGATTAGGGGTCGGAGAAAGAGCCCCCATCTAGATGTTTTACTTACGAGGTCCACTCGAGGTTGTGAATCCAAAGTCGGTGACTTGTCTCTGGCCGTTGTGCATGATGCTGATCAGCTGGGCCTCATAGGTGATACCGGGGCGCAGCGAACCAATCGTGTAGGAATGCATGTGGCCTGGAATGGTCACCATGCGCCATTGTATCCTTGAGTTTCTCTGCATAGAACACACACATACACACAAACTAACTTAACGGGCAGCAAAAGGAAATTCTAAGTGTGGATATTTGTATATGTAGCTGTGTGTGGTGTGCATGCGCAGATCTGTACATGTGCTGATATAGAACTTACATCCTTATAGATACAAATGTGCTTATATATATGGGTCCGCGTGTTGCTTGCAGATTATCAACACGCGGACCCATACACATGCATGCACATCGACTTTTCCATGCAATGTTCTTGGGTCTTTCTGTCCAGCCTACCACCAACCCAGATTCCTGTGCCTGTAACGGCCTTAGATTTCAAAAAACTATATTAAAAAATGTATTTTTCCAATCTCTGATCTGCTTATTAGCTGTTCGAGCCAAATCACAAACTGTTGCAGGCTAATAAACTATTTTAACATTCCTGAGGCTTTATTAAAAACATGTCAAGCAGGAAGCATGCAATCAGGAATCAATTGCCAGCAATCTTTTTTGCGCATATAATCGTTATTTTCTCAGTCTGACAACTTTTTCACACAATAAATATTCCTCTGGTTTTCAGCCATCTCTTTAAAACCATCCGACTATTCACTTTGGGATATTGGGTACCTTTTACCTTGCTCAAGAAACCCAAGATCATATATTATCTCCAGTGCACAAAGCACTTGTGGGGAATGTCATGGTGTTGTGTAGACCACTGAAAATTATGGCAGAGTATGAAACCATTTCTCTTGTCAGAGGAAGCACCGGCCTTGTTGAAATCAGATGAGTTTGTAGATGGAGGTGGCAGGGAGAAACCTACATCATGTGATGGTTCAGAATCAGATGGTGGATGATCCAGGAAAATGCAGTAAGGAAATTGCAGCCAGGTGCACATTTTGGAAAGGAGTGGGGATTGAGGAGGTTCATAGGGAGGAATGGCTGAGGAGAGGCTGTCTGATTTAAAAGGTAGCACAGGCAACAAAAAAACACTCAAGAGATATGAAATATTTTGGCCATGTACCAAAGGCCTGTCTTGGGTCTTAATTTCCAATGTGAAGGAAATGTGTGACAATGTTGCGGTGTATTAGCCTTGGAAGTTTTAACACATTTGGCTGCTTTCTAGGGCTGTTTTTATGCCAATACTGAGCTGGAAATGACAACCTCTTTATTGACAATGGATTGAGCAATGGAACATTGTACAAGCTCCATCGTGTTTTCACCAAGTCACCAACTCTTTTGCATAGAACCTTTGAGGTCAAAGGGCAGGTCAGCTACAACGTGGTTCAGGAAAGGTGGAAGGAGTAGATTTCTTACAGAGGGTGCTTGGATTCTGGAATATTCAGCCCTTTTTAAATGACCGGCTCCACATCAGAAATTTCACACTGGTTAATATGGCATGGAAAGGAATCAGGAATTTCACACCAGCTAACAGGGCGCAGAAAGGGATTAGAAATTTCACACCGGTTAACACCCTATGTAAAGGAAATAATGAGCACATTGTCTGGGGGCACAGCCTTGCAGTCTCCTTGCTTTGAACTGAGAGCAATTCTAACTAGATGCATCAACTTAGTTTGACAACTGTTTTGTCCAAGATTGCAAGAAATTGCAGAGTGGTAAATGCAATCCAGTCCATCACGCAAATCACCCTCTCCTATCCCATTAACTCAATTTACACTTCATATGGCCTCGTGACAGCAGCCAATATATCAGGACTACTCATTCTCTTTTCTCTCTCTCATTGGGCAGAAGATACGAAGGCTTGAAAGCGTGTACTATCAGTTTCAGGAAAAGTTTCTTCCCGACCGTTATCGGACTATTGAAAGGGTATCTAATTTTTAAAGGATGAATCCCTGATCTCCAGACCGCAATGTGGCCCTTGCACTTTTTTAATTTGTATTTTGTCTGTAGCTGAAACACTATTCCACATTTTTTTAAATTTAGTTTACAGATACAGTGTGGAAATAGGTCCTTTGGCCCATCAAGTCCAAGCTAACCATCAATCACCGTAAACTAGTTCCATATTATCCCATTTTCATATCCTATACATTAGGGACAATTTACAGAAGCCAATGAACCTACAAACCTGCACGTCTTTGTAATGTTGGAGAGAAACATAGTACCCGGGGATGTCACAGGGAGAATGCAAAAACTCCACACAGATGGCACTGACAGCGCAGCGCCTGTAGTCAGGATTGAACCCAGATCTTTGGACTGTGATGCAGCAGCTCCACCACTTCATTGTTTATTTTCCCTTTGAAACTACCTGTTGTACTCATGCGTGATAAGATTCCACTCATGCGTGGTAGGATTTTCCTGGATGCCTCACAAAGCAAATATTTTCATTGTATCTTGATACAGGTAACAATAATAAACCAACACCAATCAATACCGGTACTTTCTCTCCAGTTCAAGGCAATGGAGGATAGCCAAGACTCTCCACTAGCATTAATCACTGGTAGAATTGTTTACTTACAGGCCTCCAACGCACAATGTACTGTTTGGCTGGAATAGCATGTGCTGGGATCCATTCAACGGGATGGGCATCTGTCCTGTTACTCACTTTGGGTACCAAGACGGGTACATTTCCTGTCAGACAATTTATTCATAATTATAATGGCCCAACATTCACAGGACAGAAAATATGCTTAGATTGCCATAATGTTTGTTTCTTACATTTATCTATTAAAAATATGCAGATTTACACATATTTGATTTAAGAGAATACATTAATACTTAAGATTCATGAAGTTATTTTTCAGTGCAATAAATAGTACATCGTCACTGTACAAATGATACACTGAACTAGTGCTTTTACTGTAGACAAAAAGGTGCCAGTACGCAAGGTTAATAAACATACCTATTATGTGGGCAGAAAACAAAATAATTACGTTCAACTCTTCAGAGGTGCCGGTACGCTGTATGGACACAGGTCAACTCCAGTTACGATTTACCATAGTCTATCACGATTTATCATGATTTACCAAGTGTAAAAGAGTTGATCTGGGGAAATAATTTCTCCAGTGGCAGAGAGCCTATCCTTAATTTCAAGGATAGGGCATTAAGGGGCAATATCAGGGAGAGAATGTAAACCCGGAAGCCTCTCCCACAAAATGATGTGCTTGGTGGCCGACTGACAACTGATTGGCGGATGGACAAACTGATTGAAACCAAGATTTACCTAAGTAAATATGTGAGACAATCATGATTTATCTGGATAAATGAATTCAAGGGCTGAAGGAGCAGATTGACCTCTCCAGTTCCATAGCACGACAGATGCAGATATCAACTTTAGTATTTTTAGCGGGATGGGGGGGTTCCAATTCCACTCACCAAGATGTTAGGTACTATAATGCAACAATTTCAGTTACTAATTAAGTATCATCGAACTTTTGATGCCCTTACCAAGTTACTCATAACATTTGAAATCAATACCCATCTAAACTAATAATTCACCCAGTAGATGTACACCGATGTATAAATATTAACCTGGTTGGTACATTCCAATGCAGTTATTAATCTTGTTTAATTACTAATAACAAATGAGTGAAAATGTAAAGTTACATATCTTATCAAGATCAGTATGATGTCATTACTAATATAATAATAATAATCAACTTTATTTCGGACTCAAGGGGCAACATTACATAAAAATGCATTGCATATTAAAAAATATCATAAAGTACATATAAAATCTTAGTATATCACTTATAAAAGCATCATAAATTATATATTAAAAGAAAACACAATACATGAATTAAAATCCAGAATAAAAGAATGATCAATGTCCTACAACGAGACAACGATACCAGTGTCTCCACAGCTGGGATTCGTAGCGTGTATTGCTAAACTTTATGTTTGACAAGGCCACAATAATAGTAAGATTAAACGAGAACTTACCAGTTTGAAGTTTGATCTGTATTTTATGAGGAGTTACGATGAGGGATTACGTGAAGAACCCGTTCACCACGCATGCGCGGCATACTTCAAAGCAGCGGTGTGGAATCACAGATAGACACAGTATTGAAGTAACCATAGTAAAGATAAGGAGACACCAGTTCATGAATTTGACCCATATTATTGAGGGTGGGAGCGGAGGGCACGTAATCCCTCATCGTAACTCCTCATAAAATACAGATCAAACTTCAAACTGGTAAGCTCTCGTTTAATCTTACTATTTTACTTCGGAGTCACGTGAGTGATTCCGTGAAGATTTCAAAGCTCTGTGATTTCAAACCGTGTAACAGTTATTACTACATCACTGCCGAAGTCTTTGAGGGAGGAAGTGTGTTATCGTAATCAACCAATGAATCTGTTTGTAGAAAAACACAATGGTATTTTTTAACAATAACAACAAAGAAATTAAATTGTTCCCCTGGGCTTAAATTAAATATTTGCAGTCTGGAAAATCTTTCCTGCAAATAAAACAGGTTTTGCCAACGGCTTATTATAAAATTTCTGAACGGTCTTTCCCCCCCATCATCCTGCTGTAGCCAGGATGTGGTTTATAGGCACGTCCATTCTTTTAGCCGTCGACGTGGACGCTGCCCTGGTGGAATGAACTTTGTACATGTTAGTTTTTATCCCAGCAGCTTTTAGCCCCTGCTTGAGCCATCCCGAAATGGCTCGTCACCCGACCATAAGGTTTTTTATGACTGACCCACAAGGCTTTTCATCTCCCTCGAATATTTTGGTTGTGTCTATGTAGGATAATAGGGTCATGGCACATAACCGTGTTTCTGGCGGGTAAGCCCGGAATTCCACGACTGGATTAGGTGTTCCTGGTCTGCTCTGTTTGACCATACCCTGGACAACGACAGAGATCTGGTCTGGAGCTGTGAGCATAGTGTCCAGTCGCAATAGGTGTAGTGACTGGACCCTCTGTGCAGCTACAAGTGCCATCAACATGAATGTTTTGAGCATAGATGGTTTCAGGTTGAGGGATCTGGCTGGTGGGCATCCCCTGAGGTAAGTCAGGACCACACTGACATCCCATATATGGGTGTACCTTGGTCTAGGGGTTTAGAGTTGTAAATACCCTTCATTAGTTTGACCACCAGCTGGTGGGACCCCATGGCCTGTTGTCCTGGAGCTGGTTTTGAAATAGACAGGCAGGGCAATTCTAGCTGTGTTGATGGCTCTGTAGCTGAAGTCCTTCATCGTGGTGAAGGTTCACCAGGAATACCAGTACGTTGGTAACTGAAGCGGTTGAGTAGGTGGTCCCTGTATCCAAGCAGTACTTCTCCCATTTTTTGATGCTGGACAAGTGCTGTTTTTCAGTGGATGTTCGGAGGGATGCTGACATGGTGTCGACGGTTTGTTATGATAATCCCAGTCCCAGAAGTGGGTTGTGCAGAATCTGCAACCCAGGAGTTTGATTTTTTCATGGCACGGGTGGCTTGTGCCCGACACTGGGTGTTAATAACTCTGGGTCACTGGGGAATACCATCGGAGTTTCATGGAGTATTGGGAACCATGGCTGTGTAGGCCAGTCGGGTACTATCAAAATACCTGAAGCAGAGTCCATTTGTACTGTGCGTAGTCCCCGACTGATGAGGCAGAAGGGAGGAAATGCATAGAAGAAGAATTTCCCCAATCCAGCGCGAACGCATCTACCGCTGCTGCCTCAGGGTCTGGTTCCCAAGCGACATACATAGGTACCTGGTGATTTAGCCTTGATGCAAATAAATCGATATCTGGCGTGCCATATTGCTTGATAACTTTTGTGAACATTTTTTTGGGGGGGTTTTAACATCTATTCGATGTTGTCATTAAATTTATGTGACCTGGTGTCTGCCACTGTATTTAGCTTACCTGGCAGGTAAGTTACTGATAGCCAAATATGTCTTTGGACACACCATTGCCAAATTGTGTTGACCAACTTGTCGCATGATACCGATTTTATGCCGCCCATTTGGTTAATGTAGGCCACCACCGTAGTATTATCTATTTATAACCGTACATGCAAGTGATGCATATTTATGCATATGCTTTTAAACAATAAAAGTCACCCAAACATCTCTAGATAATTAATGCCCAGTGTAAGTGGTAACGATAATAATAATAATAATAATAAATTTTATTTTTATAGCGCTTTTCTAAGACTCAAAGTCGCTTTACAATAGTAACAGACAATAGCAAACGGAGAAGCGGCGAACAAACAGCGCCAGCGTCCTCTCCGTGCATCTACTACTTGTGCTGGATATAGAGCTAGTTGCTCCCCAGTCTTGAGTACTGGCATCTATTTGGATAACTGACGTAGGGTTAGTGATAATAATAGGCTGAAACTATGTCAAACGTTATTTGCCCACCACTGTCGTTCTGATATTACTTCAGTGGGTAACTTCATGAAACGATCAAATAATGACCTGTATGTCGTTTTTGGTACAAAGGTCCAAATTATGTAGCCGGAAATGCTGCTACCATTTTCCCAATTACTCTGTTACTTGTCGAGTAGTTGGTAGTTTGTTGACCATTAAATTGTTGCATGATTGTGCCAATTCAACTATGTTGTCTCTTGGCAATGTTACAGTCACGTAGACTGAATTAATTGTGAAGCCCAAGTAGTCCATGATAGAGGATGGCTTCAACTTAGATTTATCTAGATGTAAGACAACCCCAGGGTTTCGAATAACTGTTTGGTAGCTGAACAGCTAACATAGTCAAATTCATGGTCTTGCCTACCATTTAGGATATCATCAAGATATGCCATGACAATATGTTTTTGTCTTCTGAATATTGCCAGAGCTGGTTTTAGTGTCTGGGTGACTCTTGGGCTGATGTGAGCCCATTGGGTAACGCTTTAAACTGCTATAGCTGCCCCATCCAGGTAAATTTCAGGTATCTGCGATGATCCTTGTGAATGGTACTAAATAGTAAACATCTTTAAGATGAATGCTTGCCATGAAGTATCCTTTGGAATTTAGTTGTTTGGCAGTAACAACCGGTTCCATTTTGAGATGTATATACTTAACAAACATATTTAGTGAAGTTAAGTCAATGATGATGCGACATCCACCATCTTTTTTGGGTTTAGTGAATATATTTAATACGAATTGCAAGAGTTCAGGTTTTCCCATGATACCCTTTGTAATTATTCACACCAGTTCAGCTTGTCCCTCTTGTTTCTTTAATGGAGAGGGGAAAAATACCCTCTGGGGTGAATGTTGACCTGGTGGCAATTTTTCTAGTATGAATTGTATTCACTAATGCCATTGGGTATATACTGATCACTCGTGATAGACTCCCATGTGTTAGTATTACTCTATATACTGATAGGAACCAGACCCACCTACCTCCATGGTTATGGGTATTCTTCTGTTTCCTGCCGGTCCAACGAGTGTTGCACGTCGTCTGACGTGGCGGTGACGTTGGGGGGTGGCACATTTTCCATGGGGTCCGCTCTGGGCCCTGGTCTAAAGAATACTTTCGATGATAGATGCGGACCCCGAGCTTTCATCAGTCCAATATGGTAGACGTTGACTGATGGATGCGATGGGGTGCTGCTGCGTAGGAATTACTCTTTTTGGTTTGCTCGTCCCGGCCCTGCCCTCATGAGCCGAAAGTTTTGTAAAACCTCTTGCATGTCCTTCATATGCTTTGTGAGGTGTTTTCCCCAAAGAGCAGTGGGTCTGGCTCAGTGGCTGGGGTATGCACAACCCCGCAATGTAGGATTTTATGGCAGGTCTTATGACTTGTTTACGAAGGTTGTGGTCATCTCCGTATTTGTGCATGGAACGAGGAGAAAAAACGATGTGATGGCTGTCGTCAGGCTTTTAACGGCCTCCTGCACGTGGGGTTTCCACGTAGCTGTCCACCACACCTAGCAGCTCTTCCTGTTCCTGCACCCCTTGCATACTCCCGAGATCTTCTGCCATTGCCCCTGTTCTTGACCAGCCCAGTCCTGGTCACCAAAGCTATCCTCTGGAAAGGAGGAAGCAATGGACAGTGCACAAGGCGCTGTGGAGGGAGTGCCTGACCCCCTCTGCGAGAGCGCCCCTCCTGCCGCTCCAAGCGGCTGTCTCTCCCCCGCCTGGGTGGAGAGACGTCCCCGTCCGATAAGTCGGAGCCACCGGCCGGACGCCTCTTCCTTGGCTTGGACGCGGTGTCGGGGTAGCGGACCGCCCGGTAAACGGTCCTACCGCCTTGTTGCTGCCCCCGTGAGATGAAACGCTCCTCCGTGGAGTCGAGCGTGGGGCAGTTCTGTGCAGGCGGCTGTCTTTCCTCCCGTGCGGGTGGAAAGACGTCCCGTCTGATAAGTCGGAGCCACCGGCCGGACGCCTCCGTGGCGTTACTTCCAGCCCGCTGCTGAGGCGCTAGCGGGCTGGGCTCGGCGCGGTGTCGGGAGAGCGGAGCGCTGGGTTAGCGGTCCTACCGCCTTGTTGCTGCCCCTGCGAGATGGTAAATGCTCCTCCATGGAGTCGAGCTGGGACAGGTCTGTTCCGTTGCTGCCCCCCCTGAAGGAAGGCTCCTCCGTGGAGTCGAGCGGGGGACAGGTTTGTTGCAGAGCCTTTCTTCTCTGCCGGACATCAGAAGGCTCCCTGTGAAGGAAACCGACGTCAGCTTACCTGACGGTCCGTTCTTTCATCTCCATAGCGGGAGAGCCCGACTCCCGCTGTGCCGCTGTTGCTCTGCTGGACGTAATGCCGCGCATGCGTGCTGAACGGGTTCTTCACGGAATCACTCGCGTGACTCCGAAGTAAAATTACATTTTTAGTCATTTATCCTGCAAATGAATTTAGAAGCTTAGGATAGCTTCTAAAGTACTGACCCCTGCAGTCACAAACATGTTACTAGCACTACACCATCTAAGTTTCCTTAGCGGTGTTCTCATGGCATCTTTATATGACACCTTTAGAAAAAGTTTGGCATAGTTTCAGCCCTATCTTTATCACTAACCCTACTTTAGTTATTCAAACAGATGCCAGTGCTCAAGGCTGGGGAGCGACTAACTCCATATCCAGCACAGGTGGTAGATGGACTAACCTAGAGTCATCATTACTACTTACACTGGGCATTAACTATCTAGAGATGTTGGGCGCCTTTTATGGTTTAAAAGCATATGTATCTAATATGCAGCACTTGCATGTTCGGTTACAAATTGATAAATACTACGGTGATGGCTTATATTAACCATATGGGTGGCATAAAATCATTATCAAGCGACAAATTGGTCAACATGATTTGGCAATGGTGTGTCGAAAGGCATATTTGGCTATCAGCTACTTACCTACCAGGTAAGCTAAACACCCATGCCATGAGAAAATTAAACGCCTGGGTTGCAAGTTTGAACAGACCTTACCTGGAACTGGGATTGTCCAAACAAACCATCACCACCATGTCGGCATCCCTTCGAACATCCACCAAGAGGCAGTACTTAACCAGCATCAAAAAAGGGAGAAGTACTGCCAGGAAACAGGGACAACATACGCAACAGCCACAGCCACCAACATACTGGAGTTCCTGGCCTATCTACACCACGATGTAGGGATCAGCTACAGTGCCATCAACACAGCGCAGAGTGCTCTTTCTGCTTATCTCAAACCAGCGCCAGGACAACAGGCGATGGGATCCCATCCTCTGGTGGTAAAACTGATGAAGGGCATTTACAATATCAAGCCCTAAGCCCAGGTATACCCATATTTGGGATATCAGTGTGGTCCTGACATATCTCAGGGAATGGCCACCAGCCAGATCCCTCGGCCTCGAGCAAGCTACACTAAAGACGCTCATGTTGATGGCACTTGTATCCGCTCAGAGGGTCCAGTCACTACACCTATTGCGACTGGACAACATGATCACAGCTCCAGACCAGATCTGTCGTTATCCAGCGACTGATCAAACAGAGCAGTAGAATTTGGGTTGGGGGTTTGCACATCTTCCAGAAAGGCCGGTCTGGGCTATGGTCTAAAAGACCGCTGTCCTGTATGCCTGGCCTTTGAGATTTCACCAGCTTCTCTTGTTCTGCTGGTGGGTGCATAAGGGTGCTGTCTTTGGCTGTAGGAGATCCTTAATGTTGTCGCCTTTCCTAAGTCCTGCTCCGACATGTTTCCAGATGCTATTTCCACGACTGGAACATTCAGGGATGCGCCGTTTCCTGGTCCCAAGTATTTTTGCAGTGCTGTCCATCGTGGTCTGGCTGTATGTATTTGGACACCATGACCAGTAGATTTTGCCTTCCTGCACCCCCTGCACACTTGTAGTTTTGTTCATCAAACCCCTCTTCAGGGTCAGCCCAGAATTGACCCCCCAGTACTCCCCTCTGACGAGGGAGATGCACTGTTCAGCCCTACAAGAGGTGCTGCTGTGGGTTTTACATGGCCGGTGCGGGTGCGAAGTCGGGCACAGCTGTTCCCTTACGGGTGATTCCTGTGCCGCCTGCTGTTGTTTGCACAGATCTCCATGCTTCCCCACCTGTGAAACAGTATGGGGAGAATAAAGACCGCAGTTTCACTTACCTGCAGGTCCAGGTTTAAACTGTCACTACGGGGGAACGTCGTTCCACCCCGTCTCCTGCCGTTTCGACTTGTCAAAGTCGACGGCCCCATTCTGAATAGTCTCCCGCCCGGCCGTGGTGTTCTGGCCGGCGCGGGACCAAAAGTCGGCACAGCTGATTCCACTTACGGGGCTTGTGCCTTCAGCTGCTGCTGGCTCCCGTAACTTCGCGGTCCTCCCCAGCCAGCTTTACTCGCAGCACTTGTGGACACTATTTTGTTCAGCTTCCCCCCCCTGTGTAATAACAGCGCGGGGACAAAAAACTACCGCAGAGTAAGTCACTTACCTGCAGGTCGCGGTTTCAAACTTACCGCTGCGGGGGAACGCTCCACCCCGCCTGTCGTTTCGCAAGCGTGAAAGCGATATGACACGCATGCGTCCTGGCGGGGTTCTTCACGTAGTCACTCACGTGACTCCGAAGTAAAATGAAGAATAAACTATAAAAGGAGTGAGAGTGAATGAGAACACGAAAGAGAAAGAGCAAAGGAGAAAGAGAGATTGAGAGAAAGAGGGAGAGAGAGAGCAAAAGAGAGTCCATGCCAGTGTTTCTCTGAGGGTCTCAAACTGAAACGTCACCCAATCCTTCTCTCGAGAGATACTGCCTGTCCCGCTGAGTTACTCCAGCTTTTTGTGTCCATCTTCTACTGTTTCTCAAGGTGACCCGAGGTTCTAAGGAACAGACCGGGAACTGAACCATTACACCTGTAGAGTGTTTTTTTGCAATCATAGCCAAGTGCCGAAACGAATTTTGAAAGAAAGTTGGGAGTGTCTACAAAGTTGCAGCCCTAAGGAAGTCACAAAGGCTGGCCTCCATCACCATAAAACATCTTCCTCTGGGTAAGGTTAGACTCCAGCTAATAGAGAATTCACCTGCACAGAATGGCAGCCAAAGGAGCCAAAGGTACCCTTACTCCATCAATCCAGTGCCATCAGGACACTGGGCAAAGTGAGAATAAGAAATGTATCTCCTTAGGCCATAATTGGACAATTCAGGGACTGCAGGACCCCACCGGATAGTGGTGACACTCTGCATGCTGTTTCAAAAGAGGATTTACTTTATGCGTGTATTGTATGATTTTGACAGGATAGCAAACAGAACAAACTTCTCACTATTTCTCCGAACACATGATAATAATAAACCAAACTGAGCTAAACTAAAGGATATGACAGCATGTTCTATCTAGATAAGAGTGCACTGGCAAGAGATTAATACTGCATGTTGAACCACTCAATAAAGTTTAAAGTTTATGAAAACAGGAGAAAGTGATAAGAAAGTGCTTGGCCCTGCCACATTGCATAAATCAACTAGATTAGGAAGGATGATTGCCAACAATTAAACATTATTGCTCCATATGATACACACTTTCCACCAAACAGCACAAATAATCAGCCGCCTTACTTCCCCACTGGAAGTGGGCAGGAATAACAGGGAAATGTCATGCAACTCCATGGGGAAAGAGCAGAGTGCAAACGGCACTGGATTGCTCATTAGAACATGCTTGAGGAGCCAAGTCACCTCCTTCTTTGGTGGTGTACGATCCTATTATTTCTTTCTCCCTAAACCAATATTCAATACTAACAAATTCATTCTCAGGCATTCAGCACTTCATAAAGCACAAGTTCAACTGAGGTTCACAAAAATGCTGGAGGTTATTTGGCAACACTGAGATCATGGCTGAGCTGAATCTTAGCCCCATTATCCATCTCCCTTACTCAACAAACAAATAAACCCATCAATTTCAGCCTTCAAATGAAGGAAGTAGTCCCAGATTTCGATGACCCTTTATATGAGGATCGGGCGACCTTTCCCGGAGACGCGCCCGGGCGGCGGGCGCAGCGTGGACTCTCGGTGTGGGGCGGGCGAGCCCTCGCTGGGGCTCGCTGGAAGGGAGCTCTCCGTTTCGCTGGCCCACGGCAGCCGGCAGCCTGAAGCCGCGGTCTGCAGAGTTCCAGCTGGCGCGGCGTCCGCAGCCCGGGATCCCTCGTGGGGGACCCGGGAGAAGAAGGAGCTTCCTCCACCGGCCCGCGGCCAACTTCCACCGCGGACCCGGCGTGGACTTACCATCACCCCTAGAGGGGAGCTTCGACTACCGGCCCTGCGGTCTGCGGTGCTTTTGACTGCGGCGGGGACTTTAAATCTTCGACTGCCGGCCTGCACCAACCTAAAGCTGCGGTGGGGAAATCAGGTGGGGAAGAGCCGATCCTGGACTGACTCTGGATTCTGGTCCTGACCACGGGGGGAAATGGAGGACTGGCCAAATGTTGTGCCTTCCACCACAGTGATGAATGCTGTGGTGGATATTTGTGTTACATTTTTATGGTGTATTGTGTGTTCTTTATCATTGTACCGCTGCTGACAAATTCATTTCACTTGCACTTTATGTGCAATGTGACGAATAAAACTGATTGTATTGTATTGTATTGTATATGAAGTAGTACATCGTTGCAGCCCTCTAAGACTCAGTCAACTCAATGGAAATTGGATTTGGAGAGAGGGGTCATTATCACCACTACTTCTCATGGGGAAATGGGACGCAAGAGACTGCAGATGCTGGAATCTGAAATGAAAAAGGAGTGCAGCTCGACAATCTCAGTGGATCGGATGGTCCATCACCACAACTGATTTAGGGCAACCATCCCGAGGGCGATGTCTGTGGCATTACGTCTGCTTTTGGAGATCTGAGCACAAAATTCTATATAACAAGATCAGACCGAGGATGATTGTCGCCACACAGCAGCCAAGAATGCTTGCTGAATGCCATTTATTTTAGCACTAGATGACTGGCAACATAGTTACCAATGCGTGAAATGCTAAAAACAGCAATATCCAGATCTAAGGTACACAAAAAAGCTGGAGAAACTCAGCGGGTGCAGCAGCATCTATGGAGCGAAGGAAATAGGCAACGTTTCGGGCCGAAACCCTTCTTCAGAAACCCTTATTTCCTTCGCTCCATAGATGCTGCTGCACCCGCTGAGTTTCTCCAGCATTTTTGTGTACCTTCGATTTTCCAGCATCTGCAGTTCCTTCTTAAACAATATCCAGATCTATTTGTGGAACTCTAGAATTTTAAAGAGCACTTTTAGCATGAGACATGCTTGTGTGTATCTGCCTCCCTGATGTCCTAGATTTGGCCTTTGTCTTGGTAGTACATTTTCCTTCATGAATAAAGAACTCCCATTTCATAACATCCACAAAAAACCTTCATTTCCATTACTTGTGTTTGCGATACTGAGTGAGCAATGAGCAGCAGCTTGTGAACACTCATGCCTTTCTTCAGAATAACTTCTGAAGAAAGGCATGTCATCCAAAATATGGTACTGTGGGCCTGAAGCAGTGGGCCTGAAGCCCAGAATGATCCCTGAACCCAGAGGCAAGAGCACTTCTATTAAGCCAAGCTGGCTCATTAAACTAAATGAACAATCTGCTTAGTGTTCTTGGGACAGTGACGGTGGTGGTTAAACAGCATTCCTATTGCTGGCCATCGCTGAATCACAACTGGACAGGGCTCAGCACAGATACATCCTTACCCTCTTGTTTTGATTCACAGGTCCATTCACCAATTCCTCGGCCGTTACAATGACACGAATATGTCAACCCGTTCATTGTCTTTTGAAATGTATCACCAATCTGGTAAATCGTGCCCGAATCGTTGTCCTGGCATTGGTCTAGAGGAACAAGCAGACACAGGGTTACATGAAGCACACCAGCAAGACATTTATTCCAATTGCTGTGCCCCAGTGTATAGTTCCAACAAGCCTCCTCCCACATCCTTCAACTAAGCCCATCACTATAACTTTCCCTCTTGAGTTTTCCTGCTTTCTTGTAATCCCTGTAAAATATTCCTCAACCACTCCACATATTTTCATCACTCTCAAGAGTAAAATGATTTCACCTAAATTCCTCATTTGATTAATTGGTGACATACCTTATACATATATATATATGTATTAATCAGCCATCTTCTCCAAGTTTACTCCAACATACTCTCGCATGACAAATAACTTCTATCAAGTCACTCCTCAGGCCTCACTTTTTTACAGCCGTCAGTCACACAGTGGCACAACAACTTCAGCTGATGACTCAGTTTCCACAACCTGGGTTTAGTGCTGACCCTTGGTGCTGCAAGGAAACCCACATAGTCATGTTCTCAGTGACAACAAGGGGTTCTTCCAGCTGGCCAGGATTCCTCCTACATGCTAAGAAAAAGAGGGTTGCCGGATCAATTGCCTCTAGTATGTAAGTGAGTGGTCAAATCCTGGGGGTGTTGATAGGAACATGGGGAAAATCGGTTACAGGGCAAGTAGGATTGCTACTGGCCAAATGACCTCCTATGTCATAGAGAAATTAAAAATATAGGTTAAAAAAACCCAGCCTGTTCAATCTTTCCTTTTATTCTCGTCAATATGGCTTTGCACCTTCAGTCAATGCAGGCTCCAGGCTCCACTGAACACACATCATTTTCAAAAGAGGGTGCAATCTGGTCTTAGTCAAATCCACTGGGGCACTCAGTTTACTTAGTGCTAGGAAGATTCAGCCCCAATCTGGCAAACTCACCACAGAGGAAATAGAAAGGTAAAAACAATCAAAAACCTGTTGAGTGATGTCTTTAATTTGGATTATGCCCAAAATCATCCCCCACAATATATATATATAGCAGCCATTATGTTTTATATCTGGATGTCACAGACTTGGGACTGGGCCTGGGCTCGCCACATACCTCGGGAACTCAATTCCAGCGAGTGGGACAAAGACAGCTGGCAAGAGCCAGCAGAAAATGGGTAGACTTGAAAATTCCCACCTTTCTCCTTTCAAAAAACATGTATTGCATTTATTTCTTCAACACCTTTAATGTTAGAGATCAGTATTTGCTTTAAGATTTACCCGCTGTCTGGAACACCAGGCTGTAGTGGTGAAGGGTTCTAAGGGGTATACATTTCAATTTGGAATGAAACTTCAAAAGGAATCAAACACAACCACTTCCTGAGCAGTACTTTGCTGTGAAATGAGGACTCGATTTGTGACTGAAGAAGAAATTAACAGCGATAGTTTACCAAGGGAGGAGGATTGATAACCAAAGGGTCTCTGGTGTAGTGAGTGGGAATGAGCTGAAACTTTTAAAACTTTTTTTACAATCCAAAATGCCTGAGTAGATGAGATTGTGAACCACACTCTCACCTCTGTCTAGCTACTGCCCAGGACCTCTAGACCAGCGCTGTTGACACACAGCAATCAATAGGTTCATTGGAATAGAAATGAAAGAAAATGCTGCTTGAGATGAGCTGGTCATCAATTTTGTCCTCAATTACTGTCCATCAATTTGTCTCGGAAACCCCTTGGTCTCTCCATCCTCCCACTTTTAATCTCCCTTTCCAATATTTTCCATACCTGTGCCCAAGCTTCCTCCAGCTCCACATTAACATCCCCACCTGGTCTTGTCATATTCTGTGAAGCAGCCTTTATTATAATAAAACCATAAATAATGTCTCTTGGTTCCAGACAATGGGACCCACCCATCTCAAATTTCCAACCAAATTGGCCCTTTCATGCTTCTCCTCTACTGCCCAGCTGTGTGGGTTGCCGTTCAACTACTTTCACGTATCTATTCTGTCATAGCCAGAGAATAAGCACTTGGGCCCAAAACATCACCATTTGTGTTCTCTCCTCTGGATCTGTTCCCATTTCTCAGTGATGTCATCCCAAATTACAACAGGTTTGAGTTATCTGTTGCAACCCTGTGGACTGGGTTGTAAAGGAGCCCATTCTGTGGCTCCCCACCATCTCAAACCTTAGCTGATACTATTTATAAGTAGAGATATATACCAATGGCATCACACTTCCAACGCCCTCGGCCTTCCCCTAAGCAAGTGCAGTTCATCTGGTGACCCATCTTATGCTGCTTGTTAAATTTCTGGTTTACTTGGTAGATTGCTCCATCCACTGTACATTGGTCTGTGAACAGAAAGAAAACATAAAAAGATCCTTTTGATTTACATCATTACAGCACCAAGACAGACCATTTGCAAAACATGTCAGTGTTCAGGGTTCACCCAGCACGCACAGTGAAAGTGTTCCCTCTTGTTTTCCCTCTCGCATACCTAGCTTCTTTTTTAGGGCATCCAAATTACATTTGCTTCAGTCATTGCCAGTGGTTTCTAGTTCCACATTGCAAATATTCTTTGGCTATAAGGTATATCCAGCATGCCTTAGAAATGATTAACATATTTCTGGTTTTGTGTCTATTGCACGGAAGAGCAACTTCCCTAGAAGGACCTAAGCAAGGGATAAGAGCAGAATAATTATATCCACCCCTTTGACCCTGTCCACTATTCGGATGTCCATCCACCACCTTGTCCACTATTCGGATGTCCACCACCATAGATCCCAAGTTCCTCCCTCTCTGTCTTGAATACATTCATGGATCCGAGCATCCCTAACAGCAAACCATACACTGAGACTCTAACCCCTGATTCTGCTCTCGCTAGGCAAGGAAAACATCCTTCAAGAGCATTGTTTGTTTCATCACTACTGTAGAAAGAAGCTATCGCAGACTATTCCATCTTTCCCAAAAGGCTGTGCTTTGTTAATCCTGGCATCATCATACTATATCTGTCTTGCATTCTCTCTTGTATCATTTCCAATATATGGCAAGCAGTACTGTTCTCCAAAGCGAAATCATGTTTCAAAAGCATCATGTTGAATATGAACCCAGGAGCTTTTTTTCTTAAGGACTTACATTTCTGTTTTGCTGTTTTTAATCATTTATACATTGCACCCCCAATCTCTCTGCTCCCCAATCCCACTGAAATAGTATCTATGAAATCTTGGGCTTCCTTAGTCTACGGCAAATATTACAGTTTGCAATAGCCGTGTACAGGTTTATCTACCCCAACTCTGGAAGTGCTCTTGTATCAACTACTGCTTTCACATGTATTGGCATTGTGCATGTTATGGTGGTGCACCTGAAGTCAATGTTTATAACATAATCCTCCTAGAAATAAAGACTCCTTTGTTGAAGCTTCTCCAAACATTCACCTCAATTACTTATTTCAATGGTGGAGGACCGGCTTACTGCTTGGATATTTCAGAAAAAAACTTGCATTGGGGTTAGGGTTATTTCTATTAGTTATTTCTACTCATAATCATTAACTCAAAATTAAACATCTTATTTCTTATCTGCGCGTGGTTCAACATGTGAGTTCCAAGCTGGACAAAGCTGACACAGAGCTGAAAGGGACAGAGAGGGAGAGGGAGAAAATAATTCAGAGAGGGAGGAGAGTGAAAGAGGGAGAAAGGGTGAAAAAGGGGGAGGGAAACACCGAAAGGGAGGGAAGAGAACGGGTGAAGAAATGGAACCAGGACAAAATAAGACAAACACATGCAGAAATAGAAGAGTGGCCAGTAGAAAATAATAAATAGAATATGGGGATTGAGATTGGGAAGCAGGCGCAGAGTATGTTATACAAATAAAGAAAAGAGCATGGATAGATCACATACAATTTCCAATGATTACATGATATTGACCCTTATTACTCTTGGAGAATGCCCATAGGCTGTGAGAAGAAACAGGGTTTGTGCAGGTAGCTTGCTGTAGAAACCAACTTGACTGACCTAGAAGCTGAGTATGTTCTATGCAACTCCATTCACCACGGCCATTTCCTACACATGTACATCTCAGCATTTTTCCTTCGTCATTACGTTTGTCCCACTGCTCTCCAACGCGAAACATATCCCCTGGAGAGGGGGTGCACACTTCATCCGATTCTGGAAATTAGTGATACAAATCATGTGGCAATATGAGTAGCAATGAAAATCTAAAAGAGCTAGTAATGAAATCAAACAGAAATCTGCACAATGTTGTCACTTAGACACATACATGCACGCATGTCACTAGAGATGTGATTCATTGGATCTGAATACTTCCAAATAATCTTAGTAGGGATATGAGGACTTTAAATTCAAGGAGCTATACAAGCATGGTACATTGCTTTGTGCAGATTAAGAGTGTCCAGATTGATCACCATGATAAACTAGAACAGTCATGTTCTTAGAATTTGAGGCAGCTTGGTTAGGGATGATGTCAAAACATGCTGGAAATCCAAACTCCTGTCTGGGGGCAGTAGAATTTTTTTAACTGAGATTTAAAAAAAAATTCAGTTGTCCATTTTTATGTGATGTGTACACTTGATATCAGATATGTAACTAAGGCAAGGAAATGGACAAGAAACTGATCCAAAATCATCTTAACAGTTACAGTCCTGGATTAAGAGGCTGAATGGTCTCCAGACTAGATTCCTAGTTGGTATAACTGATTATTTCCAATACAGGATATACGTTACACACTTTACAATCCAGTTGCCTCATTTGATTCCTAAAAAGCTTTCTATTTGGCTGTCATGTTTTGGAGATTTTCATGATAAATATATGGCATGCATAAATGTTGTAAGGCCTGCAGAATGGGCAGTGGACGGGTGTATTTAGGAAGCTGCTGAGTCGAGTAGAAAGCGAGCTCAGACATGATCGGGGCAGAATGGTTTCCTCCTACTGTAACCATTTGATGAGGCTAGAACAAGAGTAAGGCATGCAAGTAGGATGCATATGATGCAAGTAAGAAGGATTTGTTGGGGGACTTTAATATTCATTGTTCCAAAGCATATCTGGGCATCTAATCCCATAAACTGGTCTCCAGCCATGCCCATAAGCCATACCTGCCATCGGGCAGAAACCGAACATTCCATCAGCGTCGTAATTTGTAGACGTCCCGCACCATTTCATGCCATCCTTCCTCCCGTCAGATGTGCACTCACTGTAGTTCCGTCTGTTGTACAGGAAGGGGAAGTGGCATAATGCACCATTTGAGTTCCCTCCTCTAGTATGGATAAAAGTGGCTGTTTGCAGCAAATTGTCGAGGCAAGGATGGAGAGAGGGGTGGTGAAGAGGGTAGATGGAAAAAAAAGGTTAGGATTTCTACATGTTTCAAATTTAAAGGCTTTGCTCAGTCTCCCAGCTTCTTCGCTACCCCTGACCTATTCCCCATGCCCAACAGTCTGCCTGTTATATTGGAAGAAATATAGAACTGATGGGTCTCCCTGAAAAATCAGAGTGACAGCCATAATAGCTGTCCAAATTATGCTGCTGTCTGGAAATTGTTCATTATCTGTCACACATGCTGGATATCAAACAGCTGCCCACTAAGTAAAAAGGGGTTTAAATACAAGAGGGCTTGAGCCATCCAACTCAGAAGTGTTTTCTCGTGTTATTTTTCAGGCAATTCAACTTCACTTCATCACCTACAATCCTATTCTGGATCTCAGTCTTCCATCATGTGAAAATTGGAACGCTATTCGATATAGGTGAGGCTTCCCTGCTTGCATGTTTGTGCCGTAAACAATCAACTAACCCAGTAATGAATAACAAAATAACATTTATTCTTTTGATTACAACCAAGCACAAGGAAGTCAGGCCAAATTCCACCGCAACTGCTGGGGATATGGGGAACGGGCAGCATTGGCTTGTAATTCTCTTCCAATTTAGTTAACCTACCAATGCCTTTGATGGATTACTAAGCATCAGGTAGTTAAGCTTATCTAAAGAAACCAAATATGTTTGAAAACATTTAATTGGGAAAAGACAACTTCACTTACAGATTGGTTTGGAGCAAAAAGAGTACATGCCGCCTTTGACGAATTCTGCGCTTGTGGTGCTGCACCAGTATGTGCCGTCTTGTCGTCCGTCGGTGGTGCAAGATTTGTAGGTCCTTCCCATGAATGTGAAGGGAAACGCACAGGGTCGTCCATTGCTATTTCCCCCATAAGTATGCTCTGCTACTCAACATAAAGCAATGGCAAGAATTTAAAACTCCTCTCAATTCCAGGATGCTCCCAATCCCAGACACTCCAAAACACTTCAACCAAAATAGAACATTTAAACTATGATCACTATTCTAATATGGGAAACAGGGCATTCAAACTGTACAAAGTAAAATCTCATGAAAATCATTTTTTTGTTGACCAGTATAGCCGGGAGAATCCACCAGCCCTTCCACAAATATGATTAAACGTCTTGGTGAAGGGGCTGTCCCACTGCGGCGATCTAATCTGCGAGTTTAGATGAGTTTGCACTCGACTCAAACTCACAGCATGGTCAACACGTGGTCCTAGGAGGTCCTATGAGGTCACTGGAACCCTCCTTCATGCTCAAGGGAAGTTCCCGAATACTCGCGGCCTCAGCTAAGGCGCGGAAAAATCTTCAGCATGTTGAAACATTTTCCGCGAGTAAAATTTGGTCGGCATGTTTCTTTTGAACTCGTAGTGCAGTGGTGTGGGGTCGCTATTTAGTTACAGGCAGTTGAGGGCAGCCCTAGGAAATCTCCTTCGCAGACTGGGCATTTTGATTGGCTCATTAGAGTTTTCAGGACCAAGGAAAACCGACCGGTAGGTAAAATGCCCACTAGACTTTATTATACTTCTTAACAGTGTCTCCATTCCTTCTCCCCCTTCTCTCTCCTTCTCTCCACCCCCCCCCCCCCCCACCCCCACCCCCACCCCCCACTGGGCCCTCTAATGGATTTACCGCACACTGTGCCAGCCGTCTTTTACCTTTACTTCATCGCGGGTCTGAATTTCAGACAGTGCTCCCCCGCTTTCCCTGCCACGCCATTGCGATGTGTTTGTGTGTATGTGTATGTGTGTGTGTGTGTGATTGTGTGTGTGTGTGTGTGTGTGTGTGTGTGTGTGTGTGTGTGTGTGTATGTGTGTGTGTGTGTGTGATTGTGTGTGTGTGTGTGTGTGTGTGTGTGTGTGTGTGTGTGTGTGTGTGTGTGCGATCGGTCGACCCAGCTCGCGGTTTCCTCGCTGATGGTCGATCCAGCTTGAGGTTTTCCAGGCGAGTGCCCTCGAGCTTGAAGGTCGAACACACTCTTCTTAACTGGCGGATTAGGTCACCGCAGTGGGACAGCCCATTTAGCTTTCGATCTAAGCAGTCGAGATCCTCACAATGTTGCACTCTATCAATACTGCACTGCAGGATCTGCCTAGACTTCAGTGTTCAGGTCTCTGGAGCTGGATGATGATAGAACTTCCTGAATCTACATCCTGATTACATAATAGTTCCTAATTATAATTTCATTGAATGTTAATGCAAGTTACGGGACCAGACAAAAGCCCTAATTCAGCAGGGAAAAAAATGCAAAATCCCTCTTTTCTATTGAGGGAGGTGGGATTGTGAAGAGGATGAGAGGGTGCAAATTTGACAGTATTCTCCAACTGAATTAAATTTCCACTTAAATGCACAGTAATACAGAGTGGGAATTGTGCTTAAATGGGGCAGATTAACCAATGGAGTTTGGGATGAATAACTCAGACGCTATTAATGCATCTGGTGAACCTTTTCATTTGGTGGTTACAATCCTACATGTCAAATATTTCATTCTAGCAAAGAGATTCTCCATGAAGACTCTAAAAGGAGGTCAGAATATTGTTATTGATCCTATGTAGATACTTGTAATGTTCAATTAAAGCATTAACATTCCTTAAGCATGGCCTATCTATATCAAAATCCCACCTTGATAAAAAATTCTTCCATCTGCACTGGCAGTTACAGCTATGACTTAACAATGGGATTGTAACCCTGCCTGCTACAACGTTACAATCCCAGGACACCGAGTCCTGACAGCAAGTGGAATTGTTTTTTTTTCCTGGCAGCAGGTGCAATTGCATTTTTTTTAAAGTTTAAAATGAGGGAGGGTGAATAAGGGAAATGAGAGGCCCTTGCACAGTTGGGGGCTATGGGTGAGTGGTGGATTATTGCATTGGGGGAACGGGTGAGTGGTGGAATATTGTGTTGGGGAATGGGTTGCGTTGGGGGACCAGGCCACCCATGGAGGCTATGGGTAAGTGGTCAAATATTGCGTTGGGGAAATGGGTTACGTTGGGGAACCAGGCCTCCCCTGTGACAGGGACCCGACGGGTCCCATTTGGTCTAGTATATTACTAAAACTCGCATCTTGTTTGTTCGTTTGTGTGTATGCGTGCATGCGATATTCCAAAACTCTGCCAAAACAATACACGATAGCGCTAAAATACTTTCTGGGTATTTTGGGACAGGGCCTTTCTACAGATCTCTGCACTCCATCTTGTGTAATAGACAGCAACTTTAAACTTAACAATTTTTACACAAATGAACAGGGTTGTGACCAATGTGATGTTCAGGGAGGTAACCAATGTTTGAGTGACGAGAGAGGTCGTTAATACTTACACTGTTCCTGACAGCTCACACCAGTACCCAGGCAGGTACATAACATTCGGGTGTTGCCTTTCACGTGGATCCACTGCATTCCATCAGAGTAGTAAACACCTGGTTCGCTCATGCACTGACTCTTGAATTCCCTTTCTAGAAAAGAAAAATTGTTTTTTAATAAGTTAGCTATTTCCAGAAAACACATTTTGCACGTCAATTCAGCCCATTTTGTTCATTCTGTTTCTTAAACCATCCAATTGTCCATGGTAGACAAAAATGTTGGAGAAACTCAGCGGGTGAGGCAGCATCTATGGAGCGAAGGAATAGGTGACGTTTCGGGTCGAGACCCTTCTTCAGACTGCATCACCCGCTGAGTTTCTCCAGCATTTTTGTCTACCTTTGATTTTTCCAGTATGTGCAGTTCTTTCTTAAATATTTATCGAATTCTCCATAACCTTTTCTCTTTTATATGCTCATCTGCTCTCACAACTAGCTCTCCTAGGGAAAATTTGCCGCAACTAATTAACAGCATGTATTTTGGCATTTGGGAAGAAACTCGAGAAGTCACAGGGAGAGCTTGCAAACTTTACACAAGCTGATGCCGTGCATTCTGATGTGGTAGCTATTTCTTAAACACTTGCTATTTCACAGACTTTTACCAGAATCTCTAACTCCCTGGTTACAGCATTATGCCTACCTTTCTATCCAATTTGAATCAATGCTGAAGTTTCAAGTGAGTAGTGGGCACTAAGGTGTCTCTAAACCTTTGCTGTATAAGCATGGCTAAAGAATCAGACATGATCTATTGATTAACTGAGTAGACGCGATGACTGAATGGCCCATTCCTGTTCCTACTACTTGTGGTCTTTTAGAACATTGTTTCCCACTCAATGAAGAACAGGCTGTGGATTCTAAGGCTGTGTATTTATTTGTTCATGGCTTCTTCCTACCATTAAGACTGGAACCCTTCTCTCTAAAGTTCCAAAACTTTGAAATATGCAAAATTCTTACTGCGCTTGACAGATGTATGAGATAAATCCCTGGGGTATCTGGTTCGCAGTAGCAAAGTCACAGCTCTGCCATCAGGACAGAGGTGAACAAATGTCTTCATCTACAGAGCAGTGGATCAGTGGAAGCCTTTAGCCAAGCAGTCCGGGGAGACTCCGTTTTTGGGCATATTCAAGATGCAGATCAACAGACTTTTAGATATTAAAAAAATCAAGGAATGCAGCATTGTGCTACAAGGGACTGATTTGCATACTCCTGCTCTATAGTGACAGCCCTCAAATGGAATGGGGTAAAAGACATTAAGCTTTTTGTACAAGGAAAATAATAGGTCGACAACTAACCTGAGGCTGCTGCTGCTGCACTGAATGCCACGTATACCGAAGCCCTTGCAGACCAATTTTAAAATGTTAACAACTATGAAGTACACCTTCTACCCTACGGCCATCTGGCTATTAAGCACTACAAATAAGCTCTGAACGACGACAATGACGTGGCATTGGTTTTGTCTTTTTGCATTACTATTGTTTATTTTTGTGTATTTTTGTGTATGTATGTGTGTATAATATATATATCCATATAACTAAAAGTCTCATCTTGACCACGCAATTTGGTAGCCTGCACTCTGCTTGAAATGCTATGAAATTGAATTTGGTGTCCTACACTCTGCTTGAAATGCTATGAAATTGAATTTGGTGGCCTGCACACTGCTAAAGATGCTATGAAATTGAATTTGGTGGCCTGCGCTCTGCTTGAAATGGAATTTCAAGGAATAGCCGCAAGTGAACTGTCTGCCCACCAGCCCCAAGTGACTTGAGCTGCCATCCCACCAGCCCTGAGTGACTGAGCTGCCAGCCCACCAGCCCTGAGTGACTGAGCTGCCAGCCCACCAGCCCCGAGTGACTGAGCTGCCAGCCCACCAGCCCTGAGTGACTGAGCTGCCCGCCCACCAGGCCTGAGTGACTGCTGCCAGCAAACCAGGCCTGAGTGACTGAGCTGCCAGCCCAAGAATCCATTTAGCCCACAATTTCCATGCTAGCCCTCTGGAAACCAGTCCCTTCGGCTCATGCACCCATACTAATACTCCAGAACCCATCACCCCCCCCACAGGCCACCAACATTGGGATTCATGGAGAGGTGGAATATTGCGTTGGGGGACGAGCCCTCCCGTGTGTCCCACTCAAGTCTAGCATACATATATATTCACACGCTGAACATTTTTTTCTAGTTTATTATATTGTTTGTTGCATACTATGTTTACATATTATTTTGTGCTAATGCAAGTAAGATTTTCATTGTTCTATCTGGGACATCTATCTATATCTATATAATATTAAAACTCTGTGGCTGGCTGGCTGTGTGTGTTTCTGACTTGTGGCTGCCAGCCTTTGATTCGTTGCTACGCCAACGTCAGACCCAGAAACGCCGATTTTTTTCCATTTCGGTAGAGTTTTGACTTTTCATTCCAAGTATCCACTCCTCATTAAATTTTGTCGTGTTTATGTACACATTTTTAATAAAATCCTTCCCCCCCACTCACTAATTTTGTCGCCTCCTGCTGGCCAGCGACCATAACGGCTACTGGCGCCCGCATCTCGCCTCAAAGACGCCATTTAAAAACAGCCGTACTCCTGAGCCGCTTGAGTTGGAGGACCACGTCTCCCGTGGGGGCTATGGGTAGGGAACGGCTGTGTTGGGGGAGCAGACCCAACGGATCTGCACTTGGTCTAGTATAACAATAAAACCCTTGACTCAGGCTGTTGCTCCTCAATGATTTTCACGGATCACTGCCTGCACACTTGCTTCCAACCTGGCCAATGTTTCAGTGGCAACTGCCCCAACCAAATCTCATTATCTCCCCCCATCCTGCCATTGATATTCCATGCAAAGAAATAGCCAAGTGTGTGACATCATCTTCAGCAAGCTGCTCGGACATACTGAAAGTGTGTCCATTGCTCGGTCTCGAAGAAGCCTGTGTCTGAACATCAGGTTTTTTATCAAGTCTACTATTCAAGAAACAGGGATAATTTAATCTACTCATTGTTCTTACGCCTGTATCTGCCTGGCTCTTGAAATATAATTGGATAATTAGTACATTTGTCATATCAGATGCTTCAAAGCACTGCAATTGTGCCAATGACATGCACTTACAGGTATTACAAAAGGCAGACACTGGCTGGCATCCCACACTTACCCATATAAGCTTCACATTCCCACTCTCCACGACCTTTGCCAAGGCAGGTGCAGCGAAGTTCTGCTCCCCTGTTGTCTTTTTTGGTCCAGGTTTCACCAATTTTGAAGGACTTCATGAGATCCTGTTCATTGCACCGGTCTGTAACAGTTGGCGGAAGAGCATTGCCATAACACCATATAAGCAGTCTAATTTTTTCACTGAACATGCAGGGTCCTTGCACAAGAAAATGATATATCATGTTAAGACAAAAGCAAAGAGGTTGGCCTTAAGGTGTGCTTTGGACAAAAAAGTGAGGAAGAGTAGTTCAGTGTTTAGGTCCAAGATAGTTCAAGCACTCATCTCCAATGAAAATTGGGGAGCCCCTGAGATCTGGTTCAGAGGTTTTATGTGGAGGTGCCAGAGACAAGGAAGAGCAATGCCAAAGAGAGATTGACAATGAATTTGAATTGAGGCACAACTGGAATGGTATCCAATGTAGGTCTGGTGCATTAGTTGAGTGGTGAACATTATAAATTGGGTATGTGAAACTCTCTGGGATATCAGATGTTATTCCGCAGCCGGAAAATCAAAACTCTCTACTGCAGTAAGATCACTCCGGACATTAAAAACAGTTCAATGCATACCAAAAATAGGTCATGCATTCCTTCACTCAAATTAGAAACTGGAGGAGACCACTCAGCTCTCATGGCTGTCTAGGGTATTACAACATGGTGGTTGTATCTGATCAATATTTTTCATTGAAATTCTTCACCAAGATTAAAAATATGTCTCTCAATTTTGAAAGCTTTACTTTTGGGGAAGGGAGTTTTGCAAATTTCTATTTGTTGCGTGTGTGAGGAAGTACCTCAAGCAGCCCTTCAGTGGCCCGTTGAGGTTACGCCCTCTCGTTCTGGATTCCTTCAGCAGAGTAAATAGTTTCTCGCTAGCAATAACATCAGGTTCTTTAATCATCGTAAACACTTCAATTAGATTGCATAAATAGCCAAGTCTGTATTCAGCAGAATTCTGTTGAGATGGTTCAACATCGAATCAAAGGATCCCATGGTCAAAAGTCGAACCTACTTCGTGAACTGCAACTGATGCGTCCATTGCCTTCTCCCAGACACGTGCACTCAATCATCATCCAGCCTTGGTGCAGCCTTTCCCAGGTCTCTCCAACAACGTGGGTAGTCTTGGACACACCATCAAAGCACTTTTCCGCTGCATGGACACACAGTACAAATTTAGGCTCAGAATTGTGTTGTCACAGATTCATTGAGCACAAAAAAAAGAGTCTGTGCCGATTGCCAACCAGCCACATACAATAATATACTATTTATTTTCATTCTCCCTACATTTCCATATTCCCCACCCACCATCCTTCCCCCCCCCCAAATTATGCTCACACACATTTCACATTCCATTTACCTTTATGGCACAGAAGGAAGCCATTTTGCCAATCGCATTGTCATGAAAATGCACACGTTGTTATCAGCCCATTCTACTATTAACCACCATATTAGTGGGAATTTACAGCGGCCTCTATTAACCAAGCAACACACTGTCTTTGGGATGTGGGAGGGAACTCGAGCAACCGGGGGAAACTCACAGTCACAGGGAGAAGGTGTAAACTGCACCCTGAAGCACTGAGGTCAGGGTTGAACCCTCGTTGCTGGAGCTGTGAGGCGACGGATTACTTGATGCACCAGTTTATTTTTCTCTCTTTTCCTGGTTGCATGGGTTAACTATCAATGTGTCCATGCTTGGGCAGGGCGTGTCAATGGGAAGAGGAGGGTAAATAGACAATAGACAATAGGTGCAGGAGTAGGCCATTCAGCCCTTCGAGCCAGCACAGCCATTCACTGTGATCATGGTTGATCATCCACAATCAGTACTCTGTTCCTGCCTTCTCCCCATATCCCTTGACTCCGCTATCTTTAAGAGCTCTATCTAACTCTCTCTAGAAAACATCCAGAGAATTGGCCTCCACAGCCTTCTGAGGCAGAGAATTCCAGATTCACAACTCTCTGTATGAAAAAGTTTTTCCTCGTCTCCGTTCTAAATGGCCTACCCTTATTCTTAAACTGTGGCCCCAGGTTCTGAACTCCCCCAACATCGGGAACATGTATCCTGCCTCTAGCGTGTCCAATCCCTTAATAATCTTGTTTCAATAAGAGTCCCTCTCATCCTTCTAAATTCCAGTGTATACAACCCCAGTCGCTCCATTCTTTCAATATTTGACAGTCCCAATATCCCGAGAATTAACCCCGTGAACCTATGCTGCACTCCCTCAATAGCAAGAATGTCCTTCCTCAAATTTGGAGACCAAAACTGCACACAATACTCCAGGTGTGGCCTCACTAGGGCCCTGTGCAACTGTAGAAGGACCTCTTTGCTCCTATACTCAACTCCTCTTGTTATGAAGGCCAGCATGCTATTAGCTTTCTTCACTGTCTGCTGTACCTGCAAGCTTACTTTCAGTGACTGAACAAGGACACCCAGATCTCGTTGCACTTCCCCTTTTCCTAACTTGATACCATTCAGATAATAGTCACCCATTGGCTGCATATGTGCCTGCTTTTATCCTTTTCTCAGGAATTGAAGCTAGTTCTCATGCTTGAACTAAAATCAACAGAAAGATTGAATTTAGGTAATTCCAGTGAGAATAAGGGCCAATTAATACACTGGCAGACTATAAGCAGTTCCCTTTTAACCCTTTGATTATAGATTCTCTTCACCTTAGGAGGTTTTAATCCTCGTTTTGCAAATAGGAAGAAAGAAAGATTTCCTTTTCTGCAGCACCTGGGTATTCAAAAGGCATCAGACAAAGCGAGTTTACAGGCTGAAGAAGGATCTTGCCTGAAGCATCACCTATCCATGTTCTCCAGAGATGCAGTCTAACCTGCTGAGTTACTCCAGCACTTTGGGTCCTTGAATGTAGCAACTCAACTCTTAAGCAAATGAAAATGTTTTCCCAGGGTGAAGCAATATGATAATCAAACCCATTTCATATTGCTCTGGAAATGTAACAACTCATTTCCCAATATTGTGATGTCATTCTCTGTGTAATTCAAAATTAAATGCAACCTTCAATAGAGTAATGTTTTATGGTGGGTTAACAAGTACTGTGCTGAGCAAAGGGAATGGGATTTTGATTATAACACAAAACCGTTTACTGTACCTAGTGCTTTGCAGGTCCATTCTCCTTTCCCATTTCCAAGGCAGACACACTCCAGCATATCGCCACTCTCCTCATGAGGTCTCTGCCAGGTATCACCAATCCTGTAGGACTGACTTCCCTCATGGCACCGATCTGTGAGATAGACATGCCCTCAGTGCTTGGAACTGGCCATAAAGCCAAAAATCATGATCCTACATATCATTAACATTTTCAGAAAAACTTGCGACAATCTTTGGTTGACTTAGTGGGCAAGGCTATAATCAGCCATTTGATCTTCACTCTGCATCATGCTAAATTGAACCAGGTTTATTACGGAAGGGTCAGGATGAAATGAGTATTGGAGTTGCAAGCCCTGGGTATTAAGGAGAATGTACAGAGAGGGATTAAATCATGGACTGAATGCTGCGAGGATTTGGAATAGGAGCTCAGAATTGTATTGGGATGGACCTGGGGAATCATGAGGAGGGTGTGTTGTGCATGGGTCTGGTGAATGGGCTGGAGCCCCAAGCATTAAGAAACATGCCTGGGAGAAGCATAGCTTAGGGGTGGTGACCTGGGGAAATGGAGGCTCCATCTCAGGAGATTTGCAGAGGAATCTAGAGAGAGGGCAACGATGGGCTTTATGGACAGTAGAGTCATAATGTCAATGGACAGGACATCCACATAGAGAAGAGGTGGTACAACAATCTTGGCTGAATTCCAGAATAGAATCTGGAGAGGTTTGTAAGAGGAAGAGGCCTAGGGTTTCTAACAAGGGAGAAATATGTCACTCACTGTAAATATGATCTCAGCTGGTGTCCCTTTAATATTCAAGAGTCACGGGTCATAGAGTAATACAGTGCAGAAACAGACCCTTCGGCCCAACTCTCCCACACATTTTATCATTATGTCCCAGATAGAATAATGAAATTCTTGATCTTCACCCTCTTAAAGATCCGAATCCCAGCTCACTCGGAACCCCCCCCCCCCCCCCCCTAAAGTTTTAAGGTACATTTGCACTGAGACAGTTTAAAATGTACAAAACAGATGCCCGTCAGCCTGATGATAACAGAGTGAATTGTGATAGGTCCATTGTATACCTGAACCAGGGCTGGAATTAAAGTATAACGATTACAATGAGTTTAATTGCACCATTAAATTCTCAGCAGTTATTGTCCCATCATCCTCATTTCCGCATTTTATTCTTTGTAATTACTTATCCTTACTTGCAATAGTACAGCTGATCCTTCCTCTGCCTGCTCCAATGCAGGTACAGTCCCAAATCATGCCATCCTTCGGGCGCTCCCATGTGTCACCAACAAGGTGACTATCCCCAGTGTACTGATCGAAGCATTTCTCCACCTCTGCATCGAACAAAACGGTTATTGTCAGGTCGGTGAACTCTAAGGTCCTTCCAAACAAGGAGCAAGTGTCCGCTCAACACTCTTGCGAGCCATTGTACCATCACCACCCACCCACAAACATCCAGTAGCCAGGCACATTTTCAATGCACAAGCTCACTCCTTGTGCTTACTAATCTACAAGCTGGTGTTTGGTTGATTATATGTGCCAAGTTGATTATAGATTGCACCAGTGTCTTCTAACCTTTCCAATTAAGCCACACGTTTTCAAGTGACTCAACAAACCCACAAGTCATTAATCAACTCTTTAAAAAGCAGAAGAGCAAGGAATGGGCACTGTTGCAGAATGATGCATCCCTGCACGTTGTCCATGCGGGGTGATATTTATAGATCCACGAGAGCCTCCAAATGAGCATTACAAAAGGACTTTGCATAGTTCATGTGCAATTGAGGAACCTCAACATGCATTGGGTGCCAGGCACGGAACTCGCTATCAAAACATGGAGGGGACCGGGGGACACAATTTTTTGGTGGCCGCGCGCGCATGCGGACACTCACACTCATGCGCGAGGCTTCGGAGGCTCAATCCAGCGCTAAATGCAGCTCAACTCTGCCTGTCTCGCCGGGTTAACCTACAGCCCTGACTGGACTGACGGGACACCAGCGCTGCTTCTCCGCGCTGGCCATATTTCACGCAACCCCAGGCAGGTTAACCTGGCGGGACAGGCAGAGTTGAGCTGGGTTTAGCACTGCTTCTCTGCGCTAGCTGTGGGCCTGGGGGCGCCGCGCCCAACTGACTCCCGACCTCTCTGGCTACCCGTGAGGGGTGGGGTGGCACTCGGGTGGGGATGGGGCAGCGCCGGAGACCCGGGATCGATCCTGGCTGCGGATGAGGCGCAGGTCTGTGCCACGTCTCCCTCCTCCAGTCACCGAACTCTATCCTCAGTCCCACCTCCCCCCCCCACTCCTCCCTCGTCCAACCATCGCGCAGAATCATCGTGTCCCACCCCCATTGCCTGCTGACCAATGTCTCTCTCGTCCAATCGGCGCCCTCGATCAGCAGTCCCACCTCCACTGTCTCGCGGAAAGCGGAGATTTTAAAATCCAGATGACAAAAACTTGGGTGGGATGTCCCCCACCTCTCAAAACATGGGGGGGACGTGTCCCCTCTGCCCCCCCCGAGTTTTCCGCCCCTGTTTGGGTGCTATCACTGCACACACTTCCCAAGCAAACGTGTGGCGTTCCCATTTCTAGTTATGCAGCTACTGAATTTGTAGGTTATTTACATTCAAATTTACAATGAAAATTGGGAGACAATATTTTGATGATTGCTGCTTGAGGCTTTCAAGAGCTCAAGATAGTTTGCACAGGACTCAGGAAAATGGGTTACTAACTAGTTACTTACCATCACGTTGGGATTCACAGTTCCAGCCTCGACCTGCGCCATGGCAGGTACATATCAACACTCGACCCAAGTAAGCACGCTCCCACTGCTGGTTTATCTGGTAATATTTCCCATTGTCATAGCAAGAATCTGAACAGAGGGAAAACATGCAGAGGTCAAATCAAACTGTTTCCCAAGAGACTAAAGGTGCACTGCGATATCTTGAATAACTCTCTAAATACACATTGGGTCAGCCAGTGGGTCAGGTGGGAAGTTTCCATTTCAGATTGGGTTTTGATGGGACCATTCCTGAAATATCATCTGAAATAAACTAGAGATTTCTAGACACTTGGATGGCATGTGTGGACAAAGGAGGAGGCTTAACATTTTCAGGTCCATTTCTTTTTTATCAGAGGAATTTGGCCCAAAACATTAACTGCATTCCTTTCTCCTCTCTCCACAGAAGGTGATTTGCCTGCTGCATATTTCCAGCGTTCTATATTATTTCAGATTTCCACCATCTTCCATCTTCCAACTAATCTGTTCTATTCGCAGATGGTTCACTTCAACTTAGCAAGTTGCATAGCTCGACCCAAACATCAATCCAATTTATATTCCAACCTAGCTTCACATGTATTTAATAATGAGGCACCAATAACAGTCTTGGAGAACACAGGTTTTCAGCATTACAAAGACAATATGAAATTAAACTATTTATTTTCTCTATCACCATTGAGTGCTTTCAGATCCTTGTCCTTGCAGATTTACAGTATTTGCAGTATGTTTTTATTGCTTGTATTCCTTTGATCTTTAAGAATTCTTTCACAATAACTCAATTGTTGCCTTATCCACGTAACTCCCAGCTCATATACCTAGAGTGTCATTTTAAAAAGAAGCAGTGAAGCTTAAATAGCTTCAGTAGGGCAGTATTGTTCCACTCTCCCAGTTACCAATCAGTGGGCGAATAGTGACCTGTTTCTGCATAGTTTTTGCTGAGCTGCTCCCTCTACGCATATAACTAAATCCAAGTGCCTACCAGGTCCTGCATTTGAACTTGATGTGTCTGTCAGGATTACTCTTGGGTTAATTTACCAGTGCAATATACTCCACACAGCCTTAGAAAGACAATAAGGGCGATCTGAGGTTTAATTCCTGACTGGGCAGTATGAAATTGGGATGGGTTTAATACATAATGAGCAAATTAATGGCTTTTGATCCCTAATCCAGCTCCCCTAGCCATTGTTAAACATCTGAGCCAATATTCAGTGTTAAAGCCTAACACACTGTGGGAAAGACAAATGAACTCCCAGTGTAAACGTTTCTTCATTGTGAAGGTCGTCAAGTCAAGAGAGTTTATTGTCATATGTCCAAGATAGGACAATGAAATTCTTGTGTCGCAATTGATCTTCCGTGTAGGAAAATGGAATTGGACCAAAAGAGTGCAAAATGTTGCTGATCTCGCTTCTTTGAAACAAACACAATATGCTGTAAGCATTCAGCAGGTCAGGAAACATCTGTAGAAGGGGGAAGGGAAAAGGCAATTAGTAGTTGGGTCTTTTGTCAACACTATCCTTAAAATGTGTTGTAGATTAGATAAGTATGAAAGCAAGGGGGTGAGGTCCAGAAAATAGGATTAAAAAGCAACTTAAATTATGAATTCCTAGCCGACACCTTACCGTGTGAGCCCAAGTTTCGCCTCCCAATTAATCTTCAAACAAATGGCACTTACAATCCATCATGCATGCCATTGAAAGTGCCACTTTGAAAACGCACTCAACGAAATTATTCGCGTAATTTTCTACATAAAGTCGATGTACTCCAAGTGCAAACCAAGAAGCATCTTCCTATAAAATGTGTTGTTTATAAACGCAAGATGGGTTTGTAAAACAGCTCAAGAAGGAACTGCAGATGCTGGAAAATCGAAGGTACTGAAGAAGCGTTGCCTATTTCCTTCGCTCCATAGATGCAGCCGCACCCGCTGAGTTTCTCTAGCATTTTTGTCTACCTTTTTAAAACAGCTATCTACTCACATTTGCGGAATAACAAGAATTACTATGACACCGGCGTGTTAATATATTAAGAAATGTATATACATGTTGAAAGAAAACATTTTGGAAGTTTAAGATAGTTTCAGGTTTATTAAAAGTTATTTGAACGGTGATAGTACAACTTTAAAATTGAAACTGAAATCCAGAGGATTTGTATTACAAGTTTAAAACATCACATCAATTTAATATAAACTTTTAAAAAACTCAAAAAAAGTTTTGTAATACATATCTTAAAAAAACTTTTATTTGCGGTTGGAATAATGTAACCAGGACGTCAATGCTTAAGTTTAATGTGTGCCTTCAAAACGTTTGAGATATTGAAATACAAGCTTTTTTTTTAACGAATGTTAAAGTCTTATGGAAATATTTCACCAGGGTTTAACTAAGTTATTTGCTAATACTTACTTTGGGGATCCGATGCGGCGGAGTCTGCCACTTTGATGCTGCCGGCTATCAAGAGACCGGTGAACAGCATGGAGCGATGCATCTTCTCTGCACCGTTGTCCCCCGCTCAGCTCACTCAAATGCACCCACGCCGCTGGAGACCCTCTATGCTCCAAGGACGGTTGGCCAGAACAGGGAGGGGATGCTCCGATCCTCAGCCCTCTTCTCACTACACCTTGTCAGTGAGTGAATGAGTGGCTGTCCCTCCTACTCTTTTATAACATTCTCCACCGCAGCCAGGGCGGAGAGGTGGAGCCTGGGGGGAGGAGGGTGGTCGCATCAATAATATTTACAAGTCTGCCGCTGACATCAACTGCAGGACTTAAAAAAAAAATTCAGACACAAGGCGTCTCTCTTAAATGGCTATTGCATCGTTTACCCTCCATTATAAATGAACTATGTGCAAATAGAAGAGAAAGTCATTATGTGAAATGCATCACCGCTCTGCATGCAAAGAAAGAACACTGATGACAAAATGTTTACATATATTAATCATAAAGTCAGATTTTATTTAACTCTTGCCAGCTATTTCTGGCTCAACTTTATGAGAAGGTAAAACTTTCAAGAATTTAGAGATTGGTTCATCGTTACTGGGAAGTGCTTATTCGCAATGAAGAATGTTTCATATAAAGGCGATGCTAAAATGGGCGCCAATTCGCAGCGGTAGCGCTGAGCCCATGTGTTTGGATTCGGTCGGCGAACGAGCCGCGAACCTCACGAACATCGCGCGGAAAAGTTTGCTCGATGACAAAGATTTGATCAGATCCACGGACCGTTTGCACAATGCAGACATAAATAACCAAGCAAAATGCATGCAATTCTAATGCAGGCTGTACAATATTGCATTAAGTTGCATGCAGTGAGCAGTTCCAAATGAGGTGCAGACGATTTGGAGATAGTTTGCGGAGACGAGGGGACGGGGTGAGGGGGAGGAGGTTGTTGCAATGTGGACCAAAGATCCTTTGATGTCGACAGCACTGTTGACAGATGCGGGTTTTATGTTGAATTGGTAATCTAGCCGTCACTGACTATCGGAAGACACCGAACTATCAAACTCAGCTTTTCCAAACAGTTAGGATTTATGTAGCTGTATAGTCCCAAGACAGAGTGAATGAGGGGACGCTGATTCACAACCCCTTCAACACATCCAATGCTGCTCGGTCTGAATTATGTACCAATGCTAAATGAAAATGAAAATCTTAAATTAGAAAAACCCAAAATATTCAAGTGGTTCTTGCAAGGCACACGTTTTACATCTGTACTAACAATATCAGCAAGAAATGGATTAGAGCGAATGCATAGTCTTCAAGAAGAATATGAAGACTGATAGAAGATGTAATAGAACGGTTTTAGTTTGATATAAATCCTCCTTCAATCAGAATAAAGCCTATTGATCGCAATCTTATGCTTCTGGATAAGCGAAGGGTGGCCTCATGCAAAATTGGGAGGTTGCACGTTAAGAGAAGAGATGGTCTTCAAGCAAAGTTTATTTGCAACAGCATGTGATTTATAGCAAAGATCCTAGAGGGCTAGTATCTTTGATTTATAGGTCTAACGTCAGTGCCTCGGAGTGCGGTGCAGGGTCCCTCGATAAGAGGCGTATGAGACGAGACGCCGTTAGTTACCGATTAGTCGGAGGACAATGTTGCAAAAGTGTTGATTGGTGTGCAATTCCTTGAGAGGGAAGGCTCTCCCAATGGCCTGGTTACAAAACATAATCAGGAGTTTCCCTCCCGTGCTCGGTCAGAACTGCAGGAACCCAGTCCCTGAAACGACAGGAACTGATTTACTCTACAGACTACTTAAACAAAAAAATACTTACTGTCGATCCTGAATTGTGTTTATGCATCTCTGGGTAATAGCTAATTCTCCCAACCAGTATAAAATTAAATGCCCAGCCAAGAATGTTCAATAAATTCATAACTACTCATTATAAATCACAAGATCTGACATTGTTCTGACCCATCCGATATGTTCTTAATGCAGTCTGAAACCCTTCCCAACCCAGAATCACAAAACGGCTTCAGCATGGAAGGAAGCCATTGAGCACATTTTGTACCTTTTCTATACAAGAGCAGATCCCATTTCTCAGCCATAGCACATTTTTTTTAAATTTTAGCTTGTTATTCAGCTCTCTGAGCATCACTACCCCCGTTGTTCCCTCTATCAATGTATTCTCGACCCTCCCCACTCTGTTCAAAAAAGGTTTACCTCGTCACTTTTATTTTTTTGTCAAATACTTTAATCTTTTTGTCCCTTGATCTTATGTGGCTCTTGACCCCTCACCAGTGGGAACCGTTTCTGCTCTATCAGTACTCTTCATGACTTAAAATATGTTATGTATGTTAAACAGAACTCACAATCTCCCCTGTTTCAAGGAGAACAAACACTGCTTCTCCAGTCACATCTACAGTCCTTCATCACTGAAATCATTCTAGTAAGTCTTTTCGGCACCCTCGCCACAGCCGAGATTTTTGCAGAACCAGGGACAAAGTTCTCCAGTTACGGCTGAGCCAGTGTTTAATATAGGTTCTCCATGACTTATGTTTGCTCTTGTACTCTTTGTACATGTTAACCCAAGTTCCTATAAACTATTCTAACCATTTTCTCAACCTGCCTTACCAGCTTCAACAACATGAACTAAACTGTACTATTTTTTGATTGTGCCATTTATCTCACAATTTCAATGCTGCTTTTAAGCTTATAGCATAATTAGCTTGAATATATGCACTTTAATTTATGCTGCCTTTCCACTTTCTTCCAACGAAAATGTAAAACCAATGACATTATTTATTATGTTCAGGAAAGAATTGCAGATGCTGGTTTACACTGAAGATGGACACAAAATGCTGGAGTAAATCAGGGGGTCAGGCAGCATCTCTGGAAAAAGGAATAGGTGGTGTTTTAGTTCGAGACCTTTCTACAAAATGAGAGTCAGGGGAGAAAGAAACTAGAGGTATGGAAGGTACAGAACAAATGACACTCTCACTCAGTGCCTCATTCTGACAGCGGAGGAGGCCCAGGACAGAAAGGTCAGTGTGGGAATGGGAAGGTTAAAATGTTTGGCAACCGACAATCATCCCTATACTGACCTTTGGGTTCCACGTAACTATCGCCTAGTTTACATTTAGTCTCACCAATCTAAAGAGGCCACATTGGGAGCACCGAATACAAGAGATTAAGTTAGAAGAAGTGCATGCGAAGTTCTGTCTACCTCGAACGGTTGCTGTGGTCCCTGGATTGAAGTGCGAGAGGAGGTGTTGGGACAGTTGTTACATCTCCTCCTATTGCAGGATAAGAGAGACAACTATGCCAGACTCCAATTCATTGTCTACAGTTCTGCGTTTAACAGCATTATCCCATCCAAGCTCATCACCAAACACATGGAACTTGCAGTCAGCACTCATCTCTGCAATTGGATCCTAGACTTCCTGACCAATAGAGCCCTATCAGTGAGGATAGGGGACAAATTATCCTCTATGATAATCCTCAACACTAGTGCTCCCAAGGATGCGTTCTCAGCCTTCTTTACGCCTAGTACATCCACAACTGTGCAGCCAAGTACAAATCCAATTCAACTTACAAATTTGCAGACAACACCACTGTTGTGGGAGGGATATCAAATAATAACAAGATGGAGTACAGGAAAGAGATTGACAACCATGTGGCCTGGTGTCCAGTATGCATTAGCAGCACCAAAGTAGAGATGGCTGAAGACTTCAAATTCCTAAGAGTATATATCACTAACAACTTGTCCTAGATCACCCATATTGAGGCAATGGCTAAAAAATCACACAAAGGCCCCTACTTCCTTAGAAAGCTTAGGCAGTTCGACATGTCCCCAACAAATCTCTCCATCTTCTATAGATGCGCCGCAGAACCCATCACAACATGGTTTGGCAACACTCCACCCAACACCGCAAGAAATTGCAGAGAATTGTGGACGCAGCCCAGACCATCACACAAACCAATCTCCCTTCCATTAACTCCATTTACACCTCACGTTGCCTCGGCAAGGCCACCAGCATAATTAAGGATGAGTCGCACCTGGGCCACGCCCTCTTCTCCCTTCTCCCATCGGGCAACAGATGTAGAAGTGTGATTCAGGGACAATTTCTTCCCAGCTGTTATCAGGCAACTGAACCATTCCACCAGCTACCAAAAAACAGTCCTGAGCTACTATCCACCTCCTTGGAGACCCTTCAACTATCTTTAATCGGACTTTACTGAGCTTTATCTTGCAATAAATGTTATTCATGTACTGTATCTGTACACTGTGGATGACTCGATTGTAATCATATATTGTCTTTCCGCTGACTGGTTTGCACACAACAAAAGCTTTTCACTGTACCCTGGTACAATGTAAACTAAACTAAATGAAAGTAAACTAAACTAAATAGGGTAAGATATGCGAGCACAGTGCAGGGATGAATGAATCAAGAATTGTGGAGAAAGTCGCCTCTATGGAAACTGTAAACATGGTTTCCATCTTGCTGTTGTGGATGGAGCATTCACCCATATGTCCTCTGTGTATCGTAGTTATGGTCCTGCTGCCCCCTCCTTTGCATCGGTGAGACCAAATTCCCCTGATCCTCACCTTTCACCCCACCAGCCCCCATTCTCTGACATTTACATCACATTCAGAGTGATCCCACCAGCAGTCACATTTTCCCCTTCCCATTGCATTCCGCACTCCGTAGAGACCAATCTCTCCGTAACTCATTTGGTCGCTCATCCCTCCCGCCCTCATCTATCCTTGCCCTCTCTCCTGCAACTGCAAGATATGTAACATCTGTCCCTACAACTTTCTCACTTCCATTGTGTCCCAGAAGCCCTTCTAGGTGGGACAGACGATCCCAATGTGGCCTCCTTTACATTGGTGAGAGCAAGCATAGACTAGGCGACAGTTTTGCCGAACACTTCAATCAGCCCAAATTTGGACCCCATGCATCTGATAATCCTCTCCACAATTACTTTCTACCAATCCTTTTCATTAATAACTTATCAAGTTAACCCCTCAGTCTTCACAGAAAGGAAGAGGCTGTAAGGTTGTTTAATTTTTCCGATTAGTTATAACCGGGTATCATTCTATCCTTGGCCTATATTCCGAGTACTGAGGCAATAATTACTTTTAGCAGCCACCTCACTTGCATCCCCAACATCAAACACTGCTCCCAGCTCTGTCGTGGAAAAAGATTACCGGATGGACAGAGGAAGGGATTCATGGAGATGCTAAAATGATCTTTGATGAAATGCAATTTCCACAATGACTTCTAGAACCCCTGGACCGCTCAGTGTAGAAGGAGCATTTAGGATGCTATTGAGAATCATATGACATTGAATCAGGAATGCAGAGAAGCCCTGCATAAGTGGTGGAAGGAACACACTATTTTGCAAACTACCCATTCACCCACATCAGCCACTTTAGAAACTCACATGTCCAGAGTTGAAGTAAGCCATCACCCATTCCGGGAGATTACCTCAAAAAATTCCTCTGTCAAATCTATTTTACACCATTCCCAATGCTTTAATTCAGACTTCAGCACAGTACTGCAAGTGTGGTCTAACCAAGCCTCTGTTAACCAACTTCCCTGCTTTACTGTGTATTCCTCTGTGCGAATCTTGCCATTTTCTTCCCACCATGCTATAACCTTGTCACCCACAATATTTGTAAATCAATACCTCTAAAGCACTTTGCACAACTACCTCATTTAATTTTCAAGCTTAATGAGGTCTCGAGCCAAAATATGTCTATACTCATGCCTTCCATAATAAAGCTGGTATTTAAATGCACTTTTTTCAATGTGCCAATGTATTTCACAAGCAACATTTAAAAGTAGGTCCTGTGCGTCACTGTGCAGTGGGCATTAGACAGACCGTTGTGGGCTGTTATTGTGCAAATGAATCATATCAGCTCTGGTGTTTTGGTAGGAATGTTCCAGCTGTTTTCAGCCCTGAGTGTGAAAGCTTTAGTTTTCCCTTTTGACTCATCGGCTGGCGGTCAGAAGTCAGTGGGGGAGGAGTTTTGGAGGAAGTGGGGGGGGGATAGGGTGGCGGGTAGAAGTGTTGGGATGAGTAAGTTGTAACAGGACACCGTCTTGGCTGTGATCTGCCGGTCTATAGCTTACAGTAACTACAGAAAGACAGAATGAAAGTAATCCTGGGATTCATAGAATCATAGGAATTTACTGGAGAGAAAGAGACCATTAAAGTTCTTGGGTAGACAAAAATGCTGGAGAAACTCAGCGGGTGAGGCAGCATCTATGGAGCGAAGGAATAGGCGACGTTTCGGGTCGAGACCCTTCTTCAGACTGAAGAACCTATCCTGAACACAATGTAACTCACCATTCCCTTCCAGTAAAAAATGCATAATACTTCTCAGTTCTGGTTATAAGTTTACAAGGATACAGACTATATTGCAAAAGTATTTTACAATCCCTTGCCAGAGACTATTGTGTGAATGTAGTTGGGATGGAATTAAACACACTTAATTATATAAAATAAACATCCTTGTAACTGATTAAATCAAATCCTTGTTTATATATTTTGACTCAAGTACACAGAGGGAGTGGAGTGGGGAGACAGAATGTTTATAAAAATGGAAATTTATTCTTGAAATGTTAAATGCATTTTTCTGCGCCTTTAGGCCAAACCGCTGGAATTCCCTCCATAAATATCTCTACCTCACTCCGCCTCAGGGGAAAGATGGAAATACCTCCCGAAGAAAACCTTTAGTCTAATATCTTATTATGTGATGGCATGAAATGTTGTTTTGTTTACACTTTTGTGAAGGGTCTTGACATACTTCCCTACTTTAATGGTGCTGTATTAATTCAAGTTGTTGTTCATCCAGGATGACACTGCAAAAAAAATGGAACTGAATAGATGCTTTTAACCGACCAATTTCTTAATTGTTCCTGCTTACCAGACACATGAAGTTAAAGACCAACTATTTAGATGTTAAGGTAAGATGAGTAAATTTGCAGATGAAATGAAATTTGATGGTGTTGTTGCTAGTGGAGAGGGTAGTTTAGGCAACAGAATGACAATGATCATCTAGTGAATTGTGAAGGGCAAAGGCAGACTAAATTTAATCTGGATAAGTGCGAGATTATGTATTTTTGGAGGTCAAATAAGAATGGGGCATTTATCATGAATAGGCCCTGAGAGGCTAGTGATGAACATGAATTATCATGAATAGGCCCTGAGAGGCTAGTGATAATGGATTCTGTTCATCTACATATCCCTGAATGTGGCTGCACAGGTACAAAGGGTGGTGAAGAGAGCATTGTGGTTGCATAGCATAAAAGAACAAGGATGTCTTGGTAAAGTTTTGTAGACCATTGGTTAGGCTGGAATGTTGTGTGGACATCTGGTCACCAAATTGGAGGAACTGACATGATTACACTGGAATGCAATGTTTCAGATATGAAGAGAGACTGGAAAAGCAGAGTTTGATTTCCTCAGAGCAAAAAAGGGTGAGGGAATAGTGACAAACATTTCCCCTTGGCAGATGTGTCTTAAGACCAGAGGGCTTAAGGTGAGAACCAGAAGTTTAGTTGGATGTGAGAAATAATTATTTTCACCCAGATGATAGTTGCAACCTGAATGCACTGCCGGAGAAGGTGGAGGTAGGTACTCTCACAATATTTAAAAAGTATCTGGACGAGTATGAATCACCAAAGCATATTAGGCCTTTTGTTCAAGTGCTGGTAAATCATAATCATGATCATACTTTATCAGCCAAGTATGTTTTGTAACATACGAGGAATTTGATTTACCATACAGTCATACCAATAAAAGCAACAAAATACACAAAATACATTTTAACATAAACATCCATCACAGTGGCTCCTCCACTTTCTCATTGTGATGGAAGGCAAAAAAATAGTTCAATCTTCTTCCCTTCTTTATTCTCCTGCAGTCGAGGGCCTCAAGCCTTCCGTTGACCGGCCGATCTTGGCTCCCATAGCCTGCGGTCAGGCCCTCCGCGTTAGGGCGATCAAGCTTCTGCATTGGGAGGATCTCAGCTCCCCTGCATCGGGCATTCGGACCTCGGGTCGGGGCTGGTCGAATCTCTTCCGACTTTTGAGCTTCCCTACATCAGTCTCTACCCGAGACTGCGAGCGACTTGATGGTGAAATCCGCAGGCCGCGGTTGGAGCGTCGATCCCAGCCAAGGGATCGCAGGCTCCGATGGTAAGTCCACGGCCCCCCCGGTGGGGCTCAAAGTCAGTCTCGAGCAAGGCCACCAGCACCATGATGTTAGGCCGCAGAGCGACCGGAGATACAAGCAGGAAAACAATCACATCTCCAGCAAGATAAAAAAGTTTCCCCTAACCCTCCCACCACCCCCACTCTCCACATAAAACAAACCAGAGAACATTAACACATACTTTTAAAAACACACTAAAAATAACAAAAAAGACAAAAAGACAGACAGACCATTGGTGAGGCTGCCATCGCTGATGGCGGCACCCGGTGGAACATGATGCAAGTAGTACGTGATGATCAGCAAGGAATTGGTGGGCCAAAGGCCTGTTCCTATGCTGGGTGACAATACCTCTACGTCACGCCTCTTTCCTTTTACATGTTCGGCAGAGTTATTCTGTGTCACTGCATTACGCTAATTGGTTATAATGGTCAGCCGCGGTAGCACTTACACATTTGAGTAGGATGATCATCAGTTTCAGGTCACATTCTTGAGATCTGAACACAGTCAAGATTGGGACAATCCCTGCACAGTGTTGGGCAAGTGCTGAGTTTTGGATGAGGGGTCGATGCAAAAACCTAACTACCTTCCTAACGACATAGATCTCATAGAGACACAGGACATTGTATGCTGGACCCTTGTGCAAAAATTAAACTGCTGGAAAAACTCAGTGGAGGAAAATGGACTGAACAATGTTTTGAACAACAGTCCTGACCTGAAATGCGGTATGTCCATTTCCCCCCACAGATGCTACCTGAACCGCTGAGTTCCTCCAGCAATCTGTTTTTTGCTGTAGATCTCATGGCGCTAATTCAAAGGGCGGGGTTATCCTTTGTATCCCAGCTAATAGTCATTCTGAACCAACACGACTAATTGGATTGATGCAATCCAACCTGCCCTGTTCACGACCAAGGAGGTTGTTTGTGAGAGCTTACTGTGCACAAATTAGGTAATGCATTTCCTGCATTACAGTACACCTTGAAGTTACCTAATTTGGTATAAAGCACTTTTGGATAACATGAAGTCGGGGAATCTGTTGTACAGATCCAATACATTTTTTTTTGGGGGGGGGGGGGGGGGGGTTAGTAGGGTCAGAGGAGTAATGAACCATCTCATTTAGCTCTATGGTAGCTCTAACCTGAGAACAGATTTAATGGGCTGGTACATCTTTTGCCTGGTTACGCTGTTGTGTCTTGTTTAAGAGCTAAGCTGTGCATCTACCATCAACTGCACTACATATATAAAAGCCCTTTTGTCCAAAGATCCTATAGCGGAGCAAGATAGACCACTCCTTCTAAATGCAATGGGCTGACATGTAGTACACAATGGAGCAGACCGTGGGCCTTTTTTTCATCCATTTCAGTAACCCGACCCGACACGACTCGCAATGTAATCAACGTTGCGGGGGAACAGTTTGTATTAATAAATTATAATTCTGAAAATGAGGAGAAGATTTTTACCAAAGAACTTTTATTTTTACGAGGATGTTTCCGTAACCGAATTCCGTCTCCGCACTCGTATCTTTGCTCCGCTATGGGATCTTTCGTGCGGAGACGGAAGCCGGTTACGGAAATGGGGCTGAAAATTACTCATGAATCTGCCCATGACCGAACTACGTCTTTTTCGTTGAGTGATCTATCTGGCTTGCTATTGGATCTTTGCTTTTGTCATTCTAAAGACCCGCTCATTGAAGTTAGGGAAGCACGGTCGCTTTGATCCACCTGGTATTTAAATTTGATGCGTATTTGACTGTGTTGAGCTCACACAGAGAATACTTAGTTGTGGCAAGTTAGTTCAAAGTCTGAAGAAGGGTCTTGACCCAAAATTACTCCTATTCCTTTTCTCCAGAGATGCAGCCTGACCCGCTGAGTTACTCCAACATTTTAAGTCTAAATTATTTTCATTAGTTTCCTTTAAATGTTATATACTATCAGTAGGTAGGAGCTATCGTTCAGACTTCGCTTTCAGACGTAGATAAAATGCTGGCATTGGAATGGGTCATTTAATATGCATGCATGGTCAAACTAGTTGATTTCAAGTCCCAGTCAAGAAAAGCACAAAATTGACGGTCAAAACCAGTGTTTCGTGCATTCACATGAAAAATAAAACTACTTTATCGTTTGATCTATAAATTGGATATAATGATACTCCACAGCATTATTTTGGACAAGAGCAGGAGAGTCTTCCTTGATTCCTGGCAGATAATTATCCCACCATTTTAACATTGAGGATGTATTAGCAAAAAATAAAAACTGCTCGAAAGACTCAGCTGATTGAGCAGCAATTCAAGAAAGGGGCAACTGGGGGGAGATCCTGAAGTCGTGAGAGCTCCACTGTAAGTGATAATACATTAATGCAATCATTGTGAAAGATGAAATTCCCAGGCTAATATCTCTGTGCTTGTGTATTGAGGGAAACTAATTGAGGTTGCAACTCTATCGACTGGAAGATAAACAGCCGACAGATAACTAAAATGCATTTCGTAGGAGGTCTATGGAGCAGATGGATTCCCCTTGACCAAGAGTCCAGAGTCAAGAATGTTTTATTGTCATATGTCCCAAAATGGAACAATGAAATTCTTACTTGCACAACAGATATTTTAACTGTAAATACCATAATAAACAACAAAAAGAGTTTAATATTAAAAAACAAAACAAATGTATAGACAATAGTAGTGCAAAGTCAAAATTAACGTCCCTAAGTCTATATACTGTAGTTCAGAGCCTAATTGGAGGTTGTAACTCCCTCTACAAAAAAGGCCAGAGCAGACTCTTTTTCCTCAGAAGGCTCAAATCCTTCAATGTGTGTAATGATATGCTGCACATGTTTTACAACACTGTGGTTGCAAGTGTTATTTTCTACGCAGTTGTCTGCTGGGGCAACAGCATTAGTGCAAAAAACAACAAGAAGCTGGACAAACTGGTTAAATGAGCTAGCTCAGTGCTGGAGGGGAGAGTAGACTCTGGGATGGATGTGCTTGAGAGGCGTATGAGGCACAAGGTGCAGGTCATCCTGAAAAACCCCGGGCGTCCCCTCCATTTAATTCTGGAGAGTCAAAAGAGCAACAACCGGCTCCTCTCCCTGCCTTGTAGAACGGAGCAGTTCAGGAGATCCTTCACCCCTGCAGCCATTAGATTTTATAATTCAGACCGCTAGGCTGTAGGGGGATGCATTTTGCAATTTTTAATTTTAAACTGTTAATTATTGGTCTTTTTAAGTATTTATTGCTCTCAGGTAGTGTCCACATTGTATTCTATGTATTTTCTGTCTGCGTTCGTTTTGAATCTGTGGGTTTGTTGGTTGGGGGCTTCTGGACACCTGAATTTCCCTGAGGGGATCAATAAAGTATTTATTATTATTATTATTATTATTATTAACGTTTAATAGCCTGATGGTTGTAGGGAAGAAGCTGCTCCTGAACATAACAGTTTTCAAGCACCTATACCCTCTTCCTGATGGGAGCATGACCAGGGTTGTGTAGGTCTCTGTGCTACTGGCTACCTTTTGAGGCAGTGACTCTTCTTGATCCCTTCGATGTTGGGGAGGTCAGACAGCCATTTTGTTGACTCATATAATCTCTGTTGTACCTTAGAGCAACAAGAAAATGAAGTGTAGCTCATCTTCAATCAAGTGTAGCTCTTCTTTAGAACTATGAAGCATCCAATCCTCAGCTTGCATAAATGTATGTTCATCCAAAGTTCTGCCATCTGTACCCTAACTTCCATTGAATGGCTTTAGCTCTTTGTTCATTGACCTACCTGTCTAGAACAACAACACCTCCATTTTAAAACTCTCAACTCTGATTCATATCCATTCCCCTCTCCCTCATTTCTTTAACCTCATTCAGTCTTACAAATCTCCACGTTTACAGTGATTCTTCATTTCTGGTCTCTTGTGCATCTTCAATTTGCAGTGCTCCATCAATGGCCGCAGGATATTTGGCAGTTCATCTCCTGAACGCAGAAATTCACTTCCTACGTCTCACTGCATCTTTCTAAAACTTAACCGTGTGGTCAAGCATTTCATCACCTGTCCTAACATCACTTCACAGTGCTCCCAAAGTAATCTTGCCCATTGAAAGACACTAAGAACCTATTGCATATAATACTGTTACAGTAATGTAATATTGTGATTGTTTGAAGTTACAATGGATATTAAGCTTGCTGCTTATTATTCTAAAATGTTCTACAGGTTCCTCATTTAAACATTGTGGGTTAGTCACTACCATTGTCTGCAAATTTACCTGATCCAGTCAATGTTTACCTCTGCTGTTGTTGTTAAGGAACAGTAGGAGTTAACGTTTCTTTTGGCTAGACATTCCAGAACTAGAATTACACAGTGCAAGGCTAACTCAGCAGGTCAGGAAGCAACTCTGGAGAACATGGATAAGGTGGTGTTTCAAGTTGAGGCCTTCAGATTTCTTCACAGTCTTGGCTTGCAACATCACCTATCCATGTTCTCCAGAGATGCTGCCTGATCCTCCGAGTTACTCCACCTATTAATAAGCTCATTTGTTTATGAGTTATAGGAGCAGAATTAGGCCATTCGGCCCATTGAATCTACAACAATCAATCATGGCTGATCTATCGTTCCCTCTCAACCCCATTCTTGGGCCTTCCCCCGCATAACCCCTGACACCCCTACTAATCGAGAATTGTGTATTGTGTATTGACCAGCATTTGCAGTTCTTTGTTTCTATGCTAGAACCAGAAGTTTGAGTCTCTTCTTTCAGGACAGTGATGACAAGAAATATCTTCACTCAGAAGAGGGAAAATCTTTATAATTCTTTATCCTGGATGGCTATTTCTCTAGCTAAATACAGCTATATTCATGGCACGGGCCCAATACATTTTAAGATTTTAAGGGTGTTAGATTTGTGCAGGAAAGTAGTTAAAGATCAGCCATGATCTTGCTGGATGACAGAGCAAGAATGAGGGGTTAAATTACATTATCCTAATTCTATTCCTTATGTTCCTGTGGAGGTGCTTTGTGTAGGGTGGCAATATCTAGTCAGTTCCAGAGCCCTTCTAGGATGTTCAAATAGAAAATAAATGGCTTTAAAATGGAGGCAGCGTCCTGAATGTGCCTGGGCCAGGGTCACATCTGCAAGATTTCCCTTCCTGGATACAATTAAATGCTCAATTTGTGAGATTGCTTGATTTGATATTTTGATGGGATTTTTAATTCATGGTGACTATCACAGAGTCATTTAGCACAGACATGTGCCTTCAGCCCATGAAACACCAACTTTTGAGGCACATTTACAATAAACTTACACCACATCTGCCTGCAATTCAATGGAACAATCCCTTTATATTCCCCGAATATTCCCATCAATTCGTCCAAGATTTCAACATTCTCTTACCGACTAGAGCAGCTAATTAAGTCTCCAATCTGCACGTTTTGGGATTTTGTGAGAAAATTGGAGTAACAAAAAGAACATCCAAACCACAGGTCAAAATTGAACTCGGGTCACTGGAGCTGTGAGATCCATGCTAATAGTTGAGCCTCAAAGACCACTAACTCAAGGGACAAACAACATTCTAGCACTTCTGTTGCACGCTATGCAGTCCTATTAAGAAGTTAAAATAAATGCATCAAAAAGTAAATAGAATGGATATAATAACATTCCTGAAACCAATTAAATGCCTCAAATTTCCAATTCTCATTATGTTCACATTCCAATAGACTCCAGCCCACACCAATTCTGCCTTTTTGTACATCCCCAAGTTTCATCACCCAATAACTGACAGATTTCCTAACCATCTATTGTCTCTGAGAATTCTTCACTAAGAGTGTTTTTTTAATAGTGCTTTAATAAAGTCCTTTTCCTTCTATCTTTTCTGAGGCAATGTAAGCTTTTGTCTAATGTCATTCCTGTGAAGTCCTTGGGAGATTTTGCTATGTTAAGGAGACTGAAGAAATGCATGTGATTGACATGAAAATCACCTCCAATTGAATATTATAACATATTGAGATCAGGCACGTGTTCGAATTTTGCAGCAACATTTAAAATAACTAGTGTTGGTCGCAAGGCTTTTTTTTGGAGAAAAACGTAAACCTCACCCCTTCATCAGCACCCACTATTAATGTGATAGGTTAAACTAGGAAATCCATAACATACCATCCCTGTTACAGGGTAAGTAAATCAAAAAGGTCAAAGGGTTTGATCGCTTTAATAGAAACTAGACCAACAATGTGCTCTGGGGAGTTGATGAAGCTGTTTTTGAAATGAGCCCCTCCCCCTGACGTCACTGGAAAGCGGTGGAATATTCTGTTTCATGTACCGTTTGGGGGAGGGGGGGGGGCATTGTGATGTCACTGGAAGCTGGTGTTTTAAAAGGTGGTTTTGGCTTTTTTGAAACTTTAATCATGAATAACCAGAGGAGGGAAGGGGGCGGGGGGTGTGAATAACCCGTGGGGGGGGAGGGGACGGGGTGTGTGAATAACCCCGGGGGGAGGAGGCGGGGGGGGGGGTGAATAACCGGGGGGGAGGGGACGGGGTGTGTGAATAACCCGTGGGGGGGAGGGGGCGGGGGGTGTGAATAACCCGTGGGGGGGAGGGGGGTGTGAATAACCGGGAAGGGTGGGGGAGGGGCAGGGTGGGTGAATAACTGGGGGTGGGGGAGGAGGGGGGGGGGGGGTGTGAATAACCGGGGTGAATAACTTGTGGGGGGGAGGGGCGGGGATGTGGCAATCGGCAGCTTGAGAACCCATTGTGATTATCATCACAGGAAGCTCCTGTGAGAAACTGCGGTTGTGATTATCATCACAGGCTGTCTGTGAGAAGCTGCGGTTACCATTGGCAACATCACATTGTGATGTCATTGTGGCACTCGGCAGCTTGAGAACCCATTGTGATTGGTGCACTGTGAGTGGGATTGTGACATCATCAGTGGAAGGTCCTGGAAAAAGGCTGTGTGTGAGAACCGTTTTTTGCCTTTTTTTAAAACTTGAATCGTTATTTAACGTGAAATATAGGACAAAATGTTAAGTGAACCTGCTTACTGCGTGGAAGGGAAAAAATGTGAGTCAGAATATGTAAAAAATGTAAGCACTGGCGCGTAGCGTTTTGACAAAGGTAGAAAAACACACACGGAAACAGGCACACACACACGCACGCACACGCATATATACAAGATTAGGCTTTTAATAAGTATTTGGATATAGATTGATGAAGTGCCCCTTATCCATTGGTGAGTTTCTAGAACAAGGACAAGTAAAACTGGAGCCAATCTCTTCAGAAAGCTTTCTCACACATGGGTGGTGGAGGTCCCAGACTCAGTTCCTCCAAAAAACACTGCGGTCTAGTGTGGGACTGAAGTGGCAGAGGTTAATTAAAATAAGCGGCCTGACAGCTCCAGTGACGTGTCAGCATATGATACTGACGTCTCATGCTGTCTGTGTGTCGACTGCATGGTTTCCCTATGACTGTGTAAGTTTGAACAAGGTGTTCTGTTTTCCTCCCACATTCCCAGGACAGTAGGTAGGTTTGTGGAAGGTTAACTTCCAAGTGTACTTAGTGTAGTGAAGTGGCAAAAGATTCAGAGGGAAGTTGATAGATACGCGAGAGAAGAAATTGTATAGGAAGGAAGAAGGGTCGACCCGAAACATCACACATTGCTTCTCTCCAGAGATGTTGCCTGTCTCGCAGTGTTACTCCAGCATATTATGTCAATCTGAGAGAATAAATTGCTGGATTAAAGGGAAGTATGAGGAAGTGAAGTTAGGGTTGATGAGATTGGTCTGCTGGGAGCTGGCATGAACCTGTTGGACAATTAGCCCCCATTCTGTATCATAGATACATTCAGAGTTTTATGTCATAGACACATTCAGAGTCTATGGAAATAGGCACATTCAGAGTTTTATTTTGTCCAGCAAAACATGGGTGCAGCCAAAAAAGTTCAATGGAAATCAGATACAGGTCAGCCACAATCCAGTTAAGTAGCATAATAGGCTGGAAGGTTTCCTGTTCCTATCATCAGTTCAGGAATCTACTGACTGATGAGATGTAAACTGAAGATAAATGCCCTTTGAAGTCTGTTTCTAGCTCGACTTACTTCCAAGACAAAGCAGTACTGTCCATCTGATAAACCAGCCCCCAGCAATGCAGGCACTATTAGTGAGGGGGCTCTGAATTGGAAGGTCTTGCTGTGCATGAAATAGACTGCTAAAGTCAGAAGATAAGAGATCTTTTGATCTTGTTTAGTATTTTTAACACCTGTTTAAACTTTGCATCTAACTCATCAAGCTGTCTACCTAGGCAGAGTTGAGTCATCGAGTCCTTGAAGCAATGCTTCGCATTCCAGCTTGTGATGTGGATTCCTTTTCTTCAGAAGTCAACAATTGCGCACAACATTGCCCCAAAATGCACGGATTCCTGATGCTATCATAAATGCTCAAATTGACATACTACAGATTATTAACAATTAAATTAAACCTGCACAATTTTGAAAGGTGAGTTTTTGTTTATTAGACGACCCTTAGAATCAGAGAACATGACAGCTCGACACCACAGTGCGAACTCCATCATCAAGTTCGCTGACGACACCACTATTGTGGGGCGTATCACTGATGGGGATGAGTCAGAGTACAGAAGAGAGATCGAGCAACTGTCCATATGGTGCCAGCGCAATAACCTGGCCCTGAACACCAGCAAAACCAAGGAACTGATTGTGGACTTTGGAAGGAGTAGGAGGGGGACCCACAGCCCCATTTATATCAACGGGTCGATGGTTGAAAGGGTCAAGAACTTCAAATTCCTGGGGGTGCACATCTCTGAAGATCTTTCCTGGTCCGAGAACACTAACGCAATTATCAAAAAAGCTCATCAGCGCCTCTACTTCCTGAGAAGATTACGGAGAGTCGGATTGTCAAGGAAGACTCTCTCAAACTTCTACAGGTGCACAGTCGAGAGCATGCTGACCGGTTGCATCGTGGCTTGGTTCGGAAATTTGAGCGCCCTGGAGAGGAAAAGACTACAAAAAGTAGTAAACACTGCCCAGTCCATCATCGGCTCTGACCTTCCTTCCATCGAGGGGATTTATCGCAGTCGCTGCCTCAAAAAGGCTGGCAGTATCATCAAAGACCCACACCATCCTGGCCACACACTCATCTCCCTGCTACCTTCAGGTAGAAGGTACAGGAGCCTGAAGACTGCAACAACCAGGTTCAGGAATAGCTACTTCCCCTCAGCCATCAGGCTATTAAACCTGGCTCGGACAAAACTCTGATTATTAGCAACCGCTTTCTGTTATTTGCACTACCAGTTTATTTATTCATGTATGTATATATTTATATCATGGTATATGGACACATTTATCTGTTTTGTAGTAAATGCCTACTATTTTCTGTGTGCTTAAGCAAAGCAAGAATTTCATTGTCCTATACAGGGACACATGACAATAAACTCACTTGAACTTGAAAATCCAAGGTGTAGCTATGGGCACGCACATGGGACCCAGCTATGCCTGCCTCTTTGTAGAGTACGTCTAACAATCCCTGTTCGAGGCATACCGTGGCCCTATCCCTGAACTTTACCTCTGCTACATTGACAACTGCATTGGTGCTACCTCCTGCACCCATACAGAACCCACTGGCTTCATCCATTTCACCACTAATTTCCACCCGGCACTCAAATTCACCTGGACCATTTCCGACATCTCTCTACCGTTTCTAGATCTCACCATCTCCATCGCAGGCAACAGACTACTGACTGACATCTACTACAAACCCACTGACTCCCATAGCTATCTGGACTACACTTCTTCCCACCCTGCTTCCTGTAAGGACTCTATCCCCTCCTCCCAATTCCTCCATTTACGACACATCTGCACCCAGGATGAGGTGTCCAGACCAGGGCATCGGAGATGTCCTCATTCTTGAGGGAACGGTGGTTCCCCTCTTCTATTATAGATGAGGCTCTCACCAGGGTCTCTTCTATATTCCGCAGCTCCATTCTTACTCCCCATCCCCCTACTCATAACAAGGACGAGTCCCTCTTGTCCTCACCGTCCACCCCATCAGCCGTCACATACAACATATAATCCTCCAACATTTTCGCCACCTGCAACGGGATTCTACCACTGGCCACATCTTAATAAAAAAAATAAAAAACAAAAAATCTTCCCATCTCCTCCCCTTTCTGCTTTCCGCAGAGACCGTTCCCTCCATAACTCCCTGGTCAATTTGTCCCTTCCCACCCAAACCACTCCCTCTCCTGGTACTTTCCCTTGCAACTGCAGGAAATGCTATACTTGTCACTTTTCCTCCCTCCTCAATTCCATCCAATGACTCAAGCAGTCTTTCCAGGTGAGGCAGAGGTTCACCTGCACCTCCTCCAAACTCATCTACTGCATCCGCTGTTCCAGGTGTCAACTTCTCTACATCAGCGAGACCAAGCGCAGGCTCGGCGATCGCTTCACACAACACCTCCGCTCAGTTCGCACTAACGAACCTGATCTCCCGGTGGCTCAACACTTCAACTTCCCCTCCCATTCCAAATCTGACTGGCCTGGGCCTCTTCCATTGCCAGAGTGAGGCCCAGCGCAAATTGGAGGAACAGCACCTCATATTTTGCTTAGATAGTTTACACCCCAGCGGTATGAACATTGACTTCTCTATATTTCATATAGTCCTTGCTTTCTTCCTCCTTCCCCTCCCCCTTCCCAGCTCTCCCACAAGTCTACTGTCTCCGCCTCTTCCTTTCTTTTTCCCGCCCCCCCCCCGACATCAGTCTGAAGAGTCTCGACCCGAAACGTCACCTATTTCTTCTCTCCATAGATGCTGCCTCACCCGCTGAGTTCCTCCAGCATTTTTGTCTACCTTCGATTTTTCCAGCATCTGCAGTTCTTTCTTGAACATGAAAACAAATCCTTTGGGCCACTGTGCACTAAGCACACATGTACACACACCAATCCCATTTTATTCTCCTACCCCTCTCTTATCAACTCTCCTCAGAATTTATCACTCACCTATATTCTAATGAAAATTCTGAGCAAACAATTAGCCTACCAAACTGCCTGTCTTTGCAGTGTGGGAGGAAACTCGAGCGCCCTGCGGAAACCCACGTGAGGTTAGAGAAATCAATACTCGTACCACTAGGTTATACGTTTCCCCAAGCAAAATATGAGGTGCTGACAGTGAAAGAGGCCAAGGAGAATGTGCTGGAGATCCCTGGGCACTGGAGCTTGAGACAGCAGCTCTGCTCGCTGTAAAACTGTGCATGATTCTCTTGCCATAACTTCACCACTCCAATCTTGAGCACTAAATCTAGTTGACGCACCAACACAAGACTAAGGGAGGTGGACATGCTATGGTTGGCAATTCAGACTGAGTTACTGTCTCCTCTACCAGAAAGCAGTGATTTTGTAAGGTCTGGTATTCTCCTCCACGTCCAGGCCCATATTTGTTGCATATCTAATACCATATAAAAAATGAATCATGGTTCATGATCACATTGCTATTTGTAGGACTTACTGTGGAAAAAGTGGCTGTTGCCTTTCCTACTTTGCAACAGTGATTTTTCTTCCAGCCAACTACGTTAGTGTGAGGCCTGAGACTTTGTACATTCTCCGAACCTGATAATAGGAACTGAAATGCATGTCTTGGACTTTTACTGTACCAATTATAGTCATACAGCATGGAAACAGGCCCTTTGGCCCAACTCGTACATACAGACCAAGATGTCTCATCTAAGTGAATCCTATTTACCTGCATTTGGCCCATATTCCTCTATTTCTTTTCTATCCATATACCTGTGCAAATGTCCATTAAATGTTATTATTGTACCTGCCTCAACTACTTCTGGTAACTCATTCCATATACCCACTCATCACCTTATGTGTAAAAAAGTTACCCCTCAGGTTGCTATTAAATCTTTCCCCTCTCTAACCTTAAATCTATTGTCTTGATTCCACCATCCTGGGAACAATACCCAATGTATTCATCTCATCTATTTCCCTAATAATGTTATACACCTCCATAAGGTTAACGTTTAGTCTCCTCTGCTGGAAAGAATAAAGCTCTAGCCTGCCCAACATCCAGCTTAATAGCATATTTCCCAAAGTGGGTGACCAAAACCGAACACAATACCCCAGGCGTGGCGTCATTAACATCTTATAAAAGTATACCATAATGTCTCAACTTTTATACTCAATGCACTGACTGATGAAAGCCAGCATACTAATTGCCTTCTTCACCACACTATCTACAATACCTTCAATGTTACTTTCAGAGTACAATGTACTTGTACTCCTAGATCCCTCCGCTCTACAGCATTCACTGTGAAAGTCCTGGCCAGGTTTGACTTGCCAAATTGCAACACTTCACACTTATCCAAATTTAATTCCGAGCCATTTCTTGACGCTTTTGCCTAGCTCATCAAAATACTGCTGTTATTTGTGATAACGATCTTCAACGTTTACGATATCACACGTGTTTTACTTACTCTTCTGCAAACTTACTAATCATATGGGTGGGGATTGAACATTCCCCATCCATATTGTTGATATAAATGACAAACAGCAATCTGTCCAGCACCATTCCCTAAGGTGCACCATTAGTCACAATTTATAGTCTGAATAATAAACTCCCACCACCACTCTGTACTAGTAAGAAGCCAATTCTGTATCTAGTCAGTTAGCGCTCCCTGGATCCCATGCAATCTAACCTTCCAGACAAGCATAACATGTGGAACATCATGAAACATGCTGAAATCCACATAGACTTTATCCACGGCGTAACTCTAATCAGCCTTATTGGTTACTTCTTGGTTGCACACTGGACAAATTGCACCTCATCCAAGTTCTTGGCCCTATGCAGTCCCAGTTTATATTGGGACAGTTAAAATCCCATATCCAAACAACCCTGTTAGTCTTGCAGCTGTCTACAATCTGCTGTCACTAATCTTGCAATTGCACCTACTTGGCTATTTGAGGGGCTATATTACAATTCCAACAAGGTGATTATTGTTTTTTTATTTCCCAGCTCCACCCATATAGCCTCTCTGGACCATCCTTCAATAATATCTCGGATTATTGTCCAGACGTTTCTCTTAATCAATAAAGCAATACACCCTCCTCTTTTACACCCAACTCTATCCTGCCTGTAACACTTGTATCCTGAAACATTAAGCTGCCAGATCTGTCCCTCTCTGAGCCCAGTTTCTGCAATGGTTATAACATTCCAGTCACATGTACCTATCCATGTCCTGAGTTCATCCGCCTTACTTGTCAGACCTCTGTTATTGAAATAAATGCAATTTATTCTAACCATCTCTCCTCGCCCGTTGCTGTGCTCATGCCTATCCTGTTTACTAAACTTGCTGTCATTAATTTCTGAATCGATTTACTGCCTCCCACCTGCCTCACTACTGAGGGATGGGTTAGTAGGGAGAAGGGTTCATTGAGTTCTGTATCTTGCAGGAATAAAATCTGGAGGAATAAAGTAAACTTCCAAAGCTGACTTCATGATCTTGGATGCCTCAAACTGTTTGACAGACTATTGAACTTCATCATGCATTGTTAACAAACAGTGCCTAGTGGAGCAGTTGCTTCACAGTTGCAGTGACTTGTTCAATTCTGACCTCTGATGCAATATGAGTGCAGTTATCTCCTTCTTGTGGGTGCACCAGTTTCATTCAAAAATCGTATAGGTCGGTAGGTAAATTGGTATTGTAAATTGCTCATTGTGTGAAGTCGAGGGGTAGAATCTGGGGGATGTTAATGGGAATGTGAAAAGAATAAAAAGAGTTAGTGTAACTGGGTGCTTGTGGTAATCATGGACTCAGTTGGTCATGTGTCCTGTTTCCATAGTATGACTATGAACTTCAAAAGAATCAACCAGTATAGAAAGAGAGCAGGAAAATGGTGTTGAAGCCAAAGTTCGATCAGCCAAAATCTTATTAAACAGTGCCGGCTTAATTGGCTAATTGGCCTATGTTCCTTAAGTTTTTATAATAAAATCAGAAAATGTTGGAAACACTCAGCACATTAGACTGGAGAGGGAAACAGAGTTTGTGAAACGCTTGAGCAAGAAACAAAGTGCAGGAAGAACTCTGCAGGTCAGGCAGCATCTGTGGAGGGAAATGAACAGTTGACATTTACTAGTTGGGATCCTTCTTCGAAAAGGGAACCTTTTGTATGTCCTTATGTTTTTTCTTAGATTCACATTCAATGAACCAATGGATTTACCGATGGATTGGATCTATTGACTTCTGTGGGGAATACAGAGAAACATAGTTAAAATTCTCTTTTCCAATTGTTCCCAAATATTCACAGTTCAACGGTCTACATGTGTGTGCTGGAGCTGAGGATGTGGGAGAAAGTTATATTTGATTTCCTTTGTGTATAAATAGATTCTCATGTCATGATTTGCCAGCCACCCATTATTATCAACAGGAACCTGGTGAAGCACTTCTCGGAACCCAGACCTTATGGAAACTTTGCCCAGTAGGAATTAGGATGTATGGGAGGTGTGAGCCCAAACTCTGCCCAGACAGGTTTGAACAGTGGGTTGAAATCACGTCAATGGTGAAGGGAGGCAAAAGTGCTGGAGAAACTCAGCGGGTGGAGCAGCATCTATGGAGCGAAGGAAATAGCCAATGTTTCGGGCCAAAACCCTTCTTCAGACTGATGTAGGGTGGGGGCGGGGAGAAGAAAGGAGAAAGGAAGAGGAGGAGCCCGAGGGCTGAGGGAGAGCTGAGCAGCGGAGGAGACAGCAAAGGCTGCCGGAAATTGGAGAAGTCAATGTTTATGCCACTAGGGTGCAAACTGCCCAAGCAGAATATGAGGTGCTGCTTCTCCAATTTCCGGTGGTGCTCACTCTGGCCATGGAGGAGGCCCAGGACAGAAAGGTCGGATTCGGAATGGGAGGGGGAGTTGAAGTGCTGAGCCAAAGGGAGATCAGGATAATGTGGACCGAGCAGACCGAGCGGAGGTGTTCGGCGAAACGATCACCAAGCCTACGCTTGGTCTCACCGATGTAGATCAGCTAACATCTAGAGCAGCAGATGCAATAGATGAGGTTGGAGGAGATTCAGTTGAACCTCTGTCGCACCTGGAACGACTGCTTGGGTGACTCAATGGTGAAGGGAGATGAAATACGGTCATTGCATTCTAAAATTCCAAATTCACTTCACCACCAATCCCCATGATAAAGTTGCCTAACACAGTAACCTCACATGTACTGCCAGACTCCACTGTTAGCCTTGAGGCTGGAAAAATACGACACTGCTGGAGATGCATGACATGAAACAGAGCCTGTCTTGCACCATGCTCACAGCTGGGAGCTCCTACTGTTCTTTTAACCATAAGCATAAATCATTTACAAATGTGTCTCTCATGACCGAGGAGCCAGCAGTCCAAAAGGAACCAGCACAGGGGCACCACCATCTGAGATTAGTTTCACAAAATTCCATTGCTCATTTTCCCATTAAACCAATGAAATATCCACATATGGAAAAGATATTAAGGTGTTATTAAACAATGATTTAAAATAAGTGACTCTAAAAGTCGGGGGAAAGATGATGACATTTTTTTCACTCAGCATGTTGCTGCGATCTGGAATTCACTGCCTAATGGTGGAATCAGAGTCAATATTAACAGGGGTTTGGATAATTACATTACATCATGAGTTAGAGCATAGGAAGAATGGGATTAATTAGAAAATTTTCCCAAAGAGTTGGCAAAGGCAGTACGAAGCATGTGGCCATTCTTTGTGCTCCTCTATTCTATTTTGGTCATTATATTTCAGTGGCTGACTCTAGGAGCTGACTAGAAAAACAAGTTGCCTTGTGGAATATTTGTGATTAGTAAACAATAATTTACATTCATGATATTAGATGAAATGGGTTGTTGGAGTACATTGTGTAAGTTTTCCAAATGTGCTAGAACTCCACCTTCCAGGAATACTGATCTGCAATAGGACTGCCTACTTTCCTGGATTATCCTGTTGAGAACTGATCTCCAGATTCTTGATACCATCAATTGTAAAAGCATTAAATAAAATAGAAAGATTAAACAAGAACTTACCGTTGTAGTTGATCTTTATATTATGAGAAGTTGAAGTGAGGGAATACGTGAACAGCCCGCCAGTCCGCATGCGCATCAATCTTTAGAACAGCTGTATGAAACCACAGAATAGTTGCTGACCTAAACTATAGAAAGATTAACGACCTTAGAACTACCGAATGATCTTTATGAGAAGTAGGGTTGGGAGTGGAGGGCACGTATTCCCTTCTCATAAAATATAGATCAAACTTCAAACGGTAAGTTCTTGTTTAATCTTTCTATTTTATTTCGAAGTCACGTGAGTGACTACGTGAAGCCTTCAAATCTCTGTGGTTTCATGCAGTAACCCAATCTGTGTGTGAAACACTTAAACAGATAAACCATTAATGGTAGAAAAACATGGGTTATTAAAACCATGATGCTAACTTGCATACATGGCCATTGTTCTTAACTGGACCATAGTCCCAATTGACTTTGAGTTAGACAATAACTCATGCAACACTGTGCAGAATTCTATCTGCAAATATCCAGACATATTCAGCCAAATTTTATAATTTATTTACACGCACTATGTAAGCCTCTTGCTGTATGATGAAAGGGAAATATCCATTCTATTGGCTGCTAATGAGCCATCAGCAATATCTTGAGTATTGAATTACAATAAAGAAACTATCTTTCATCTCAAAAGGTACTAGCAAGCTCAGTGCACTTGTATACCGAATGACACCCCCAATCTCTGCTCTGGTGGGTATGCTGTCAACTTCAAATGTACGCAATCATGCCCATTTTGCTTATGAGATCATTCCCATAACAAGCTACCCTAATGTCAGTTATAACCCAGAGACCGAGCCAGAGATTGGGTAAAGACTGTGTTCTTTCAGCTGAGATCAGTTGCTGAAAACATAATCATCTTAAAAAGACTGCTCCCATTAGGAATACAGTAGAAGAATATTTGCATAATAATTTCCTGATATACATCGCACACTACAATGAATGTAGGCTACTAGAGTGGTCATATAAAAGACACCCTGCATAACATTAGTGAACAGCGGGTGAATAACCAATCATTTATTGTCCCATTTATGGTACTATAGAGAATGACAAAGTAGCACAAGCAGTGTCAATTGTGCTATCACATAGACGCTTCTCTAGGCTCAAACTGAAACCACACAAACCTCTGTTACTTCCGTTTTCCGGAGAAATTTCTTTAGTCAGAGGGTGGTGAATCTGTGGAATTCTTTGCCAGAGAAGGCTGTGGAGGCCAAGTTAGCAGATATATTTAAGGCAGAGATAGATAGATTCTTGATTAGTACAGGTCAGAGGTTATGCGGAGAAGGCAGGAGAATGGGGTTAGGAGGGAGCGATAGATCAGCCACGATTGAATAGAGGAGTAGACTTGATGAGTCGAATGGCCTAATTCTACTCCTAATCCTAATGACCCGATGACCTTATGAAAGCACTCAGTACAGCTTTGCAAAAGCAATAGAGTTGATCAGCGAAGGTACAGGGGAGGGGACTTTTTTCTCAAAATTGTGTTTCAGATGGCTGTGTGACCAGGGAGGCAGCATGAAGTCCAAGCCAACCTAGGACATTGAGGGAAGTTAGTGTAGAAATAGCCGGGGCTATGACAGAAATATTTCAAATGTCATTAGAAACGGGAATAGTCCCCGAGGATTGGCGTACTGCGCATGTTGTTCCATTGTTTAAAAAGGGTTCCAAGAGTAAACCTAGCAATTATAGGCCTGTTAGTTTGACTTCAGTGGTGGGCAAATTAATGGAAAAGATACTTAGAGATAATATATATAAGCATCTGGATAAACAGGGTCTGATTAGGAACAGTCAGCATGGATTTGTGCCTGGAAGGTCATGTTTGACTAATCTTCTTGAATTTTTTGAAGAGGTTACTAGGGAAATTGACGAGGGTAAAGCAGTGGATGTTGTCTATATGGACTTTAGTAAGGCCTTTGACAAGGTTCCTCATGGAAGGTTGGTTAAGAAGGTTCAACTGTTGGGTATAAATGCAGGAGTAGCAAGATGGATTCAACAGTGGCTGAATGGGAGAAGCCAGAGGGTAATGGTGGATGGTTGTTTGTCGGGTTGGAGGCAGGTGACTAGTGGGGTGCCTCAGGGATCGGTGTTGGGTCCTTTGTTGTTTGTCATGTACATCAATGATCTGGATGAAGGTGTGGTAAATTGGATTAGTAAGTATGCAGATGATACCAAGATAGGGGGTGTTGTGGATAATGAAGAGGATTTCCAAAGTCTACAGAGTGATTTAGGCCATTTGGAAGAATGGGCTGAAAGATGGCAGATGGAGTTTAATGCTGATAAATGTGAGGTGCTACACCTTGGCAGGACAAATCAAAATAGGACGTACATGGTAAATGGTAGGGAATTGAAGAATACAGTTGAACAGAGAGATCTGGGAATAACTGTGCATAGTTCCTTGAAGGTGGAATCTCATATAGATAGGGTGGTAAAGAAAGCTTTTGGTATGCTAGCCTTTATAAATCAGAGCATTGAGTATAGAAGCTGGGATGTAATGTTAAAATTGTACAAGGCATTGGTGAGACGAAATCTGGAGTATGGTGTACAATTTTGGTCGCCCAATTATAGGAAGGATGTCAACAAAATAGAGAGAGTACGGAGGAGATTTACTAGAATGTTGCCTGGGTTTCAAAAACTAAGTTACAGAGAAAGGTTGAATAAGTTAGGTCTTTATTCTCTGGAGCGCAGAAGGTTAAGGGGGGACATGATAGAGGTCTTTAAAATTATGAGAGGGATAGACAGAGTTGATGTGGATCAACTTTTCCCTTTGAGAAAAGGGAAGATTCAAACAAGAGGACATGACTTCAGAATTAAGGGACAGAAGTTTAGGGGTAACATGAGGGGGAACTTCTTTACTCAGAGAGTGGTAGCGGTGTGGAATGAGCTTCCAGTGGAAGTGGTGGAGGCAGGTTCGTTGTTATCATTTAAAAATAAATTGGATAGGCATATGGATGAGAAGGGAATGGAGGGTTATGGTATGAGTGCAGGCAGGTGGGACTAAGGGGAAAAAGTTGTTCGGCACGGACTTGTAGGGCCGAGATGGCCTGTTTCCGTGCTGTAATTGTTATATGGTTATATGGTTAACCTCATCTAATCCTTTGCATTTCCCACATTCCTTCAAGGATCACTGGACAGTGATTGGGAGTATTGAATTGAATTGAATTGAATCCTTTATTTGTCATTCAGACCTTTCGGTCTGAACGAAATGCTGTTGCCTGCAGCCATACATGTAATAATAACAAAACACAATAAACACAAATTAACATCCACCACGTCAGTAGGAACCATGATTGATACCAGTCTTCAAGGGGGGAAGGAAACAGTGCATACTGTATGTAGCAAGATTTTTCCTATCCTAGCTGTGATCTACAGTGGCAATCTTAGCTTAGTGGAAATTCCATTATGCATGGGTCATGGATTCGAATCACCATCCAGAGTCCATGGTTTAAGTTAACTCTTGCAACATAGCTTGAGGTGGAACTGACTTATTGCATGAAATGTTAAACTGAAGCTTTCACTCTAAGGTAAATACTCTTAAAAGGAGATTCAGGAGTTGAAAGGGGAATGATATAGCAGGAAAAATTGACATGATTTAGAGGAAGTGAGAATCGCCTTGGGAAAGAAAAGGGCACAGCAGGAAGATAGATTCTTGATTAGTACGAGTGTCAGGGATTATGGGGAGAAAGCAGGAGAATAGGTTTAGGAGGGAGATAGATCAGCCATGATTGCATAGACTTGATGGGCCGAAAGGCCTAATTCTGCTCCGATCACTTATGACCTTATGTTTAAGACGGAACTGCAGATGAGGGAAAAATCGAAGGTAGATAAAAATGCTGGAGAAACTCAGCGGGTGAGGCAGCATCTGTGGAGCGAAGGAAAAGGTGGTGTTTCGGGTCGAGACCCTTCTTCAGAATTATGACCTTATGATCATTGCTCCAGCATCAATGGTTTAATCCTGCTTCTGGTGCAGTCTGTGTGGAGTTTGCAGACATTCTTCCTGTTAGTTTCCTTGATTATTCCAGTTCCCTCAAACATCCCGAAGATGCATGCACTGGTCGACTTTGATGACTGTATATTGCCCTGGATGGGTAGATGGGTGGTGAAAGAATCAGAGTGGGGTGAGAAGCTGGTGTGAGAAAGGGAAATGGAATTGGGGGAGGGGGGGACAATATACTTGCTCAGAGAGCTGTCATATCCTTCTTCAATGTGTTGAGAAATGTGTTGATATACAATGTACGGTGGAATTACTTCGAAAAATAACGTTTGTTTTTGCCAGTCTCTTGGTCAATATTACTGCTGAATCAACTTTAAAAAAAGTTGAAGGTAGACAAAAGTGCTGGAGAAACTCAGCGGGTGCAGCAGTATCTATGGAGCGAAGGAAATAGGCAACGTTTTGGGCCAAAACCCTTCTTCAGATTGATGTAGGGTGGGGGGGGGGGGGGGGGGGGAGAAGAAAGGAGAAAGGAAGAGGAGGAGCCTGAGGGCTGAGGGAGAGCTGAGAAGGGGAGGAGACAGCAAGGGCCACCGTAAATTGGAAAAGTCAATGTTTATGCCGCTAGGGTGCAAACTGCCCAAGCGGAATATGAGGTGCTGCTCCTCCAATTTCCGGTGGTGCTCACTCTGGCCATGGAGGAGGCCCAGGACAGAAAGGTCGGATTCAGAATGGGAGGGGGAGTTGAAGTGCTGAGCCACCGGGAGATCAGGTTGGTTGGTGCGGACCGAGCGGAGGTGTTCGGCGAATGTACATTGTACATTGTACTACTACACTTTTAAAAATGTTGCTCACTTATCACATTGATATTTGTTAGAACAACTGATTAGAAAAATAAAAATTCTGTAGATTTATTTTCCAATTAAAAAACTCAGTCTCTTGGTTTTATGGTTTAAAATCCAACCGTCTCCATCTATACTTAAAGTCTAAACAAGACCTTAGGACCGAATCTTACAGAATTGCTGGAAGTTGCTCAGTTTACATGTCTGGGCTGTTGAAATCAGCTGCCCTGCTGTAAACCTATCAATTCACTGATAATTGTCATGTCATCATGATGTATTGCTGAACCAGCAGATGGTGATGTCGTACCACACCCACACACACACACACAAACACACACACACACCTCTCTCTGAAATCTCAGCTCGGCACAGAAAATTAATTTATTTAGCACTGTTATAAAAATTGAAGCCCAACCATAATAACAGCTGAGACAGAAACACATTGGTTGCAAATCGTATGAAATATTAATTGTTTTCAGTTGACATTCCATGAATGCTGAAGGAACCCTCTCAATCTAATCCAAATTCAGAGTACATTCTTCTAATTCAAAAGTAGTAAAATATATCTGCATCGTATGTTTTTCCTGCTATATTCAACACTTGGGTGTCCAGTTTCTCTATCGCAAGTCACCACCTTACAACAATCACTAGACTCAACAAGACTTCAGTAACAGAGAAGTGGTTTATAATATCAGGTTGGGAGAGACACTATAAAAGTGCAGGACTATTTTCAATGTTAAAATGTAGAAATGCAGAACTATCTCAAACAAAATAGCATAGAAATGCAGATCTTTCTTTAATATGAGGAGGTAGAAATGCAGACCTATCATGAACAAGACATGCATGACTATCTACAACAGAGTATAGATTTGCGGGCAACGTTCAACATGACATCATTGAAATGCAAGACTATCTTCAATGTACAGTAAGAGCTTACAAGTACATGACTATCTCGAATGGGAGAACTTATAAATATTGAACTATCTTCAATGTAAAAGCTTAGGAAATCAGGCTACATTCAAAGTGAGAATATAGAAATGCATGACTATGTTGATTGAGAGCAATAGAAGAGCAATATTATCTTCAACTTGGAAGTTTAATGTATGCCTATCTTGAACAAGACAGTTTACGTGCAGGATTATCTTCAATTTGCTAGCCCACGAAAGCAGGCCCACTTTCAATGTTAGAACATAAATGAAAGACATCTTGAACGAGACAGTTTAGAAAAGCAGGACTACTATCAAAATGAAAACTTAGAAATGCAAGACTTTCTTGAACAAGAGGTCAAAGAAATGCAGGACTATTGTCAATGTGAGAGATTTGAAAAGCAGGACTACCCTCAAGGTGAGACTGTATAAATGCAGAAAAGAGATGTGGGTCTTTGATGATGTTGGCTGTCTTTTTTGAGACCTCCTCCTCTAGATCCCTTGAATGGTACGGTTGTAAATAACCATAATGGACTGGGCTGTGTCTACCAATCTCCATCAAGTTGCTATGATAAGTTTAAATCTACAATTTGAGAGGGAGAAGGGTAAATCAGAGGTGTCAGTATTTCAGTTGAGCAAAGGGGACTATGGAGCCATGAGGGAAGAACTGGCCAAAGTTGACTGGAAAGATACCCTAGCAGGGATGCCAGTGGAACAACAATGGCAGGTATTTCTGGGAATAATATAGAAGGTGCAGGATCAGTTCATTCCAAAGAGGAAGAAAGTTTACAAGGGGAGTAAGGGACGACTGAGGCTGACAAGGGAAGTCAGGGACAGTATAACAATTAAAGAGAACAAGTATAACATAGCAAAGATGAACGGGAAGCCAGAGGATTTGGTAACTTTTAAAGAGCAACAGAAGATAACTAAAAAGGCAATACGGGGAGAAAAGATGAGGTACGAAGATAAGCTAGCCTAGAATATAAAGGAGGATTGTAAAAGCTTCTTTGGGTATGTGAAGAGGAAAAAATTAGTTAAGACCAAAATTGGACCCTTGAAGACTGAAAATGGAGAATTTATTATGGGGAACAAGGAAATAGCAGACAAGTTGAACAGGTACTTTGGGTCCGTCTTCACTAAGGAGGACACAAACAATCTCCCTGATGCATTTTCAGTCTTCAAGGGTCCAATTTTGGTCTTAAAAATCAGTTAAGACCAAAATTGGACCCTTGAAGACTGAAAATGGAGAATTTATTATGGGGAACAAGGAAATAGCAGACAAGTTGAACAGGTACTTTGGGTCAGTCTTCACTAAGGAGGACACAAACAATCTCCCTGATATACTAGTGGCCAGAGGATCTTGAACAAAATTCACATTAGTCAGGAAATGTACCCAATGGTGTTGGGTAGACTGATGGGACTGAAGGCTGATAAATCCCCAGGGCCTGGGGATTATTAAGCATCCCAGGGTACTTAAGGAAGTGTCTCTAGAAATCGTGGACGCAGTGGTGTTAATTTTCCAATGTTCTATAGACTGAGGATCAGTTCCCATGGATTGGAGGGTAGCTAATGTTATCCCACTTTTTAAGAAAGGTGGGAGAGAGAAAACAAGGAAATTATAGACCAGTTATCCTGACATTGGTGGTGGGGAAGATGCTGGAGACAATTATAAAAGATGTAATAGCCGCACATTTGGATCGCAGTAACCAGATCGGTCCGAGTCAGCATGGAGTTACGAAGGGGAAATCATGCTTGACTAATCTTCTGGATTTTTTTGAGGATGTAACTAGGAAAATGGACAAGGGAGAGCCAGTGGATGTAGTGTACCTGGACTTTCAGAAAGCATTTGATAAGGTCCCACATAGGAGATTAATTGGCAAAATTAGAGCACATGGTATTGGGGGTAGGGTACTGACATGGATAGAAAATTGGTTGGCAGACAGGAAACAAAGAAAAGGGATTAACGGGTCCCTTTCAGAATGGCAGGCAGTGACTAGTGTGGTACTGTAAGGCTCGGTGCTGGGACCGCAGCTATTTACAATATATATTAATGATTTAAATGAACGGATTAAAAGTAACATTAGCAAATTTGCAGATGACACAAAGCTGGGTGGCAGTGTGAACTGTAAGGAAGATGCCATGACGATGCAGGGTGAATTGGACAGGTTGGGTAAGTGGGCAGATGCATGGCAGATGCAATTTAATGTGGATAAATGTGAGGTTATCCACTTTGGTGGCAAAAACAGGAAGGCAGATTATTATCTAAATGGTGTCAAGTTGGGAAAAGGGGAAGTACAACGGGATCTGGGAGGTCCTTGTTCATCAGTCACTGAAAGTAAGCAAGCAGGTACAGCAGGCAGTGAAGAAAGTGAATGGCATGTTGGCCTTCATAACAAGAAGGGTTGAGGATATGTGCAAAGAGGTCCTTCTGCAGTTGTACAGGGCCCTAGTGAGACCACACCTGAGTATTGTGTGCAATTTTGGTCTCCAAATTTGAGGAAGGACATTCTTGCTATTGAGGGAGTGCAGTGTAGGTTCACAAGGTTAATTCCCAGGATGGAGGGACTGTCATATGTTGATAGAATGGAGCGGCTGGGTTTGTATACTCTGGCAGTTAGAAGGATGAGAGGAGACCTTATTGAAACATGAAAGATTATTAACGGTTTGGACACGCTAGAGACAGGCAACATGTTGGGGTAGTCCAGAACCAAGGGCCACAGTTTAAGAATAAGGGGTAAGCCATTTAGAACAGAGATGAGGAAATACTTTGTCACACAGAGAGTTGTGAGTCTGTGGAATTCTCTGCCTGAGAGGGTGGTGGAGGCCCGTTCTCTGGATGCTTTCAATAGAGAGTTAGATAGAGCTCTTAAAGATAGCAGAGTCAGGGGATATGGGGAGAAAGCAGGAACGGGGTACTGATTGTGGATGATCAGCTTTGCAACAACTAAATTTTATTTTACCAAAAGCGAGTCACAGATCAAACACTGTACCTATCCTACCGCGGGTTCGATCCTTGCGTCTGCCTGTTCAAGCCCTCTAGGCCTCGCTTAGATAGAAACACTCCAAAATGGCAGTGCTGGTTCATAGGGCCGAATGGCCTATTCCTGCAACTATTGTCTATTGCCTATTGCTATTAAGTTATAATCTTCTTAATTCCAGGGTATTCGAGTTTTTGAACCAGGATGTGATGCACCCTGTCAATATGCTCTCTACTTGTAGAAGTACACCGTACACCTGTAGAAGTTTAAATGCATATTTGTCGACATACCAATACTCTTATATCTTCTAAGGAAGTGGAGGTGTTGATGGGCTTTCTTTAGCATTGCGTCAATCACTATGCTTAGAGAGATTTTCAGAGATATGCATGCCCAAGTTATAATTGTTCATTTCTAAGCTTCCCCCCAGTCTAGTTTCAGTAAAAACACTGAATCAAGCACTTGAAACAACTCAATTTTATTTAACCAAAAGCTCGTCACAGATCAAACACTGTACCACTATCCCACCGCGGGTTCGATCCTTGCGTCTTGCTGTCAAGCCCTCTAGGCCTCGCTCAGACAGAAACACTCCTGAAGTTCACGCAGTCCCAAGCGCTCTACCAGAAGATCGATGCTGAGCCTTGTGATCGCGGACTTTTATATGTCCCGGGATCTCGAGGGGCCAAGCCACATGGGGGTGGTCTTTCAATAACCCAATTTTAGATATCGATTAGCCCCATACATAGCAGGCATTCCCCTAATCCAAAGATACAACAGTTCAATACATTGTATTCACAACGAACCTTCGAGAGGAAGTCAACTTAGAAACATTTACCCTGATTTACAGAAAACCTAGACAAGGCTCAACACCTCATCCAATCAACACTTGGCAAAGTCAAACTCTGCAACATTATTTACAACTATTTATAAGGTGTATGTCTGGTTTGGAGGCATCCAATCCATTCTATGCAATTTGCACCAGATTGACAGGGTTTGCAGATCTTCCCATTCTTTGCTTGCAAATTGTATCTAAGCCCCAGACACATTGGCACCTCTCTGCAGCTTGTCTGAGCTCTGCAGAGAGTAATTCCAATTTGACCAAATCTCCCAGCAACCCTGAAACTTAACCCCATTTTGAAGTCCTAGCTCCTCCAATTTAGTCAGGATTAACACAAGAACTTTAAGTTGTTGACCCTCCCCATCAGCGTCTCATCGATAAAGGCTGGTTAATGGATCCTTGGTTGTCCCCTTCTAAAGTCAACAATCACCTCATTGATCTCAGTGTCTTTGAGCCCAAGGTTGTTGTTCTTGGCACCATTTAATCAGGTTATCAATCTCCTTCCTGTACCCTAATTCATCATTACCTGTTATGCATCCAATAATTGGGGTATTGTTGGCAATTTTAAAAATGGTGTTAAAACTGTGACTGGCTACTGAGTCATGGGTATTGAGTTAGTAGAGCAGGAGACTGAGCACCCAGCCTTGAGGTGCTCCTGTGCTGATGCTATTGAGGAGGAAGTGTTGTTGTTAATTGTGGTCTGTTGACGAGGAAATCGAGAGTCCAGTTGCATGGAGATGAGCAGAGACCCAAGTTTAATAACAAGTTTAGAGGAGATGATGATGTTGAATACTGAGTTGTAGCCAATGAACAACAGTCTGACATGTGTTCTAACTGTCTGAGTGGTCCATTGCAGAGCGGAGAGCCATCAAGTTTGCATCCCGTTTAATCTATTGCAGCGGTAGGTAAATTGTAGTGTATCCCGGTTCGGGCTAAGGTGGTAGTTGATTTGCTTCATAACCAACCTCTCAAAGCACTTCATCACCATGGAAGTTAGTGGCAGCCACTGGCCGGTAGTCATTGTGGCATGTCACCTTACTCTTCTTTGGCTCTAGTGCTATTGATGTCCTTTTAAAGCATGTGGGAATCTCAGACCATCGAAATGAGAGGTTGGAAGATGAGACGGATGTTCGGCAACTGTGGCAGGGCTTGAATGTCATCAACCCCTACAAGGCGAAATCATGAGGCAGCTCAATTGTCAGCGAAGCATCACTCCCTGACGAGCTCAATGCGTTTTACGCACGCTTTGATAGGAAGAACACTGATGTGCCTTCCCGAGCCCCCATTCGCCGTGATGGTATTTCAGTCACAGTCACAGAGGCCGACATCAGAAGATCCTTCAGGGGGTGAACCTTTGGAATGCGCCTGGACCTGATGGCATACCCAGTCATGTTCTAAAAACCTGGCTGGAGTTTTTATGGACATTTTCAACCTCTCACTTCTGAGGTCTGAGGTTCCCACCTGCTTTAAAAGGGCATCAATAATACCGGTGCCCAAGAAGAGCAAGGTGACGTGCCTCAATGACTATCGACCAGTGGCACTAACGTATGTGGTGATGAAGTGCTTTGAGAGGTTGATTATGGCACATATCAACTCCTACCTTGACAAGAACATCGACCCACTGCAGTTCACTTACTGCCACAACAGATCAATGGTGGATGCGATCTCACGGGCTCTCCACTCCGCTCTGAACCACTTAGACAACAAAAACTCATATGTCAGGCTGTTATTCATTGATTACAACTCGGCGTTTAATACGATCATCCCCTCCAAGCTGGTTACCAAGCTCTCAGATCTGGGTCTCTGCGCATCCCTCTGCAAATGGATCCTCAACTACCTCATTCCCAGACCACAGTCTGTCCGTACTGGTGGAAATGTGTCATCCTCGTTAACAATCAGCACGGGAGCACCTCAAGGCTGCGTGCTCAGCCCCCTACCTTACTCACTCTATACTCATGATTGCGTAGCCGGTCATAGTGCGAACTCCATCATCAAGTTCGCCGACGACACCACTGTTGTGGGATGAATCACTGATGGTGATGAGTCAGAGTATAGAAGTGAGATCGACAGATTCACCAAATGGTGCCAGCGCAATAACCTGGCTCTCAACACCAGCAAAACTAAGGAACTGATTCTGGACTTTGGAAGGGGTAGGATAGGGACCCACAACCCCGTTTATATCAACGGGACAATGGTGCAATGGTCAAGATCTTTGGCCGTGAATATTTCCGAAGATCTTTCCTGGCCCCAGCACACTGATGCAATTATAAAGAAAGCACATCAGCGCCTCTACCTCCTGAGAAGATTACGGAGAGTCAGTATGTCAAAGAGGACTCTCTCGAACTTCTACAGGTGCACAGTAGAGAGCATGCTGACTGGTTGCTTCGCGGCTTGGTTCGGCAACTTGAGCGTCCAGGAGCGGAAAAGAATGCAGAAAGTTGTGACCACTGCCCAGTCCATCATCGGCTCTGACCTCCCCATCATCGAAGGGATCGATTGCAGTCGCTGCCTCAAAAAGGCTGCCAGCACCATCAAGGACCCACACCATCCTGGCCACACACTCATCCCTCCACTGCCATCACGTAGAAGGTACAGGAGCCTGAAATCTGGTACATCCAGGTTCACGAACAGCTTCTTCCCCACAGCCATCCGGCTATTAAACTCGCCATCAAACAAACTGAACTATAACAGCCTATTGTTTATTTATGTGTATATATATGGCCTATGCTACATAGACACACTCAACTGTTCTGTATTTATGCTTACTATATTCTGTTGTGCTGCAGCAAGCAAGAATTTCATTGTCCTATCTGGGACACATGACAATAAACTCTCTTGACCTGACTTGACTTGGATATGTCGGTCGTTGGCACCATTGATTTAAAGGTTATTTTAATTCAGCACAGATTCTGAAATGTGAGATGTGGAATGGGGTATCAACTGTAAGTAAGGCTTCAGGATAGTCCAGTCAACTGTTTGTAATATATAAATAATAAATACAAAAATAGATTAGGCTGAAAAAACAGAAAGCAATACGTCTTATTGGGAGAAAAAACTATTCAGTTATTTCCTTGTCATTGTTTTTACCAGTTTGGTAGATTTCCATTTTAGATCTCAGTTTCAGAAATGTTGTTATTGGCTTTGTGAAATTAATTTTTCACTGCCCCACCTTAAATTGAACTACTATTAACGACAAAGGCTAAAGGAAAAGAGATAAGTGTACAATACTGGATAGAAGCCATGAACAATAATCAACTAACTGGCTCATATATGAACTCAAAATGAGTCATGAAAATACAACGACAATAACTTAGAACAAGTCTATTTTTGGTAATAAAAATAAACAGTCATTTTTTGCTGCGGTTTTAGAGAGGTCCACAGACTCTCAATGCTATGGCCTGAGGTCTTATCTTGTTGAGTATCCGACAAAATATCCAAAGTTGAAGATAAACATGTGCTTGTTATGTAAACTGGTCCTATCCCAGTAAAGATAGTTCTTGATATATAATGTGATCTCAGTCTTATTCATGACCTGACTTCCAAACACCAAGAGTTTATATGAAGAACACAAGTTCATAGCATGTCCTCTCTATTGCTGATGTTTGGTTTTGTTGCAGTGTTTCAATTTCTGGCATAACAGTGTATGTATGACATGATTTGGGAGCAGGAGAAGTCCACTTGACTCCTCCAGCCTGCTTCTCTATCTTATTGTGATGATGGTTGATCTGACTGCAACTTCAACTCCACATTCCTGACAACCCACAGTAATCTTTTCCCCTTTGCTTATCAAAACTCCATACTCCACTTCCACCACACTTTGAAGACAGTTCTAAAAACCCACAACATTCTGGGAAAACATTGCCTCATCTTGGTCTTAAATGGACAGCGTTTTAATGTTGTTCAGTGACCGCCACATTCAGATTGTCCCAAAAAGGAAACATCCTCTTCAGATCCACTCTGTCAAAACCTCTAAGGATTTTACCCAAGCTGCTCTCACACTCCACTCTTCAAACTCAAGGAAACCATTTTCATAGAATTATGAGAATATACAACCAAAAAACGGGCCAGTCAGCCTTACAGGACAGTGCTGGTGTTAGTGCACCACACAATAACCATAGTAATCATTGTCATACTTACAGCTTGACTCATTGGAAACCTCTCCATGTCTACCATATTAAACCTATTTATAATTTTGAAGTTCTTTCAGGTCACCCACCCCCTCCCCCACCCACATCATTCCCTTTATGGAGGTAAGAGTTGTGGCTTGTTTAATCTTTCCTATTTGATGTAACCTCTCAGTTCTATCATCATTGCTGGTTGGGGGTATCTGATTCACATAAGGCACAATTCAAATCAAAGATGATCAAAATTGTGTTGACTACTAGGAAGGGCAAAGAGCGACATACACATTCAACGTCCAGATGCATTTAGAGTTAGATTAATGGCAAAGTTTTTGAGAGGAGTGCTTGTGTTTGTTGGTTCCTTCATATAGGTCACAATAATTTGATGATACCTCCAACACTGAGCTTGGTGAATCAGGAACGGTTATATTTGGGACTCTTTTGCTGTTCACATGCACTAGATCCACCAAGATCTCCCATTTGCTAACCATTTTATTTCCTCTTCCCATACCCGTATCAACTTTTCTGTCCTGGGTCTCCTCCATTGCCAGGGTGAGGCCACACATAAATGAGAGGAAATCCATCTCTGATTTCGCTTGGGTAGCTTATAACCCAAATGTATAAACATTACATTCTCCCCCCCCCCTCCCCCCTCTCGCCTCTTTCCTGTGCCCACCCCAACCCAGTACGCACCCATTTCTCCTACTATCCTGTCCCTTTCCCCCACCCTCCCCTTCCACCTATGTCCCACTCTCTTCTCTTTTTATTTGATAACCATTTAACTCCTTTTCATCTCTAGTCTGCCTTTACTCATCTACTAACCAAACACCCCCCACCTGTATTCACCCATCACTTACCAGACCCCCTCTTTTTCAGTTTTCTCCCCCCCCAAATTATCAGTCTGAAGAAGGCCCCTAACAAAAATGTTGCCTATCCATGTTCTTGATGACCCGATGAGTTACTGCAGCATTTAGTAGATAGCTCAAATACCGCAGTGAATCAAAATCTTGTCTCTTGTGAACTTCAAGACTAACAGTGCTGCTGGTAAAATATGTGCCAGATATAACATTGGCCACTGTTTGAAGGGTTTTTAATTTGATTTATTGCTGGCTTGTGTTGAAACAATGTTTGAAAGGAACAGCTGCAAGAATGATGGCTGGCCACATAAACTGTTTCAAAACGAAATTATTGTTGATCATTTAAATTAGCAGTCATAACTTAGACAGCGATTAAGGGAGATACTGAGATACCTGCACTACCTTTTTGCAGCTCTGCCACCATCACACCTGAGCAAGTAGAATTCAGGCTTAAAAGCACAGGCTGACCCAGCAGCGCAGTGCTGAATTGCTGCACTGCCAGAGATGCTGTTTGTTGGGAAGACATTGAACCCATCCATTTAATATTCTTATGTGCTGGGCAATGTATTAAGTGTCAGGCAATAAGGAGTGGGGAGTAACTCAATGGGTCAGGCTGCATCATGGATAGGTGATGTTTCGGGTCAGGACCCTTCAGACTGATTGTGGGGGGGGGGGGGGGGTGGTTAAGAAACCTGGAGGAGAGAAAGGGCAGAACAAAGGCACCTCAGTTGTTGATATCACTGAGGGGGGTGGGGGGGGGGGGTGTTGATTGATAGGTACACAAAATTGCTGGAGAAACTCAGCGGGTGCAGCAGCATCTATGGAGCGAAGGAAATAGGCGACGTTTCGGGCCGAAACCCTTCTTCAGACTGGGATAGATGGTTTGGAAAAGGTCAGAGATTAAAAGTGAAAAGACAGAAGATGTCAGACAAAAGGATGGAAGAGTTGCAAATTGTGGAGTCAGAAGAAGGAATGTAGGTGGAAGGGGAGGAGTGGAGAAATAGGTGAGAGTCCAGGTGAGCTCAAGTGAGGGAGAGGAGCCATTTGTGGTGGAGGAAAGGGGGAGCGTCTGCAGTTACCTAAAATTGGAAAATTCAATGTACATTCCGTTGGGGTGTAAGCTACCCTAGCAGAATATGATGAACCACGCATTGGCAATTGAGGAGGCCCAGAACAGATTGGTCAGTATGGGTAAGGGAAGGGGAGTTAAAATGATTAGCAACCGGGGGTTCCAGTTGGCCTAGGCAGACCGAGAGCAAGTGTTCAGTGAAACGATCGCCGAGTCTACGCTTGGTCTCGCCGAAGTACAGGAGGCCACATTAGGAACACTGGATGCAGTAAGATGAGGTTAGAAGAACTGCACGTGAACTTCTGTCTCACTTAGAAGGACTGCTGTGGTCCCTGGTTTCCTACGGTTGCAGGGGAATGTACCTGGGGAGGAGGTGGTTTGTGTGGGATGAGTGAACCAAGTAGTTGCAGAGGAAGTGGTCGCTGCAGAAGGCGGAAAGTGGTAAAGATGGGAAGACGTGACTGGTGGTGGGATCATGTTGGAGGTGTCCGAAATGTTGCAGTGTGTTGTGTTGGATATGGAGGCTGATGGGGTGAAAGGTGAGGACCAGGGGAACATCCTTGTCTGGGGGGAGGGGAAGCGTGAACTGAACTATGGGACACAGGGGAGATGTGGGTGAGGGATTCAGCTAAGACAGAAGGGGGATCCACTTTCACTGAAGAACGAGAAAATCTCGATGTCCTAGAATGGGAAGCATCGTCTTGGGAGTAGATGCGGCGGAGACAAAGAAATTCCTTACCTTTGTCTCCTCTGTGTCCAGTAGTTCTGATCTCACTCCACGTTCCCCCTACAAGAATAGAGTTCCCCTTGTTCTCATCTTTCTCTCCACCAGATTCCACATCCAACATATCATCCTCCGACATTTCTGTCACTTCCAATGTGATCCCACCACCAGTTACATCTTCGCATCTCCATCCATTTCAGCCTTCCACACAGACTGCTCCCTCCGCAACTCCTTGGCTCACTCATCCACATTCCACGATGCCAACCATTTTAATTCTCCATCCTATTACCACCTCGATATTTCTGTCCATGACCTCCTGCTGTAACCATCCCCAACGTAAGCTTGAGGAACAACACCTTATCATTTTACTGAACATGTTGCAGTCTTCCAGACTCAATATCATTTATACAACTTGAGAAAACTTGTTTTCTTGGTCTGTCTCAGAACTTACCAGTTCTACTGTACCTCAGCCATTTGTGATATTGTTTTGAGGTTTCCCTCTCCATTGGTACAGCCTGAACTGTCAAGTGTTTTGTATGTTTTATATTTCTTTGCTTGTATTCCTCCTCTCCAATTGCCTTCCCTCATAGTTTATGTCCATTGTGTTCCTCTCTCTCCATTAACCCATCGACTGAAGAAACTACTTATCCTCATAGCATCCTACCAGCAACATTCCCTTTATTTATTCCATTTCTTGCAGCTTAAAACTAATTTATTTTCTCTTTATCCCAGTTATGACAAATGGTTTTCAACCTGAAAGATTAACTGAGTTCTTCCATCCATAGATTCTGCTCAGTCCACTAAGTCTTTCCAATAGTTTGTACTTTCACTTTCTGATTCCTTAGCATAGAGGGATTGCTACATTATCAGAGGTGCCAATTTCCAGGTGAGAAGCTCATCATCTGTGATGGTGAATATATCTAAGGCAAAGGCAAAAATTCATTTGCCATTTTATGAATAACTGCATTTACCGAGGTGCCCCAGAAATCAACCCCCAATGCCTCTCGCTAAAATGTACTGTTTGGTCAAAAGCAAAGTCTGCTGGTGGAACCTTACATCCCGTGGGTAAAATTGAAAGACTATTTTTTAAAAACATTACATGAGCATTACATTAGTTTTAAGATACCTTTGACATTGAGATCAGAGTCCTAAAGTTATACAGTTGAGAAACAGGCCCTGCAGCTCAACTCGCCTATGCCAACCAGGATGTTCAACTCAGCTACTTCCATTTCCCTGCATTTGGCCCATATCCTTCTAAAGTTTACTATCCATGTGCCTGTCCAAATGTCTTTTTAACACAGTAATTTTACTTCGGAGTCACGTGAGTGACTACGTCAAGAACCTGCTCAGCACTCAGGCGCGGCATTACGCCAGCAGTGCTACAGCGGCTGCAGCGGGACTTAGGCGCTCCCGCTACAGAATGAAACGGACCGTCAGGTGAGTACCCTGAGGTCGGGTTTCTTTTACAGGGGAGCCTTTTTTCTGCTTATGTTTTACAGGCAGAGAAAAAGGCTCTGGAACAAAACTGTCCCCCGTTCGAAGAGGAACGTTTTCCGTCGGGGAGGGGGGCAGCAACAGGCGGTAGGAGCGTTTACCCGGTGTTCCGCAATTTCCCGACACCGTGCCGAGCCCAGCCCGCTAGCACCTGAGCAGCGGGCTGGATGCATAGCCACCCGAAGAGGCATCCGGCAGGTGTTCGCGATTTCGGACGGGACGTCTCTCCACCCGCACGGGGGGATAGAGAGCTGCCAGAGCCGATGGAGCGGCTCTCGGAGCAGGTGCCTGTGAGACGCGCTGCTTGAGGGGCGCTCTCGCATCTACAATGCACAAAAGCTCTAGAAGAAGGCGGTAGGAACAATTACCGGGCGCTCCGCTATCCCCATCACCGCGCCGAGCCCAGTCCCGCTAGTGCCTGAACTGCGGGCTGGATGTCTAGCCATCCGAACAGGCATCCGGCCGGTGGCGTCCGATTCGTCGGACGGGGACATGTCTCCACCTAAATGGAGGAGAGACAGCCGCCTGAGCTGCATCCAACAGCTATTGGAGCAGCTCCAGCGAGATGCGCAGAAAGAGCGCTCTCGCGGAGGGAGGTCAGGCACCCCCTCCACAGTGTTCTGTACACTGCCCTCTGCTCCCTCATTACTGGAGGCTAGCATTGGTGACCAGGGCTGGGCTGGTCTGGAACAGGGGCAGGCGGATGAATTCGGGAGTATGCCAGGGGTGCAGGAACAGGAAGAGCTGTTGGGTGTGGTGGACCGCTTTGTAGCAACCTCACGGGCTGGAGCACCGCTGGAACCAAGAATGGCGGCCAGCATCAACCATCTATCCAATAAACCATTACTGGAAAAGGTGCTCGCTGAGGTGCTGAAACAACACACAGCACCAGAAAACTGAGAGGCCCTCAAAGTAAAAAGAGTCAACAGCCAAATCTGGGGGCATGTGGGGTCACACATCCGGACCCAAGAACTCAAGCTACAGCGGATCCTAAGGCTCCTGACGTCGGCCATCACAGCCTTTGCTCGTTCCGTGGAGACCACGGAGATGGATACCTGCCGGCAGGATGTGCTGGCATTAATGTGTACCACACAATTTGAGATCAACAATCTCCGGAGGGAAACATAAGACCTGCCCTCAATCCCAAATTTGCTGGCTTGTGTAAAGCCCCAGCTGCGGAGACGGACGCGCTGCTATTTGGGAAAGATCTCAATAAAAAACTGAAGGAGATGGAGGAAGCATCAAAAACCTTCGGCCTAATGAGGGCAGGCCCCGGGACGAGCAAACCAAGACCTCCGATACCCAAGCGGCAGCACCCCACGGCATCCACCAGTCGACGTCCGCAATATGGGACTGGTGAACGCTTGGGGTCCACACATTATCCCCAAAGATCTTTTTTAGATCAGGGCCCGCAGCGGACCCCCTGGAAAATGCGCCTCCCCCCAACATCGCCAGCACTTCAGAACAGAACCTTCAGGAAAATGAAGAAACAGAATCGCCAATAACCATGGAGGTAGGTGGGTCTGGTTCCTACCAGCATATAGAGAATAAGGGTGCTTTATTAACAGGGGGGAGATTACACTTGTTTAAAGAAGCATGGGGTATGGTCACGAGTGACAAGTATATACTCAACAGCATTAGTGGATATAAAATACAATTCATGTCAGAAAAAATGCCGCCAGTTCAACATTGGCCCCAAAGGGTATTTCTCCCTCCATCAAAGAGAAACGTGAGGGACAAGCTGAACTGGTGAGACTTATCACAAAGGGGGTCATCGAAAAGACCAAACGTGAACCTTTGGAATTTGTATCGAATATATTCACTAAAACCAAAAAAGATGGTGGCTGTCGCATCATCATTGACTTAACATCACTAAACAAATTTGTTAAGTATATACATTTCAAAATGGAGACATTTGTTACTGCCAAACAACTGAATTCCAAAGGACACTTCATGGCAAGCATTGATCTTAAAGATGCTTACTATCTAGTACCCATATACAAGGATCATCGCAGATACCTAAAATTTATCTGGATGGTACAAAGCATTGCCCTATGGGCTAACTTCAGCCCCAAGATTATTCACCAAAATATTGAACCCAGCCATGGCAATACTAAGAAAACAAAAACATATTGTCATGGCATATCTGGATGATATTCTGATAGTAGGGAAAACGATGGAATTGGCTGTGGCAGCAGTATCAGCTACAAAACAGCTCCTCGAAACTCTGGGGTTCGTCCTACATCCAGATAAATCTAAGTTGAAGCCATCCACTATCATGGACTACCTGGGCTTCACAAT